>NC_136068.1:350173412-350773412 GCF_964261635.1 Lissotriton helveticus
ATATATATATATATATATATATATATATATATATATATATATATATATATATATATTTTTTAATTTATTTATGTATTTCAAGTTGGGATATCAACTGCTGGTCCCTTAACATCCCACATTGCCGAAAACTGCACACTTCAGGTAGGCATTCTACACTTCGCTTGTCTAACATGCTACAAAGGTTTTCTGTGCCGTTTATAGCTAGGACAAGTTTTTTAAGATACTATCTCTTTATGCTGAACAGAATCGCACTAAAGAGATTTGGGAAATGGCACCAGTTAGGCTGAATAGTGTTTAGGTTCGCTAATGATTGTTCCAGTAAGTAAAGGCCCTGAGTTGAAGGGACCCAAATGACTCCATTTTTATATGGCACAATATTCGAAGTCAACTGCATTGCTAGCAGGAGACATGGAGAGAAGAGGGACAGGCTGTCATTTGCCGACAGCATCACGGGCAGCCAGGTGACCCTTAAAACGTAGATTATGATGACATCCTTTGGATGCTAACCCTGGAGATGGCAATCCCCATCATTCTACGATCCATAGCATCCTGCGCATGCTACGTAAGATCTTCCGGTGGATCCCCACCGAGACCAGGAAGACGGTCACCCAGGCCCTCGTCACCAGCCGCCTGGACTACGGTAACTCCCTCTACGCCGGAACCACCGCCAAACTCCAGAATAGACTCCAGCGGATCCAGAACGCCTCAGCACGACTCATCCTGAACATCCCCCGTCGCAGCCACATCTCCGGACACCAGAGAGACCTGCACTGGCTCCGGTCAACAAGAGAATCACCTTCCGTCTCCTCACCCACGCACACAAAGCCCTACACAACCAAGGCCCAGGGTACCTCAACAGTCCTAAACTTCTACGCTCCCAAACGCCAGCTCCGATCGACCGGCCACGCCCTCGCTGCTGTCCCCGCATCCGAAGAGCCACCACAGGGGGACGGTCCTTCTCCTACCTCGCCGCCAAGACATGGAACTCCCTCCCGACCCACCTCCGCCTGACCCAGAACCACCTCGCCTTCAGGAAGCAACTCAAGACCTGGCTGTTCGAGCAGTAGCGGACCCCCCTCCCCTAGCGCCTTGAGACCCTCTGGGTGAGTAGTGCGCTATATAAATGATTTGATTGATTGATTGATTGATAGCAGTGTACTCAGCAGTAGACACTCGCACCTATGGCTTTAAGCATCTACCCTAGGTTCCGGTAAAGGGACTACTTAAACTCCAGAGTGGAGGTGTGCAAAGCAAAGCTTCACAATGTTCTGCTTTCCTTGCCTTCAACAGTACATTATCGAAAGAACTCTATCCATGGATGTGCCCTGTTAACAGGTATCTAATATCACCTCGGCTGGTACACGCATAATATCCAACATTACACAGGACCTTGCACAGCCATCCATTGCATCATAGAATTGCCACTTAGATGGGTATCACCTCCAAATGCTTACTAGCCTAACCTGTCAAAGCGCCTATTGAATAGAAAACTCAAGGCATGCGCAACACACAAGAGACGCATCACATAATCGAGCACCACCAACCAAGCAACACAGTCCACTAATACGTGCAACTTGCCTCTCCTACACTAGGACATAGAGGCAGAACTCTGATCACATATTCACACTGCCTGAATATGTAACTTCCTGGAAGCCAGGCCACCCAGCAGCTATGCCTTCACTACCCACCTACATACTACACACAAACCTCTTCAGTGCTGTAAATATACGGTACTGAGAAGATGCTCAACTACTTTTAGTTTAGTCCTCTGCCCTGAAAGAGCAAACCCACTTCTTTCTTAGGTGCTCATTGGGAGTTCTACAGGAACTCTGCCTAGTTAATTCTGCACCCAGAATTCAGGAACTCTGCCTCGGTAATTCTGCACCTAGAATCATGCGGTTTGTAATTCCAGGATACAGGATTAAGAGTTGGCCCATGAGGAATGGGGAATAACCACAGGAGTCTGTTTCTGCACAACCTGCAATTCAGATTTGCAAGGAAAATCCTGTTTTCCCCAGACTCGTAAGTCAGAAGGAAGTCCCAAGTCAGTCACATTCACAAGAGCACAATATTACCGTGTGGTCACCACATCTCCACAAGCAGATTCAGACTTCGCTCTACATGGAAATCGTTTGCAGGGGCATTCCTGGACTACCGGGTGCAGCTCGATGCCTTGGTGATGGCCTACTTTGCCCATTATGAGTCCAAAAACCAGTACCACCTGGTGTTGTACTTTAATCTGGAGGTGAACCTGTGTGTCTGCTTCTTTGCTCCTCATTGTTTTATCGAGTGTGTGTGCGGACAAGTTTCTAAATAGCAAGTCTCTGTGTCTCTCCTCTTCCTTCCCAGAACAGAAATTGTGTTTTTAAATAGAATTCACGCATTGTTACTTGATCTTTTAATAGCTCGGTCTGCCTGAGAATATTCCCAGAAGATGTATTGTCTTGAAAATGATTGTTAAATATAGCATAGGCCGCCTGAGCGAGTAGACCCTTGCAGGGATTTGCGCCTTCACGCGCCTGCCACAGATAAAAGGAGACAGGTCACAATGTCTCGTCCTTGGCCACTCTCCCCTGATACCTCATGAGGCCTATTGCAACTCTTTGTTTTCATGACTGGTCATATTATTTCTAAGAGGCCTTCCTGACTTAAAATATTACTTGATTTTCCTCACCCTAAATGGGAGGTAATTCCATGCTTAGGTGACCACAAAGGACGAGCGTTTGCAAAGCCAATAGGTGCGGCAGTGGCCACTAGCCTTTTGGCTGTGTCAATTCTCGTTTTGTTTGTCATGGATTTTGCAACATTTTATTGTTGGGAAAGTTACTGGGATCTAATAATTGGTAATTTAAAAAAAAAAAAAAACTGGCCAAAAGCAAAAATATTTCTATGTATCAAAAATCTCACAGTACCATAGTTATCCTTGGCACTGATGGGAACTGCTTTGTATGTGGATGTCTTCGTTGTTAAGAGCAATATGGCATCAGTCTAAGCGCACTTGCCAGTGAATGAAGTGGGCTGACCCATTACCCCATGCTGTATGCTGTAGTCTGTGGAACAAAAATGTGAATGACACAATAACAGACTAATGAATGAATAGGACTGATAGAGGTCCCTATAAATAAGTATTTATACATTTAATTTTAGGAAAATCAAATGGTCTTGGCTAACACGGTCCTAAAAATCGCCACAACTTGCCAACTCTGAGGGGGATGTGGGGACAACAACTTTGGATCTTGTAGGCGTAAAAAAACCACCCTGCATGTATTTTACCATGAGAGTTTAAGGAGTTCTCTGTGGGTCGTACACAGTGCTTTTAAGTGATATTCTTTCTGCAGTTGGTAGTCCATTAACGATACAGAGGGTAAGAGTAATTTGGTCTCCATACAGTTAAATGTAGGTTTTACTTATGTGCCTTACAGCGTAGGTAGTTTGGCAGTAGTCTGTACTAGTCGTGAATAGGGCCTGCATGGTTTCTACTCTATATGGATAGGTTATCAATGGAAGTAATTATTTTTAAAATATTCCAGTGAAAGAAATCTAGCCTTGTTAACATGAGATTTTTGAGACGTTCCTGACCCCCGAGCCCATGCTAAATCTTATGTTGCTAACGTGCTTTAATGGTACTGAAAGTCATCCCTGTTTTGCTGGCCAAAGACATAAGAGCCATGTGGTGGAAGGCATCATCATTATTTGTGGTAAACTTTTAAAACCTTCAGTTCCATCCCTGTTTCCAGGTGAAACAGTTCTATGGCATTGAAAGTCAATTTTATAAGTTATGATCCAAATATCGAGGGTGTAGGCAGATGGAAGGTGGTGTGGAGACCAATGTCTGCACTAGAGTAAGTCATGTTGGCATTGGTGTGTATTGTGTAAGGCGGATGACTTCATGTCATGACTGACACCATGCTCCAGTCCACTGTTTCCTTTGCTGCATCCTTGAAATTCCTTTTCGGATAGCATTAAAAACTTGGCTTTTCTAGAATGAGTCTCTGTAAATTCCTCATAAGATTCTGTGCCGCACTATCATGTGATGCCTATGGGTAGCTATGTGCTATACAAGTGCAAAAAGAATAGACTTATTTTTTTAATGAATTCAGCTGAGGGGATCCAGGTCTGGGTTGGAGCACCGTACGATGATGGTGATTGGATAACCCTTTACAGCTAGAGTAGAGCTCACTCGTAGAGTAGGAGACGCTGCATCACAGCTCATTATTTTATTGCTACTGTTATGGCAGAAAGGACACAAAAAGTTTAAGGCAAGTGCATATTTGTGTTAGAGAGGACGGGCAGACAGCCGCTTTGGACGCGGACTGCCTGATACGGGGGGGGGGGTTGTGAGCGATAGGTACTTCATTATTTAATGATACCCATCCTTGGTGTCTTTGATACCTCTGTATTTACCAGTTTTGTAGCATGAATCATTATCTGGATTCACATGCTGTGTATTATTCCAAAGCAATACCAAAGGGGATGATGGACTGAGTGTTGAACATTGCAAGCACTCACCCCCAGTCAACTGATCTGGGTTTAATCCATCATCATTCTTTAGCTCACTCCGCCACCCCAGTTCAGACATGGCCTTATGCAAATCAGTCTGACCCTGTGCCTCTTGGGAACAGTCCAACCCGAACTGCCAAGCCATTTCTTCCCTGGACCGGAAACAAGCATCCTGGGACCGGTTTCTGGCCAATCAGCCTTCATCAGCCAGGCTAGCTTGAATCCAGTGGCAAAGTGACAATTGGACCCACGTCTGGGCATAACCTGCCAACTTAGGGAGAAACAAAGCAAAACCAAAGGGGATGATGGACACAGTGCTGAACATTACAAGCACTCACCCCCAGTCAACTGATCTGGGTTTAATCCATCATCATTCTTTAGCTCACTCCGCCACCCCATTTCAGACATGGCCATCTGCAAGTCAGTCTGACCCTGTGCCTCATGGGAACAGTCCAGCCCGAACTGCCAAGCCATGTCTTCCCTGGACCGGTTATATTATTGCTCCATCTAGTGGTTGGGTCCCAAATGTTTGTGTCTGTCTTTTTTTTGTGGGTGTCGTCCACCATCATTTGGTGGTAAGTCCATCCCTTGTGTGAGGTCAGACTGTGCCCTGAAAGTTTCTGTGCTTGGTCGCAATCTTCAGATTTCTTAATGACGGAGGAACTCTGAAGAATGTTTGAGAGCAGAATACTAGGAGTCAAAAAATCAACAAAAATCGCAGAAGAGGATAATAAATCTAAAACGGAGAAGAGGTTCCTTCTCCATCCCAACTAGGAACCCCGCCGGTAAGAATAACATGGTCGGGAATGAAGAGGGGAGAGACAGAAAAGAAACATGGAAAATATTCCTTTTCAGTTGACATCACAAATTCGCAGAGAGACCCCCATAGCGGAGGAGCCGTGGCTGCCACTGAGGTGTAATTATCATTTTATGGGTGTTGGCTAGGAATTATAAAAGTAAATTGGTTGGCACTCTTAAGTGAATACTTGGATACTCACAAGCCACAACATATGACTAGGATATCACTATTGGATCTCACCCCCATGTTGAAACGGAACTTTCAAGGGCTTGTACGAAAAAAAGTGAACATACTCCATCTTTGTTGAGGGACGTGGTAGGTATGTTCTCCTTAAAACAAAATTAGTGCTAGACCTTAGTCATTTGGCTGAAACATGCTCATACAACAATGTAAAAACATCCAGCTAGATTAGTCGGATCTATTATTATCAATCCTAGTCTTTGATACAGTACAAAATGGCTCTATAGAACCATCCCTTTCAAAGAAGAATTTTAATCGGCATATGAAGTCATGATACTATTCTCATGAACCCCTGATCTTGTTGAACGGTTTTGGGCAGCCTGACTTCTCTGTTAGCCTGCACCGGTCTATGTGTTGTCATCAGGTTTCAAAGGTCTACTGGAGAGTACTTCCCAAACTACGAGCTATATCTGGTGTCACCTCTGCTAGACCAACATTACTAAAAGTTTTACCATATTTGGGGATATTAAGGTAACCTATAATGCTTTGGCATGCCTTTCCAAACAGAGCAAAAAGCGCACTCTTCCAAATGGCTGTCCTGGCTTAATATTCTGGTGGCAAAACAATTCGATCTCATACATTTTCAAAAACTATAAGCAGGTTTCATATTGACTAAAAGTGGCCTTGTGGGTGTAGTCCAGCCAATGCATAGAAACATTTCCTGGAGCATCATTCTTTTGTCTTTATGGTTAGCTATTCACAAGCATGGGCTTATATGCTTCTTTTGGGAAGTGATCCAACTAAATCTGCTCATTTTTTATATTTTCTATTCATAAATACATTTGCCTTTCTTTTTTCTAGTTGATATTCGTGAAATCAAAGAAATTCGCCAGGGAAAGAATTCTCGGGATTTCGACAGATATCAAGAGGATCCCTCGTTTCGACCGGATCCAGCATGCTGCTTCGTTATTCTCTACGGCACAGACTTCCGGCTCAAAACCCTCAGTCTGCAAGGTGGGTCTTTCACAAAAAAAAACATTTTCTCCTTCTACTGTTAAACTGTTGTTTTCCTTAACTGTTTTTTTCACTTTGCACTATCACATTTTCTTAATTCACTCCAAGTTAATTTAATTTAAATTCAGTCTTTGTTTTTTGTTCATACTCAGTGCTTTTCGCTTCTGAAATTGGAAAGGCTTATTGTTATTGTTATTGTAGTTTTATATCGCGCCTAATCACCTACAGGTCTCTAAGCGCTTGGAAAAGATGGTAACAGACAATAACTTAAGAAGTGGACGCATTGGCCGAGACTAGATTATACTGTACTCAAGCTTCTACTGAACAGTAGCGTTTTTAGGCTCTTTCTAAAACGTAACAGGTTTTCTTCCCCACGTAGCACCCCAGGCAGGCTGTTCCATAGATGGGGGACTAACACTGAGAAGGCTCTCCCTCCCTTAGTCACCAACCTGTAACGGGGACAGATCAGTAGCTGGGAGTCTGAGGACCGAAGTGTTCTCATAGGGCAATACCGTTGCAAGCGATCTTTAATGTAGGTTGGGGCCTTGCCATAAATTGCCTTATGAGCTGTACATAAGCTCTTAAATTCCACTCTTTCTTTAATGGGGAGCCAATGCAAGCTTTGTAGTAGGGGAGTAGCTTTAGATCTCCTCGGGAGTCTAAAAATCAGCCGAGCAGCGTCATTCATTATAACCTGAAGCCTACTGGTCAGGGTTTTGGGTAAGCCAAGGTATAGAGCATTACCATAATCAATTCTAGAGATAATGGTGGCTGCTACTATTGATCGCATCATGGGTTGTGAGAGGACAGGAACTAGCTTCCGCAATTGCCGAATGATGTTTGTACAGCTGCCCACAACCGACAAGATCTGAGGGGCCATTGACAGATCACCATCCAGCTTGATCCCCAAGCTTTTAACAGACGGACTTGGTTTCGGAGCAGGACCTAACTCCGTAGGCCAATAGAGATCACACCAAGGTGAGGTAGTGGATGAAATCACTAATACCTCAGTCTTGTCAGGGTTGATTTTTAACAGGTTATCCGTCATCCATTGCACTGTGAACCTCAAGATGTTCTGAGCCTGAAGTTGTGCGGCCATAGTGTCATCGACACTTAACAGCAGTTGCGTGTCATCCGCGTAGTTAAAGACTTTACAGCCCATAGTGGCCAGAGAAGCAATCAACGGTTGCAGATAGAGGTTAAATAGAAGCTGGGACAGGGCAGACCCCTGTGGTACCCCGCACTCTAGTAACCCTGTCTCAGATGTTTCATCCCCCAGTTGTATCTTTTGGGTACTTCCTGTAAGGAAAGATTGCAACCATTGAAAGGCCAGGCCCCTAATCCCAAAGTCCTTCAGTCTTTCCAAGAGCAAGGCATGGCTGACAGTGTCGAACGCCGCTGATAGGTCCAACAAAATCAGGGCGCTCGGTTTCTTGCAGTCAGCCATGCCTCTTAGTTCGTCTAGCACCGAGAGCATCACCAACTCGGTGCTGTGATGAGCTCGGAAACCTGCCTGTCGCTCATGGAGTAGATGATAGGATTCCAAATAGAGGGACAGGGATTTCAGCACATGCTGCTCAAGGATTTTTGAAAGAAAAGGCAGTTGGGAGATAGGTCTGTAATTCTTTAACACCGCAGGATCCGACCCAGGTTTTTTCAATAAGGGTCTTACACGTGCCTCCTTAAGATCAGCCGGTAGATACCCCGTGTCCAAGTGGTACGTGCCAGGGAACGAATAAAGAAAAGCCAGCATACAATAATATATAAGGGCATACATGATAAACTACTAAATGGGAGAGAGGGGTGGTAGTTGTATTCTGAACACCATACATTTAGCATTGCTTTGTCAAATGAATTGATGTGTGCTGCAGAGTAATGGAAAAGTAATAAATAAAACTCCACCCATCTCCCCTGAGTGTGGAGCTGAATAGACAGATTTTTTTTAAAGCTTTTTTCCCTGAGATTGGAGGGCTAAATGTTTTGGTTTGGATACAAGTCTGTTTCGATAGAGAGGGTAATTTCTCACAGCGATGCAAGAAAAAATAACCCAGCCCAACATGGTCTCTCTCCCTCTTGACCTGCACACTGAGGATAGCCATACTTATGCAAGCAAAAGTTTCTGTCTTCAATGAGCGTCTTAATCAACACACGTACTGTAATCCACATCATATGAAGGTGATTTCATCCCAGCATTACTAGTGAAATCCATCTCTGATGATGCCAGCAGACCACTCTTCAACTTGATCAAAGTTCCACTCTCCTGAAGCATTTTCCTAAGACTGGAGAAATAGTGCCTCTGTTGAAAAAATATACCAATGACCAAGACAGACCAGGTCCATTACCAACCAATAACATGCGTCCCATTTCCGCATAAAATGATCAAAAAGACAGTTGCGATTTAAATGCATTGAAAAAAAGCTAGAATATCCAGCTCCACATACCGGTCTGGAGTCATAAATGAATGCAGTAGCAAGACTGCTGTATTTAAGCCTTCTACGACACTCTTAAAATAATTGCTCATAGTAACTGCTGGCGCCTTCTCCTGCTGGATCTCTCTTAATCCTTCAGTACTGTCCATTATCAAATATCACTCAACATTCTATCCTCAATAATGTGTTGCAATAGCATCCCCTATCAGTGGTTTACATTTTACTTCAGCAGTAGAGCCCAACTCTTCTAAAAGAGAAACTTCAGATCTAACTACAACGTCACTCTGTCGGCTTTTCAGTTGTATTCAACCTCTTCATAAAACCCATTGATGCCCTACTAGCCAACTAGAGCTAAAAGATCCATCAGTATGTAGTCAACATGAAACTGTAGCTGAAATTACATTAAAGAATGACATCACTTATATGTTGATAAATGCCTCAGCAACTTAAGAGCCTGAATGGCTAAGTTGTTACTTGACATTAAACTCTCTAAAGATAGAGTCCATGCCACTGTTACGAACACGTGCAGGAATGGCTGTCAGCAATAAATCTTGACTGCTTCATCCACATCTGGTCAGCTGGGTAAAATCTGTAAGATCCCACATCAAAACCATTGCCTACTTCAGGCTGCTTATCTAAAAAAACAAAAAAAACAAATGGCAGGCAGGCACCTACTCACCAAGCTCGGAAAAGTAAAACCGTGTCTCCCTAAAGCAGACTTCAGAACAGCTGGTCAAGCTCTGATCCAACTCACCTCAGCAGTGGGAGATCCCTTCTTGTTGACATCCCAAAATCACAACTGAGCACCCTCCCCACCACTTCTTAAAAGTGTCTTACTTGCAGCTACTTGGCTTACTAAGAGCCTCAAGATGTACAGAATCTCACCACCTTAAAATAAATCCACTTCCTGTGTCAGCCTGTCTCATTTTCAGTCTTCTGCATCACCTTCACCGCGGTATATGCAAGCTTTTCATGATGTCTGGCAAGCATAATCAAAATCTCTATTGGTGTGCCTAACACTCCCAGCTGTAACCCAGTTAGTACTGAAGTACAAGCAGAAAAATGGAAATTAGTTAAGATTCCAGTCTTTCTCTAGCTGCCTTCATATGGTCAAAAACGATCTCTCTACCCAGAAACATTATGCTTAATGACTCCTCATCACTGTATACTTGACCCAAACCAATCATCCTGCCGCCAACCTTTTTTGGAAGTCCTTAAATGAACTTTTCACTCCCCTTTATATTATTCTGTTAATATAATAGGCTGAACCTGCAGTTCCCTCTAGTTTAAAAGCATTTGCTTAGAAGCTGTAGTCAAACCTTTTCCCAAACATCCTTTAAAACTGAACAGGGAATACCCACCTCAACCGCAGCCCATTATGTTTAGATGAAGATGAAGAAGAAAGGCACTAAAGAGGCTGGTTTATTTTATGAAGTCAGAAAAGTATACGTGGCGTTCTGATTACGCTATTTTGGATAATCTGATAAGATATATAGAATGTGTGTATGCTGGATCGGGGGCGGGGTTGGCCTCTACAGTAAATGAATCAATTTCCACTTAGCACTGAAAAAAACATGAAATAAATAGCATGTAATAGAACTAAGAACCCTGGAGTTAGCAACAAATTAAATACCATGAAGGTGTATTAAAATATTAAATAACTCCTTACAGAAGGCAAAAATATAGTTTGTCTCCGCGCAGCCAAATCATAATAGGAAATTAGCTTAAGGCTCAGTCAAATGCCGCAGGAGTTCTGACATAAAAACTGACCTCCGAGGAAATCTTAATATTATTCCATGTCCAAAGCATGCAACAAACTGACAAGGGTTCAGTCTCGAGTTGGGGCAGCAACGACTGGCTCACCTCCAGAATGTACCATCTTCTAGAGGAAAATACACCCCAAAAACATATTGTCAGCAGAAAATGAGCAACATACAGTGGATCAAAAATTAAAGTAAAGTCCACATTTGTAAAGCGCACAATCACCCGTAAGGGTCTCTAGGCGCTGGGGGCCGTCGGGAAGATTAAGCGAGCTATTGCCCAGAGTCACATGGTGCTGGGCTAACCTGCCGCCGGAGCCGGGGATCGAACCGTGGTCCCCAGATTCCAGCGTCAGTCGCCCTGGCGCCACACCTCTCCCTAACAACGAATCATAAATAATACAGAGTAATACAGAGTAAATGCAACATTACATAGCACCAATCCCTAAATGTTCTAATAATGAATGAACTTTTGACATAATGTCAACAGATGTGTCAGTTACACAGAAAATAATGACAAATGTATTGTACGAATAAGATTTCAAAGCCCTAGTTAGAGGAAACTGAAGATCCTTCTAGTGTTGCAATCCAGTAGAAAGCTCGAACTCACTGAAAACGTGATTTTGCTACAGAGGAATTATTACACCTGTAAGTATTCTAAATGTGCACGGAAATCGTAGATTAGAACACTGGGTCATATGTGGAAATCCAAGATGGAGTCTAGTGTAGCTAGCTACGAAAAATCACTTCCATAATATGAAGAACAACTCTAAAACGAATGCAAATGTTAATTATTGAAAATCATCTTTAACAGTGTTGTGGTCTGCTTGTACAAGAATTCATATTTCTAGTTATAAGTATAACCCAAACACGTAGAGAGTTTTTAAGGACATTGATGTTTACATCCTCAAAACATCAGAAAAAAACTATATTAAGTGAATTTAAAAATATTTAGGTAATCTGTGTCCCTATAATATGATAGAATGACAAATTCTGACCTTGGGCATATATATTGCATTGTAATGAAAGGAATGGAATTTGCGAGAATTTAAAGCAGACTGACGAAAGCTATCCTAATTATTTGGGTTAGCCAAAAATTCATATATCGTGAACAAGCACTTTATCAGCCTTATGTGTTTGCTACCTCAACAAACTTGAGGAACGAGCCAACACCTCAGAACTTATGCATGTCTGGAATCATTAAAGATTGGTGGAGCCTTCATTTTTGCAAGTCTCTTCAAAAGCGTCCATCCTTCTTACAGATGTCAGCAGCCGTTGGTCATCTTGACGAAGTCTTGCTTCATTTCTGTGCACCCTGACCATGGCTAGGAATGCTGTCCTAATTGTTTTATTGCTATTTATATCCTCATTGAATGGTAGCCGAAGAGAAGGCAAACCGGTACCCTTCTCAATACTACTATTTAAAAAAATGTCTACGAATAATAAGGGAGTGGTTCTGTGAACTCAAGTAAATAACTAAATGCACAGTATGTGATATTGATGAACTTTATTCACACTGGCACTTAATTGACCAAATGATTTTTTAAATCAAGATCGGTGCTATGCTTTCCATGTTATAAAAAAAAGTCACAATTAATTAAAGAACAATTTGGCTGTAGACGTACACTAATAGCATATATAATATTGCCAAAGCGGTGTGCACTGCATCTTTATAGTACCCAGATTATTGGATTTCCAAGAACTTCAAACACTGTCTCTAGGGAGATGGATTAGCTGTGAGACTGGTTGAGCACTGTGCCATGTGTGCTTGAAACAAAATACTTTACTTATTGTTCTAATGACCCCAGGCACATGCTGTCTGGTGCATACCTGTAGTGCTTGTTGTATAGCTTTTTGTGCTGTTATGGGATACTGCTGAATGTTATGTACTGTGTATGCCACAATTGTGTTACAGTGAGCGATCAAATGGAAAGTCATAAACAATAAAGGATAACAGGCCTTCTGAGAAGTTATAATACTATACCATTCAAAACCCTAGCAGTTCTGCTATGTGCTGGCACTGCTGCTTTAAAAGTAAAGCAGCTTGGTGGAAGGTGATACTACATACTTGTAACATAAAGAGGTATAGCCTAGGAAGTTGTGCAACTTTCCCTTACCTTTCCAACAGATCAATTTCTTTTCAGTACTGGAAGCATCACCCACATTATTGTAGCATCCTTAATCATAGTTAATCTGTCCTCACTCTGAGCATGATAGCCAGGGGGCTCGACCTCATCAGCGAGCTCAAGTGACTTATATTTGACAGTAAATCCCTTAATGTAAAATTACTTCTTGAAATGCACAGACGTATTGTCTTTATTGCTGGTTTCGAGGGGAGGTGATGTGCTGAAATGTAAATTATTCCCACATCTGAAATGCTTGACACGTTTCAGCTTTCAAATCGCCTCTATAGTTTGTTGGCTTTCCTCAGGACCAGGATCCTAACAGTAACATGTGAATTGCCTGTATGCGTTTTAATCGGATATAAAATTATTAAATGTGAAATTGGTTCACAAATCATACAGTAATATTTGTCAAGGTAGGTAGTCCTTGAAAACAGCTCCTGTTGGGTACTGATATCCAGCCCCATTGGGACTCAAGTTCTGTAAGCCTCCTGTAGTCAAACCTTCACCAAGACTCTACTGTCAGCCATTCACCTATTCTCCTTGAGCCCCTGAACATGCTTGTAGAAGGTAAGATACTGCTTTTCAGCAAACCATAAACATATCACATTATGTATATGAAAGAAATGGCCAGAAAATCCAGCCTTCACCTAAAATTGGTGTGTGTAAGGTCTTGTCGCCCTAAAGAAGACCCGAGCATGGATGCTCAAGCTGTACAGATTTCAGGTATCAGTTACGGTATTGCCTTATTGAAAGGCCTCACTAAGTCTCGCCTAGCACCACACAAAGTGCTTCTCTGTGCTACAGCCTTCGTGGTTACCAAGATTAAAACATTTGAGTGCATTAGATCTGTCTTTAGTTGGCTTTTCCTGGATGAAACTCCAAACCATGTACACAATTACCTGTATCACATACAAGGCAGTCTATCCGAACACCCCCAATACCCGCCGAGAAGCTTCACATCTCAAGTAAAAAGAGTCTGAGAAGCCACGCACAGGTCAAGATTGACACATCTTCTTAACCACTTGGATGCTAAGGTACTAGAAGACTTTTACTGTAATTTCCATTGAAATGAATGGCAACTCCATGACGAGCTGACCTTGTCATTAGCATGGAAGCCCAAGGGTAACCATGCGCGATATAAAACTCATTAATAATAATAATAATAATAATAATGGAAGTGGAGGCATCTACAATGAAATGCTGATCCTCCGGTAATGCACCAAGTTTATTGAAGGCTCTTCCGTTACACATTAGAAGGGCTCTCTTCAATTGCAGTATTCAAGAGAGGACTCAAATCTCACCTCGCAAGAAAGATGACTCGTCTGTCTACATGAGCTTACATATGATGACCCAATACCAGCATCTGCCCCCTTCCTCCTTATCAACATATCAATAATTTGTTTTCGAAATGTTGCATAGAGATCATTTTACACTGTACAAAAATCCATTTTATAAAGTGCTTCTATACAGCATGTGCTGTGTTTACAACACACTATATAAATAATAAATCAGTAAAAAAAAATACAGGTTAATTGGAGCCATTCTGCTGCTTTTGGGAAAATGTGCATTGAATCTGTTAATAGGTGAAACCCGGCTCCCTGAACAGGAAGATCATTACCAAAAAGTCTGTGTAAGCTGAACATTGTGGTGATGAGTTTGCTCATGAAGCAATGTGCCAAGGCAGGCCAAAATTCACCAATAACACTCCTATAAATCATGGCAATGTAATGCTCATGGTTCAATCTGGGCCAAAAGCCACACTTTAATTTCCTCTGATCTGGGTCCAGCATAATGGGATGCAAGTTGCTGTGATGTCATGAACAGGCCTGAGGTCATTTAAGGTGTTGTCTTAATAATGTGAATTGCTGGTTTTGAATCCTGAATGACCCTACCTCTTTTGATCACGAAATGTTGGCAAGCATGCTAGCTGACTAAAATGAACGCATTCCTATTGAAGTGTAGGATTTTATTGTGAAGTGGCATTATTGTCTTATTTAAAGTATTGCAGTCCTGCTGAGAAGTACAGCTGAATTCAATCGGACATGAAATGTAATCCCTCTCAGAAGGGGAAGTGGAGTTCTGTGAACATGACTGTATCCCTCCGGGGAAATGGAAATACTGCCCTTTTGAAACTAGTTTAGAATTTGCTGTACTGTCCCAATAAAAGTAAAATGGCCCCAAGCAGAAGTCCCAGTTCCTTGTAAGACCTATCTGTAAGGGAAAGCCTCTTGTGGACCATACCAAAAACTTACAGTGGGCTTAGAGCCATCACACTGCTTATGTTGGTTGGCTTTATTGTGACTTTTCATTTGCTTACCTCTTACTCTTTGGCTGCCTTCCTCTTCGTGTGTCTGTATCCTCTGGAGCAAAGGCTCTTTTCCACCGTTTTGGTTGGCAGACTTGTATCCGTCCACTCTTTTCATTAAGTACTCCATGACATTGCATATGATTTCCAGTTACTTCTTGTGTTCCTCTCCCCTCATACCTTGAACATCCAATGTGTTGCTTTTTGCACAATTGCATGTGCCCTGTCATGTTCCCTCCCGCCCCCTACTCAGTCTATTGTCCATTTCTCCTTATTGGCTTTTTATTTTTTAAATAATTAAGTATTCTTGCTACTCAGGCCTCAGATTGTTTATTTCTCCCTCCACACACTCTGTTGCTACCCTTCACCCACTGCTTAATTACTCCTTGTTGTGTCTTGTAATAAAAGAACGCAGAATCTTTTTTGGTTCCCACTGTACACCATAGGCTTGTGACATACGCGTTGGAAGAATCAGTTGAAAGCAGGCCTAAAATGTTGAGTTCTGACTTACACACAGCTGAATGTAGACATGTGAAAGCTACTCTCTATGTGTGGCTTACTTATTGGTGAGTGCCTAGGCTAGCAGGGCAATACAACTGGCGACAAGATAGGGAATCTAAAACCCGTACACTGAAAGCACTTTCCCAGAGAGTTTGACATGGTCCAGCAAATTGCGTGTGCGTGCCACATGTGCCGCAGTTGAAGTGTCGAATAAACGCAAATACAGGTGAAATTTCATCACAGCGCCAGTCTGTATAAAACGCTTGAAGACAAAGCGGTGTTGAAAGTCTACGTTTCGGTGGCTAGGAACTGAATGAAACGGCAGCCAATAGATGGTACTGAGCCATTAAGCAAATTAATGACATATGCCATGCGGAGTACGTCGGTGCAAATCAAATTGAAATTCATTTGCTACGAGGCAGAAATTAACCAGGTGTTTGTGAACAAACATTTAAGCACAAAGTAGACCCAATATCATAACGTTATCTGTTTTCATGCCCTAGTGAAATACAAGGTTTATCTACTTACCGAAACCATCACCAAATTTTCATACCACAACTTGCTGTGAAGTTACCCCAGAAGGGTGTCCGGGTGTTATTTGTGGAGCTGGAACACCAAAAAAGCAATGCCACCACCAAAGCTGCCGCAATAGGGCCCAGAACAACTCTAGACTGCCACAAGATAAAAAGTTCCAATGGAGAGCCAGGGCAAAATCTAGACTTCAAAAGTTGTCAAGGCTGACCCGAAGCCAGCACGTCACAAGGTGCTAGAGAATTTCTGCCTGATCAAGTTCCACAAGAAGCGCCTGAGAGAGCACTACTGTCCACCAATGCATATACGGTTGCTGCATTCTTAAAACTGCCAACTGTATTTGATACTGCCAAGAAACACAATATTGGCAATAGATGGATTGCCTGTATAGAAACGTTTGAAGATTTGAGAGATGAAAAAGATGATTAAAAGATTATAAAGTATCTAAGGAACATGGCTGGTGAAGGAGTGAAAGAAGCCATGAAAAAGATACCACAAGAAGGTGAAGTGGCTTACAAACAAGTCAAAACAGACTTGAATGTCAATTTTAAATGTAACACAAAACGTGGATTATGAAAGATACATATTTAGTCAAGCGCCAGAGACTAGGTGAAACCATTGATGAGTTTGTGAAGAGACTGGTTGGTTTGGTGAAGCACTGTAAAGTCAATACGTTTAATGATGAGGAAGCTACCTAGCAGAGTAATGTCTGTCAGATTCCTTTTGACGAAGAATGCTGAAGGAAACTCTGAGTTTAGAATAAGTTCCCAAGGCTGCTCGAGCTGAAGAGCGTGCTGATCGTCAAGCTACTGCATGGAGGCCGGAGGTGCCGAAAGTGCGTTAGTCATGAGACTGAAAAGTAAGCCAAGCTACAGGGCTGAGGGACACAAGGCATTGTCTTCACAGAAAAAGAGAACGTGTTGTAGAGGGTGGCTGTCAATTCCCCATGAAAGTAAATGTCCCACCACAGGACAAACATGCTTCGGTTGTAGTAAAGCAAACCATTTCCAGACAACTTTCAGGGCGAAGAAAAAAGTATGTGCGTCAGACTGAAGACAATGGCCTACAGAACGCCATCTCAGCAACATTCTACGCTCTCCCTCCAGGCTGGGAGGTCACACCTACTGAGACAAATCAACATCAAACAAAGTCGATTGTCTTCCAAATTCATCGACAAAGTTTCTCCGTTTCCAGGGAAAATGATAATTGTGCGATATCTGTTTACTTCAAAAATGCATGCACATGTGGGACTAGTCAACTGTGAGATAAAACTCAAAGTAAAGAAAAATCGACATGAAGAAGCACTAAAGAGTTCAAACATTGTCCGAATATCACGCTAAAAATAAATGGTGGTTTGATACCATTCATAATTGACAGTGATGCGTCTATAAATATCATGGCTGAGGAAAAGTATCTGTTACCACAAATGATTTAGTCGAAAACAAAACAAATGAGACAAGGATCCTTTATAGCTACAATGAAATACAAGAAAATGTGGAACAAGCACCTGTTCGTGCACTTCAAGGAACAGCTTCAATTGCCTGTTTGCTGCGTTTTCATACTGCTGCTATGGGATTGATCTCTGTGAACTACAATATGCTCATCATGAAATTGTAAGTCAATTTCCTTCGTTATTTCATGGTCTAGGAAATCTTAAAACCATGAAAGTAAAGTTACACATAGATGTTTGTAATGTAACCTCGCTAATCCAAATAAGTTGCTCAAGTAAGCTTTATTGTAGATCCCACCAGGGAGGCAAGTCATCCAGCAGCTAGTCCAGCAAGTCCAGGTTACAACTGCCCACTTGAACCACAACATTCCCCATGACTCACTCAGCATTCCTAACACGGAATGCTGCATTTAAAGGAGAAAATACAACACATCTCCCTTATTATAATAAACACAAGTAAAGTAAACCAAAAAAAAAATGAACAAAATAGCTAACACTAAACTACAAAGTAATGTAAGAAAAACAATGTATAAATATAAAACAACATAATATTGGCACAGATATGAATACTAAACAATGAATCATTTGGCACAAATGAGACATTTAACACAGGTAAGCTTACTAAACAATAAATCATTTAGCACGGTAATCTTGTAAATACAAAGGAGGTCTTCTGATTCTCGTGCTGCGGGAAGAAATGTTCTGCGGCAAGTTGTTAAAACATTTCCTTTTCATATGATCGTCAGAACAAACACCCTTACCATCCTCCTTCGCACAATGCGATAAACGAGACATGCTCCATACATCACCCCCCTCAAGCCTAACAACATTTTTCATAACTTCTACAATCCTTCTTGGTCCAAAATATTTTGATTCACCCTTTGGTGACCATACTGCTTTCTTTATAAAAACAGAATCTCCAACACTCCATGAAACCTTCTTTGCTCCTTTTTTAAAATCAAATCTCCTTTTGTAATTGTCTTGGTAATTTTTAACTCTCCAATTATTTACAACACATCCTCTGTCTTTCACACTCGACCATAAAGGATTCAATTTTGAACCAGCCACCCTCCCCTTTAAACTTTTAAAAGGTGATATACCCGTCACACTGTTGGGAGTGTTCCTGTGTGCCCAAAGTTTTTCCCTAAGAATAGGTTTAAGGGCAACCTTCAATTCAAAAGCATTCTGGGCACAAGCTCTAATCAATCTATTCATGCTCCCAACCAGACCATTAGCCTGGGGAGCATAAAGAGCAGTCCTGTGATGAGTAATAGACAAATCTTTCAAAAAATTGACCATCTCTTGCGACGTAAATTGTACACCATTGTCAGACACAAGAATATCGGGAACCCCTTCACATGTAAAAGCATCTTTCAAAAACTCAATAACTTTCTTGCTTAAAACAGAACTCCTACAACACACAGATAACCACTTGGACGTATAGTCCACTAAAACCACAACAAATTTCACTCTCTTTGACTTATCATTTCCTGCACAAATATTACAATCTTTGACAACAGTCTCCACTTCACGGTCTAATTCAGGCCACCAATAAGACTCTCTAATTCTAGCTTTGGTAAGGCTGCGTCCAAGATGCCCCTCATGGGCCAAATGTATTATCTTCTCTCTCATTAAGAAAGGAGGAACCAACCTATCCCCACGAAACAACTCTCCTTGTGTAATGTGCAATTCGTCCCTGACATTCCACTAACATCTTTTAACATTGGCCAACCATTTATAGTAAAATCCATGACTTCCACTCTAACTAGATCATTAGAAAACAATTCTTCCACTTTTCTTCATTCAACGTTGATTCTTTCACCCATGAAACACTATGTTGCTCCAAATCTGAATCATGCACCACGATATTTTCTACAGGTAACCTTGAAAGAAAATCAGCAGGTATATTCCTAAGACCTGGTAAGTATTCCACACAAAAATTGTATTCCATAAGACCCTCAACCCACCTCTTGATCCTGGGAGTTGTGCATTCAACATTCCGACAAGAAACCAATTGTACAAGAGGCTTATGATCAGACCTTACAATAAATGGTAGGCCCCATAAATAAAATCTTAAGTGCTTAATGGCCCAAAAACAAGCAAGAGCCTCTCTCTCTATCACTGAATACCGCTCTTCAGCCCCCTTAAGCGACCTAGAAGCAAAACCTATAACTTTTTCATTGCCATCAACAATTTGGGAAAGCACAGCACCCAAACCCCGCAAACTTGCATCTGTAGTCAAGATTTTCTTCTTACTTACATCAAAATGCCCCAATGTTGGCATTTTTGATATTTCTAATTTGACAAACTCAAACGCCTTATCACACTCACTGTCCCAATTAAAGATGACACCTATCTTTAAAAGAAATCTAATTGGTTGCATAACACTTGCAAAATTACAAATACATTTTGAGTAGTATTCAGCCAAACCATTGAAAGATTTTACCTGGTCTTTATTACAAGGAGTTGGGGCTTGCAAAATAGCTTCAGCCAAATCAACTTTAGGGCTAATGCCCTCCCCCGAAATTGAATGACCAAGATACGATACAGAGTTAAGTCTAAACTTGCACTTTTCACGACTCACAGTCAAACCACACTCCTCTAACTTCGATAACACTTTGAACAGAATTTCATCATGCTTGCTCCCATCTTTACCATATACTAAAATATCATCCTGAAAAAAGAGGACGGAATCAATCCCATATAATATATTTTTCATAACTCTCTGGAAACAAGCAGCAGCACTTGCTAAGCCAAAGGGCATTCTGATGAATCTGTAAGCACCAATCGGAGTAACAAATGAAGTAAGGTGCCTACAGTCCTCGTGAAGCATTATCTGATGATAAGCAGCAGATAAATCCATGACACTAAATGCATTTGCACCCCCCAATTTTGTCAGAATCTCATTAATATTGGGCAGGGGTTGTCTATCGACCCATATCAAGTTATTCAGACTCCTCCGGTCCACACACATCCTAAATTTGCTTCCCTTGTCCTTGGGCACCAAAACAATTGGTGCGAGCCATTCTGAAGATTCTATTTCTTCTATCACCCCTAGTTTTAATAATCTCTCAATTTCTTCCTTAAGTGGCTGCAACATGGGGTTAGGAACCTTTCTTACTTTGTGTACCACCGCTTTTGCATTGTTCTTTAATATTATTCTATGTTTGAAACCTTTCAAAAGTCCAAGTTTTCCACTGAAAACTTCTGGAAACTTCCCAAAAATGTCATGCGCATCACCACCCTGAGAGATTAACATAACCTGTTCAGGCGCATTCGGGTTCAAAATGATACGATGGTCCCTTTGATGACGCCAACCCAAAAGATTATCTCCTCTTCTTTAAAAACAATCGTTTGAATAGAGAAACCAATTAAATCAATCTTCTTACGGCCATAGCCAACTGGATTGATATCAGGAAGCAAAAGTTCGATTTTGTCCATTCCAAAAGTCGAGAACCAAAATTCGTCACTTATTAAGGTAAACAAAGAACCAGAATCAGCTAGAACTGGTACAACCTTACCTGCAACATATATGCTACAAGTAGGCATAGACACAACATCAGAATCTACTGTATTAACATCGTTAACTGTGGATAAATCAGTGATACAATGAATTGCATTCTGAGTACAGGCTTCTTCATCGTCTATGAAATTTACTTTGGCGTTCTTGCACATCCTTGCATAGTGCCCCTTTTTTCCGCAATTCCTACAGGTAGTGGACCTTGCAAAACAATTTGGATAATTCGGACCATGTCTCTCACTTCCACATCTGTTGCACCTGAATCTACTGTCCTTGTTAAAGTTAAAACTTTGCTTCTGTTTATCACTCTTAAAAACATGCTTTTCTTGTTTTGAGGGAAGTTTACTTACAGCAGCCACATTTATTTCAGGTTGAAAAATATCCTTATTCTCATCATAAATACACGAAACCAGATCAGATTGATTGGGGGCTTTCCTTATTTCTTTCACCCAAGTAGAAGTATGTTCTTCACTTTCAACAATGAGTATAGCTTCTTTCAAACTAGGGTTTTAAGATAATAATTTCTTTTGAATGTTCTGATCATTCGTGCACCGCACAAGCTTATCACGGATGAGAGAATCAGTTAGTTGTTCAAAATCACAAGTTTGTGCAAGGGACTTAAGTGCAGCTATGTAGTTTACAACTCGCTCAGCTTTTCCTTGTACACGCATGAAAAATGTATGTCTTACTATGACAACATTAATGCGTGAATCAAAATGATTCTTTAAAAGCATAACACTCATTTCGTAAACATCACTGGGTTCACCTGCCCCTCTCCCTATGGGTATAGGGTCTAAACTATCATAAATGTTCCTTCCTTCGATACCCAGATTATTCAATAATGCTGCCTGTTTTCTGACAGCCGAAAACTTCTCACCACCAATTGCTAGTAAATAAGAGTAAAAAATCGGTTTCCGTTTTTTCCACGGTAACATTGGTTCACCCTGCTCACTCAAAAATTGAGGTGGTTGGTTCATCCCACTTGCTGCTGACATCCTGAAAGAAAATACAACTAAAACAAGCCAAAACAACAATCTAAAATAACTAATTAAAATAACAAGATAAATAAAATGAGAAAATCGAAAAATAAACAAACATGAACTTCCAAACTTGTGAATATTCCTTCTTATTAACCAAAAAAAACTTCACCTTATTCAATGTCCAGGAATGTATTCCTTTGAAATATCAATTCTCTTGTAACAAATATTTAGACTTGCCTCTTCACTCTATCTCATTGATCATAATATAACAACTGATCAACTTCTAAAATGTGCTCCAAAACACCTTTCCTTCCAAAATCCTCAGTTCACGAGCAGTGGTTCATAATCCTGCTCGGATTCCGTTACTTGTTTACGATCCTGCTCGGCTTCCGTGTCTGGTTTACAATCATGCTCGGCTTCCGTGTCCTTCACGCTTACTCGCGTGATGACGACACACTCCGCACAGAAATGCCGCTCCTCAGCACAGCCGAAAAAAGAGAACACTCCGATGAAAGAACGCAGCAACAGCTTCAAGGATTCCGGTGGCTCTCACGAGCAGTAAGCCAAAGCTTGAATTGCTGCTTTCAAAAAATGCTATATAAACAATCTCCAAAATGAACTTCGGGACCACACCAAACTAGTAGAAAAATTTATGAGAAATAGCGCGGAATTCTCTGTATGCCTCCTCGCTTGTCACAACGCTCCAATCCCCCCCAAAAAAATAATAAGCAATACCTTGTACTCCGTCAGATAAACACATTAAAATAAATTTTCACGCTGGGTCCAAAAATTCCTGGTGGGTCGATCGTCGCCAGTAATGTAACATCGCTAATCCAAATAAGTTGCGCAATTACGCTTTATTGTAGATCCCACCAGGGAGGCAAGTCATCTAGCAGCTAGTCCAGCAAGTCCAGGTTACAACTGCCCACTTGAACCACAACATTCCCCATGACTCACCCAGCATTCCTAACATGGAATGCTGCATTTAAAGGAGAAAATACAAGTTTGTCCTGTTGCTAAAAGGCACAGACGAATTACGTTCCACTTGCAAGATGCTGTTGATAAGGAACTTAATTTGTTACTTAAACATGACATAATTGAGTGCTCCACTGGTCTGACACTTGGGGTTTCTCCCATTGTAGTAGTGCCAAAAAGAGGCTGTAAAAAAGCTGTGTGCATATGCGTTGATATGCGTCAGGCCAATAAGGCCAATAAGGCAATTGGGAGAGAAATAGCCCGATCCACACATTGCGGATATGATAACTCTTCTGAATGCTGCCAAATAATTCTCTCCACTCTACTTAAATTAAGGCAATGACCAATTGGAGCTTGAAATAAAATCTAGGTACATTACAACTTTTTCTAAGCAGATCGGTCTGTTTTCTATAAGCGATTGAGTTTTGGTGTATCATCTACTGCAGAACTTTTCAAAGAAGTCATTCGACATCTCATTCAGCCTGTAGTGAATGCATTTCCCTACTGTGATGACCTATTCATTTTTTAAGCCAAACAGAAAGAACATGACAAAGCTCTCATGCAAGTATGTCGATGCTGACCAATGCAGGCTTAACTCTGAATGCTTAAAAATGTGAATTCCACAAGAGAAGCTTGAAATTCTTTCACCATGTCTTTTGTGATGGGAGTATGAAACCTGATCCAGCAAGAGTGCACGCATTACCTACTACAAATCCACTGCAAGACATTTTTATGTTATGATCCCTTCTTGGACTGGCCAATTACTGTTTGAGATGCATACAAGATTGCTGCAGCCAGTGCACTATTACGAGAACAAACGAAAAAGAACATATCTTTTCACTCGTCACATGAGTGTGAGAGGAGCTTCCAACACACCAAGCAAGCCATTGAGAGTGCCACTGAAATGGCCTACTTTAATCCCAAACTACATACAGAGGTTGTAGTTGATGCTAACCCTGTGGAGACATATAGTGGCATATGCCAGTAAGAGCCTGTCCCAAACAGAACGTGCTTACTCGCAACCTGAGAAATAAAGTTTAGCAGTGATCTGTGATTGAGAATATTTCCATGTGTTCTTGTACAGAAAGGTTTTCACTGTAGTGGCTGATCATCGTGCACTGTTTACAATATTTGTCTATCCCAATGTCTTGGGGAGAGGAGGTGGCCTAATGGCTAGGGCGATCAACCTCGAATCTGGGGAACAGGGTCCGAGGCTCGGCAATGACGCTGAACAACCTGTGATTCTGGGCAAATCAATTAATCTCCCCTTGCCTAACAAAAATGAATGTGTCCTCATGTAACGCAACTAGTGCTTGTGTAAATCGCTCTGATACCCGATACTTTCGGGTCAAGATCGCACTATATAAAACTCTGTCATTTTTTTTTTAATGTCTACTCCTACTCAAATTGAACATTGGGGTTTGAGGTTACAAGAATGCTACTTTAAGATTATTCATCGTCCTGGGAAAGATCAGAAACTGGCTGATTATTTTTCAAGTGGGCCGTTACAATGCTTTTGTACCCCATCTAAGACAGCGGAGGCCTACATCAATTTTGTTGTGAAATCGAGCACACCAGCTACCATGTCTTTAGAACAAATTATCACTGCCACAAGCCTAGTGAGTGACATGTTGAGATTAAAATACATTATTGCTCTTCAATCGTGTAACCAGCACTCCAGACATTTCACTAATGACAGTAAGCATTTGAAGTTAAAAAACGTAAGAGCTGAACTTTCAGTGACTCAAGAAGGCCTCATTCTGTGAGGTACATGAATTGTTATTCCTGAGAGCCAAAAGCAACAAGTAATCAATGTCGCCTATGAAGGACACCGAGGAATAGTTGCCACCAAGAGAGCTCTCAGTAACAGAATCTGGTTTCCAAAGAAAGGGTCGAAAAAGAATACAAGACTTGTCATATATGCAACTCCTGTAAAGTCATTCAGCACCCTTTGAATGTGTCAGAATTGCCACATCATGCTTGGAAGAACATTGCTATTGATTTTTTGGGTCCTCTTGATAATGGACATCATCATCTTGTCCTTGTTGAATACTCCTGTTTCAATACACATGAACAAGTAATTCAAAAACTAATGGCATCTTTGCTACGTGGGGTGTACCTGCAATCATCATCATCACAAAACTGTATTCGATCTTTTGAGGTAGACCATAAAAGTACAAGAAAATAAAAAGTTACAGTACAATGCAAGAAGATGAAGTGGTTACCAGTTCGATATAAAAATGGTTAATGATTTGACAATTCCAGTTAAAATCAAAGAGAAGGGGAGAAAGGTGCTAACCTCAATTGGCCATCCACTGTACATTTCAATCTACCAAAGTTCCTCTTAAAATCATGAAGCTTCATTTCAAACTATATAAGATTATAAATAAGACAAAAAATATATAGTTAAAAACCATATAATGTACATTTAACAGTTCAATTCTAGAACACTTGCCTGCTAGGTTACAGAGATAAAAACTGATTGAAACATGGACCGGAACAATTATGTAGATCATGGTCTCACAAATTTCTTTAAGGACTGTCAATTAATCACAGCTAGATCTAGGCTTGACTGTGGACCTCAAGAGGCTAAGGACGTGTAACATAGAGTTGCTGGTAACAAGCATTGGTAAAAAGTTAAATGCTGGTCAGACCTGTCTAAAATTGCCCTTCTTTAAAATGTAAATAAGAAGATTTTCTAGGTACCTCGTAGAAACTGCAGAACATCAGAAAATGCATCATGTCCTGTGGAGACTTCCCATTGCAACTACAGACAGGAAGGCTTTGTCCCCTATGTCCCCCTTGAGGGTGGGCCAGGAGGTAATGAAGAAGGTCCAAACGGAACCTAGTCAAGCGAAAACGTTCATGCAAACTTTTAAGCCATAAGAGATATGGCTCGGTTGATGGCACGGTTTTCAATGGGAAATACTCACGCACACTAGGCTTCTTCAGCACCCCTTCTTCCCTGTCCATCTGCCATTTTTGCATAAAATGTCTCCTTCACCCAGGCCTGGTCTCTTCTGCACATACTCTCAGGATTGATAGATAAATCAACCCTTCCCAGGTCAGCAAGACAGTCCCTTACATACTTGAGCTAGGAAATACGATAATAGTAATCCAGGGAGAGGCAATCGGTTAAAATGTCCTTACTTAGGGCAATACCCTCCCTTAGCCACAAGTTCATCCATAATGATAGTTGGTGATAACACAGCAAGTCTGAGAGAAAAGCCGACCCCAGTACTTCATGGACTACGATAGAGGGGATGCACTGCAGTAATCATAAGACGTTTCAAAAAAGTATTTTCAACAACCTGAAGTTCCTCATGCTCCGTATAACTACAAATCTCACTACCATAAGCCACCTTAGTGATACACTTGGCCTTCTAAATCTTCAAGAGGGCCCGATAGGTCTACTGCCCAACCTAAATGGAAAAATTAAAAATGGTAGTGTTGGCCCAGACAAAGTCCCCTTTTTTCTTACTGATGAGGGGAAGCCAGGTCATGGCAGCATCAAACACTACTCCCAAATATGAGAAGACATCAGTCTTAGGGACCAGTGTCTATCCCACAGCAAAGGTATAAGGTTTATTGGGGCATTATGAAGGATTTGTTGTTTTTCAGCGTGAATCTTTCTGGATTCACTATGCTGTGCATTATTCCGCCATCTAGTGGTTGGGTCCGGAATGGTAGTCTTTTTTTTCTCTTTTTTTTTCGTGACCAAGGAGGGCGTCGACATACCACCAGTTCGACGTGCTTCCTCTGGAAGCTCCCACCGCATGGTCGCCATCTTCAGATTCTTTTTTCCGCAGTTGAGTCTGGATCGTTACCGAAGAGTTCCAGAGTTTTGGAGAAAGAATTGACGTAAATTGGGAAAATCGACGTAATCAGTTTTTCATCACACCCGACTACAGGTCAGGTAACCGGGACAACGAAGAAGAATTTCTCATGAGATCTCGACATTCACCCGAGAATGTGCACTCAGTGGGCCACCTGAGCGCAGGAATGGACAAAACTCCCTTCAAGTTTTGCACCAATTTCCACCACAAATATCCCCGGAAGGACCGGCATCCAGTCTGCAACCTCTGCCTGCCGGTCGACCACAACAACGAGGACTGCAACGCGCGCTCGGCGTTCACACCCAAGACCCTCAGAGTAAGAGAGAGGCAGAGAAGGGCGAACTACACCAAACAAGGGCAGGGGCCACCTCCATCGCTCCGAGACTTGGTGGTTTCCAGTGGAGAGGAGGTCAACCTCGCTGAAGGACCGTAGGACTGCAGTGTTGTCAAAGTCCAAAAGAAAACGTCGTAGGAGGTAAGAGTCGACGACCCCCAGACACTCGACTGACACTCGTAAGAGTGAAAACAAAGTCCTCGAAGGGAGCATTGCCGTCAAAGCACTCAACGAAAGCAACAGCACCCAGGGAGAAACAGCCCAGCAGATCCCTCAAAAAAGACCCCAAGACTGCGAAGACCCATGAAAAATCAAGGTCGTCGAAGGAAGCCCCCGAAAAGGACTCCTCGACGCAGAGAAAAGAAGGGTCAACAACGACTTCGATGACAACGACGACCCCCTTGAAGCGAAGCACTCAAACTCTCGACGCTGAACAAGCTGCCGAGATGGAGAGGAAGAAGAGGAGGCTCGAGGCCGAAATGGCGAGCATCCTGCAGCGGAAAGAGGACTTCGACAAGATGAGCCGGTACACCATCCCGCCTAAGACCCTGAACCGCCGTAAACGCCTGAACCAGTCGAAGAACAGGAGGAAGAGGCCCTGTATTACTTTGAGGGAGAAGGTGAGGAGGATCAGCAAACCTACCAGGACTCAACATCCTCGAGGCGCAAGACTTAGTGGCATGACCTTGACGCCGAAATACTGGAAGGTGTAGAACCATACCCTTCGAGGCCTTCACCACCAGACAATATAGGGATCTATAATATGGTGGTCAAGAATGCTGCAGAGACATATGGAGTGAAATTGCAGGAGGAGAAGCCCAAGGCTTGTGTTTTCTCCTGGAGACTCTTTTACCTACTCAAACAAGGAGTCAATTCCTGCCCATGCCCCCTAGTGTGCTGGACCAGGGCAGAGGATTTCAGGGAGCCTGCTGCATGTAAATCAGTGACCCCGAGAACAGAAAAGAAGTACAAGCACTCATCAAAGGACCATGCATACATTCAAGGATCAGTGCCAGCTGATTTCAATAATTACTGCAACAGCTGGGAAAAGGGCTAATGTGCCCACAAATGCCAGCTCACCTACTGACAAGGAGAGCAGGAGAATGGACTTAATGGGGAGAAAAGTAGAATGGAGTGCGGCAATTCCATGGGCCATAGCCAACTCAAACGCCCTAATCAACAGACATGCATGCCAGCACTGGGAGGAAGTGGGGCAACTCCTGAAGCACCTAGTGGGAGAGGTGTGGCGCCGCGGCCAGGGTGACTGACGCTGGAATCTGGGGACCACGGTTCGATCCCCGGCTCCGGCGGCAGGTTAGCCCAGCACCATGTGACTCTGGGCAATAGCTCGCTTAATCTTCCCGACGGCCCCCAGCGCCTAGAGACCCTTACGGGTGATTGTGCGCTTTACAAATGTGGATTATTATTATTATTATTACCGGATCAGTACCAGCAAAGGCAAACCCACCTGGTAGAGGAAGGGAAAACATTGCGAACACATGTTTAAAGTCGGCCTTGGACGCAGCGGAGACGTCCAGCAGGCAGATGATGATTGGGGTAACAGAGAGAAGACACGCATGGCTTAGGATTCCAGGCTTCAAGCCTGAGGTACAGAACAACATCCTGAACACACCCTTCAACGGAGAGCAACTTTTTGGGACACCAGGTGACGAAAAGTTCACTCAACTCAAAAAAGACTACGAAACTGCAAGGTCCATGAGAGCACTGCAGTTCAGAGGGATGGGAAGAGGTACACCCTCAAAAAGACCAAATAGTAATGGAGGCAACCAACCGGAGGCAACCAACCGAGTACCACACATCAAACCTTTCAACAAGGTTATCAGGGAAACGGCCAGGGCCAGCAGCAGCAGGGACAGCAGCAGCAGAACGGGCAGTACCAGCCACGAGGCCAGTCCTTTTGAGGTAGCTCAAAGGAACGAGGACAGGCGCAAAGGAGGGCAACTACCCACCTCAAAGTGACTTCGCCGAAAGGCAAACGCCCACCCAGATAACACCTCTAGGGAGGCATCAAAAGAGAAGAAAAGTCCAAAAACAGATTTAACAAAACAAGCAGTTCCCCGAACATATAACACAAGTAGGAGGCAGAATAAGGAACTTCCTCCAGGAATGGAAGAAGGTCACAACGGACAAATGGATACTAAACATTATAAAAAACTACTGTATAGAGCTAGAAAAACAACCTCCAAACAAGAGGCCAAACAGCAAGCCACACTCAGCAAAATAACTTTCACTCTTACTACTAGAGGCAAGGGAACTGCTCAACAAGGAGGCAATAGAGATAGTACTGTACAAGGAAAGAAACATAGGGGTTTATTCCAACTACTTCCTCGTACCAAAAGTGAATGAAACGCTAAGGTCTATCCTGTATCTAAGGTTCTTAAACAAGTTCATGAGGACACCAAGATTCAAAATGACATCTCTGCAAGAAGTAATACCCCAGGTACAGGAAGGGAATTACATGGCAACTTTAGACTTAAAGGACGTGTACTTACACATCCCCATCAACAAAGGACACTAACGCCTACTAAGATTTGTGATCAACAAGACTCCCTACCAGTTCCCAGTGCTCGCATTCGGACTCAAATCAGCTCCAAGGGTGTTTACAAAATGCCTAGCAGCGGTAGCAGCACACCTGAGGAGGCAGGGAATACATGTATACCCCTTCCTCAACGACTGGCTCGTAAACGCAAGATCCTACAGCCAGTGCAAACACATCCAGCAGGTGATACAAACACTAATCCACCTGGTTTTTCAATCCATTGGGGGAAGTCTTCAATCGAACCGGAACATGTGAAGATATTCTTAGGGGCAGAGATCAACACCATACAGGGCACGGTGTTCCCCAGCACAAAGAGAACTTTGGCAAGAAGACACGTCTTTACCGCAAGGGGCAAGCTCTGACAGCGAGGACAGTGAGCAAGCGAATGGGAAGGATGGCGTCATGCATACACCTGGTCCCAAATATTCACCTACACATGAGACCGTTCCAGGAATAGATACAGCAGCAATGGTCACAGGCAACAGGGAATTGGGAAGATCAAATGGTTGTCACACACGCAGTGCATCAGGAAATAGCGTGGTGGAACAAGGAAAACATATCACAGGGGAAACCATTCACACAGCAAACTCCAACAGTGACCATCACAACAGACGCCTCCCAGCTGGGGTGGGGCGCGCACATGAACAAACTCTAGGTGAGTGGGCTATGGTCGCAGCAGGATGCGGTCAGACACATCAACTACCTAGAGCTAAAAACAGTGTTCCTAGCCTTAAAAGCCTTTCAAAAGGAGCTATACAGAAACAGGGTGTTGATCCAAACAGACAACACAACCACCATGTTCTACATCAACAAACAAGGAGGAACACAATCTGTGGCACTCTCAGGGCTAGCACAGAAAATATGGACATGGGCCATTCCACCAACAATAGACCTGCTGGCAATACATCTCCCAGGGAAGGAGAATGTGGAAGCAGACAGACTCGGCAGGCAAACATCAGCATTCCACGAATGGGAGCTCAACCAACAAGAAATATGGAAACTATTCCGGAAATGGGGCACACCGCAAATAGACCTATTTGCAACACACCAAAATTCTAACACTTCGCATCAAGACAACCAGACCGTCGGTCCCAAGGGAATGAGCTATGTATAAGTTGGTCCAAGACATTTGCACACACTTTTCCCCCGATACCACTGATATACTGGGTACTCAACCAATGCAGGATGAGCACCATGACGCTAATACTAATAGCGCCTCAGTGGACCAGACAGTCCTGGTTCTCACATATAGTAGAAATGGCGCAAGCACCAGCACACAGATTCCCAAAGAGAAGGGACCTGTTAGCAATGCAGAACAGAAGGGTGCTACACCCAGAGCCAGAGAGCCTCAGCCTTAGCAGCATGCACCTGAAGACCTAGAATTTGCACACCTCAAACTACCAGCAAGCACAATGGCTGTGCTCAGGGAGGCAAGGAGATCTACCACAAGAAAGTGCTACGTAGCAAAATGTAAAAGATTCTCCGAATGGTGCATTAGGGACAAACTACAAAGGAAAATTACAAAGGAATCAACAGTACTAAAATACATAACACATCTACTACAAAGTAAACTAAGCTACACATCCATAAGGATGCACTTAGTGGCAATGGTGGCTTACACAAGGAGAAACAGGAAAGAGATTCTTCACCTCCCAAGTAGTATTTCTAGAGGGGGCAAAGAGAATTGCACCTCCAAACAGAATGCCAGCACCAGCATGGAACCTTAACGTAGTGCTAACTCAATTGATTAAGGCACCATTTGAGCCTGTTCACAAAGCTACACTGCACATGCTCACACTAAAGACTGCCTTCCTAGTGGCTATCGCATCACTACGAAGGGTGAGTGAATTGCAAGCGCTGACACTTCAAGAGCCCTACCAGCAAATACAAAATGATAGGATTGTAATGAGAACATACCCACATTTCATGCCAAAGGTGGTGTCACGGTTCCACATCAACCAGACAATTCAAATACCAAGTTTTTTCCAAAAACCTACCTCAAGCACAGAAAGGGCACTACACACGCTGGACGCCAGGAGGGCAGTAATGCACTATATAGAGGGGACAAAGGGGTGCAGAAAGACAAAGCAGTTCGTTGTAATCTTTGCCAGCAGTTTTTTGAGACAACCAGTTACCAAAAATACAATTGCATGGTGGATTGCACAAACTATACAACTCTGCCTCAAACAAGCAGGACAACAGTTACAAGGAGCAGCTCATGCTCACTCAAGGAAGAAAGGAGCAACAATTGCGTTTCTAGCAAACACACCTATTCAAGACATTTGCCAAGCCAGAACATAGTCTTCAGAGCACACGTTCATTAAGCACTACTGTGTAGATATTCAAATGAACAAGGAAGCAAAAGTGGGACAGAAGATCTTGCAGCACATAGTCATTTGAGCTCATCTTCCACCCAGCCACCACAATAACGACAAACCGCTACAAAGTCTATGCACAGCATAGTGAATCCAGAAAGATTCACGCAGCAAAACGTGTAGTTTCTTACCTGTCGGCGTAGTTTTGCAGCTTGAAGACTTTCTGGAATCTCTTGCTATCCCACCCTCCTCCGCCAGAAAGATGAGACAAGAGGAGGATATTAGGGAAAATAATTTAAAGATTAAAGGAAGAGAAACAATAACGCAAGACAAGAAAAAAGAATCTGAAGATGGCGACAAATGTGGGAGCTTCCGGAGAAAGCACATCAACGTCACGAAGGACACCAAATGGTGGTATCTCGACACCCACCTGGGGCACGAAAAAAAAACGAGAAAAAAGACTACAATTCTGGCCCCAACCACTAGATGGCGGAATAATGCACAGCATAGTGAATCCAGAAAGTCTTAAAGCTGCAAAACTACACTGACTGGTAAGAAACCGTTTTTTATTCACCAGCAAGTCCAGGTCCTCCATAAAATGGGCAAATGAATTCAATAACGTTTGCAAACCCCTGGCTGTCCTAGCCATGAGATCGGCGTCATCTGCAAAGAGTAGGTCAGGAAGGCTCTGCCGATTCACCTGTGGACAGTCCGTTTTCAGCTTCACAAGGGTCTACTCCAAGTTGTTAATGTACAAATTAAAAGAAAAGCGGGCCAGAAGGCACCCCTGTCAAACCCCTCTCTCAATTGAGAACTGGTGGGTGACTCTCAGGTCCTTAGTATATCGTACCACCATCTTGGTATCACTGTGCAAGTCCCTCAAAAAATGTACGTCTGGGCTAACTCCTAAGCACCACATGATCTGCCAAATCTTTGATCTATGAACAAGGTCGAAAGCTGAGGACAGGTCCATGAAGGCTATATACACTGTGCTGGGGCGTGCAACAGTATACTTGTTAAGTACCATGTACAGGTTTAAACTTTGGTCCACTGTGGATCGACCCGGGCAAAAAACATATTGGGCATCAGACAGCATGTTATTGTTCTCTGCCCAAGAAGATGGCCTATTAGGAACGATGCGGCCTACCACCTTTACCACTGAATCTACTAGAGAGATAGGCCTATAACAATGGGCACTATCCCAGTCTCCCTTTTTGAAGACCAGTACAATTGTAGATAGTGCCCAAAAGGCTGGACAGCTGGACTCGGCTGTGGCATTAATCTCTGCGGTGAGGGTCGGTACCCAAGTGTCCATGTTAGAAATGTACAGGTCCGGGGGTATCCTGTCTGGGCAAGAGGCCTTCTTTTTTGTTAGCCCCGCCATATCTTCTCTATCTTCCTCAGATGTCAAAATCACATAGGGGGTCCCCTCACCTGGGCACAGATCTACCTTTGCTACAGAAGGGGACAAGAACATATCCTCAAAGTGCCTTACCCATTCATCTTCGGTAATGTGCGAGTCAAGGAGATTGGTGTCATCACCTGCCAGGAAGGGATTATTGAGGATACTCCAAAATTTAGAACTGTTTGTCAGGGTACTGCCTTTTTATTAGGTTCGCCCATGCTTCGTCCTTCAAGAAAATTTACGGCTAGCCAGAGCAGTTTTGCAGAGTCTGCGACAGGCATTAACAGTGGAGGGGTCTTTCGGTTTCTTGACAAGGACTACTCTCAAATTCCTAGAGGCTTGTGTAGATTCTGGATCAGACCAACTTGGGGCTCCAGAAAGACGCTGAGCCACCGCGGCCTTTAGTAAGCTAGCAATTACGCCTGAGATTGTGTTAAAAGCCCCCAAGATGTCTGATGGCTTGCCTGACAATCTATACAGGTTGCAAACCCTTAACCCCTTCCGCGCTAATGACAAAGCCAGCTCGTCATGGCCGTTACCTGCGCTACGCGGATGACGAGCTGGCTCTGTCATAAACAGCGCATTTTTTAAATTCCAGCGCACAGCGGGAAAACGCGGTAGCGCAGAAGCGGTTAATGCACTGAGAGAGCAAGGACTCATAAAACTTATCTGTAGAAATCTGTACCCACTTCAATCTCCACCATTTCTCCATTGTTGACAGCAACTCCCTGGGTTCTACTCTGTTAGTTTGGTCACCCGGGGCCAATAAGTAGACACACACACTGGATTATGATCACTGTACTCACTCTACTGAATGAAAAAGGAGATACAACAATAAAATCTATAAATGACTCGCACGCTCTGCCAGTAAAAGTGGGTTTGATACCTTTAGTCTCCAGGGGCAACTTGTTCATGGAAAGCGTTAAATCGAACTAGTTTACAATGGCATTAAGTAAATTACCCTGTAACGTGTGCTCCATATTCAACCCTAACACCCGTGCATATCCCATGTGGATCTCTTCTCGCCTTAAATCTCCACATAAGTGAATATTAACATCTCTTGCAATCATAAGATTGGTGTTGCTCTGTTTTTATAAAGGCGAGTTTCTGAAAAAGGATCCCAACCGGGAAATGTTACAGCCTTCAATAAGAGGGGATACAGCAATATTAACGTTCATAACCAACAACTTATTTGGACCCTTGAAAACGTCAAAACCTGCGTTGTGGGGAAATCTGTGGGCACGGTTACAAAGCTGCTACAGACAACCAGGGAGACAAAACTGACCCGACCCTGCCTTGGCTCTGCCCATACTTGAGGGAGTTGCTGGTACGAAGAAAGTTTTAAAACCTTCCGAGAAGAAGTTGTTGGCAATGGCCCACGTTTCCTGCAGGTATATTACATCGTACCTTTTTATAAAAACTATCCAACGTGGATCGTGAAACTTGCTTGCCAGCACTGTGATATTCCAAGAGATGAATTTGCATTCAGAAGAAACCTAGTTGGCCTGCCCCAAGAGCCCGGTTGTCTGCTGGATAGAAAAAGTTGTATGTGCAGAAGAGACTCTGGCAGACAGTCAGTCAGTCACAACAGTAAAGTGATCCCAATGGTGCATACCTATTGTATGCATCAATGCCAGGGGCAAACACCTGCTGTGACCCCCCCAGTCACAGGCGTCCACACAAGCTCCTAGCTCCGGGAAGGAGCAGGTAGCTCGAGGACCTGTAAAAATAACCCAAGGGGAGGGTATTGATGGTTGAAGTTGGTCCATTACTGGTAGGCTGCGAGATCGATGCAAGTATTCTGTCCGTAACTTGGCGATTGTTGAAATTAATGACCATGCAATCACCACGCCACACCTTTCTAACCCTTCCCACCCAGCTTATTCTCCTCAACATGATGGTTTGGTTTTCCACTCTGTCCTGGAACAGCATTGGAGTTCAGCCAATGCACCACCTGGTTCTTTAGTTGGTCAAATTCTTCCTTTGCTCCTACTGGGAGAGCTGGGAAGTTTGCAAGAAATACTACAAAGGGGGTATATTATGGTGGTAGATGAAGAGTACTCGTGCATCGAATGATGGTGTTAGCTGCCCGTGACCAAGGTTATTTGCCTCTCCTCTGGGCATCACAGCTTCTCCAGGATTACGCTTGGGGTAAGAAGGGACCACCTCTTTGGATGTTATGGACGATGTTGTCGGGTAAATAGGAGCTAGGGATAAACGTGGGTGGATGGAGGGGCCGTCCAATGTTGACTCCCGGGGGAGTTGGGGCTGGGCCGGTGGGTTTCTAAAGTCATATACCTGTGTACTGCAAGTCACTGAGATCGATGGAGTGGTTGGAGCCAGTGGCTTTGCACCTGCTGCCATAAAGTCGCCTTGAAAAGACAAATTCATGGAAGAAAGACACCTTTCTAGTACAGATAGACGTTCAACAATAGAATCTAATTTAAGGTCCAGGACAGCTGTGATAGAGGCCATGAGGGGCTTTGGCATGGCAGTCAGGTCCGATTTAGATATACCTGTAGTGTCAAGGGAACAGGGCTTCACTCCATTGTTCATACATCGTTTGGCGTTACTCCTGATTGGGGGATGGGGGGCACTTCCTTTTGGTTCTCGCTCCCTTCCCTGTTTCAGAGTACTGTGCGGGTATTGCTGAGGCTGCCCCCCAGTCAAATGACTGAGAGGTACCTTGGTCCAAATGTGAACCGATTCAGCTGCCCTCAGCCAAATCAGTATGTTGTGAGTCACAAATCATGATGGAATCGGAATAAACTGAGGTTGTGTGTGGGGGGGTGTCAATCAAGGGGTTGTTAAGTGCCTGCTTCACTGTGGAGGGAGAGAGATGTCAAGTAACTAGCTCTATCTCCATGTCCAAGACGCCGACAGCTCTTTGTAAAAAAGTGTCCATAGTTGACTCAGTGTTCGTAGGTGTTTTTGACAACTCTCCTGCTTGCTTACACCTCCCCATGACGACGTGCCCAACCAGCCTCAAATTGTTCAGGCTGTATACTACCGCTGCTTGCAAACCCTGTAAGGTTTGTTAGGCTGGTTTGCGGCTTGCATAAAAAATATCGCTCACAAGCTAGATTACAGGCTGCGCGAGGAAGCCATAACATGGACGACAACAGGACAATGAAGAAAGTCTATTAGTTAGAAGGCCCCCAGTAGACAGTAGACAAGGTGCCTGTACAAGTGCAAACACAGCAAAAACCATGATGATGGAATAACATCAGGGTTGGCCTGAGTTAAAGAAAAAAGGACATAGGGACCCTACCTGTCTCCACTGGGGGTCCCAAAAATCCAAGTGTCTTTCCTCACGGTCCTGAGTCAGCTACTAAAAGCCGATAAAAATTCACCACAACCATAGACCAAGGAGGATGGGCCAGCCCATCCTCTTCCGGGCACTGACGGGCACTGACGGGCGCGGACGGGCCTGTCCTTGCCCCGGGCTTTGCCTGGGCATGTCCCACGCCATGGGAGAAATAACAGACTTTTAAGTGCGCTGTCCGGGAAACAGCAGTGACAGAACAAGATTCTGGGACAGCGAGTCCCTCGGCAGCCTCTCTGGACCTTGCCAGCACCTCTCCAGACACCAAAGACGTCCCGCGCCGCAGGAAAAGTAACGCACTTTTAAGTGTGCAGCGCGGGAAACAGTGGTGGCAGTACAGGATTGTGGGACAGCGAGTCCCTCAGCAGCCTCTCCGGACCATGTCAGCACCTCTCCAGACAGCAAAAACGCCCCCAGCGCCACTGCTGGTGCACTTTGTGTGCCAAACCAGATCCCCCCCCTTTGCCCTCAGTCTAACACCCGGAGCTTTGCTCCCACAACCTTGTGGCCTGCTCATGAGCAACCACCAACAGCATGCCCCCTATCCCTCATTGGATAACATTGGGCCTCAACACTCTGCACCTGCCTGCCCTAGTTCCGCTGAGGGTGCTTGAAGAGTACATCCTTGACCCTGGGGGAACCCTAGGGCTAACCCCAGAATACCAACAGCCACAAATAAATACCTGCAAACCGTTAACTTAATTTCCTTCTATAGGATTTCACGACTGCTTTTCCTTAAATTCTTTTAAAGTGTGGAGTTGGTTTGTATGAAACCTTGAAAAACTGTAAAACGTGAATTACTTACCTTTTGTCTAAGGAATGTTTGTGTGATATCTAGGCATATCACACTGATTTGCAAAAGTAATTCAAAAAGTAATCCAATAAGTAACGTGTACTGTAATGTACAAAGTAACTAAAAAGTAATTTCAAACTATTGACTTACCTGTAACTCAACCTACTGCATTTGATCCTGAATTGCACTGTACATCACTGCATAAGATTTTGCAAAGTACAATTTCACTTAACCTGCACAAGGCTGATGATAATACTGCACAAGGCTTGGCTTGGTTCTAGAAATAAAATAACGAAATAATATTTTTTGTTATAAACAAATTGGTCTGAGTTCAGTCTTTGAGTGTGTGATATCATTTCTTACATGAGTGTGTACAACAAATGCTTAAAACTACCCTCTGATAAAGTCTTACTGCTCGCCCACACTACCATAAATAGAGAGTAAGGTGCTATCTACCTTTACCTCTGCCTACCTTTTGGGGTTTACCTGGACTCTTTGCACACTATACCTTACTTTGGTATAGTATATGCAGAGCCAGCTTCTTACACATATGACATAACTGTTGCACAGGCTTATTGAATGTCTGCCAGTAGCTGGTGTTGTCCCACTAGTATACCTTCAGAAGTGTTGCGTTTTTTATTAAAAATGCAGCAGTCTTGTTAATAAGTGCTGACACTGTTTCAGAAGCATTACACTAATTTCCATGTGTGCCGGTGTGGTCCAATAGAAAGTCTGCTGTTTTTTATCACTCAACATTTGTACAGTTCTCTTACAATTTAAACGTTTGTTAGTGCTATAGATTATGGGATAAGGGAATTGTTGGGATTATTCAGTGACGAGGACACTTTTACCTCAAAATAAAAGGTGATGTTAAGTTTTTGATGATTAATGGCAAAGCATTTAAAAGTTTAGATCCAAGAATAGAGGAGCTTTGTTATTAAAAGCAGGAACCTTAAGGACATGGGGGAAAGGTGAGCAGAGGCATACAGAAGAATAGCATGTTCAATTTTTAGTGAATAGAAAGTTGGGTGATAAGCCGTACAAACATTTATGAACCAAACAAAGTATCTTTAAATCGATCCTCTCCATGATTATGGAGCCAGCGTAACTCTGTTCGGAGAGGCCTTGCTTTTACAAAGCGAGGAGATGAGGTCATAAGTCTGGCAATTTGATTTTGTATTTGTATTGATTGACGTTGGAGAGAGGATTTGTTAATGCCCAGATAGAGAGCATTACAATAATAATTCAAAGTGCTTAAGAGTGATACGATGGCTGTTTTACTTTCATCCAAGGTCAAGTAAGGTATAATGGGTTTATCTTGGGCCTCTGTAGGATGCAGGAAGGAATCACTGAAGATATCAGACTCTCTCTTCTAAGTTGGGGGTCTATTTTTACAACTCGACTTTTAAAGCTTTTGCTGTGGGTGGGGGTTTGGAAGAAGGTCATATAACCTGGGTGGAAATTGTGAGGATCAGGCATAGCACTGTCTTGTCCATGTTTGTCTTAAACCAGTTGTTATCCATCCACATTTTGACTTTGAAGATACCTTATTTAAGTGGAGTAGAGTCACACTAGTTGTCTGATAAGGGACACATAATTTGCGTATCTATCATCTGCTTAAAGCAAAATAGATTTCAAAGAAAAGCGGTCATAGTCTGTAATGTACACTAGACCAAAGAGAGGATATCACTTATCCCTGGGGAATATCTGTATTTACCTCTTAGGCAGAGGAAGTATAGGGTCCCAGGACGATCTTTTGTGTTTTGGTGTTGAGAAAAAAGATGTACCAGTCTAAGGCCTTCCCTATTCAGCCACACACAGGAAGAGCCTTTTTATCAAAAGGTTGTGTTCAACTATGTCTAAGGCTGCTGACAAATTTAAAAACACCAAAGCTCTGGAACATTTTTGGGCAGCAGCCAAGTAAAGTTAGTTGCTACTGTTGAAGCCCTTTCTGTGCTTCTCATAGGCCGAAAGCCAGTTTGAGTATCATGGATGAAGGAGTTAGTCTCTAGTTTGGATAAATGTTGTGAGACTTTATGATTTTCTATTATTTTAGTGACTGCTGTTGTAGGGTTATTGGCCTCTAGATGGATGTGTTGGTGGGGTCTAGATTCCGTATTTTAGGAGGGGTTCTAAGATTCCAGATTCAGGGTTACTTGTAACCGTTTCGGAATTCAGAAAAAGATAAACTGTGGCCTTGCTAGATTTCATTAAACAAGGAATTTTGAAGTGAATAATCTTAATAGGGACTGGGTCTGATGGGGAGTCTTCTTTACATTTGGTAGCTAAAAGCTCAATATGGGACACAGAGGTTGTGTAATAGCAAGATAACATAGCAGTAGGCCCAAAGGACCCTTGGTTGAGCTATCACGGCTTCTAAATTTAGGTTTGGACTGTAGTTCAAGGACCTGCTCTTCATGTTGAGTTGGAGGGGAGGGGGGGAGGGGGGGGGGGCAGAGGTTGAAAAACACTGCTCTATATTGTTTCAAATCAGAGCAATCTTATTTAAAAAGAAAAATTAATCCGGGCCATATTATACAAGTGCCCTGGGGGCGCACAGGTAGTGTGTGCCCTCTTTGCATGCCCCTGGGCACTTTTGTACAGAAGTGGCCGCAGATGCTTATGCGGCCCCTTCTGTAATACTGATGGACCTGGTGCTTTATGTGCTCAAGCGCTATCTTTAGAGGATGTTCCCTCATTTGCATGGTGGCGTGCTCCATGCAAATGAGGAAATCCCTTTGCCTCTACCCCTGCACCCTGTTATAGATGCAGGCGCAGAGGCAAAGAAGCTCTCCGGAGGCGCACTGACAGTGCGCCACCTTAAAGGTGGGGCATTGTCAGTGCAGCCCCTGATGGCAGCCTTCTGGGCTGGGGAAAGGGGGTCCCATGGATTCCGCCAGTCATCCCTTTGTAGGCGGGTGCAGTCAGTCACTCACAGCTCCACCTGCAAGGGGCTATCTTTTCCCCCTTCAAAGTGCACGTGGGTTGCCGCCTGCACTGTGAAAGCACGGAGTTGCTTCAAAGAAGCCGCTCTGTTTTACCGATGAATGCATTGCCCTGGGAGAAGCACAAGTTCGCTGCTGCCCTGGGGGCAGCGCATTCATCATAATTAAGGCTCCCTGTTTTCCGTTTTTACAGATAAATACAGACCGGAAACATTCATTTTCTTGTCTGTATTTATTTTTTAAATGTGGATAAATGCGGAAATTGGGTTGCTTTTTGAGTAATTCTAAATACTGTCTGCCACTGCCACGCCAATAGATGTGTGGATTGATAGATAAGGAGGTTAATAAAGAAAGGAATTTTAGTGAAGAGGCTTTACCAGCAGTAGATATACGCAAGGCTGATACGGAAATTTGCAGGTTTTCATACAAGTGCAATGATTTAACTTCAGCAGGTGTTCCTAGCACTGAAACCTGGCAGACATTCAAGTATGAGTGCATATTTATTGGTTAAATAAATGTGGAAATATACTAATTCCTGCTTAATTTTTCCACAAAACCCAAAATAAATATTGATAATTACAGTTAAAATTAGAAAAAAATAAATATGGGTAAATACAGACAGAAATGGCAAATAAAAATTGTTCATGAAACCGGGAGCCCTAATCATAATACAGCGCATTTTCCTTCATTGCACCAGGCACACCTTTTAAATGGTGTGCCCAGCGCAATGAAGGAATATGCACTGCATGTATAATACGGCCCCAGGTGGTCGTTAAGTTCTTAGGATGGAGCGATTTGGGGCGAAAAGCCTGCAGGGTTTAAGGGCTCTTTTAAAAATGAAATGTCTTTCTAGCAGCTACTAGCTGTGACTCTGCAGTTGGAGTATATTCTCTGCCAGTTGAAGAAAGTGCTTTCTTGTATCAGAGCAATTTGGTTTCGAAATGCAACTTGTAATCTTCGGCATATGTGGAATGCCATTTGGGTTCAGCTTCTCCACTTTAGAGTATATGGTCGTAGAGAAAAGATATGAACAAGGGAGAACAATTTGATTTTCCTTTAGGCTTTCTGATTCTCTTACAGCAGAGTTAGATGTGGAAGAGAGCCAGTTGTATGCATAGTAGCCTCTGAATGGGCAATCTATTTTAGAGGGGTTATGTAAGGCTTCACATAAGGCATGCAAGCTGATTGTGTTCCAGTGTTTGTGCACCTTTAGTTGGTTTTCAACAGGCACCAACTTATTTGTATTAGAGGACATAAGAGTGATTAGGGGATTGATCTCTACCCAGGGTGTCACTTGAAGATTGTGAAGAAGCCCTGGGGACTCTCATATAACGTGATATGCCTGTTGGGAGGGAATATTCATCATTTGAAAAGGGCCACAATCCTCACAGTGCATTTCAAGCATAGAGTGCGACGCACAGAGTTCCATATCTAGGTGAAAGTTAAAATCACCTAAAATTGATAGGTATTTATTCTCCGTGATAAACGTGGGAATTACTTCAATAGCTAATTCTTTGAATATCCAAGGAGTGGAATAGGCGAGTGGAATTTGACCATTGTTTTCATAGTGTCATGGAGGTTTAATTTCTGCATACTAATAATGTTGAAAGACTCGTGTTCAAAATTGCCATTCCTCCTCCATGTTTGTCACCAGGTCTGTGCCTAGTCTGCTTAGTTAGAAGAGCCCAAATCAGAAAAGTGCCAATCTTTCAGCTATGTTTCGATTAGGCACATGGTGTCTAAAGTTGCTTGGGATTTAGTCAATAGGCTAGTTCATAGGCTTGTTTAGGTCATAAGTGGATGTTGAGAAAATCTCTGGTCGCATCGTAATATGTTGAGAGAGGAGAGAAAGACGTGCGCTTCAGGTTGCTGGAGGGCTTAGCATTATTACATTTAGACTTGTTTATCTGTAGATGTTTAGCAACTGAGACTTTTTAGTTGTGCAAGTGAGTATGTGAATGGTGGTGACTTGTCCAGGGCATGGCAAATTGATATGCTGGCTATCCAACCTTGTCCCCATCCCATGGTCCATACAAGCCAGAAAAGGCCCAACAGGTGTGTCTTTGGCTATGTGTATATATAGTGGAGGTTAGGCCTAGGCGTGCTTGAAAACAGCTAGAGTGTGAGAACTGTTAGGATTGGCGAAAATAGAGCAGGCGGCGAGCACTATGACGGGGCTGAAGCCATCATGTTCATACATTTAGACAGCCAAAAGGAGAGAAAACACGAGAAAAAACAAGCTTTAGTGAAGGCAGTAGGCCTCACCTTTTGTACCTATTGCCTTTACCAGTACTGTTTGGGGCTGGGAATTTGAGTGGGGGAAAGCACACAAAGAAGAAAGCATCACGTAGGGCCTGGTGAGTTTCCGTGGGTCGGTGGAATGGGGAGCATGGAGAGAGCAGCACAGATTTCATAGGGTGAAGGAAGTGCAGGAATTAGAGAAACATCGAGTGTGGTTGGTTGAAATGGGTTTGGGGCAACGAAGCACATAAGAGCACAGGGTGGACTTTGCAATGGGGAAGGCCGATGAGGTTGCAAGTAGCACGAAGCTATGGGAGGTGTTCTCCAGGGGACTGAGAGGAACTCAAAGGAATTAGCAAGACAAGCCTAATGAGAGTTGGGGGTAGGGGTGTTTGCAGGGGTGGGAAGCACACGATGGAAAGAGCAACACGGGGCTGTGGGGTGATTTTTATGGGGGTCAGGGGTAAGAGAAGAGAAGCATATAACTGATAGAGGCCAACACAGAGCGCGGGGGAGAACCACATGAAGAAGAGACCAGTACATGAATGCAGGAGCATTTTTCAGGGGAGAAGCACAGATGGGGGAGCAACCTTGGGTGCAGGAGATGGCAGCGGGCACACATGAGAGAGAAAGCAATACTGAGCCCGGGACACGGGATATGGTGGGGGTGCAGCAGAGAACTAGGAAACACTGCACTCTCATGGAGTGATTAATGCAAAGGAGTTCCCTAAAACTGCGCAGTGGAAGGTTAAAAGTCATCCAAACAAAAGGATGGTAAAGAGGCTATGCACCAGGGGAGGACAAACATGGAATGGGCAAGGAAAGCCGTGAATAAGAAGCAAACAAAAAAGTATCACAATAAAATTAACCAACAGTATACAGTGAGTGGGCTGAAACCCTTTGCAACCAAACCGTTCTTGGTAAGCCATTTGCAAGCTGACAGATTGTGCTGTCTGGTAGGCGAGACCAAAAAAGTAAGAGAAAGTAAACGTAGTCCACATTATACTAAAATATGAAAAAGGGGATAAAGCACCCGGTGCCGTAATATGTGAAAAATCAGCAAGCATACTTGCAAAAATGCATATCTATAAAACGATTTAATTATTTTTTCTAGATCACCAAATCACCGTCTTAGGTTACCTCCTAATCTAATGTGGGCCATATGTTTATAGTATGTAGATTAAATCTCTGCATGCTCAGAAACAACCGGAATACTAGATTGCAAACTTTTCCAATTGAGTGTTGTAGTTTTGTTGAGAAGTGAGTTGGCTCATTATAAGTGAACCAGTACTGCTGAGAAATGTTGCTGTTTTCAATTGACAATAGACTTCTCTACATAGGAGCGTGCAAGTTGCTGTTAATTAATCACTGTTTATTGTCCCTCGACATAAGCGATCGTTGCTATTTAGGGTTGCGCAGCTTTACTTTTTCCCCTCAATTTCCTACCTTGCCATTCCCCCCCCCCCTTCTATCTGACTGTGCGTGTTTTTTTTCTGTGGCTTTCAGGACCGTCAGACCACCATCTCCAGTCACTTTTTGAATATTCCAGTGTATCCTTGTCCCATTATCACATATCCCCCATATTTTCTGTGCTCTCTCCTTGCTATGCATGAATTAGCAGAAGGGAGCCATGTTGCTCTAATGTATTGATGGCTGTATTGAAAAGGCATACTGCTTCCCTATTGGTCAGAGCACCATTTGGAAAGGAGCAGCCTAAAGAGAATCTCTAGGCTTGACCGGCCAGAAGATGAACTAAGGCAGCAGAAAGAAGTACTCTTGATCTTAACATTCATGCCATCTTGTCTTGCTTTTTTATATTGACAGCCATGTCCGAGGATGAAGTGAGCATGTGGATCAAAGGGCTGAACTGGTTGGTGGCGGATACCTTGAAGGCAACAACCCCACTGCAGATTGAAAGGTAACTCACAACATGTGTGCTTCTTAGTTCCACCACTTGTTACAGCACTGCAGTGATCCCTTCCTTGTTGAATCAAGGTAATCCTACATATTTTCAGAAGCTTTTAAATCTTCAGCAGACCAGTCCCTTTAAAAAAGAATTTTTTTATAAACACGTACGTCATTTTAAAGAGCTTACAGATGAAAGATTATCTGATTAATGCGGTGTGCAGATGTATGTTTCAGCAGATGTTCTATCAAATATATGTTCTACATGTTTGTATTTTACTGTTTTTGTTCTTCTCAACTTTGTGGGACCCCCTGACCACCTCCGTCTACCCTTACTATCCCCGATTGGTTGCCGTCACACAATCCCTTATCCAGCACCCGACGTATAAAACTATATTTGTAACCCTTTGCCCATCATTTATGCAGCAAGATTGTTTTGTCCAGCCATCATCTGGCTCATTGCGGAGGCTATTAACTGTGGAACTAAAACCGCTATGATTGGGGGGCGTGGCCAAGCAGCATGGCCGACAGGACGTGAGCTCTGCCAGCTCCCGTCCTGCGGACCCAAAAATCCTATAGTATATCCTGCCCAGGCTCCGGTGTGCCACCCTGAGCGACCGGAAATATCCCTGAAGGTGCGGGGACCATACTTGCCGAATCCCGGCTGGCGGGAGCAGCGGAGTGGCCGCGGAGCAGCCCCGGTGATCCGGGAGCGGCCGCCTCACCTACGCGAGCCCGTGGGCTGGGCCTGATCGGCCGGGAGAGGCCATTTCCTGGAGTGCTCCGGTGGGCCAGCGGGGGACTTGAGGAGTTTGTCCCGGGTCTGGATCCTGACCCGGGGGACGGCGCTGTGAGCGGTGGAGTGGTGGACGGCGCCGGCCCGAGAGACACACCGTGAGGAGTCTCGGCCCCGGTGCAACAGATCGCGAGCACCGGTTGGAGGACAGGGGGGTCCGGACCCGCGAGGGCGCCCTGGCGTGCGCCTGCCCGGCTGTGCGGCTGCCTGCCTGGGAGAGGGTCTGCCGCCCCGGAGCGGGGGAGCGACTGGAGAGCTGAGGACCGGAGCGTGCCCCTCCCCCACCGGGCCGCCATCTTGGAGTCGGTCGTCAGGCCGTGGGCGCCGGAGTGACCGGAGGTGCCTGCAGGTCCGGGTCCCAGAAGAAGCTGCGTGGCCGTGAGGTGAGAGCGGGCTGGGGGCCCAGAGGAGCGCAGACGGGCGGAGGGGACGGCGCAGACACGAACACTGAGCCCCTGACGGATCACGCGGGGCCGGCATAGTTCTCCCGGGCCTACCTGCATCCTGGAGCGCAGGGGGGGAGGGGCGCAAGACCCCCCCACTGATTACCGACGGGGCCTTGATCCTCTGAGGACTCTACTGGTCGAGGGGCGCAGATTGGACTCCTGATTGCAGAGCCGAGGTGGGGCGCCTGGGGGGCCCCCCCTTCCTGACTGCTGGCTGGGAGATCGGGGCGTGTGACCTACTCCGCCCATACAAGCTGGGTGCGGAGAGTGGAGGGGCCTCCTACCTGTGGAGCCCGACTAGACGAGGGGACACAGCGCCGCACCCACTGGGGGCCACAGGGACCCTTGACGAGATCGCGCCACCCGGCTGGCGGGGTGTGGTTACCGGATTTCTCCTTGCTGGGCCACGACGCTTCCTGACAGTGCCTGCGGTGTCTGGGCCTTGCCTGCGACAGGAGTGTTGGGGGAGTGTGGAAGCCAGACTGACTGTGCAAGGCTGGGAGCTCGGGCGCGACTCCACACGGAACTTTTCACAGACTGGGTGAAGGCGAGATTGGGCTTGCTGCTGCTTTAAAGGCAGGCCATCCCCACATTGGGATCATTCCAAAGATGCGTAAGGACAAGGCGACCCGAGCGTCACAGGCCAACACGATCACCCAGTACGCCACGCAGAGACTGCCGCCCCAAAGGATTACACGCCAATCAGGCCAGGATGAGGAGCCAGGGGGCTCCGGTGAGCCCACCCGTGCGGAACTCCTAAAGGCTATCCAGGGCTCCCACTCAGCGTTGGAGAGGCAAATAGAAACGGTCTCCATCGACGTCAATCTCCTGCGGACGGACCTCCGCAAGGTGGCGGACAAAGTCACAGATGCGGAGGCCAATATTGAGCAGCTACAGGGGGAGGTGGCCTCTCTCCGGAAGACGGTCACACACCTTACAGCGACGACTGGAGCTTTGGAACGGAGAGCTGAGGACGCGGAAGGGAGGGCCCGTCGCAGCAACATTAGAGTCCTGGGGGTACCGGAGAGAATGGAGGCGGGAGATCCTGAACGTTTCCTGGAAACATGGATTAGAGCGAAGCTGTGCCCGCAGGGCCTTTCGGAAGTGTTTGTCATCGAGAGAGCTCACCGAGCCCTGGTTCCCCCGCCACAGCCAGGGGCCCCGCCGCGAGCTCTGATTGCCAAAATATTGAATTATCGGGATCGAGACTGCATCCTGCGAGCGGCGAGGGAAAAGCCGGACCTAGCCATTGAAAATAGCCGGATTTCGATATACCCGGACTATACCCACCAAGTTCAGGAGATGAGGAAATCCTTTTTGGGGGTTAAACAGAAGCTCCGGGCGATGCAGTTGCAATATATGCTGCTGTATCCCGCCAAACTCAAGGTGCTGGCGCAGGGCAAGGCACACTTCTTTGAATCCCCGGAGGAGGTATGGGAATGGCTGGAGGTTAGAGGAGATGGGGTTCCACCGGGAGCCCGTGGTGGGTCCAAGGAGACATGGGGGAGCCGTCCCCAGCGGCAGCGGAGGCCCCGGGGCAGACTGAGACGACGCTCTACGTCGGAACACACTGAGGAACCTACAATCACAGTTGGGGCCGATGGAGGAATGCTCCTGGAACCCTTGCTGCAGGGGGCCGGGGCGGAGTCTCAAAACCCGCTGGAACCTGCGGAAATCCTGGTCCCAGACACGTTACCAGCTGCAGTGCGGGACATGGCGCCGTCGGACCTGGTGATTCAGGAGACTGGGGGAGCTGGGGCCCTGGAGGTGAATGGCCCACCCTGAGGTGATGTAGGAGCCGTATGTACTTTGTCTTTGGATGGCTTCTGTGGCTCCCGGGGTGGAAAGGGGTATAGGTGGACACTGGATTGACATTGTACCCGGAGCCACCAGACTTTGCATTGGGGGGGAGGAGAGGGGGGGCCGGTGGATTTGCAGTGTGGGAATTGATTGATGTTCGGGAGACGGGGGTACTACTGTTGGAATTGGTCCTGTGTGGTCGACTACAGTTGGTCCGGAGCCGGGAGAATTCAATGCGTGTATTGGGTCATGCGGGGAGCTGGGGGGGGGGGGTGTATGCAGTTCATAGTTGTGTGAGTGTGTGATGGGTTGTGAGGGGTGTGTGGGGAGGCTGTGCACGTCCTGGCACCAGCGGGGGAAGGGCGGGCTGACCGGTTGGGTTGTTGTCGTTATCCTGCTCGTGGGTGGGGGAGGGGGGGAATGTTTTGCTGATGTTGCAATTTTGGGGGGGGGGGGGGGGGAACGGTTTAAGAATGTTGGTATAGGCATCATGTGTATCACTGTTCAGGCCCCTAGGAGGCGGTATTTTGGCAGCAGACTGCATGGCCCGGCTGGGCACTTACAGGAAACATGGGATACAAATTTTTAACCTGGAATGTGCGTGGGTTGGGCACTTGTACCAAACCATATAGGGTCCTATCCTTCCTTCGGAGGCATGGCATTTCGATTGCATGTTTGCAAGAAACGCATCTGAATGAGGAGGGGGCGCAAAAGCTGGCTAAAAAGTGGCGGGGTCAGGTCTTTCACTCTTCCTTTTCGACGTATGCGCGTGGGGTCTTGATCTGGGTAGCGCCCGGAGTCCCCCTCGCGGTACGGTTTGCGGAGGCGGACATTGAGGGCAGGTACCTACTGCTGAGGGTGCTGTTGAATGGCAGAGACCTTACACTACTTAATACATATGCGCCTAACGTAGATGACGCGACCTTCTACCCACAAATGCAAGACGTCTTAGTGTCGGACGTGGACAGCCCTCTCCTGTGGTTCGGGGACTTTAACTGTGTCTTGGACCCTGTCCTGGATAGGCATCCTCCCCGAGCGGGGACGAAGCCTCGCATGACCGCGAGACTGCGCGAGGTCATGGCAAACTTGGGAGCGTGGATGTGTGGCGTCAGAGTCACCCGTCACAGAAACTGTACACTTGTTACACCCCTACACACGACACCCATAGCAGGCTAGATAGGATCCTCGCCGCAAATATGGATGCGTCGCACTCCCTACAGGTCACCCATCTGGCCCGCTTCCTGTCTGACCACTCCCCGGTGTTGTGCGCTATGCAGGACGTCGACCAGCCTTGCCGCCCTCGTACATGGCGGATGCCCGCCGACCTCCTACAGGACCCACTGGGCAGAGATCATGTGCAGACTGCACTCACTAATTACGTCGACCTGAACTGGGAGGGGGATGACGTGCCCCTGTCGACGAAATGGGAGGCTCTGAAGGCAGTGGTACGGGGTGAATGCATGGCTCTTACTTATGGAGTCCGCCGACAGCTGACCCGCGAACTGCGGGAGGCCGAAGAATCCCTGCGGACTCGTCAGGCCTCACCGAACCCTGGGGACCCGGAATTGGCCCTGGAGCGGGAAGCCCAGGCGCAAGTACATGATATACTTACACGACTCGACAGATACACGCTGGGTCAATTTAGACAGCGCCTCCACAGGGAGGGGGACAAATCCGGCCGATTATTGGCCTGGATTTTGAAGAAAGAAGCGGCCCCGGTTCAGATAGTTGCCCTGAGGGGCCCTGATGGGGTCATGGTCCATTCGGAGTCCGGTATATTGCGGGATCTCAAAACACACCTACAGCAGGTGTATACGGCAGATCCGTTGGTCACGGAGGCGTCCTATCAGCCTTACCTCCGAGGAGTGACTCTTCAGGCCCTTCCGAGAGAAGCGGCGGAGGAATTAGATGGGGCCCTGACCCTCCACGAGGTGCGAGTGGCTATGGCAGGCTTACCGACAGCGAAATCCCCGGGAGGAGACGGGTTTCCTTCCGAGTTCTACCACGCATTCGGGGATGTCCTCGGCCCCCTCCTCCTCCAAGTCTTCCTTGCGGCGCTGGAGGAGGGCGCTCTTCCGCCCACAATGTACCAGGGTGAGATCTGCATGCTTCTAAAGCCGGGTGGTGATGGCTATGACCCCGCGGCGTACCGCCCTATCACAATGATTAACACGGATGTCAAGATCCTGACCAAACTCTTAGCCGCTCGATTGGCGCCGCACATGGCCCAGTTAGTTCATGAGGACCAGTGTGGGTTCATCCCCGGACGCAACACCGCGATTAATCTGCGGCGATTGACCCATGTTATGCATGAGGTGCGAGGTAGAGAGGATCCCCAGGTCCTGGTGTCGATAGACTTGGCCAAGGCATTTGATACGGTTAGCTGGGGGTACCTATCGGCGGTGCTTCAACAGGTGGGATTGGGGCCCGTGTTTCGCCAGTGGATCCAGATACTATATCGGGCGCCTCGAGCCAGAGTCAAACTTGGGGCTGCACGCTCGGAGGACTGGGCGTTGGGGAGAGGCACTCGTCAGGGATGCCCCCTCTCGCCACTCCTGTTCGCCCTGGCAATTGAGCCATTGGCGGTGGAAGTCCGTACCACGATGGCCCAATGGGGAATCAAGGTGGGGAGTAATATCCACACGGTGTCCTTATATGCAGACGATGCTCTGTTTTACTTAACATCTCCGCAGGACGCCCTACCGGTTCTGCTTCAGCTACTGGACCGTTTTGGCGCAGCGTCGGGCCTGCGTATCAATGCAGGGAAGTCCTTGGTCTTCCCCCTAGCGGGATACGATGTGGATGCGCGCGGGGACTTGCCACGCCTGGGGCTGCGGTGGGAACTGGAGGCCTTCCGCTATCTGGGGATACAGGTGGCGTCGTCGGACGAACAATTGCTGGCCCGCAATGCGGATAGGGTGGTGCATTCCCTACAACAATCGGTGGCCTTCTGGAACACGTTGCCTCTCTCCCTGATGGGACGACTGGCAGTGGCGAAAATGGTGATGCTGCCGCGAGTGCTATATGTGTTGCAGAATTCACTGTGCCCACTTCCCCCGCGGATATTCCGCACTCTCAATACACTCCTTACGTCCTTACTCTGGGCAGGCAGGCGCAGTAGGGTTGCTTTGCACACGGTTGTCCGGAGCTGGGAGGAGGGGGGGTTGGAGGCACCGAGATTCGACCTCTACTACTATGCAGCTCAGCTGTTGCCAGCTGCCAGGTGGTTCGCGGATGCGGACACCTGGGAACTGCGGCTCCTCGCGGGGAGCGCGGATGCAAGAACAGTACAGATGGCCCTGATGCGCGGCAGGGGAGCGGACGCGACGCTGCCGTATATAGTGCGCCACACCGCAGCCATCTGGCAACGTGTGGTGGAAAAAATCCTACGGAGGGCCCCCTTTCACAGGGAGCTGCCGATATGGATTATGGCCCCAGTGGTGGACATGGAGGTACACATGCCATTCCATGAATGGAGAGCGGGTGGGTGCGAACTGTTGGCAGATCTCTACCCGGACGACACGTTTCTCTCTATCGAACGGGCGACGGAGACGTTCGGTCTCGGTGAGGGCCAATTCCTACATTACAGGGGCCTCCATGCGTTGGCTCGGGACACTTGGCCGCAATTCCCTGAGGTGCCCCCTGTGTCCCATACCCTCAATGTTATCCTTTCCTGTTGTAGGGGCAGGAAGCTGATAACCCTACTGTACTCGGCCATGCGGCTGGACTCCACCCCACCGGTACTCCCGGCATGGGCGGCTTGGGAGGCTGACCTGGGGGTTGTACTGGACCCGGCACAACGCAAACGCATCGGTACCCTCACCCGGAAGGTGTCGTGCAATGCACGGTTCAAACTGACACACTTTAACTTTTTACACCGAACCTATGTGACTCCGGTTGCCTTGAAGCGTATTGCCCCGGACAAGCGCGATGACTGCCCTAGGTGTGGCGCGTCGGGTGCATCATTCCTTCATCTGGCGTGGGAGTGCCCGTTGGTTCACACCTTCTGGCAATCGGTGGTGGCGCACATTCGTAAGGTTACTGAACTCCGGATGGAACTGACCCCCCTTCACTGCTTGTTAGCCTTAGTCCCCAAGCCCAGGAGGTGTAATTTGTCCTACAAAATGTTACAACTGCTTTTAGTACTGGCAAGGAGGAGGGTGGCCATCACATGGATGGGACAGAGGGCCCCAGAGATGTCGCAGTGGCTTAGAGATGTTGGGGAATGGACCGGAAGAGGTGTGGCGCCGCGGCCAGGGCGACTGACGCTGGAATCTGGGGACCACGGTTCGATCCCCGGCTCCGGCGGCAGGTTAGCCTAGCACCATGTGACTCTGGGCAATAGCTCGCTTAATCTTCCCGACGGCCCCCAGCGCCTAGAGACCCTTACGGGTGATTGTGCGCTTTACAAATGTGGACTTTACTTTACTTTTATCCTGGCGGAGGAAACCTTTATGCAAACAGTACGTAGGGATGTGAAGTTGCAGGACGACCTGCTTGCGTGGAGAATGATGCGAGAGGTGGGAGAGGCAGCCGAGGACTCGGATGGAACAAGCGCGGAGTTGTTCACCCCTGGGGACACAGGGTCTGAGGATGAGGGTGGTGGGGAGGGTGAGGGAGGGCAGTGAGTCGGGGGAGTGCCTGTCCGCACATGTAGGATACACCTGTGAGGAATTGTGTTTTAGTATCTGTACGTTTCATGCCTAATATACGTAATGATCGCTGCTTTATCTGCCGATGGGAGTGCCATAATGAGGTGAACGACCTGTGTACACATGTTTTAGTCACAAATGCCGAAGTTTTTTGGGGGGGGCTCCATTGGGGAGTTGGGGGGTAACCTGTATAAAAGAAAAAGCAGATTAGAATATCCTGCCGCGCAGTTACATAGCTAGGTTCAAGGCCTGGCTTCCATGCTACCACCTGCCGCCGCCCGGCCTTCGGGTTGTGGGCTGAGGGGCCGTGTACACAGCAGAATGTTATTGGCTATAATGTCGTTGCTTTTTTGTACCTGTCGGCGCAACTGTTATATACTATCATTGTCTGCAACAAAAATAAAGTTAAAAAAAAAAAAAAAAACGCTATGATTGCTATAAAATAAGAGACTCCTCACATAAGCAACAGAGACCGCATCACTGATGTATACTGCGGGGCACAGGCTTCTCCTCATCGATGTACTCCTATTGTGCAGGGATTAAGGGCTGCCCGTCAAACCATGCGTCAGCCAATGTATTAGCTTGGTTTCTACTGTGTTCTTAGCCATGTCACATCCCTGCTTAGTATTGAATTTATTTTGGTTCTCTGTTCAGAGAGCCATCCTACAGCTCATCAGTCTATTAATAGTTACAAAATGTGTCTTAGGGGCCATCCACACTTTAAATGTATATGTAACCTAGGCGCATGATTAAAATACATCGTTACATGTTGCATCTGGCCAACATGTTTACTGGCTGCATCTCCTTGTGTCAAATTAAACAGGACCAGAGGGTCAAAGTATCACCCAATAGTAATAAACTAACTGTCTACAGGGTGGAAGCCTATTAGTGGTCAGGGTATCCAACGTTTAAAAAATAATGTTACTTTTGACGATCTGCTGTGATGGTGGTCTCTGGCAGCGCGTGAGATAGCCCTCCTGCTTCACAAATGAGCCTGATGGGGCTTTGCTCTCCGAAGCTGAAAGCAGCAGAACTTTCCTCAGTTTCACTGGCACTCCAGAGGTGACAGGATTCAGTGCCTTACCTCTAAATCCATACAAGTTGAGGTTCTACATGAAGCATGCCCGCTAAATCAGACTTGGACATGAATACATACACTTTGGCTCAGTTAGAGGAGGCATGTGATCTTATGTGTAAGTTAAATAGTAGAGGGCAGAAGAGAAAACAGCACCATGGCCATCCTCCAAGTGTTCAGGCTCATATAATAGCATGCTGCTATTCCAAGACTACAACACAAGAGTTAGCATAGTATTAGAAGCTGCAATCATTTGAACCTACTTGTTTGAGGATTTAACGCTTTACATCCCTCCATGAGACAGCAGACAGCTAGACCACATTCAGTATGTTCAAAAATATGCTTTATTCGATCTTGTGAAATACAAAAATCATAAAAGCCACAGTTTAAAAACAACAGATTTTCAAATAACATAAGTTCTATATATACACTGTTTCTTCCATAATTCCTCGACCACATTCAGTAACAGGAAAGGCTAGGGGAAAACTGTGACATTGGTTTAGACTAAGGAATGCATTGTAAGTCAAAAATGCAGTAAGTGCAGGTCATAATTGTACCTTCTGTTCATTCAAATTTGAATTCTCGGAAACTTCTATTGAAGCTATGTTACCACGCAACTCTAGGAACAGATAGGAGGTTGGTTAGTGCTGGCTTTTGTTAAATAGTTAACACGAAACATAGATTCACACTCCTGTTTACTTACTAAACAAAAGCTTTCTCAAGCAACAGTGTTCTTGATTTTGCCTAAAATGTTGACTCTGTTGCTTAGCAGAACTTGAAAACAAAGAATTAATTGGGCTTTGGAAAAAGTAAGGTGTGCGATCCACTGATTAGATTCTTTTAGTTAGCTATTAGAGACTGCTTTGCAACTTTTAGAGAAAGCATATTTCCAACATTGAAAACGTTGGAGGGAATGGGTAGTCATGAGAGATGCAAATCTTTTGCCTCAGACTCTTACCTAGAGATTGCATTCCCAAGGGTCAGAAATTGGGCAGCCCACTCAACATCATCTGGTGAAAGGTTGACGATAAGAAGTGGTTGGGTGGCAAATTCATGAAATGTTGAATTTAAGACTACATTGAGATTCAGTAATGCTTACCCTGTAATACTGTCCTGGGGATTCTTCTTTCACCTGCCACTGTTATCCTTGTTTGGCTTACCAAACTATCGTGCAGTGGCAGAAGACTTTTAGGAGCCACTCTGGGAGGCGGGCCAAACTCAGTTTGAGGCTTATAGCCTATTGTGCAATAGGTGCTCTGCACCTCACTGAGGCACAGTGAGGGCGAAAGCCGACTGTGGTTGCTTGTGTCCTCACGCTGAGATGTTGCAGCTGGGCAGTTTGTACAGGACTGCCTGTTTAGGGGAGGGTCTAGTCTGATTTAAATATGATTGGGCCTGTTTGGCGATGGCGCAGAAAGCAAAAAATAAGCAATGGTGTGAATGACACCCATTGCAGTACCATTGCTTGTGATTAATACAAGCATTCCACCCATCACACTATTATTTTGCTCTGTTACTTATATCCTCGGTGATACTATAGGAGAAGTTAGTATGACTAGACATGTATCCTGTAGCTCGGTGTGCTGTAGGAACTCGGGCACAATTTATACTGTCCTTCACTGAAGAGACCCATTGAAGCAGAAAGTAGTCTAAGGTTGCTGCTTATGTTCCAATTCTAACAGGATCTGGCCTGGTGGTGCAGACTGGACTGTCTTTGATACCTAGACTGTTTTGCATGTGGCTGGACAACCCTCTCCATAATGGCACTGTGAGCAGGAAACAATGGAGGGAATGCTACCCAGAGCTACAGTAGTGGTTATAACATTTTTATTTTACTCTGTTGAGGAAGGCTGCAACACGTTTCAGGTGAGGAGGCCAATACTTATAGGTGGTCTAAACACACAAAGGCGAGTGGAAGGAGAAAGGGTTTCAGATACACACTTTCAAATTCAATGTTTACACAAAGACATATCTGATTTGTATGAAGAGTAATCAATTCTGACTAGATCTATTATTCCAACTGTCGGTACTGGCCACAGTTCTCTATATAGAAGACATGAACAACTTCAGACCCGTATCCAACCTCCCGCTGTTATCCAAAACACTAGAAAAATGAGTTCTCCCACAGCTAACCCAACACCTAGAAAACATCAAGCTCCTTGACCCTCACCAATCGGGTTTCAGAAAAGGATGCAGCACTGAAACTGCCATCCTTAACGTCATAGACGATTTACACAAATCACTTGACTCTGACCAATGCTGCCTTCTCATTCTTCTTGACCTTTCGGCCGCATTTGATACTGTCGACCACTCCCTGCTCTTAAAAGTCCTTCAAGAAAGAGCAGGCCTGGAATCGACGGTTCTGAACTGGTTCTCCTCCTTTCTACACAATCGCTCCCAAAGAGTAAAAATCAAAAACTTCGAATCCGACCCCCTACCCGTCAGCAGAGGAGTCCCTCAAGGGTCAGTTCTCTCCCCACAACTCTTCAATATCTACATGGAACCCCTTACCACAATACTCAGGAATTCCAACATCCCCTTCCACCTCTACGCTGATGACACACAACTCTATTTGGAAACCTCCTCTATGGACGACATTCTCAAACTCAACGACACGCTCAAAGACGTCCAACATTGGCTCTCACAAAATCACTTAAAGCTTAATCAAGAAAAAACTGAAGTTCTAATCATCTCCAACAGAGACGAAAACCCCCAAATTGAAGAATGGCTCAAAGCCATTGACGCCCTCAATGGCACCCTCAAGCCAAAAGACTCAGTCAAATCCCTAGGCATCACCTTAGACCCCAAACTAAATTTGAAAAAACACATCGTTAACTCCGTCAAAAGCGCTTTCCTCAATCTTAAACTTCTCTACAAAATAAAACCATACCTTCCTCCCAAGAATTGACTATGGTATCACAGCCCTGACCGGCTCAGCCAAATCACACTTAGGACCCTTGAAAACTACCCTCAATGCCGCGGCCAGAATGGTCACAGGAACCAAGAAATTCGACCACATTTCCCCCGCGCTCAAAGACCTGAAATGGCTCCCTATTGAACAACGAGCCAACTTTCGAACAGCATGCCTTACACACAAAGCCCTCCACACAGGTAAACCGGAATACTTGGCCGCGAAACTCAAAAGGGCTGGCCAGTCCAGGACCCTTAGAAGTTCCAACACACTTCTTCTCATTCCGTTGAAATCGCGGAAACGCAAAACTTCAAATAAATGCTTTGCAGGCAATGCACCCAGGATATGGAACGCCATCCCTCCCCACATCAGAATGACCACCCACTTCCCAAAATTCAAGACTCTACTCAAAGCCCTCTTCCTGGAAGACACCTGAACTGTAAGAGATGCTCACATTACCACTTACCCGTTTAACCACTACGATCTGTATGTATTTTGTTATTTGAAATCCCTTTGAGTTGTTCAGATATCAGTCTTCCATCGCCGTTAAGGCTCTCTCTTGTACAGGGTTGTGAAGCGCTCTGATACCTCCGGGTCCAGCCAGCGCTATACAAAACTTTTAATAAATAAATAAATATAAATAAATATATGTACTCCCTAAATTCCTATTTTAGGATGTCTGCTCAGGTCAGGCAAAATAATAGAGTATTACCACATTAATACATATTATGGTCACTCCCACAAGGGGTCAAACACCAGCCATGCGGCAGCTGTCGTATAGGTACATACACACAACTCCGCACTGAACTGAACAGAACCACGGCTTACTATACCCATGGAAACAAAAATCCTGTGCAAAGTGTCTATATGTTTGCATGCCCTTGTAATCTGTGATACATAGGGATGACTAGCAGAAGGTCAAAACATTGATGATTGAACATTGCAGCAATGCAAGATCTGGAAAAATTAAAACAAAACTGTTGTCCCATTTTAAACACACACAAAATAATATTTAGAGGTGAATAATTGATAAGTTGCCAAATCTGACAATGACACACTTTATAACTCTGAACAGTGCTGTATATCTAGACTATGTAACCATAAAGAAGGCCTTCATGATGAGAAGGCCTTAATGATGAGATTGAATGGACTCAACTGTAGACCTTATGACCAGATGTGCACTGTTTCAAGGATTTTTGTTCCAGTCTGCCAGCGTACAATACAGTACCAGTAGGAGGACTTTAACAATACAACCCAGTGCAACAGATTTGAGGCCCTTTATATAAAGAAGGCATTTTGCTCAAGTGGAGTCGTTTACAGATCACACCAGAATATATTGATTAACTGTGGGAAGCTGGCTCTTTATGTGATATATCAAAAGTTGATATGCCGTGTAAAGAGTTCAGGGGTTCCCTTATGAGTGGACAGGGACTTGCTATGCAATCCCAAAGTGATCTGTTAGGGGTAGTGGGGACGAGCAGCCTTCGGCTTAACACAGAGGAGTGCTAGACCTTTGCAAAATGCACACAATGATTAATAAATGAAGATCCACACCAATGTATAAAAATACTAAGTACCTTTATATATGATTTGGCATCACAGAAAAACTGTTCAGGTCAGTACGTTTTTAAATATAAATTACTTTTCACTTTAAAAAGTGGACTCAGTGCAATTTCTGAGATCCACAGTTATCCTATGAAAGGAAGTACACGTTCTTCAAACAGGAACTGTTCATCGACTTCCTGGACCAATCTTCAGGAGTTAAGGTGAGTGTTGGGCAAGGTCCAAGGTAGCACCAACAGTACACCACCAGCGGTACGAGGGTGGGCGGTTGCAGGGTGCAAATCAACATCGGGAGCCCAATGCTTTTCAATGGGGGACTGTAAGGAACCCAGTCCGACTGAACCAGCAAGTGAACTCGGGCCTTACGATGCTCCGGGACAAAGGGACACCTTTGGTCCTGTTCTTCAAGGCCCAGGGACGACGAGTGCAAGGGTGTCCTTGGGCGTTGGATTTTTCCTTAGCGAAGCAGTCGCAGGTAGGGGGCCTGCGTGAAGAGGCAGCACCCATTGTGGAGTCCAAGAGGGGTGAAACCACGGTGGACTTGAGCTCTGGAGGGCTGGTGAACCTTGTTGGCACCGGCGGTGCACTTCAACTCTGGCAGGAAGCAACAGGTGTAGTGATGGCTTCGGGTGTTTGGTTTTGGCGGTTCCCGAAGCCTCCGTCTCTTCACTTTTGGACATTCTTTAGAACAGGTCCTCTGTTCACTGGAGGGCTTGAGTCCTCATCCTAAAATTTATTTCGGTTGTGTGACTATAAACATGCAAATGCATGCAATTCATAGGTACAAAATTATTAAATACATACAAAGTATACAACAATGATCAGTTAAGATTGCATAGTATTCATTTAAAAGATACAAAAGATACAAATGGCACAAAGCACTAAACACAAGATTCAACGAGGGCCAATCACGAAGAAATAGGAAATGGCAAGGCCCGCCATAAAGGCTTGGTGATTGGCATAGCGCTAAAAGGCTAAACCAGTTAAAATCACAACCAACTTTAACATTTAAACAATGGTTAAATAAGAATTTAAAACTTCTTAAAAAATACATTAAAAAATAATTTTTACATTGTCAAAAACAGTAATGTTGCCATTTCAGCACAGACCTCCGATAGGCCAACATAATGCCAAGAAACTTTGCTACTGTGCAGAGTACCAGTAAACTAGCGTCAGATTTTAAAATGCGCAGCGCCTCTATGTGACACCGAATGCTGAAGCATTTACAAATGGGAGCTGACCATTTGGCTCTTAGCCATTGGTACAGTGACCAATCAACTCAGACAAACAATATGTGACCAATCGACTCAGCAACACGAGGACAGCCTGGGCAAAATTGTGAAACGGTGGATGGCAAATGCCAGGAAGCTGTAAGAGAATTCTCAGGAAGTGAGCCAAATCTAAATTGCATATACAGCTTCCTATCCTTAGGGGACCATGATAGCCTCCAGGTAATATTCGTATGAGGCGAACAGTTTGAACTTCATAAACTCAGTGGTTAAACGGCCCCAGGGTGAGTTTGAAAGGAAGGACTGAGCCAACCAGTGCCAATAATGTTTCTTTAGCAATTCCCTAGTAGGCAGCCCTTCTAGATCCCTTGGTTCCTACAGTCCCTCTAGGCTGATTGTAGTGAGCAGAGATTACACCTCCCAAAACCAAGAATCTTCTTTATCGATCAAGTACCTGCACTTCATAGAGGGCAGCAACATAAGGAGACAGCTATGGGGTCGATTTTAAATGGAGTCAAAATAGCAAAGGGCGTAATTTGGCCTTTTCAATAATGGTGGCTCAAGTCTTTTTTTGGGGGACAGGCAGTCCTTTCAAGTTTCCGGAGTGACAGCAGCAGGACGAGGCGATTTTGGTGCCGCTTTCGACGATGGACGCAGACAGGCCAGCATGGTTTGTACCAGGTCAGCTTCTGCTTCTCGGCTTTTGCGGCTCTTCAGGGTCCTCTCTCTTCTTAGGTCATCAGGATCTGATTCTCTGGTGCCAGGGGCTCCCCTAAATACTGATTTTAGGGGTATTAGAGGAGTGTAGGGTAGTAGCCAATGGCCTCATGACCCTTGAGGTCACTATGCCCATATATATGCCCACTTCTTGTGGGAAGTGGGCATAACCCTGTCCCAGAATTCCTAAATATGCCATAACAAAGATGGCTACTTATGAAAAATCCACATCACAGTACCCCACCTTAGGGGTGGTACTAGCCTAGAGGTGGCACGCCTACCTGACAAGCTAATTTTCCCACCTGTCCAGGTGCCTTGGGGGCTCCGGACAAGGGGGGGGATTCCTCTCCTGTTAGGGGAGCCAGATTTGCATTTTAAAGGCGGCAGCTTCTTTGAAGCTCACCGGGCCAAGGAGGCTAATCAGCAGGTCATCCTGTGGGACGGGGTGTTACACCCTCTTCCCGCGCAGACTTTTGTGCTGGGTCTCCTGAGAGCAAAGCTCTCTTCCTTGGAGTTTAAATATGAGTGTGCAGTTCCTAAGAGAGGTAGTGGCAGTCAGGTCTATGGAATAACCTCCAAATAGAGGATGTGCCCTCACACACCCCAAAAGGTGTCATGCTTCATCATTTAGGCGTGATCCTCGTCCCGTCCGGCGCTGCCATGCCCGACGGGCACCTGCAAAGGGGCTTTTCGGCGGAGTTCTTTTGGACAAAGCTGTAAGGTGGGTGAGGGTGTGTGGGCTGTGGTAAGAAGTGTAGTAAAGTGGTCAGAGTGATTTAAAATAGGTTTTGGGAAGCTCTGTCTACTAAACCTCTATTCATGCGGCTCACCAACCTAAGTAAAAACAGTGTAGCCCTAATCGGAAATAATGGTTTTATAGAGCATACATGCTATAAAACTTGGTCAACATGTTACTTTCCTCATCCAGCCCCTACGGGGTCTATCTGCAGTTTGTCAGGACCGAGCAAAAAACACTTTCTAATTGTCTTACACTACTGCAAGGCTGGTGCTTTAAATTTTACAGACTGACCATGTTACCAGCAGTGCTGTGTCAGGCAAGGTTAGCTTTCACCTTGTATCGTTGAGAGACTTGAAAAATGTAACTAAGTGGAAAAAGGAGAATGACATGAAAATGAAATAAAATAAAAGTGATAGCACGATATTTAGGACACACAAGAAGTGTTGCGTACTTAAAAAAAAAACGTATTTACAAGTGGTGACCAGTGCCAGATTTACTCACACATGCAATCTTGTGTCAAACTTGCATTTAGCTATCTTGAGGTTGACTGCATGCATGTGTATGGCCTGTAGTGTGTGGGCAGTCTTTATGTGAGACTGTTACAGTTGACTTTGGATAGGATGATTTCGGTAAACAAACGAACATAGCCTTCATCGTTGCCTGATATCGGAGTCTGGATTGAGTAATCTCAGCTCGGAAATCCATTCATGTAATTGTATGACAGAAGATTACTTTTCTTACAGATTACGTTTTGAGCACTCCCCCCCCCCCCCCCCCCCACACAATTAGTAGGTCTAAAGCTGACAGGAATGATTCCAGAGCAAGTTGCTCACTCATGACCTGCACGTAGAGGCGGACAAGCGGGATCAAGTTATAATAAAAACATTCGCTTACCGGTATGTTTTGCATGTGTACCAAGCATCTTGTACTCACTGAAAAGTGGCATGGTGAATAGCCCTTCGCCTACCTCAGCTCTGTCTCCCGTACTGAGATGCGCCGGAGGTGGGCTAGTTATACGTACTTCATGTCTTGAGTTTTTTGGGAAAGACTGAAGCCACAATTTAGGAGGCCATCTTGGATAGGTCGCGAAATCCCGATTGACCCCAAGACAATAGCGAGAGACTTGGGAGAGGAGATGTCTATTCAGGGGAAGTGACTGGTTACTTTGTGTATGAGGCGAGCCCCATTTTTATGTCTTATGACATTCTAATTGGTTATTGTGAGTTCACTTAAAAAATTATATAAATTAAGAGAGCCAGTATGTGGGCACAGATGTATAGTGTGCATGAATAGGTAATTGTATCACAATGAGGTGTGGCCCATGTGGGGATGTATAAGGTAGATGACTGGTGTAAGAAAGTGGCTCTATATATACTGGACCAAAGTAAGGTACAGTGTGTATAGAGTCCCCAGTCTCCAGAGGTATAACAGAGGCTAAAGTCAGATATGGCCTTACTCTCTAAAGTGGTAGCTTGGTCAAGCAGTAAGGCAGTATCAGAGGACCGTGTAAAGCATTTGTTGTACACACTCAGTCAGCAAAAGATTTCACACACTCGAGAACTGAACTCTACGCAATTGTTTTTATATCAAAAGATATAGTTGTTTTATTTTAGAACCTACAGGTATCAAAATATACTTTTCTCAATATGAGTGACTTTAGGTAATTACTTTGCAGAAAGGCAATAGACTTTGTAAGTACAATAGCTACAGTGGATGCAATAGGCAACCCAATTCTTAACACAATTTAACATTGAGCTCAATGGGTTTTTCTACATAAATGCAGATGATTACTTTAAGGATTACTTTTCTAACCACAGGGCTGGATCCTGGATTCAGTCCTGGGACCTAAGCTGTAAACAGTTAAGTAAAAGCGTATTGGTTACAGTTGTGATTTTTAAAGAATGTAAATGTATTTACAAAGTTGACAAACTTTTCAGTGAAAAACTAGCAATGTTAACCTATGGAAGGAAATTCAAGTCACAGGTAAAGTAGGTTCTCGTTACTTTTGTAATCCAGTACTGGACTCCTAGGTTCAGCACTGATACCTCTACCTAAGACAGGTAAGTAATTACGTTTTAGTATTTGGTACGATTTTTAAGTAATATTTCTAGTTTGCAAAAATCGACACTTCGAAGAAAGTTCAGCGAAAAACAGTCAATTGTTTCCTATGGAAGAAAATTCAAGTTACTGGTATGTACAGTTAGGATTACTTTTGCGGTTCAGTACTGGGCTAAAAGGTACAGTACTAGCTTCTCTCCTGATCACAGGTGAGTATTTCAGAATTGTTAGTCGGCTGATTTTAGATGAATATTTTAAAGTTTCAAAACTCTGCACTTAAAAGAAATTTCAGTCAAAACCAGTCAATGTTAGCCCATGGAAGGAAAGTGAGTTTTGCAGCGTGAATCTTTCTGGATTCACTATGCTGTGCATTATTCCGCGGTCTTGTGGTTGGGTCCGGATTCGTAGTCTTTTCTTTGTTTTTTTTTGTTTTTTTGTAGCCCAGGTGGGCGTCGGCGTCACACCCCCTTGGGTGTATTTCCGGTGATGTCGGCATGCTTCCTGCGGAAGCTCCCACTCTTGGGCGCCATCTTCAGATTCTTTTTTTCCGCGGTCGGGTCTGGATCGTTCCCGTTTGGGCTCCAGACATTTTTGGAGAAAGAAGAAAGGAAAAGACAGAAAACACAAGGAGAAGTCATCTGAAGACTCCAGGAGACTTCATCGACGAACAATCAGCAAGGAGAAGGCTTTTTTCATCGATCCTCGACGACCGTCGACGAACACGCGACCAGGGAGGCCCTGGACGCTCGATGATGGACAACACGCCGTTCAAGTTCTGCCGTAACTGCCACCACAAGTACGCGCAGAAGGACCAGCACCCGTTATGCAACCTTTGCCTACCGGTCGATCACGAAAGCGGGGACTGCAACGCCTGCTCCGCCTTTGCCCCGAAGACCCTTCGTGTGAGAGAGAGACAGAGGGTAGCGCACGCCACCCTGCAAGGGAAGGCCCCGACTCCGTCCCTCTACGAGCTGGGGATGTCCTCCGAGGAAGAAGACCACGCTGCCGCCGAAGACGACAGCTACACGGTCGTAGAGACCGATTACACGAAGACTTCTGATAAGGTAGGAGACTCTTCGGCACCCAAGAACCCGAGAGACTCTGAGTCTCGAAAAATCGAGGGCAAGACCCCGAAAGCCCCGACGCCAAAAAAGGCGGCGTCCGCGACTACTCACAGGCCCAGCGGATCCTCCGAGAAGGAGTCCCCGGCGCCGAGAGCTGCTGATCAGCAGAATACGTAGAAAATCGTCCCCGAAAAGGATCGATCGACACCGAGGGAGAAAGACCCTAAACTAACGACGACGACCAGAGACCCAAAATCCGGTTCGACGTCGACAGCTTCGACACCGAAAAGCACGGCACTGAGCCAACCGCCGAAAAGAACGGCTGATCCATACGACGCGGAACACGCGGCCGAGATGGAGAAGAAGAGAAGGCGCCTCGAGGCCGAAATGGAGAACATTATGCAGCGGAAGAAAGATTTCGACGCTAAGATGAAAGCCTTCACGATTCCTCACAAGACCAAGCCACCGGTGGTGGAGGAGGTCGAGGAGGTCGAGGAGGAAGACGAGGTCGCCGAGGAACAGGACCAGGACGTCGAGGTGGTCGACGACCAAGAAGGGTACGAGAATCCCTATGATAGTTACAACTATGGGGAGGAAGAGGACAGCAGGACGGACGCAGAGTCGGCACCCTCTGACCTACAGGAGGTAGATTACATAGATGTCGACACCGACAGCCCGTAGGAGGCGGTCGACACATACCCCTCGAGGCCCTCGCCGCCGGACGACATCGGGGCCTACAACTCGGTGATAAAATCTGCCGCAGCAGCATTCAAGCTCAAGCTCGACGAAGAGAAGCAGAAAGCAGACTTCCTTCTAGAGACATTGCTCCCAACACAAACAAGGAGCCAGTACCTTCCAATGCTCGACAGCGTCTTGGCTCAGGGGAAGGAAGCATTCAGGGAACCCGCAACATGCAAGGCAGTAACTTCCAGAACAGAGAAAAAGTACAAACACTCCTCAAAGGACCCAGCCTACATTCAGGGCACGGTCTCCGCAGACTCCATTATCACGGCCACAGCAAGGAAGAGGGCTAACGTACCCACTACCTCGGATCCACCACCGGATAAGGAGAGCAAGAGGATGGATCTGGTGGGCAGAAGGATCGAACGGAATGCCGTGACCCACTGGCGCATGGCTAATTCCAACGCCCTGATAAACAGGCACATGTACCAGATCATGAAGGACCTGCCCCAGGATGCCAGGCAGAAGGCCGAAAAACTGGTTGAAGAAGGGAAGAACGCGGCAAATTCTTACATTAAGATGGCCCTAGATGGGGCAGACACCGCCAGCAGGCTCATGATGATGGGTGTCACGGAAAGGAGACACGCCTGGCTCAGGAACTCAGGTTTTAAACCGGAGGTGCAACACAGCATCCTGAACACACCGTTCAACGGCGACACGCTTTTCGGAACAACAGTTGATGAAAAGCTCAGTCAACTAAAGAAGGATAACGAAACAGCAAGATCCATGGGAGCCTTGCAGTTCAGAGGCAGCAAGAGGGGCACCCCGTCACGGAGGCCCGGCGGGAGAGGTGGAAATCAGCCAGGTACATCACACCAGGCTTTCCAACAAGCGCACCAGGCAGACTCGCAGGCTCAACAGGGGCAGCAGAAGCAGTCCTGGCAGTACCAACAAAGAGGCCAGTCCTTTCGTGGGAGAGGAAATGGACGTGGACAGAACAGAAGAGGGGGACAGCAGCCCGCCTCTAAGTGACTTCAAAAAACTCCGTGTGCCCGCCCACAAAAAAGATCCCTGCGGGCAGCACGTACAGAGGGGTCAGGACAAACTAGACACCTACGACCACATGACACCAGTGGGAGGAAGATTAAGATTTTACCTCCGAGAATGGAGAGAAATCACATCAGACAAATGGATCCTCAACATTATCCAATTCGGATACTGCATAGAGTTGGAGGGGAGGCCAACAAGCAGAAAACCAAAAAGAAAAACACTAGCAAGCAAGCAGCTGCAGTGTCTTCAGGAGGAGGCAAAGGAACTCCTGCGGAAGCAGGCCATAGAACGGGTACCCTTCAAGGAAAGAAACACCGGAATATACTCTACGTACTTCCTGGTACCAAAAGTAAACGAGACAATGAGACCCATTCTGGACTTACGGTTCCTGAACAAATTCATAACGCAAAAATTCAAAATGACCTCCCTGCAAGAGGTGCTCCCACAATTGCAGATCGGGGACTTCATGGTCACGATAGACCTCAAAGACGCCTACCTGCACATCCCAATGAACAGAAAGCACAAACACATGCTCAGGTTCACCATTGGAGAAAGCCACTACCAGTTCACGACACTGGCCTTCGGGCTAAAATCAGCACCAAGGGTTTTCACAAAGTGCCTCGCAGCAGTCGCAGCGCATCTACGAAGGCAATGAATACACGTATACCCTTACCTAGACGACTGGCTGGTGAAAGCAAACTCATACCAGAAATGCAAGCAGCACGCACATACAGTGACGAGCACGCTCATAAGCCTGGGGTTCTCCATCCATTGGAGGAAATCATCAATGGAGCCGGAACAAGTGAAGATCTTCCTGGGAGCACAGATCAACACCTTACAGGGCAAGGTGTTCCCCAGCGAGAAGAGGGCGAGGGCGCTGGTGAAGGAAACTCACCTCTACCGGAAGGGACAAGCTCGGACAGTGAGGACTGCGAGCAAGATCATGGGCATGATGGCATCATGCATCCACCTGGTACCAAATGTACGGCTCCACATGAGACCCATTCAGGAATAGCTACAGGAGCAATGGTCACAAGCTACAGGCGGTTGGGGGGATCTAGTGGTTGTAACGCACGCAGTGCAGAAGGAGATGGCATGGTGGACCATGGAGAACATAACAAGGGGAAAGCCTCTAACGCCCCCAAAGCCAACAGTGACCATCACCACAGACGCATCCCTGAAGGGATGGGGCGCTCACATGGAGGAGCTCAAGGTGAGGGGACTGTGGACGCCAACAGAGGCGGCAGAGCACATCAATTACCTAGAATTGAAGACAATCTTCCTTGCACTGAAAGCCTTTCAAACAAGACTGTACAAACAAAAGGTGTTGATACAAACAGACAACACCACTGCGATGTTCTACATCAACAAGCAAGGGGGCACACAGTCAGCCCCGCTTTCAACGCTGGCGCAGGAGATATGGAGATGGGCCATCCCTCTCAAGATAGACCTGCTAGCCATACACCTACCAGGGAAGGACAACATACAAGCATATTGGCTCAGCAGACAGACATCGGCATCCCACGAGTTGGAGCTCAATGCTCAGGAGACAAGGTGCCTGTTCGACAGATGGGGAACACCATCGGTGGACCTGTTTGCCACACGCCAGAATGCAAAATGCCAAAACTTTGCATCCAGGCAGCACGAGGAGGGGTCACTGGGGAATGCCCTATGGATAGATTGGTCAGGGACATTTGCTTACGCCTTTCCCCCGATACCACTGATGCACAGAGTGCTGAACAAGTGCAGAGGGAGCAACATGACACTGATACTGGTCGCACCACAGTGGGCGAGGCAGACATGGTACTCGCAGATCATGGAGATGACACAGTGTGCACCCCACAGATTCAGCAGGAGGAAAGACCTACTCTCCATGCAGAACGGAGAGGTGCTACATCCAGAGCCAGAGAGCCTGAGCCTAGTAGCGTGGCTCCTGAGGACATAGAGTTAGCACATTTGAGACTGCCAGAAAGCACCCTGAGGGTCCTTCGGGAGGCAAGAAGGCCCAGCACTCGGAAGTGCTATGTTGCGAAATGGAAAAGATTCACAATATGGTGCAGACAAGAAAGACTTCACAATAAAATGAAGAGGGACTCCACAGTGCTAAAGTACCTGACGCACTTGCTGGAGAAGAACCTTAGCTCATCCTCTTTAAGAGTTCACTTGGCAGCGATAGTCGCCTACACAAGGGGAGAAACTGGCAGGAGTTTCTTCACATCACAGGTGGTGAAGAGATTCCTAGAAGGAGCGAAAAGGATCGCACCACCCAAGCGGGTGCTGCCACCCGCATGGAACTTGAACATAGTCCTAACGGAACTCATGAAAGAGCCCTTTGAACCACTTCACAAGGCCTCCCTAAAGATGCTAACTATGAAAACCGCTTTCCTGGTTGCAATAACGTCCTTACGCAGAGTAAGCGAGCTTCAAGCGCTGACGCTACAAGAACCCTACATACCAATACATAATGATAGAGTTGTGATGAGGACTGACCCACACTTCATGCCAAAGGTGGTATCCAAATTTCATATGAACCAGTCTATACAGATACCGAGTTTTCTCCAAAAACCAACAACTAGCGCAGAGCGAGCTCTGCACACCCTGGACGCCAGAAGGGCAGTCATGCACTACATTGAAAGGACGAAGGGACACAGGAAGACAAAACAGTTCTTTGTGTCATTCGCCAACAGCTTCATGGGGAAAGCAGTAACCAAAAAGACCATTGCACGATGGATCGCACAGACAATTCAACTCTGCCACAGGCGTGCAGGACAAGAGCTGGCAGAGGGGACACGTGCCCACTCCACTAGGAAGAAGGGCGCTACAATAGCCTTCCTGGCTAACACACCCATACAAGACATATGCCTGGCGGCAACATGGGCTTCGGTGCACACGTTCACGAAGCACTACTGTGTGGATATACAAATGAACAAGGAAGCTCAAGTTGGACAGAAGGTGCTACAGCACATATTCAATACCCAACGCTCATCTTCCACCCAGCCGCCACAGAGATGAGAAACCGCTACAAAATCTATGCACAGCATAGTGAATCCAGAAAGATTCACGCTGCGAAACGAATAGTTTTCTTACCTGTCGGTGTAGTTTTGCAGCTTGAAGATCTTTCTGGATTCACTAGCGAACCCACCCACCTCCGCCAGAAAGATGAGGCTGGTGAGAGAAGAGGTGGATATATAAAAAAAAAAAAAAAAAAGGAGATGTAAGAACGTAAAAGTACCAAAGCGGTAAAATATCACCTTCATAGAACATTGCCATTACTTCGGAAACGAAAGAAACACGGAAAAAAAGAACCCGAAGATGGCGCCCAAGAGTGGGATCTTCCGCAGGAAGCATGCCGACGTCACCGGAAATACACCCAAGGGGGTGTGACGCCGACGCCCACCTGGGCTACAAAAAAAAAAAAAAAAGACTACGAATCTGGACCCAACCCCAAGACCGCGGAATAATGCACAGCATAGTGAACCCAGAAAGATCTTCAAGCTGCAAAACTACACCGACAGATAAGAAAACTATTCGTTATCGGCTTTCAGGTGAGTACTCGACTGGTGGAGTTAAGGTTCTGGGCATAGACTCAGGGATCTCCCAGGGTCGGAAAGGTACAGTTTTTTTTAAAAAACTCTTTATTCGTGACTGCATCAGATATCACATTGTACAGTTATGCATTATTATCCATATACAGTCTTTTCCTATTTTCCCCCCTAATAAACTTCAATCGACTGACATGTTATCTCGCTCGTAACTTCACCAATGCAAGGTGTTGGAAACTCAGTAAGCAAATCAAGATTTATACATTAAGCAATCCTATCGTGGTCTTTCCATGCAGTGCCGTGTGTTACATCAGCGTTTATGTAGCATTGGTCCCATATAATCAAGTCATAGCCAGTCCCCGTCCCGCCCAACTCCCACCCAACTCCACCCCGTACGTCTCCTAGCGTCTCCACTCATTGGGCACCATAACCGCCGGCATGAGCTTCCGGGAAAACAATCACACCTAGATCAGTATACTCGCAGTCCTCTGGCCAACCTGTGCGCACCGTGGACAATTCCCCCTCCCTCGTTCCCACCACCCCCCGCCCAGCATTTTCAGTTATGAGGTATCCGCCTGTGAGGGCGTCAGGTCTATTTCCTCTATCTCCAGCAGCATCCGCTCCCCATCCTGTGCAATCGGATATTTTCGTAGCCCCTTCTCCTATTCTCTACGCAGAACTACACCCTCCGCCCTGCCCCACTTTAGCAGATCAGATCGCCACGTCTCTACAGCCGGGGGCCTGGCAGACTCCCACCTCATAGTTAAAACTCTAACCGCTAACAGCAGTGCCAAGTCTAAGAGCTTTAAGTGGGCTTTATGCTTCTTGGGTCGTTTCCTGTGCCCTATCAGACAAGGCAGCGCCCCCTCCGGTATCTGCATGGCTGTGACAGTATGTAGTACATGGCAGACCATCTCCCAGTAACTATGTAGGCGTGCACACAACCACATCATGTGGAGAAGGCCGGCCTCATCCGCCTGACACCGGGGACAGCAGTGGGAAGAAGCAGGGAACATCCTATGTATCCTTTGGTGGCTAAGATATGCCCTATGTAGCACCATAGCCTGTATAAATTTGAACTTGACATTCCTGGACACCCTTCTGGGATGAACTCCCATTTGTGTTTCCATAGCGAGCCTGGAGTCTCTAATCTCTTGTAGGATCAGATCTAACTTGTTGACGTGGTGGTCCCCAGCAGGAGTCTGGTCAATTGGCCTCAGCGTAGACCCCTCTGACATGGTCTCCGGGGCAGGTCCCACAGCCAACGGGCCGTCTCTGCCATCCAACGTCTTAGCCCCTTTCCGGACCATGGCGATCTCGTCCGGGTGTAAGCGATGTCCAGGATCGGAGTACGGTTCAGGGCGTATCCCGGTGACACTACCACCCACGCCAGTCGCAGCCCCTCCACTGTGTCTCTGAGCACTGTCGATGGGACCCACTAAGTGGTACAGGGTTCATTCGAGTCTCCCCTTGACAGGCACGTTCCGTTACTCTCGGGCCTCCGTCCAGGGGACCAGGGGGGGAGCTACATACAGGGGATCGGGCACTCCAGCGTTTCCTCTCTCCCCCCTCTTAGGAGCACAGTGGGAGCCCAGATTCGGCCCAGGATGTCCTCAGTGACCGTTCAGCTCCCCAGGGCCCGTCTATGTGGTCTTCTATTCCTGGTGGTAGTGGCCGGCGGCAACCCCGTTCCTGGGCCGCGACCGTCTTCGGGAGGGAGACAGGAGGGGGGGGGGAGGGCAGGGCACGGTAGCAGCTATCGCCCCCCAGGTGTTGTCCGTCTCACCCCCCTACCTTCCGGTGCTCGTCCAGCTGGGCCCGCAGGGTCTTCAAGTCGCTGCGCAATTCAGGGCTCTCCGGCCGGGTCCCGCCGTGGGTATCAGTCTCGTGTGTGGTGTGTACTCACGGCCCAGTGCAGTCCGCTCTCAGGGGTGCCTTCGATGCTGTCGCCCTACTTAGTAGCCATCGACGAGGCCGGGGCCTTGAGCGGCCCGACCGGATACAATCCCGGCACTTCCGGCGGCTGGCGCTCCGTGTTCTCGGCGCGCTTCAAACTTTAGGTCCCGGCTGTGCTCAGGGAAAGGCCGCAACCTCTCCGGGCTCGGCCGTCCGCCAACCCCGGCCGTCAGGATCGCCAAAAGTTCACAGGACCGTCGGGGAGCCCAGCGCAATCGGGGCCGCTCCTCCGAAGCGGCTCTCGGTTTCCACAAAGGCCTCCTTCAGGATCGTAGCTTCCCGACGGCACCGTAGCTCTAGCAGACTCCGTCCGCCATCATGGCCTGCTAGCCACACCCCCCATCGGAAAGGTACAGTTGGTACACCCTCAGTGGCACAGGGGCAGCCAAGTGTAGAGAGAGTAGGCCCAATGCAATCCAATGGAGGGTAGGGGGCCTTTGGTTAGTGGCTGCAAGCAGGCAGGCCACGCGGCTGTGGGAGCTGAGCTCCTGGTCACTTACTCAGGGGAAGTGGAGAAGTAGAGTAGGGTAGTCGTTGCATTTCCAGCGGCACTCAGGCAGCTGGGTGCAGGGTGCTTTTGAGCCATCGGGCGCTCAGTGTTATCCAATGGGAAAGTTAAAAAGTGTACAAAGGCTGCAGGCTCGGGGACGGAGATTCTTCAGATGCGACCACCACTTCGAGAGGTAAGTTGGGATCTTGGAGAAGAGGTAGGTACCCCTAAGGAGAGCACAGGGGGCCGTGGGCGCCGGGGTGTCTTTTGGTGTTGGGAAATCTTACCCTCGGCTGCTCGCGGTTGGAGGGGTCCCTGGTTCTGAGGCTGCATGCGTCGTCTGGGTTGTCGAGGAGGGTCTTTGGGCACTGGACTTTGGGTCCCAGTCACCAGGGGGACGTCATCGTGGCACAGGCACAGGCCGGGCTTGGCGGCTGCAGAGTGGGCTGGATTAACGGTTCCTGGCTGGCACCAGGGGTATTGCTGTTGGAGCAGAACCACTGCTCATGGGAATCCCAGTCTTTTGGAAGGTTCAAGGCAGGCAGGTCCTCCGGGATTGTCAAGGTTGCGGTCTGCTGGAGACGCCTGAGTTTCGCAGGAGCAGGTTCAAGGATCAACAGGCCTGTAGAGTTCTGGGGCCAAGTCAGTGGGCGGCGTCCTTTTGGTAGCAGCTGCACAGCAGGTCTTCGTGTTTCTTGGTCTTCTTGTTGCAAATCGGGATCTAAGGAAGGAAGGTTCAGGGTGCCCCTAAATACAAATTTTAGGGGTGTTACAGGTAGGGCAAGGGCAGGGACCAATGGGTCCCTGTCCTGGGGTGGGTACATCCCCTAGCCAGCTCCTCTCCTGTAGGAGGGGGGCAGGAGCCTAGCTGTGATTGGGTAGGGCTCCCCATCTTCAAGATGGCCGGAGCCCGGGGTCGTGCTTCACCTCGCCTCTCCCACCTGAGGGGTGGAGTTAGCACTGGTTGGCACCCCCCCCCCCCCCTTCCTGACGTAGGGTGTCCCGCCAGTCTTCCCGCCAGAGTGGGGGTCAGAACTGGTGGGGGCCAGTTGCTGAGTACAGCAAATGATCTGGAGAAGCTCACAAGGGTGGAATACCTTTGAAGCTTCGCCTGCCCATCCTGGGGGAGGAGGCTTGGCACCTCGTCCCAGGATGTGCATTTTTGCAGGCCCAGGAGAGCGAGGGCTCTCCACCCAGGGGTCCAGCAACATGTCTGCTGTGTGGCAGCCTAGGCAGCCCCTTACACAACGTGGATTGTAGGTTAGGTTTCAGGGAGCATCTCTAAGGTGCCCTCTGTAGTGCATTTTACATTAAATCCCTTACTGGCATCAGTGTGGGTTTAATGTGCTGAGAAGTTTGATATCGAACTTGTCAGTCATCAGTGTAGCCATTATGGTGCTGTGGAGTTCGTAATGACAACCGCCCAGCACCATATACTCTTAATAGCATCACTGCACTTTCCAGTGCCCAGGAATGGCTTTGGGTACTGTAGGGGCACAGGGCTCATGCACCTGTGCCCACAGCACTGGCATAGGGCACCCAGCTAGAGGGGTGACTGATGTATGCCAGATAGTGGGTTTTGTGGGCATGGCACACATGGATGTGTGCCATGCCGACTCTTTCTTTAGTTCTGTACTTAGACACTCAGCCTGCAAAGGCAGTGTGGGTGTTAGGGTACAGGGCCCCTAAGGCTGGCACAATAAGTGCTGCAGCCCTTAGGGGTCCTCTCTGGTCACCATGCCTTGGGTACCTAGAGTACCATTTACTAGGGGCTGACAGGTGGCCAGAGATGCCAATTGGGTTTTAGTTTCAACACAGCTTTTAGGGAAGGAACACAGGCCCTGGACACCTGGTTGGCAGGAGCCCAGGGCACACTCAGTCAAGGCACATCAGCAGTTCAGCAAAAAGTGGTGGCATACCAATGCAAGAAAGATGGCACTTTTGCACAGCTGGTATTTTTTGTGGGATTTTTTTTAGGATTCTTAACTTTTAACAGTATATATGGTATACTATGAACTCCCAGCAGGGAGAAATTAAACGGATCCGTAGACCCTAATGAATTTGACTTTTCTGAATTTTTGGTATTCTTCAGTCATTATATACTGTTATCTATTTAGCTCCACGCATGGGATGTCATCGTTTAATCCTCTAGGATGGGGCGAAAGCCTAAAAATCCAGTTTTGCTCTGTTTTGAAAAGGGCTTCTTTTTTGTATTTTTGTTTGGGACTCTAGGATGGTCCAATGCAAATCAGTTGCTGTGTGGCCTATTGTCGTGTAATGGGCACACATTTTCGTGTTAGTTTTCCTGCACCTGATGTTGCTTCACTGCTCTGTTGTTCTGATTTTGACAGCTCGTGTAGTCCTGCCTACATATTTTAGTTGGCAAGGACAGGCAATGAGGTAAACACAGTTGCGTGTGTTGCAGTTTGTGTGTTTAAGTTGTTTCCATGTTAATGTTTCTGTTAGTTCTACAGATTGTGTTGCACTAGTCAAGGAACAAATGGTACATTGGCCACAAGGGTAGTGTCCTACTACTGGGGGTAGGTCTCACAGTGGTTTTTGTTGGGGGACCCCTTCCTTTGAGTCTGGTGTTTACCAACATATCTTTGAGGGTTGCTGTTCTTTTAAAAGCAAACCTCAGGGGGCTAAATGTCAGTTTGCCCATTTGTAGGATTTTTCAGTGCTTTTTTACCACTCGATCAAATTGTATTCCGGAGTATAGGTGGTGACACAAGTCAGATCATTGGTTTCAGATTTTGTATGTAATTCTAAGAGTGATTCTATGTTATTCTGTGCTCTTTTTTTGTGCCGTCCTTATAATCTTTAAGGTGTAGTCGTGTCTGGCTGGATGTTCTGCTAGGTCATTGGATTGGGTAGCAAAGTCACTTAGGCTACTGCAGTTGCGCCAGATGCTCAAAAAACTGCCTGTAGGGTAGGTTCTCTCTACGTCTTTTGGCAGGTAGCTGCTGTACAGTAGGGGACTGTGAATGTTGGTTGGTTTTTTGAAGGTTTTGGTCTGTCGTTTGTCATATTACATACTAATCATTAAGTCTAGGGATGGTAGTTCATTTTCTGAGGTGTTAGCAGTGAATTTATAGGTAGGGGTTAAGATAGTTAACCCAATCAACAAATTGAGGGACCCTCTCCGTGCCTCCCTTCTAGAAAATTAGAATGTCATTGATGTATCAACGTCAAATGGTGACATTCTCCTTGTAGGGATTGTTGTTCGATAGAATATGTTTAGCTTAAAAATTCGACTTGTACAGGCATGCCAGACTAGGGTCAAGGTTCTGCCCATTGATGTCCCCTCTGTCTGGTGAAAGAGGCGGTCTTCAAATTGGAAGAAATTTTCCTTAAGGGCTGTGGCTGCACATTCCATTATGGAACTGGCAGGGGTTGGAGACAACCAGTGCCTTGATCTTAGAATTTCTTCTATGACTTCCAGTGTTGCCTTTTGTGGGATATTTGTATACAGCGCCTCTACATCGAGGATGACAATGCAATCAATTTGAAGTCCCTCCGTGTTCTTAGTGTTGGTGAGATTCAAAACATCTCTTGTGTCCTGGATAAAAGATGGGGTCTCTTTTACTAGATGTTTGAAAAAATAATCCCAGAATTTGGAGAGAGGTTCCAAGAGGGCCCTTTCCTGGACACTATGGGCTTCCCTGGTGGTGGATGTACTGAATGTCTTGTAACTGGCGAAGACACTTGTTCCTATAGTCAGCTGATGACATGATGAACTATTGCACCTCCTTTTCAGCCTTTTTGATTGCAACTGAAGTGTCATTAGCCAAGGTCCGAATGTCTTCGCTCTCTAACTTTGAGACATTTTGAAAGGCTTTGCAGGTCTTGTTGCTGTTTATTCCTTTTAATACTGCTTTTTCGAAAGTCAGAACTCCAGTTGGTACCATACTGGAGTTGGGTGTAAAGGTTGACAGCTTCCGTAATCCTTAGTCAACTATTGGCGTGTCTGGTTTCCCTGCAAAGCATGCTTGTGGTCTTATTAATCGAAAATATTTGTGCAATTTACAGTTTGTTCTGAACTGATCTGGTTTAGATGTTGGAACAAAACCCAGTCCTCTGCAAAGAACCTTCGTTTCTACTTCACTAATAGTTCTGGTGGAAAGATTGACTATTAGTTTTTCTTCCCCGTGTGACTCCTGAGCTCCATGTGTTGAAGCTGTGGCTGGTCCTGCCATTGGACATGTTTTTGTTGATGCTGTCTGCCCTTTCTTCTTCCTCTCCCTCAGCCTCTGCCTAAAACAGGTTGGTGGAAGGGAATGAAGGGCTGCTGAGGACCATGGTAGAAACCTGGGTATTGCCACATCGGGGACCCATGGAAAGGCGGCCTCCTAAATCCATACATTGTTGGAGGTAATTCTCTTCTACTATGTAGAGTGACCCAGCTCTTAGAGCTAGAGTTGTTACTATTGGAAGTGTTCCTTTTTCTTGAAGACTGGCTCACATCAGAAGAATTATCTTCATGTGAGGGACAGTAGTCTTCTTTTAGATAAGGATGCACTTTTTCTTTGCTGAATTTAGTTATATCTTTCTGGAGTTTGGTTACTTTTTGTTTCATCAGGTATTCCTTGTTTTCGGATATTTCATTGTTTATTTCAGCCTATATTGTTTTAAAAGATGAGAATGTAATGCTAGCTTTTAATGCTCATTCTGCTATGGAGATCTTAATTATCAGATCCTCTGCCAAACGTTTGGCTGTTTTAATTATTAAAACCAGCCAGTCTCTAGTGCATGTCCATGCAACTAGGGACCATTCCTCCTTGAATTTGGCATCCTCTTGAAAAATCAGAGGGACATTGGCTACAATTAGGCCATTAGGAGCTGTATTTGCTCGGAGGTATTCTGTCATTATGGCGCCATGCATGATGATCTTCATCAATTGGTTTTTCATGGAGATGATAGAGTTCCAATCACCCCCATTGCTGCTTGAAGCTGCTGCGCCATCCAGGTCCAAAAGTGAAGGTGTCCTAAGGATTTCTGTCACCAGGTCATCACTAAAGGCGAGATCTTGATTTTGTTCCATAGTGCACGAAGCACGTTGGAGTAAGGCAAGGTAGAAAAGTGCGAAGAATATTTCAAAAAAAGAAAAAAGTGTCGAATGGTCTCTTTTCCTTTGAGGTGTCAATGACTACCTCTTGTAGCTATGAAGAATTAAGGTTCCACGGCTGGTCCACCGTACTGAAAGTTCTCAAAATGAGAGGAACCGGGAGCTTTTGAATAGGTCCAATATACGTACTCCATAATAACAATCAGGATTTTGTGTCTAAGTTGTCGCTTAAGTCTTTCCCAAAAAACTCCAGACTGGAAGTTTGTATAAATAGTCCACCTACGGCGCATCTCAGTATGGGAGACAGAGGTGAAGGGCTACTCACCACGCCACTTTTCAGTGAGTACAAGACGTTCGATACACATGCAAGCCATGTGAGAAGTTGGCCTGGCATATGATGTCCACTATTCTAGTGGACACCTTGCACCATTCCAAACAACCCTTATTGATGGTAGGTTTAAGACAACCTTTATAGAAAGCTATCCTAGTGGTAGCTGTGAAGAGCAGCCTACAGGCTAAGTCTTGAAGGAATGTAAAGCAGCTTGTTTTACAAGTCGATAATCTCTTGAATTATCAAATGAAAGTACAACAAACAAGGTATATATATAAAATATATGTATTTATTCTAAACACAACCCCTCTAGTCTCTTTATGAGGCTAGAGGCCAAAGTACAATACAAGGAACTTAATTAGCATACAATATATTGCACAGTATACGTTTTGCCCTAGGGACCGCACAAACCATATACTAAAATAGTGGTATAAGAACCACGTGAGGGATAAAAGTCAGGCCTAGGGCCTGTAGAACTGCTGGGGCAACCAGGAACCACCCAAGGTCTGGACGCAGGAGACCCACGGGGGACTAAAGACAGCCGCGAATCACCATTGACTTTCTATGGAGAACGAACAAGTTACAATGTTAAAGATTAAGGATACTTAGAGGTGAACTACGATGGAACCCTTTTAGACTTAGACACTTCGAGAGTCAAGACCCACAGGAGCACCGGAGTACTCGTGTTACCTCACCCACGGAAGCCGGGTGCATAGGTGCCTTTTGGTGTTGGGTTTCGACTGCGATTCCAATGGAGAGCTGCGAAGAAGTGCTGCAGGCGACCAGAGAAAAAGTGTCCGGGTGGATCCAAGGGTTGATCGGAGATGTGAAGAACCTGAAAGCAGAGGGGACAGAGTCTGGGTCACTAGCCAGTGACCAGGATGGCGAAAAGAAGATGCCAGCTGATGACCGTGCTTTCAAGTAAAGTAGGTGAAGCTTGACTTTTCAGGCACGAGGAACAGGAGGCGTCAACTAAGATCAGGAGCTGGATTCGAGCTGTCCCACGAAGGATGTCGAGTGCTGCAGTGTCAGAATCCGGATTGGACCCAACAAGCCTTGGCAACAGCAACCCACGCAAGATGACAAGATTGGCTTTGGTGCAGACCAGCAAGGTCTGAGGGACTCACTCTTTGGAGAGGAGTCAGAGCACGTCTGGAGCAACCAGGAATGCTCAAGAAACAAAGGATTGTCCTTCGTGGGGACCCACTAGCCAACGGACTAGGGATCGCGAAGGAGCATCTAGCTCAGGTGAAGAAAGCAGGCCCACGGAACACTCCTGGAGTGTAGGCCTCTCCGCTTCGGTGCAAAAGGTGCTCGGGGCACGAGCAACAAATAGCCCAATGCACAACTTCGGGAAGTAGGTGCATTTGCAAAATTGCTGAATGTCCAGGAGTTCCGGTCCCACGTCTCTCGTGTCAGCTACAGGTCTTCGCTTTGTTGGAGACACGTGTCAGCCTCGGAGAAGTTCATGTCCTGTGTCGCAGATTCTTTGGGATCCGGCGTGAGCCTCGAAAATGCAAACCAGCAAGATGCTCTTTGGTGCCTGTTTAAACAGGGAGGTCACTCCTTGACCTCAAGGGAGATTTCTTCCGTCTTCCAGTCGATATGGAATGTCGACGGTCCAAGATTTCTTCTTCAGAGTTTCGTCCAGGGTAATCTAAAGTCCTAGGGACTGGGTTCCTATACTTATACTAAGTTTAGGGGTTGGACTAACTCTAGGGTCTCACCTATGGGAGGACCTGGGGAGGGGGTGGTTACACCCCTTCCCCTTTGTCCAGTTTCGCGCCAGAGCTGGGGCAGAGTGCCCCTGCAACCGGTTTGAACTGGGAAATGCATGGAGCACCTTGTGTGCCCCAGGCAGTGTCTGAAAAGCATTCACTGAATGCAACCCACCCTGCCCCAATACACTAAAGGCTGTATTGGGATGTGCTAGCACCTCCCTGGGCAGGAAACCTGTTGTCCAGGCCTCCCCTGCCGGAGTTACGTCCAGCAGCAGGAGGTCAGACTCATGTCTGTGGCAGCAGCATCCATTTTGTGATGCTGAGGCTCTGTGTAACTTTAACCGTGTGTACATGTCTTCTCCCTCTAGAAGGGTGGAATGCTTCCCCCACTGCCAGAACTGGCGGGGGTAGTATTCCAAAGTGTTTGACACCAAACGCGACATGTTTTGATAAAGCCAAACCAAAGTTAGCATTAACCGCGAGGATTATAATGCACTTAAGAGTATATGGTATGACTATATCATAGAACAGCTATAAGGAGATAGTTCCGAAAGCTGCAGAGGGGCTCAGCTCATGCTAGGGCACCCCCTCACACAAAACCAAGCACTCTGCCTTCAGGATTGTCAAGGCCTGCCATAGGAGTGACTTATAGGTTGGCTTGAGTTGGTATTTTACCATTTCAAAGCTGTAATACTGTGCCTGGAGTGATAAATGGCTTTTGTCATTTTACAGCTCGGCAAGGACAGCACTGTGCTAGTCCTATGCTTAAAGACTTTGCTGTAGAAATGGCAAAAGACTTATGTCCTTCTCTATCTCGGCGTGGATGGCACTTTGCTAATCCTATGCTTAAAAACTTTGATAGAGAAACAGACATTTGAGGTGAGCAGATCTAGAGTGTCGCTGGTGTTGAGAGTGCTCTAACAGGAGCTGCTTTCCACCTAAACTTGAGAACTACCCAGAGTTTTCTCCTTCTTTTTTGTGTGTATATGTATAAATATATATATATATATATATATTTGAAACCAATCCACACGTACGATCCAGTGAGGCGCTGACTCCGTGAGTTGTAATTCAAACAAAATGTATTGTCTCTATTCGCTACTTAAGACGCGTTTCGGCGGCTTGCTTCCGCCTTGTTCACTACATCTGTACAAACCTTCTGTCAAAGTATATATACACACACGATCACTTGTATGGTTAATTGACTGGCAGGTTTCAACTCGATTTAGGTTACTATGGTTACCTGCTTCTAACACATACTGACTGACATAGAAGAGTTCCGATTTTTCACTATTTCATTAGTCATTGTTTAGTTTTTTTCTTCAGTTTTTTTACCCATTCGTTTTTTTCAACTCGCAAGTGAACATAATTTGAAGTGCTTTACATTTTACACCACCATACGCCTCTGTTTATGTCACACAGGCGTTTAAATAAATTAAATTGTCAACAAAAATTAATGGTGAAATAAAACTACATCTTACATTTGTACATAACCCACACATGATGTGCAGTCATTACACTGAGCCCCTCGCTCCTGTATTGCCGTTAATGGATATGTTGCAGTGAACATACATATTTAACATGCTGGGGGGGACTTTCAAAAATGAATTTGGAGTGCTATGAGTAATGCGGGGGAAAGTATAGGTGACCTATTGACAATTTAGCTTATGTCCTGGTAGGGACATTAAATGTACGTCAGAACAGGTAAATGTACCACATCTCAAACCTTGGTTGAGGCTTAGGCATACTATAGCACTAAGTGTTCAAACATGTGTTGCTCTGTGTCCTCCCTCATGCATGTACTGACAATTCTGACATGATGCGTGGCTCGTCTCATCTCCAAGTGGAGTGGGTGCGTGTGGTTATGTGTATCAAACATGTTACAAGTGAAAAGAATAATAACCACAAATTAAGATGTAGTTGTTCAACTGGTGGTGAATTGGTGTTTAAAATAAATATTAACAACGTGTGGTGCTCCTATGTACAAGTGATTCTGTTATATAGTAATTAGATGAACTACAGATGTTAAAGAATGGTACTAAGGTACCAGAATTGACAGGCTTTGTTACAGATGCACATTTAAGGCTTCATCTGCATTCAGACCAAAAGGGATCTTAGAGTTCAGAAGGATTATATATCTGGACTCTAACCGTCTTAGTGCTCCTTTCCGGTTCCCTCCCCTGGCGCTTTTAGGTACACTGTCGTTGACAAAGTAAGACAGTTTTTGGGCATTTCCTGCGTGTAGCTGATTTATGTGTCTTGCTAACGGGTACGCCTGGTCGTCATTTGCTATTGCCCGCAAGTGCTGGAGGATTCTGACGTGTGCTGGGTGTATGGTGCTCCCCACGTATCTCTTACCGCACATACAGACTAAAACATACACCGCATACTCCATTTTACATGAGTATTGTGCTCTGATGTAATACGGTATCTGTCTAAAGGGGATAGTGACTTTGGTCGTGTTGATTCCATGGTTACACGCCTTGCACTTACTGCATTTTTTAAACCCTTTTTGGCTCTCTAACCAGTTGTTCGGTTTTCTGATGACCGGGGCATTGCATACCAATTGGCTGCGCATGGACTTGGCTTTTCTGAACGTTAACAAGGGTGTTTTTCCAACTGCCTTGCCTATGGTTGGATCATTGCGTATCAACGGTCAATGTTTTGTGAGGATTTTCCTGAGATTGGTGTGATACCTGTTAAACCCTGTGATCATTCTAGGAGGTTGACGCTCTTTGTCCTTAGTGTCAGTCATTTTCACAGGGGGGGAAGAGGAGTTCCATCCTAGTTTTTGTGTCACATTTCTGATTTGCATTCTTACACGTTCTCTGGGTGTACCCTCTCTGCTTGAGTCTAGAGAATATATTCTCTTTGGACATTGCCAGGCCTTCAGCGGTGCTGCAGTTGGGGGTCATGCGCAGACATTCAGCGTATGGGATGGATTGTTAAAGGGATGTGGGGTGAAAACTACTTGCGTGCAGTAAGGCATTTCCTGCCGTTGGTTTGCGGTAAGTGCGTGTTTGTATTCTCATGTTTTCGACAAACAGTTCTATATCAAGGAATTGTATAGAGGTAGTACTTGTGTTACATGTGAACTTTAAATTCAAGGCATTTTCATTTAAATCACAAGCACTTTTTTCTGCACTTTCAACACTACCCTGCCAGAGGATGAAAATATCATCTATGAAGCGTTTATATACAACAACATTGTTTGTCATACGTTCTGATTGTATCACATTTAAAACTTGCTCCTCCCACCAGCCCATATGCAAATTCGCATAGCTGGGTGAGAAGCAAGTTCCCATGGCTGATCCTTGCATTTGTTTATAATGGAGTCTGTCAAAGATAAAAATATTGTTGGTCAGACAACATTCTGTCATTTCCATTAACATGCAAGTGTGCTTATACAAATTGATTGGTCTTTCCTAGGTAGTATTTTAGTGCGTGAAGGCCATCTTTGTGTCGAATACTCGTGTATAATGACTGAACATCCATTGTATATATAGAACACCACCTTACCGAGGCTGTAAGTGCGGACCTGTGGTGCCATTTTGGAAGGCTTCCCAGGGGTGGCATAATACATGCTTCAGTTCCTGGTAGGCCTCCTGGGTACCTATGCCCTTGGTACCTAAGGTATCATATACTAGGGGCTCACAAGGTAACTCGGTAACCAATCTGGTATGTACCTAATGTACATGCAATCCATTTTTATAGAGAAAGCAGATAGACTGGTGCCCTGGATAGCAGGATCCCAGTCCAACTAAGACGAAAACCAGCAAAACACCAGGCAAAAAGTGGGGGACCCATATAGTCAGATTCCACCTTCCTACAAGCCATACTGGTAAGCGAATGTTTTTTTTATAACTTGATCTCCCTTGTCCTCCTCTACGTGCAGGTTGTGAGTGAGCAACTTGCTCTGGAATCATTCCTGTCAGCTTTAGATCTACTAATTCCGGGATGAGTGCTTGAAATGTAATTTGTAAGAAAAGTAATGATTTGTTCATATAATTACATAAATGGTTTTGGATATCAGGCAATGATAAAGGATATGTTGGTTTGTTTACCTAATGCATCCTATCCAAAGTCAACTGTAACTCTCTCACATAAAGATTGCCCGCACACTACGGTCCATACACATGCATGCAGTCAACCTCTTGATAGCTAAATGCCGAAAATCAATTTGACACAAGATTGCATGCATGAGTAACTCTAGCACGGGTCACCACTTGTAGATACGTTTTTTTTAAAGCGCGTAACACTTCTTGTTTGTCCTAAATATTGTGCTGTCACTTTTATTTGATTTCTTTTTGATATCATTCTCCTTTATCCGCCTTGTTGCTTTTTTCAGGTCTCTCAACAATACAAGGTGAAACCTAACCTTGTATGACACAGCACGGCTGGTAACTTGATCAGTCTGTAAAATTGGAAGCACCAGCCTTGCAGTAGTGTAAGATAATTAAAAAGTTTTTTAAGGCAAGAAACATGTTGAACAAGTTTTATAGCAGGCATGTTCTATAGGACCATTATTTCTGATTAGGGCTTCATTGTTTTTAGTTCTCGATAAGGCAGCGCTTGCGCTGTCCCTTCGAGACATGCTATATTCAGGATATGTACATAAAGCTCCGCCTACTTCTTGCCCATCTTCTTAATTGGCTCTTGTCCTTTGTAAATCGTGGCTTTTCACTGGTTATTAGGCTTTGTAGCCCCTCCCTGTCTTTTTGTAACCTCCCATGAGGACACCACCTATTACATGTGTTGTTACGCCCAAGGTTTTAATTGCAACCTCAAGGCACTATTTTCTTAAAGGCCTTCAGACAGGACACTCACTTGGTCCTAAACAAGGTTGACCGTGGTTACTTTACTCGCTAGCACATCTCACATTTATACTAGACCTTCTATAAATTTCCCTTCATCTTCTCCACAGAGTACAACTTAATCCGGGAATTAATATAATAATTATCTTGTCACATTTCAAAGCTACTAATTGTGAATATTGAATGTACTGTGGTACTGTCTTCCATGCAGTGCATTATGGGTAGGGTGGATTTACCATATCTTCATTGTTTATGATGCTCACTAGGGACATCTAGGTGCATTTTGCTGTACTGCACCTACACATCTCACATTTATATTAGACCTTCTAAAAATGTCCCTACATCAGCTCCACATAGAGTACAACTTAATTACAATTAATATAATAATTGCTTTGTCACATTTCATAGCTATTAATTGTATATATTGACATAGCTATTTTAATGTACTTGTGGTATTGTCTTGCATGCAATGCATAGGGGAGTACCATATGTGACCAAAAGTCTGATGTTCATTAGGGACATCTAGGCGCAGCTTGCAGTACTGCACCTACACATCTATATTAGACCTTCTATAAATTTCCCTATATCAGCTGCACATAAATTACAACCTAATGTGGAATTAATACAATAATTCTTTTGTCACATTTCAAAGGTACTAATTGTATATATTGAATGTACTGTGGTACTGTCTTGCATGCAAGACATTATGGGTGGGGTGGATTTACCATATCTTCAAAGTTATCATGCTTACCAGGGTCATCTAGGTGTAGCTTGCGATACTGCACCTACACATCTCACATTTATCTTTGACCATCTATAAATTTCCCTTCATCAGCTCCACATAAAGTACAACCTAATCCGTAATTACTATAATAATTGTTTTGTCACATTTCAAAGCTATTAATTGTGTATATGAACATAGCTATTTGAATGTACTCTTGGTACTGTCTTGCATGCAATGCATTATGGGAGTACCATATGTGACCACAAGTTTGTGATGCTCACTAGGGACCTCTAGGAGCAGCTTGCGGTGCTGGCAGTGCTGGTGCCTTGCTTACTAGGAACCTCTAGGAGTAGCTTTCGGTACTGGCGTGCTGGTGCCTTGCTCACTAGGAACCTCTAGGAGCAGCTTCGGTACAGCACCACCACATCTCACATTTATATTAGACCTTCTATACATTTCCCTTCATCAGTTCCACACCACTTAAAATTACTTTCATATTTCACTATACTAATTCAGCACTAATCTTCTATGGGTCCCGGAGTAGCGTGCTACTCACCGAAAAAGCGCTTCGACACCTTGTAAGGGGTAGTAAGCGCTATATAAACGCAATTACAATACATAGAGTCCAACCTAAACTAATCTGGAATTAATATAATTCTTTTGTCGCATTTCAAATCTACTGATTGTATATATGGACATAGCTCTTTGAATGGTACTGTCTTGCATGCAATGCATTATGGGTAGGGTGGATTTACCATATCTTCAAAGTTTATGATGCTCACTAGGGACCTCTATGAGCAGCGTGCGGTGCTGCACCTCGACATGCAGTGCTGGTGCCTTACTCACTAGAGAGCTCTAGGAGCAGCTTGCGATACTGCACTGAGACATACATTGCAGATTCCTGGCTCACTATGCAATCACTTGCAATGCACTAGGTCTCGCAATACTGGAAGTATGAGCTATTGGTGTTGCATTATTATTTGCAACACCAATACCTCAAACTATTAGTAGTGCGAGACCTATTGCATTGCAAATCCTTGTTACTTATGTTAGCAAGCCGCATAAGTAAAAGTTTAGTAAACAGAGCTTCCCTAAACCTATTTTAAATCACTGTGACCACTTTACTACAGTACTCGCCACAGCCCACACACCCTCACTCACCTTACAGCTTTGTCCAAAAGAACTTCGCCAAAGAGCCCCTTCGCGGCTGCCCCTCGGGCATTGTAGCGCCGGCCCGACGAGGAGGAAGCCCAAATGATGAAGCATGACACCTTTCAGGGTGTGTGAAGGCACATCCTCCATTTGGAGGTTATTCCACAGACCGGACTACCACTACCTCTCTAAGGAACAGCACACTCTTATATTTAAACTATTGTTATTATGGGGTACGTGGGCTGGACCTATTCAAAAGCTCCAGTTTCCTCACATTTTGAGAATTCTCTCTTTTGGAGGTCAGAACAGCATCTTGGGGGTCAGGCTAGCAGGAACCAATCAGCAAGGACAGCAGAAACGTGTAGGTTTTCAGGGGGCATCTCTAAGGTGCCCTCTGGGTACATGTAATGGTAAACCCAACACTGGCACGGGTGTGGGGTTTCCAATATGAGATGTTTGATACCAAACATCCCTATTTTCAATGAAGCTATCATGTACCTGTGGAACTTGTTTTCACCAGTGTCCACAGGGGCATATGTGCTAATGTATATATGTCTTCACATGTAATATTTATCACCCTGCCTTAGGGCTGTTAGGCCTGCTGTAGGGGTGACTTGGAAATATTACATGCAGTGTTAGGGGACATGCCGCACATGGATGTGTGACATGTCATGTTTTCACTTTTGTCTATACCAAGACATGCAGCCTGCAAGGACAGTCTTGCATGTGCTAGGTGAGGGGTCCCTTACGGTGATATTATTCAATTTGTGCTACAGCCCTTAGGGACCCTTTTTAGCACTTCAGGCCCTTGGTACCAGTGGTACCATTTACTAATGACTTAATATGTGAAAATTCAGCAAGCATAATTTCAAAAACTTATATTTTAAAACACAACATAGATTTAATTCTGTTTTCTAGATCACAAATCACTGTCTGAGGTTACTCTTAATTTAATGTGGGTCATGTGTTTATATCTTGTGGATTAAATCTCTGCATGCTCCGAAACAACTGGAATACTAGATTGTGAACTTTTCAAATAAGTCCCTAGGTATCAGGGGTACCATTTGCTAGTGACCTAGAGAGAGTGCTAAATGTGTTGCCAACTGGGTACACCAGTAAACACCGGTAAACAATTGTACCGTTTTTAAGGAAAGAACACTGGTCCTGGGGACCTGGTTAGCTGGAACTCGGTACACTTCAGTCAAAGTTGCATCAAATAGGATGCAACAAGTGTGGTGGGTACTGCAACACAAACCCAATTTCCTACATTAACTGTAGGGCTTCCTCCTACCAGCCCAATCCACATTGAACATGGAACCATAACACAGATTTTAGGGTTAAACAAATCTTATGGAGTCGATTTGAATTATGCACTTTCTGACCTTAGTAATTTGCTACATAAACACAGAGTATTGCTTAAGATACCTTCTCTCAGTACAAAATGTATTATAGAAAAAGAACTATGGATGTGAGAATGCAGCAGGTTTGCATAGCTCACACACCTTATAAACCCATTGATGGCCACCACGTAAACCAATTCAAAAGTTTGAAAAGCCTGCTTAAGTGTGGCACCACTATGATGCTAGTTCCCACCATGACTCAATGGCACACCTCTGAGCTCCAATCTGGATGCAGGGGCTGTGTGTTCCACTAATGAAACACAACCCAGACTGGAGCGGCCACTGTTGGTCGATATTGGCTCACATGATGTCTGCGAGTTCCTTCCCAGAGGTAAATCACTCCTTGCTTGAATACTGACCATGCAATATGTCTGGTGGACATTTATTGTCATTTGCTTGATGAAGGTACTAGAGTTATGAACCAGCCGAGCCAGGGGCTCACCTTCTAACTAGTATAGGTGAGCGTCTCCCTCTCTCCTGCTTTCACTCCTGACCTCAGTAGACAACCTGAAAATAGGACTGTAGGGGGTACATAGAGAACTAGGTAGTTTGTATACAGCAAAGAATCCTCGTCCTGATGAATACCCCGGACCCTATTATGCTTGTGGCATTGCCAGAAATCTGTTGGCACTCATTTCATGCTAAGTGTCTGCATAGTACACAACTCTTGTGTATGCTGGCTTTTTTATGCGACTCAGAAGCACCAGTTAAACTCATTATCTACCTTGACATATTTTAACTCTCTTGGGTCCCAGCCCTCCTGACCTATAGAGAGGTAATACAATATATAACAAACCAACAACCTTGACTATTTCAGAGTGGGTTCAGCCATAGACACCACAATTGGAACCTGCAATGTGGAGGGGCTGGCGATGAAGCATTGCCGACTTTGTGTGAGGACCTTCGTGTTTTTCTTTATTTTTTTATAAATCAATACACTCCTGTAACATTTTCAGAACTGTAGAAAGTTCCTAACTTTGTAATAATACATGTGGACTCTTGAATTATTTTCTCTTCATATACATCAGATTCTTTGTTTATACAGTCTGGTGGTCTGCAGCTTATAATTTTCAGGTGCTCCTTGATTCCATGAGGTGGGTGCTCCCACCTTGATCACCTCTTGTTTAGGTCATGCAGGCCTGTTGACTGAATTTGCCAGGGTCTTGTGAACTATAGAAGGTCCAGACAGAGGCCATGCCTTAAATATTTGAAGATGCATTACAGAAGAGGGGGAGGGGAGAGCTGTATGTACATAAAAGGGCCGGTTTTCTACCCTCCCATAGAGAGCCATCTACTTTCGGAGAAACCCACAAGAGGTTGTGTTTGTTTGAGATCCCGTGTCTGAGATGGGCATTTGCAGACTCACACAAGACTCAAACCAAAGAGTCTACTATTTTGAGGATAAAAAAATTGAGTGGAGTTTAAGCCCTCCCCATTAATTCAAATGGTAACACATTAAACAACATATACACACATGCTGGCACCCCCTATGTGTCTCCTCGCCATCGTGTATGCAAAGGACTGTCTTAAAGGAGACTGCACAGACTTCACAGAAAGATACAATTTATATGTTTCACCTGTCAAGGGGGGGGGGGGCGGGGGGCGATATGGTTAAAAGGGCCTGTACCCTCCCCACTATACATATATATATGCAGCCAGCTTGGTCAGTCTCCTATAGCCTAGGTGGAACGAACTCTAGTTGCTTTGGGTGAACTCTCGACATCAGATCTCAGCCCCGACTCCTCAAGTCCACAAAATCAAAACTGTAGTAACTTCAGTGGGCTTGCATGGAAGTCTAGCTCACTTCAGGAAAACGCACAGGGCTGTCCAGAGAACGTACACGTATGCTTACCAGGATAAGACGGCCTAGCTTTATTAGCCAAATCAAAAGGCTTTTATCCCATCCTGCTTTATTATATTATAGATGCAGCGATGAGGCTGATGACCCCCTGTGTGTTAAGTGTTGGCATTTTAATGTAGGAACTCGGTGGGCCTGGCTGACCTGACCAACCAGCCCGACCGTTTCTAATTTTCTTGGCTATTGTAGGTCTGTTAGTTAATTGATCTTAATTTCCACGTACACCTTCTGACTAGTGTACAGATTATTCATAAAATTAACCCCACTGGAGAGTGCCACAGGTGCTACTAAATATTCACTCTTTTTTTCTCCCTTAACATGTTTGCAGTTATTTGTGTGCATGCGCACAACTACACATGTTTGGGAGTATGAAAGACTGCAAGGCCAAAAGTGTAAGAAAGATTTAAAATTGAATGAACTAAATCATTGCAACGATAGAAGAAGGCACTAGTGAGAACGAAGTAATTAATTCCAATTTACACAGGAAGGGTGTTGCACACGACTAAATATCCCATTTATTGCTGTGTATACTACATGAGTTATTTTAGGTAAACGGTCCTCACTGTTTGAGATGTTTAGGTGAAAGTGTGCTAGTGATTGCTGCTTGTTGTTGTAGGTTTGCTGACCTCGCTCCATTATTGGTATATTAGTATGTATCCAAGGAGTACTAGTGCGTGACAGTGTGAGCAGAGGAAGCGTGTGATGGTTAAATATCTTGGGTTTTACCACATTTGCATTGTGGCCAGCACCTCTGTGATGCTTAGTTGCCAGTACATAGGGGGCAGTACGGCAGAGGCACATACATAGGTTATCAGATTGTTTTAATGAAGTGGAGGAGGGACCTAATTGATCCTAGCCCACTCATGTGATTGAGGAGACCACGGTGTCAGTGAGGGTGGGCAGGATTGAACATAAACCAATTGACGTATGGTAGGTGTTCTGGTCCAGCTGGGGTGACAGAAAAAAATGCCTTATTAGTGATGGGAAATCCAATACACTGAAAAACAATGGGAAATGCATCAGTCTCATGATATTTCTATTGTAGATTTTGATGGACACCACCCATAGCTCTTTCATGATTTGAGATAACGTTCAGTGTACATTTCAGGGGCTAGGCATTGTTCTAGTCTACTGAGAGAGGTGTTACTTCTCCTTCCTCTTATTAGCCCCAGCAAGAGATGGACCTCTTCATCTAAATCCCCCACAATGGGTGAGTTGATAACTAAATGCTCACTTTCGAGCTCTCCATGTGAAAATGGCGGGACTGGGGTGTGTATACTGTTGAGATAGATAATATGCTCTGGTGAGAATGTGGTGAGATGGATAGTTAAGGAACTTTGTAGCGCTGGACTAAATGTTGCCTTTTCTCTAGGTGGTTGCGGAAGCAGTTCTACTCACTGGATCGGAACCGAGAAGACAAGTAAGTAAAATCCTGTGTGTTCTCTATTTTTACCCACCTTCCTTGCACTATTGTGAAAAGACTATTGCCCTTGCACTGTAAGTTTAGGAGTTATGCTGTAATTATTTGGCGAATTCCACTGCAGAGGCAGGCTTGTAGGTAATGTGATCCAGCGCGATTGAACGATGAATTGGTTGTTGGTGGATGGCACTTAAGGGTTTTTCACATAGGCTTGGAAGATATTCATTGGTGCACCAGTTCAATTCACTTTATGATCGATCAGTAAGTATGCATTTCGTTTGTCATGTGTGGGGGTGTTCAAGTGGTGAGCATGATATGCATCCAGCTAAAAGGAGAATTTAAAAGCCTGTAAGTAGCTCATGTTGTACGTTATTTGTCTTGGGAAGAGTCTGAGGCAACAAGCATAATGTGATAGACCCTCTAAAGGAGAGGGAATAAAATCAACTTTGTCCGAAGTTTACTGCAATTTTTCTCTAAGTCCACTTCAGGATGGTGAAAGAAGAGTGAGTCTCACTCCCTCATTATTTCCCACAACCACACATTGTGCGTTAATACCCTTAAGCATAAAACTATGATGCCAGTGTAAACTCACAAAGTACAGAAGGAGCCTCACAACTACATGTAGATTTTTGCAGGATAGTGTGTTTGTTGCACATGTTCCTTGCAGTCCCTTGTATAGCACCATGTTCTCCTCTGTTTTGCCAGTGAGGATAGAACTGTGCCTCTTTTTGGAAATATTCAGAAAGGGCGTAGAGGGATGAGGTTAACAGCGGAGGCTTCTCATTTGTCGTCAGATCTTAACACAAGGGTAGGGCCAGAGGAGCAAAAATCACAGATGTTAGGCATGAACGCACCAAAGATCTGACTGCCCTGTCGGTACACATGAGACAAGCCCCACCAATCTCTGCCTTCAAGGAAGATCTCAAACAGCACTTTCCGAAATGCCGTCCAAAGGTTACATTCCATTGTCTGAACTGGACTTTCCAAATGTACTTGCTGAATGTCTCTCTGCTGTATAACAATGTTGCGATTTCTGGATAAAATCTTATTCCGTCTGTTGACTTAACGTACCACATTTCCACCAGTACTTGAATTTCTGTATTGTTTTATAAAGTGCGCTGCTACCTTATGCTCAGAACCTTAATATGTTTTATCAAGAACTACAATAAATAAACAAACATAGGGAAACTTACTGAAGTTGGCTTAAAAATTGTAGCAGCAATTCACAGTCCAAAAATACATCTGGTTCTGGGTTATTTCAGCAGCTTTTACAGCAATGCTACCATTACCTGGCCCTTCATGTAGTGGCAGTTTACCAATCATTTCAATTCACTTCAATAATCTTTATTCGGTTTAAAAAAACCATTGAAGATACACAATAAAACAGGTAAACATTCATCAAAAAAAGTTCAGTGCCACCATTACAATGATCATTTCTTTGGACTTTCATTATGTGCCTGTTCAATATATTGTGTGAGAAGGCTGCTCTATAACAAATATAGTATTTATAAAAAACAATTAAAAAGTTTCAAATTCGAAGTTTAAAAAAGAAAATTGTTTAAGATATTTATACATCAATGCTAGGTTTAGGGTAACGTAATGCTAGGCGAGAGAGAAGACACACAAAAAAAGAGAGGTAAAGCAGCTCATGTAAGGGTCTTGTCATAACTTAAAGTGCAAATGCTATAAAGTGCCAAGGAATTTTACAGTTCCTTAATGTTACAAACTGGCCTCTGTGTTAACATGCAAGATATGTCAGACACGTCACAGCAAATACTATTTTAAAATTTCAGACCATTCTTTGTTCGTATTAGATTAACAGAAAATAAAAATCTACTAACAATAAAAACAATTTTCTGTGCGGTATCACATTTTAAAATTCTGTTCGCATCGGAGCATGTTCTAACTAACTTCCAAGTTCCGACTTAGTGGTTTGATCCATTTGCTCCTAGGAATACCATATGCTGGGCAAAAAAAAAGTATGTGGGAGTCGTTTTCTGAGGTGTTAGGTTCCCATAACAAGCAACTGTCATCATTTGACTCTGTGTTTACACAGCCCCATTTAGCTGTGTTGGCCCGGACTTGCAGGATACCAAACCGAAGTTTCAGAAGATTTTGCGAGTTGGGGCTGAACTTCTGTATTGTTTTATAAAGTGCATTGTTACCTTTTGCTCAGGACCTTAATATGTTTTATCAAGAACTACAATAAATAAACAAAAATAAGGAAACTTATGAAGCTGGCTTACAAATTGTAGCAGCAGTTCACCGTCCAAAAATGAATCTGGTTCTGGGTTATTTCAGCAGCTCTCACAGCAATGCAACCATTACTTTGCCCTTCATGTTGTGGCAGTTTACCAACCATTTCTGATTCATGTAATGGTGGTCTAGCTGCTCCATCGCCAGCAGTTGCCCAATCTCCAGCATCCGCCCGCAACCCCCCAACTGCTGCATCACCCCACAAAAGCTACCATGCCACTTCACCTCAGCAGCACCCTGATGTACCAGCAGAAGCTTAGGAATCGATGGGAAGTGAGCAGCAAAAACCCCTCCCTTCTGTTTCTTTTTTCTGATGATTGTTATTCCCCTATTTTGTGGGAGTCTGCATGCGAGTCTATGATGGTCTTTGATTAACGGTAAAATGTGCACCTCTCAGCGGGGGTGTGGAGGCGAGGTTGCATGTATTCCAGCATCACTTAAAACCAACCGATCACACCATTCCTCTTCACAGTAGGTGAAGCCCTTGGACTCTTGCTGCTCGCGTCATCACAACCTGCTTCTCCAATCCACTTGGGAATTGGAGCCAAAATGGTGCTGCTGTATTCGTAGCTGGATTAACGTGTGAGAATATGTAATGGTAAACAGTTACTCCTTGAATTCTCCATTTATTCGTGATCCGAGTAAGTGCATCACTGGTGGTGGAAGGGGCGTACAAGTAGTGTCATTACTACTATTTGAAATGCCCACTTACAAAAATAGTCTGTTTGGTGCTTAACGCATCAGGACTTTGAAAGCAATTTTGTCGTAGATCACAGATCACGTAGATTATGGGTGTCCAATGTGGGTCCGTAAATTTCAGATCCATGCCAGATTTTCTTGATATCCATATAAGATACATTTAAATACAGTCTGGGCCGGCCTAAGGCATGTGCAAGCTGTGCACCTGCACAGGGCCGCCAAACCCCAGGGGACACCACGCCAATGTATATCCTTAGATACATATTTGCGTGGCGGCCCCTGGCAGGGATTTGGGGGCCTCGGGCCCCCTACCTACACTCCCTGCTCAGGGCCGCCGTGAGCCTAGAGCCGCCCCTGATACAGTGCATCTAAATGCAAGTCATTTTGAAAATCTGCCATTGATCCAGCCATTACACACCTACGTTGTATACCCCTACACATAGGGACTTAACAGAGGTGCACATGACGGAGAGGTCTGAGTGGTTAGCTATAAGAAGGAGCTGTGTGGCAAATAAGCAGTAATGTTGGTGGCAGCCCGTTACGGTAAGGTAGACATCTTGCTTCTTGGCATCAGGGCACCATGTTCCCGATGGGAGCTTTTATGTTACAAATCATTATTGGTGTAATATTCCAGTTCGATTGCTTGAGAGTAAACCTAAACTGGAACTCCGAGTGCAATAGACTTTCAGGTAAAAGAACAGCTTATTGTTATGGTGGATTGGGAGGCGGTGGCTACCCTAGCTAAAGGAAGCTATGTAGTGCAATAATGCACTCAGACATTATAGTCCCCAAATATAGCTCAGCCTTTTAATAGGTTTTGTGACTTAAGTAATTAAGTACCTCAGTTAAGCAGCAGCATGCTTCCTCCTTGTTGACTTTGCTGACCTCTCTTGTATCTCTATTAGCTGTGCCTTGTATATTTATATTTGTTTCTAAAATGTACCCCAGCATATTTATTTCTTAACAGCTGCCAGTCTTTATTGCCAGGGGACACTACTTTTATATTATAGCATTATACCCTAGTTAAAGTTTTGATTGGAAACTGGAGACAAATTAGGAAAACTAATATGTGAGATTTTCAATAAGGAGCATTAATGAGGAAACATTGACCGAGTGGTTTCAGAATCAAACTCTGTACTAGATCTCCTTTAGTATCCAAACTTGACCTTGAATACTGCCATGTTGCAATTACCAAAATCTTTTTCTTCTAAAATGTAAAAAAAAAAATAATTAAGCGAGCTCAGCTTAAGCTTGTCAGCTAACATGAAAGCTTGGATGGACATTGATCAATCAATTTCCTGTGACTGTATATTTTCTGGAGTCTGCTCTCCTTACCTCTTATTACACATTTGCTGGCACAACAAGTTTGTTTTCCTCCATGCCAATCATCTTTAATTCTGCCTGGTGTTCAGGAGATCATTAACTCCATTGAAATCAGAGAAGCCTTCACAAACTGATCGTTAAGGCAACTTCTCCTGTTGATCTCCTTGCATTAAGAGGTGCCGTCAGCCTTGCCCAGAGTAGAAGTGAAAGTAGCTTGGTTGTGGACTTGAGCTCTTAACACAGTTCTGAGATGCCAACCCCTCCACTCATGTGGTGGAGGCGAGGTGGATCCCACTCCTCGGTGCCCGTCATCTTGCTGATGACGGACATCCCCAAATCAGGGTTAGGGAATGTGCTCACTCCCCCATGTGGGGTGAGCACATTAAAGGTGTAATCACCATAAGATAAGTAGCACATTGGCTACTCCCATGAAACCCCTAAAACGCACCTTGAATACAGAATTTAGGGGACAGCCCAAAACCCAGGACTCTAGATTCCTGCAACCAAGAAGAAGTACGGATGAAGTCGCACAGCAGAGGAGACTGTAGAGAAGACATGACTTGGCCCCACTCCTACCTGTCCATGTGGCTTTTCCAGAGATCCTGCACCAAAAGTCGACATGCAGCCAGCGACCCCCAAAATCCCTTTGAAGACTGACTGCCTTCAACAAAGACCAGATTTCCTGCGAACAGCAGCTGTGTTCAAAAGAAACTCCAAAGAAAGACTGAGCCTGCGGAAGACTAAGATACTTGACGCCTGGAACCACTACTGCTCCCATCGCTTACGGCCCGCGTACAAGTGGCCCACTAGTCCCAACTAGGTCTCCCATTGCTCCAGAGTCTGAGTACATTATGGGTTGACCCATAATGTAACGACTCCCCAATGTCACCTGCAGCCACTGCACTGAGACGCCCCCCCCTCCTTCAACTGTGAGAGACCCAGTAAGGTGAAACCCGATCTCAAAAGGCACCCATGGATGTGGGCGCCCTGTGCCCTGGAGAAGAGGACTGGAGGCGCACCTAAGTCTCCAAGCCCTCCAACTTTACTGCCCGACTGTTGTTTCCTCCTGGAATACTTCCTGGACTCAGCCTGCAGCCCAAAATCCCAAACCAGCAACCTCCGTATGATTGCATTGGGCTCCCGACACCTAAGCACCCTGCACCCGGCCGTCCCTGCGTCGCTGGTGGTCTGGAGTTGGTGCTAACCTGGGACCCCCTTTGCCCTGACCTTAACCCTAGGTGCTTAGCTCCCAAGACTGAGTGGCCTGTCCGTGAACAGCCCCCAACTGAGGTGCCCCCTAGCGCCGTTGGCTATCATTAGCACCCTGCGCCTGACAGCCCTGGTGCCGCTGGTGGTGCACTTTGAGTGCTAACCTGAACCTTAGGGAACCTTGATTCTACCTCCCAAAACTCCCTTCTCAAAACTGTTTATCTACAACAAGAGTAACCTAGTGCCTGTAAAAGAGTTAACTTGCTTACTAGTGTCCTGTGTTGCTTAGAAATTGTTAGGAATATGTTTCATGCTAAACTAGAGAAGTAATCCAAAAGTAATTTAACAGTAATTTCAAGTGCTTTTGAAAAGTTTGTCAGGGGTTTTCTCAACTGCAAAAGTAATCTAAATGTACCTACCAAACCAGAGTACACTGTATTTTGAACAGTAACATTGTATGAGAAGTATCACTTATCTGCTACTAAGAATACCTTGGTTCGAGAAATAAAATAACAATATAACAACTTTTTATACAAACAATTGGTCTAGATTCAGTCTTTGAGCGTGTGACATTTCTTGCTTGAGTGTTTACAACAAATGCTTAACATTACCCTCCTGATAAGCCTGACTGCTCAATCACGCTACCAAAAGAGAGTAAAGTATTATCTACTTTAGACTCTGCTATACCTTTGGGAATCCACTGGACTCCTCCGTTCAGTTTATTTGATTACAAAGGTATCCATGAAAATACATACGTTAGAGATAGATTAATATTTTAAAATGTTCTTGCACTTTTGTATCAACATCATCGCAGAATTAAAAAATCGATAAAAGATCAGCATATTATCCCCTCATTAAAAACTCGGAAGCAGTTATTGTAAGCCAAACCCACACAGCAATTTTCAGAAATAGCCCATGGAAAATACATTACTCATTGTTCTACTGGAGCAAAATATTATAAGCTTTTCTGAAATTGGTGATACATTGTCACTTAATTAATGGTAATAAAATGCTTTCATTATACAATGAATAAAAATCAGACTAATAAAAAATGTAGCGTTAATTGGCCTGATCTCCCATTACACGGGCAAGGACGGGAGTGTAAATTTGCCTGGAAGCCTAACAAATATTTAACCGTGCCTACCCTGAAACGAAACAACAAATTACGCTCCCATTGCCCCATCAGACTTATCAAATACCCTTGAGTTGGGGTATGCCTGACAGAGTTTATATTTAGATAAGCTATCACTCTTTGTAGTGGACTGCTTCTTCAATCTCTCCTGAACTCCTTCTTCAAACTCTCTCTGCATGTGTTAATTTAAACCAGGCGGTCTGCAGCTGTTTTCTAGGTCTCGCCTTGGCAGCGCATGCGCGGTCTCAGCGAGAAATAAAGTAATCTGTACGTTGTGTTAAATTTAACATTATTTGTCTTTTTGCTTGCTATTGGCTCAGTTGTGTTCGTGTTGTTGGTATCTCTTTTTCTGTTGGCGATTTCCTAACTTCCGTGCGCCAAACTACTGTTATTTCTGTCTGCTTGCACTTCTTTGAGTGCAATCTGTTTCAGTGGCATCTGTTTTGCACCCTGTAGTCTTCCTTTGTAATTGGAGACTACAGTTAACTTATCTTTGGTGCTTGCATTTCTACATCTGGCAGCTTCCAGCCCTCACCCAACACTGTTTATTTATTTGAATTTAATATACATGCGATATCAGTTTATTTATGTATAATTAAATGATGCCGCCGAGGCTCGAACCCTGTTCTCCTGCTCCAAAGTCGGCAGCGTTCTATGTTGAGCCACCTGCTCGCACCGTTTGTTTCTTCTGGTTTCAAACATGATATTTCTTTCCCCTCCCTCCCACCACGTCTTCTTGTTGTTGCGCACCTTTGTCCCTCTGCTGCTCCCGCTGTGATCTACAGTGTGACCGGCACATGTCCAGCATTTTTGATTAAATTATTTATGCGGAGAGAGTCGGCCAGATCTGTGATGTCTCTACGGAATTTTTACATCTGCAGTGCTGCCTTATTAGCCTTAGGCTTAAGCCTCTTCTCAGACCGGGTGTGCCTGAGTCAGTTTCATGCTCCGATCGAGCGCGCACTACACCTTACCGCTGGGGCACAAGCAGGTACTTCTTTGCAGGCTCCCGTGTTCATTGTGCATTTTTTAGTGCCCCCGGGACGAGAGCAGGCATCCACATCCGTGTGGCTTTGTGGTGCAGAGGGATTCCCTTAGACCTATGCACATGTCTACATGTACGTGTTTACCAGCCACCCCCCCCCCCTTCCGAGCCTGCCTTTCCTATCTCATCTCGTCTCTCGGGCCCACAGCTGGACATCAGCGCCAAGGACTCCGGTATGTGAAGCCCGTCCCTTTCGTGTGAGTTTGTTTTAGTGTATTCTTTTTTTGCTGAAAGCCTACAGAAGCTGATCACCAGCCAGCCTTGTGTTTCATAGAAGGCTTTCTGTTTCAAGCTGGATTTTTTTGTATCATAACAAGGGAGGTAATCTACGTTGTTCCAATAATTTGCATTGCGCTGTGTCAAATCTGTGTTCAACGTGTGCTGTGTCGAGGGCATCTTCCATATGTCTGCTGCTCGGTGCTGTGTAAAAAAGCACACACCGTTTGTTGCACAAACGGGACAAAAGTCAGCAGCTCCATAAAAGACATCACTCATGTTATCTGCCACACTTGTGTTAAAGCTGCACTTTCATAAAAACATTATTTTTACTCTGATCATGCGGCGTCCTACACCACCCCGTTTTGTAGGTCTCGTGGCGTTAACCGCGCGAAAGCGCGGTCTCGCCATAGACCTATTGTTACTGACGCAGCTTTCCAGGAGACAGGACCTGGCCACGCGCATGGCGATCGGAGCAGGCCACGCGCTCGCGAACGCGCTCGCTGTGGCCATCCCCTGTCTCCTGGGAAGCTGCAACACACACGCATGTGCACACACAGAGACACACACACGAGCGCCCATGCACGCACGCATACATACAGAGACACACACACCCCACACACATACACGCACGAGTGCACCGAGCCCCCCGCCGTCGCACACATACATACACACACACAAGTGCACCGAGCCCCTGCCCCGTCGCACACATACACACACACACACACACACACACGCGCGCACACACGAGTGCACCAAGACCCCCTCCTACAACTAAGCCCCACTTACCGCCACTCCGGATTTCAGCCGCCACCGCGGGGCTCTCCCTCGGGCATGGGAGCCCCGCGTCACCACAGCTCCTCTCCTGGCTAGCCACTCCGTGGGCGCGAGCTTCCAGCACGAAACGGAAGTCCCGCCCCACAGTAGTTTTCATCATGCGCAGTTCTTCGTTTTTTTTTCATCTTGCACTTGTTTTCTTTTCTGTATGGTCACAGTTCAGAGGTTATAAAGATGAGCATAACCGTTTCAAGGACAGGCGAGCGAGAAAAAGACCGTATTCTCACACCTAAGAAAGCCCAAGGTGTTTTCTTCTTGTGTTGACTCCTTATATGTAGGTCGGTGATTTTCCCATCAGCGCAAATACTCCTTAATTGTTTCTCCAGGGTACGATGTTGAGTTTGCATGTGGCGTTCTACATGCAGGTTCACTTAAGCATGATATCTGAATGTCCACCGTCCGTTGTAAATTCAGTCTCACATTTTTGGTGGACCGTAAAAACATCTGTGCCCTTTATTTCACTTTATATACCGATATGGTGAGACAATGTATCCGAGTAGGGGTAACCAATATGCCAGACAAGAACATGATGTAGAAGGAGAAAAATGGTTCCTCTTGATTCATTTAGGGGTTGAATCGCAATAGAGAACTCCTTTCTGCATTTATTTTGGGTATCCATTCAATTTGAAAATATGGCCAGAAAGTAATATATTTAAATGAGATACTTTTAAAGGATATGTTATTTTAACAGTTAAACCAAAAACAATCTGCAGTATTCACACAATATGACAGCACAATATTCATGCATCATTGTAATCCCGATGCAGTCCGTAACTTCAGTTACCAGCTATTTCTTGTATACATTTGAACAGTTTGCCATACTTCTTAAATCCAGCGAAATGCGTGTGATATGGGGTAGAATACGTAAAGGCGGCCCACGAAATGGTAAGTGTAGTTGTTTTGCAGTATTACATAGCGCGAACTTGACCGTTGGAGAATAGAGTGCTTTACATGAGCACCAGCATACATCACGCATGTTTGTAGGCACAGGGAGATTACGTGATTGGCCCAGATTCCCAATCTTCAAAGTCGGCAGCTCTGGCCATTAGACTGCACCACTTAAATAAAGTAGAGACTGGCTCATGAAAAATAGGAAGGTGGCAATCCTAGGGCAAGAATGGCATAGGGCAACAGAGACAGAAGAGTGTGTGAGAGTGGTAGAGGGCAAACGTAATAGCGGACAGCGGAGTGGCAGAGAGTAAGAGTTGCAGAGAAGTATTATAGAGCAAGAGGCAAGTTGGAGTGACAGATGAGTGGCAAGGGAAGTTGGAGAGGCTGGGGCAGAGGACAGTGAGTGACAGGACTGAACACGAGTGAAAGGGAAGAATGAGTGACAGAGATAAACAACAGCGAGTGAAGTGGCAAACTGAACGACACAGGAGGCAGAATAGACAGCTATGAGCAGGAGTGACGGCCGGGACAGGCCCAGGGAAGCGGGCCCCAAAAGAGCCCGCCCAACCCCGCCAGACAGGCAGCGCCAGAACAGCAGGCCCAGGTCAGGCGCGCTCCTGAAAGGTCGTCTACTGCACACAGGCGCTGGAACAGTACCGGGGCCGAGGGGGCTGGAGAGCTCTGAAGTGCGCTTGGAGAGCCTGGATGGGCTCGATGGCTCCGAGGCTCTGGACCAGTACCGGGGCAGCACCAGGGGGTGGGGTCCTGAGGTCACCGAGCAGCTGGCCAGCCTCCTGCTGAGCACCTGGAACTTGGAATACACCCTGCAGCACAAAAGCGAGGTTAAGGTGAGGAGAAGAGGGGACCGAGGGGGCAGGAGAGCATCTTGCTATGTGCGTGGCTCACTCTGTCAGCATATCCTCTCCTACACTGTAGATGTCATTTTTGTTTAATATTCACGTTTCTAAGTGGATTCTGCTGGGGTGGGGGGTCGCCCACTTTTAAAGGGCTCAACTCTGCTCTACCACACTGCTTTCAAGGACAGCATACTCTTGCACACACTCTCACTACTCACCAATTCAAAGTTTGCTAAAACGTTAATGCAACGCATTGTCATACACAATGCCAATAACTCAAACTTTAATGCTGCGAGACCTATTGCATTGTAAATGCTTGTTAAACGTCCTGGTACTGCTAAAAGTTAATCTAAGTGTGAGAAAGCAGTGTAATGCGGGACAGAAGCCAGGAAGATATCCCAGGCAATGTGGGAGCGTGTATGAAGAGAGGTCGCACCCTCTTCCTGGGAAGTGCTGGTTTAAGTTTGCCCGTCACCGGCCGTGGTGCAGTCTCACTAGCAGCAACAGTTGGTGGTTTTCATGTCTTCTGCTTGAGGCTGACTTGGTGGCAGAAATAAAACTGTACCCTATGGCCAAGCTCTTCCTCCTCCTCCTCCTCCTCCTCACAGCGCTTCAAAACCAAAAGACCACCGCCTGCTGGCAGCATACTGTGTGGGAGCGCTGCCCTCGCCCTTTTCAGCCTGAGGCTTGTTTAATCTGTAGTCACGACCAGCGGAGTGCTAGGTTTTATTTTTGCTGTTCCCCGTTTCGATGGACAGCATCCATCTGGAGAGTGTGACCCCCTTTTCGCAACCAGTTGAGACCAAGGTAATCATCTGACTTGAATACGGCTCTGCCCATCTCATGGCTTCCAGAGACAACCATTTGGAATGCAATAGGTCTTGCATTTACATATGTTTAAGCTATTGCCATTGTAAATGACACTGCCTTTTATTTATGTTTTAAAAACCAAAACATAAATAAAAGGCATTGTCATTTACAGTGCCAATAGCTCAAACTCTCGTAAATGCGAGACCTATTGCATTGTAAATGCTTGTTACTGATAGTATGCAGGCCGCCTGGCTTCTCAAACATCTGTTGACATCCTACCTTATATTTGCAGGATTCTATGTACGCTAGCCAAGGGATGTCTACCTTTATCACAAAAGAGGCAGTCTTTAATGATGTCTCTAGTGAGGCCTCCCTCTGAGTTTCTCCAAATTGCAAGCCATAACAACAATTGGCGGCGACTAATATAATCCTCAATGAATGGGATATTCAGTTCGCTGTGACATATGAAGTTCGAACATGAAATCTGCGCCCCCAAACGTTTCTGCAAAATCTGTGTTCTTCAAGTTGGATTTTGTGACATTTTTCAGTACCCCAAACTTCAGCCCCATAGGTGACTATTGGGAGACATTGTGTTTCATAAATCTTCAGTAAGGGAACTAGAACTCCCCCCCCCCCCCCTTCCTGGGACTGGGTAAGTTCACTAGTGACCTAATGGTTCTGAAGAATTTACCCTCACTATGCTATGTGTGCTTTCAAAGAGCTATTATCAGCAAAAGCCATTCCCAGGTAAGGAAAAGTGCTTGTGCATTTTAAACTTGATTCACTCAATTTTAAGGTTGCCAAGTTGTACTTCTTTGGGCCGGAAGACATAATAAAAGATTTGTTAAAATGTTGTACGTAATTCTAGTGATGCCATAATATCTACAAAACCATGTACCAATCGTCGGAGCTGCGTGCCATCAGTATGGCGTTGTCTGCATATAATAATGCTGGTAAAGGGGAACCTTTAATCTTAGGAACATCTGGAGTAGTGGTGAGTAAAAAGGGGTGAAGGTAATTTATATACAGAATAAATAAGTGAGGCTAGAACGCATCCTTGTCGCACGCCTCTAAGGATGTCTACATCTTCAGATACCACCCCCTGAATATTAATTCTTATTGTAGCTTTCACGCACCTGTGCAAATATGGCAGAAAGTGCACTAGTGCTTCATCCATTCCCAAAGATATCAAAGTAGACCACAGCTTCAAATGGTTTACACGGTCAAAATCAGTGGTCAGATCAATAAAAGCTTGATATGTTGGGGAGTTTTTGGCTATGGTGTATTTTCCTATTAGCAAATTGAGGTTAAGGCACTGCTCCACCGTGCTGAAATTAAATCTAAAGCCATACTGACCAGGATATAGTATTGACTTCTTTTTAGCCCAATTTTGCATACTGTTGTCAAAGGCCCTGCCTAAAATTTTTACGGTGGTTTCAATTAGTGAAATGGGTCTATAACAACGGGGCTGAGAGCGATTCCCTTTTTAGGTCGAGCAGACGTACTCTCAATGCGTGAGCATTGAGGTGTCTGCTTCAGACCGAATGCTGCCCGTATTTAGGAATGTGGACACCAATCTGACACGCGCTTTTCCTTTCCAGTTTTCACCGCGTGAGCGCGCGTCTGAGCCGCGCATGCGCAGAGTAACTCACAGCCCTTGCTCACACACAGACACAGGCAGCCCCCACCCCTCTGCATGCACGCACACACACACACACAGGCGAGCGCATGCACACGCAGGCACACACATACAGGCACACGGCACACAGCACACATACAGGCACACGGCACACAGCCCCTCCCTCCCTCCCCTTTAACTCACCGGAGACGGACTCGTCGCACCATCTGTTCAGGGAGCCCCGCAGAGCACTCGAGGTCCTCTGGCACTCTCCCAAAAAGCGGAGCTCTCCCCATAGGCATGGGGGCCCCGCAGTCTCCACGCTGGTCTTCACCCGGGCCCCCTCCTAGGACCCGGGACTTCATGCGGCACTTCTCTTCTCCGGGATCGCGCTCCGACCTGAAAACGAAACTGAGGCGTGGCGCGCATGCGCAGGCAGCCCCCGCCCTCCCACTCCTCCACGGCCGGCAGCGGTGAAACATTAACTGCTTTTGTTTGTTTTGTTAATAACTTGGGAGCTGTATGCAGAATCCTTTTGGTTCTCGTTGCTGCCGAACAAATAAGGTAGAGCGCTCAGGCGTGAGAAATAATTCCTGCCCTCCCGGCCGCTTATGAACCTGCAGGTCTGGGGAGGGGAGAGGGGTTTTACTCTGCGCTGGCTCCTTGCCCTTGAAGGGAACAGGGAAGGAGGGGGCGCGCGATAAACTTTACCCACGCGCAGGCGGGCTCCTGTTGCAGCTCCGCGCAGTTAATAACGGCGGCTGTGGCAGGTGGAGGTCAACAATCCCGGCTCCATGCCTGCTGCGTGCACGGGACGCTACGGCCGTCCCTGCGGCATGGTGGCACGCAGTATCCGAAGCAAGCTGGCACTGGGTGCAGGAGACGGTCCTTCAGCCGCTGGGCATGCAGTGCACAGGTGGGGGCTCGCGAGACCACAGCAGCCCCTGCTCTTTCCAGGAAAAGGCTTCAAACCACAGCAGCGCGTGCAGAGTCCGGCCAGGCAGGATGGGAAATGCCACAACAGGCACAGAGTAATGTCAAAGCAGATGCACGCTGGCACAGCCGTCCCTGCGGCTCTGGCGCATGCAGGGTCCAGGTGGGGGTGTGGGGGGCACAGTGTCACAGTGGTTCCTGCACTGGTGCTCAGGAGGGGTCACGGTGCAGCGGCGTGTACCTGCCCCTGCAGCCTCGGCGCGTGTTGCGCAGTTAGGACGCGGTACTAAAATAGTTACTGCAGAGTCCAAGCTGGGTGGGGTGGGGGCGAGGGGGTCACAGTGCAGTGCCCAGGTAGAGGGCACGGCGGTGCACCAGTACTTGCAGGCGGCGCGCGGCTGTCACTCCGCCCTGCTCTCCCACACTCTGGCGACTTGTTGTTTTTAAAGCTCTCCAGGAGGAACTCAGCCCGAGAGTCGTTCCCTTCCCCACCGAAAAGGGGTGGCGCCGCCGCCGCCTGCGTTTTCCTCCCTTCATAACACGGCAGTGGCTGATAACAGGAGGGATAAAAACATGCCCTCATCACAGACAGACAGACCGCCTGCCTGCCCGGGAAGCGCCATCCCATTGCAACTCATGTGTACCCCTGCTGCTGGAAAGACAGGGGACCCCTCAGACGCAAAATCACAGCGCAGCATTTCTTCAGCAGTGCCAGGCATGCCATGAGGCTCCTGGAAAACCAGCGAAGAGCTTTCGCGGAGGGCACTGCAGGCATGCGTGAGCCTCACTACGCATGTCGCTTCCGGATAGGATTTGATGCGTACTACTGTGAGGAATTCCTTTGGACGACCCCGTGGCTTTGCAGAAAACAGAATGCCCCTTATCCACCCACGCCCCAGGGGCCCGAGGACCCGCGCCTCTCCCAGGTTTGCATTCAGCACCATCAACAGTTGCGCAATTTGCCCTCCCAATTGTTCGCCCCTCCTCTGAGGAATGCAGATGTGAGTTGGCGCAGCCGAGGGTGGCAGCGGCGTTGGCACGTCCCTTGGCAGCATAGGCACTGCTGTGGCACGGCGTCCCCTCCACCCCTCCGGCTGGAAGCCGTACTCAGAGATACGCTTGTGGCAACTCGAGGGTGGCACACACCCACTCCCATCTAATGACAAACTAACTGCGTTGTATTAGTTTCGTGATTTGTCATGTGTTGTCACCTGCGACTTTTGCCGGAGCTGGCGCGAAGGGGACGCATCTGCGTGAGTCAAGGGTGCTCTCAAGTTCAAGGGGCGTCACCTTGTGCTTTTCACTCCTGCCAAAACGATGTGATTGAAAAAACAAACGCAACTGGCAGAGCAAAAGGGAAAGACCAATTTACAGATTGTGCCTAGCTAAGTCGCATGTCAGGATGTTGGACCGTAGACGGGGCAGATCAGGGGCGCACGAGGACGCTGCAGTCCCTGCGGCGCGGTAGGTGTGGGGCGGGAGTGTCTTCGCCAGGCCCGGACTGGCCGTTGCGGGCACCGGGCAATCCCCCGATGCGCCGCAAGGGTGGGGGCCGGTTTTGGGCCCCTGGGGGGGCGTTTTTGTGACAGGGCCGTTTATGCAGCATAGCTGCAAAATCGGCCCTGCAACAAAATCGGCCGAAAACCTGCCCCAGAAAAGAGCTCAGACCTCCCCCCCGGGGGGCCAGCCGAGCACTTTGCGGGGCCCGTTTTGGTTCCCAGTCCGGCCCTGGTCTTCGCTACCCGTCGGGTGCCCCCGGACACTTTAAGCCCCCACCCTGCTAGCACCAGGCAAAGTAATATCTTTGAGATATGATGGGCACCATTTTACCTTACTCCCCTGGTTGAACCCAAGAAACTACGGGTGTAACATTTGCCCGTTAGCTCCTGCTGTGCCCACTCTTTCTTTTTTTTACTTTCAATACTTGATTTCGGTCAGTGACCATAAAAGCAGCCTGAAATTGGAAACACATTGTGTTAACAGGTGAATAAATACATCTTAAAAACTGGAATTCCCTGCATGTATTTCTCCTAGGCGTGAACTTTATCAGATCACCACATTGTAACTATGCACCACAAAGCGAAGAGCGTGATTGCTTACATAGACCGCTGTGATGTAAATTATTGTATAGCTCTTATGGGGCGAATGAAAAATGTTTATGATGACCATGTCCAGGGCTACTTGTGAAGCGTTGCAATAAAAATAAGTTTTCAAAAAAACTGGAATTCCCAAGAGGCAGTACCACAGTATTAAAGGTTTTTTTCTTTGTTTGAGAAAATCTGTATTTAAAAAAGTCAGTTCCACACTTTAGGATACAATTTTGAAAGCGAAGCTGTACAAAATAATGATTTTGCTAAACATAATTGCTTTCTCTGCAGGTTATGTTTGATAGTTCGCCAAAAGGAAGTGTGCAACTGTAGCTAAACTATCATAATTGCAGTCGATTTATATGCTCAATGGTTAGATTGTGGAGTTTGCATGAGTATCCTATTACAAATAGGCCAGACTGATTCAAAAACTTAGCTGTTGAGAAAACACACAAGACCCCACGTCGGACCTGCAAACACGCAAAGCTTGTTTATGGAGCCGTAATCCAAGGTATCTGAATAAGGGGACAATTCAGCGTCTTCGCTGTCTGGTGTATGTTAGACAAAAAAAGAGTAGGTGGGTATCTGCTTCCTGCGCAACTCCACATGCCGAGCAGACTGCACTGCCCTCTGGTGAAGGATGCAAGTGGCAAAGTACCCAACCTAAATTGTGTATACAGAGATCTAGTAAATGTCGGGTCAATTTCGTCCAAGAAAGTTTCAAACCGTGTCTCAGTTTTTTGATGCAGTAAAAAATCAGCACCACATCCACTGCAGGTGTTTTTGAATACCTTCCTCCGTTCGTTCGGCCTCTTTGACCCCCTTTAAAGAAGAAGCAGAGATGCCCTCTGGACATTGCCAAAGATCAGAGGCCCCCAATGCAGAAAGGGATTGCTTGATATAAATCTGCCACGGCATAGTGTTTAAACACCTTGAGATTAGAAGTATGTCCTTCAATCCGTTGCTAAAACATTCCAGCTCGGGAACAAGCCATAATCTCAGCCACTGTAAGATTGGTTTTAACCTCACTATGGCATCGAAAGGGCAAATATCTGAAAAAGACCCGGAGCGTGCCTTGGTGAAGTCGAAGTGCTGGTCTCAAAAACGTGTTTTTAGCAATACCCCAAAAATTAACATTGCTATGGCCCCATAGTTCAGAACCACATGTAGCCGCATCCATGACTTGGGCTCTCCAGATTTCCAGTAGTGGGTACATTGGATGGAAAGATGTATTCTTAGCAAAATTCAGTAAGGCAGCTGCCATATGATTAAGAAGTAATCCACTCTTGATAACCTGGCTGTTCCATGAGCTGGTGTTGGACAGATGTATTCCCAGATAGTGAAAGTCAGAGACTCTCTCCAGATTAACCCCCCTAATCTAACAGTTCCTCAGAATTGTTTGTTGGTGGACAGCCCTAAATTTAGTTTTATGTGCCCACTCTACTGTCACATATTATCTTTAAAAGGATAGTCACAATTACATTTTAGACCTTCACCAAATTATATTGGGACAGGAGCCCCAATTTTAACACACAACAAAGTTCTCCAGCCTCCAGCACAATGCTTAATGTTTTCATGTGGTCATTGTTTTCATGTGGTAGTCACTAGAACTTATTTTACGAGAACCAGATTTGTTTTTCATCAGACCGTCTTTCCATAGGACATTTATTTTTTGGTTACCTAATAACTCTGGCACCGGTTGACAAAGGTTCACAAAACGTTCCAAAAAAAGGTTAATCCACCGCAGCTCCTACCTAGAAAGTTTTAGGGTGATCTGTCAAGGGGTATGGGGGCAAGAAAAAGGGAGGGGTCCAAAATGTGTTTTCCCCGTGCAATTTCGAAACGGATCTTTTAACAGTGCTACAGCCAAAATAGCAGAATGACATTCACCAACTTTAGCAGAACGCAATATCTATCCCCTTTAAAGTGTGCTTTTTAGGTCTCGTGACCTTAAATGCGCGCAAGCGCATTAAGGAGCGAGAATTCAAGTGCTCGAAATCCTCTTCAAACAAAGGGCTTCGTTCCTTGGGGTTTTCTTGAAGTTCACGTGGCCACAGGCACGCGCTTTTGGGCCATAAACTCTGTTCCCCACAGCCTTACATTCATTTCTCCTCCCCCTCCCCAGCCAGCTTCCCCCAGGCCGTAGCAGCACTCCTCCCACACCAGCACCTCCCCTCTCTCTCCCCGCAAACACAGCCTTTACATACTTCAAAGGCTTATCACTTCACACGGCCGCAGGCCGTGCAACCAGAGCACTTCAGTTGGTGCGCAGCCCCCCTCCCAGCACCGCCTTGTTACTCTCGGCCAGGCTCCGCATTTCACTCATTGAAATAACTTTAGAGCAGCATAAAAGGGTATACAAACAAAGTAATGTGCAGAGTGCAGTTGCAGAGAGAACTCAGCAGCACCACCACAGCATCACTCAGCACCACCACAGCATCACTCAGCAGCACCACCACAGCACCACTCAGCACCACCACAGCACCACTCAGCACCACCACAGCACCACTCAGCGACATCACAGCATCACTCAGCGACATCACAGCATCAATCTGTGCAACCATTCAACAACAACTGGTTCAATTATGTTCTCTTAATGTTTCAAGCTTTATTACAAATGTCACAAAAAGATGTTATTTCACTTCTGTTCTTGGATTTTTATCACAATAAAATACACTGAACATAATCTTCACAAACGTTATTTACAAAAGTTTAAGCTATTGCCAATATAAATTACAATCACTTTTATTTAAGTATTAATTATTTAAAAAAATTAAAAGCCGTTGCTATTTGTAATATCAATACATCCAAGTCACGTAAATACAAAACATGTTGCATTACAAATGCTATAGTCGTCACATGTGCGAAAGTTATAACTATTGGCATTGAAAATGACAAAGCTATTAATTTAGCTATTTTCAAAATCAACACATAAATAAAAAAATTGTCATTTACAAGACCAATAGCTCAAACTTTCATAATGCGAGACCTATTGCATTGCAAATGCTTGTTGAAAATAGGTACTGTTATAGAGACTGACCATGTATGGGGTGGGGTGGGGCAAAAGCAAGGCTATTAAAGATGTTCAGTAATAAGGGTGCTCAAAAGCCAGAATTGTATTTGAGGAGATCTACTGGAACCCCTTCGGGTCAGGGGCCTTGCCTCCAACCCACTAGTTTAGTGCCACCTCTACTTTCTCCAAAGACAGTTATACTAAAGCAAAATTCAGGTCTGGCAGGGTATCGCTATTCGGGTGGTCCAAGGCATATACACTAGTGAAGTGTGCCTTCCAGGCCTGGCTTGTAATATTGCAGCTAATCTTTGTTGCTTTCGGTTCAGATTGCCTCGTCTCTTTTACAGTAGCCACAAAAGGTTTGCTGTTCTTATCCTTTGCCTTCATGACTAAGGAGTCCCATTACTGATGTAATAGTTCCGCTTATCAGGCTGAAATACCCCCTTTTACTGCTTGCGAAATTCAGCCACAATTTGGGGGTTCTTTGGGGGTGCCTTAAGTGCCCACCGCAGCTGCCGGCTAGTGACGGAACACTCCCAGTTGAACCATCTAGGCCTATGAGGCGACTGGTTAGTTGGAACCATGAACTCTTTTTTTATATTATTCGAGAGATTAACAAAAGCTACAGCTGCTGGATTAACGATATCGACCTCAGTAAGGCATGCCTGCACCAGGGAAAGGTTCTTACTGATCACTATCTGAAATAGTTGCTCAGGTGCTACAGCTCTCCATTTTAATCTCAGTCCGTCAGATGAAGGGTCCAGATGCCAAGCCTCAATCTCCCTATTATATAAGGGGTTTGGGGCCATGATAAATGTTACTTCAATTGGCGTATGATCGCTGTAACTAGAGGGGGTCACTCTACCATGTAGCAAAAAATATTTACGGTTAGAAGATATGAAGCTATAATCAATTATAGATGTTAGGCCTCAACACCTAAATGTAGAAAGTAGTTCAGTGCCACTTTGTGCAATGTCCATAACATTTTCGAGGTCATTGCTGCCAGGAGGGGTGCCAGCTCTCATCCTCTTGCATCGGAGCTATTTGATTCATTGGTAATATCTATAATATTGGGGTTATGTTCTCTTACATATATTGGGGAGGGGGGTTTATTAAAGGTAGTCTTGCTTTAAAATCTCCCCCTGTACAGAGACTCGCAAACTCGCACCTATCATTCACGGTTTTCTGTAGGGAGGATAAGTGATCAAATAGTTTTAAAAAAATGGTATCGGGCACACTATTAAAATCATTATTGTGCAAAGTAACTAAGTATATTGTTCGGCCTCTTTTGTACCTCACTGTTAGAAAATTGGGATCATCTATCTCCAGGGCCTGTATCACTGTCTCCTGCTTCGATGTTCACTCAAATCGCCAACCCCCAATCAAACTGCTGGACCATGCCAGAGTTGCTGGGTTATAATGGCAAAGAAATCCATTTATTTGTGCGTTGTTCGTCATCCAGGGCTCCTGCAAAAGCAACACATCATGCGGATTAATGAAAGAAATGAGTCTGGGGATGACAGCTTTGACTGTGGTCTGGCTACGTTCCAACTCAGCATTTTTAACATGTAATCATTAGGATTTCCTGTTGTGCTCGGGCCAGGTTTAACCCATAAAGCTAGTTCAGGAGTCCGAGCTTGGCCTGCCAGGGGACGTACACCTAAGTCAGTCTGGCCCATCTGAACCCTCCATGAGATAGGAAATGTATTTCCTTGTGTAGAATTGAAGAGAGGGATAAGAGGCCTTCTTGTTGATGGTCTATAAAAATATCCTAGAGGGAGGCAGCAAATATTAGTATTAGCACCGCTAATATTGTCCTGTTGCTTTAATAGATTACGTGCAATTGAGGGCCTTCTGAGGTTAACCACAATGCAATTGCGTCAATGTTTTTTACAGAGTGTCAGACCCACCCCACCCTCTGTACCATCAATATATCATTACTATGGACCTGTATTTTGTAATTCCTCCTAAGATTCTCTTTGGGCAATACTCAATGGCGGTACACCAGCTAAAACCACAACATAGGGGCAGGTTACTGGTGGAAGGTCCAGGATATCCATGCTTATCGCAACATCTCTGACTTCTATGGGATGAACTGCATTGCTAAGGCTTGAGTAATCTTTATATCTCACTCTGCAAGTATTATTCTTTCGGTGGGGTTTTGGCAGCAATTGTTGGTGTACTGTTCCTCTTAGGGTTTTGGCCGGCCAATAAGTGTTGTCTCTGTTGATTGTTCTGAGTGTTAGCAATCAGGTTGGTGCAAAGAGTTCGTTGTGAAGGTATGGCAAGGAAAGAGGCGGGCCCATGAGGTACAGTTGATGGAATAACATGGGTTACATGATCAGCGTCCTTGTTAACATTGGCACTATGGGAAGTCGACTGACTGAGACCAGTTTCCTCTCTATGGTCTCCACTCGTTCTGTCAGTGGCTTAAGCACAAAGACTGTCTCAAGAACATTCTGGAGAGGACTCTTAAAAGAGAAGCCACCCTAAGTCAGTTCTGAGAGTGCAGGGAGAGACTCCACATCTGCTGCTTGCCTTGACTGTATAAAAGTATTAGCCGCCAACCCACTTGTTGCAGTTACTAGTTCTCTTTGATCAAGGAAAAAAGTACGCTGCCGAATACTCTGAGTACTGCTGTACAACCAGAGCTGGTGACCGCCAGTCAGTCAGCTTTCCAAAGGTGAGGAGACCTCCCCTTGTTTCTTGCCTTGCTGTAAAGCTGTACCAGTACCTGAAGTGCCTTGATGCTAATCTGCTTGCGGAGATTGGGAACGAGCCTGCCAACCCTGGTGTGGAGATGTGGTGGATGTGTGTCTGCCCAGGGAAGCTAGACCCTGGTACTGGGGGACTACCTGGTCAAGGAAGCCTGCGACGTGCGATCTTAAAGCTTTAGGAGTGTGGGTAACCTCTCATGGAGTATGGTTCTGAGTGGGATTCACAATAGACACCAAAACCTCGCACCTGTGGTGCCCGAGCAAATTTTGGCCGATGACCGGTGGAGCTGTCCCACGCAGCTATAGACGAGTTTGCCTCTGGTTCACCCCACGGCTGTCACCTACCCAGCCGGACGTATCCCCGTTGTGACTCCTACCTCCTCCACCTCCTGTTCCCTCCATTATTCTCCATCTACCTCCCCTATTCCTTCCCTCTCTCCCCTAATCTTCTCTCCCCTTGCCTATTTTTTCCTCATGTTTATGCTGTGCTTTTGTACTCATGTAATTCCTGTAACTACGCTCCAGTAACTGATGTAACTCTGTAACCATGTTCTGAAACAATGTTTCTTCCTCATGTAAAGCACTCTGATACCTCCGGGTCTAGCCAGCGCTATATAAAACTCAATAAATAAATAAATAAATAAAAATAAGCTTTTCATCCTAAAGATTGCTGAATCTGCTACAAAGGCCTTAGAGTGATACAGTGTCAGTTGATGGCGCGTCGAGGGTCACACTATTTGGCTTGATGGTTTTGGTTAGAGGCTGTAATTGTGATTTTGGCTGGGGAGCATTTACAGACTGTGTAGGCTGCACCAATGAAAGCAGCTGGTGTTTATTGCTTACAGCCCTGGCAGGATGTTTCCTTATGCTAGCCGGCGGTTTAATGGGTACTTTTGTTCTTTTTATCGCTATATTTTTGGGAAGAGAGGAGTCCACATGTACTGTTGCACAACTAGACATGTCAGAATTGTTGCCATCGCTTGGCGTGGGGTTTTTGCTTATGTTTGTGTGGGACAGGCCGTTAAGCAATGGCGTATTCTACTCCTCAGATGAAGCAACAGTACTGCTTTTTCCCCTCTGACGTTGACTGGGCCCCATAGTCTGATGACATTCGCCGCTCAGTTAATTCAATCTCGTTAGTGAAGATCCCCACTACTCTCTCTAACATGGAGTCGATCGAAACAGGGGCGCGGAACAGCATAACCCCCTTCGTTTCTCCTCTTTCCCATGATGATGAATTGACTGTCTTCTCACCTGACTATTGCAGTATTCGGTAGTCCAAAACCGAGAGCGGGTGCCTGTCCTTGCATTGCAGCGGACGTGCGCAGATGGGCCCGCTCTTGGCCAGGGCCATGCCCGGGGGTGACCTGCGCATGTCCCACGTTGCGGGACTCCTCTGCTGCTGATAAGCCACGCCAACGGCTCACGTCACTCAAAGGGAGCTGGGGGATGTAGTTCCCGCCCCACCAATGTCTCCGGAATTGAGGCAACAGGCGGTGGGTAAAGATAGCATCTGGCAGTAGTGAGTAAGGACTGGACTCTGTACGCACTATACTTTACTTTGGTATAGTATATGGTTGGCCAACTTGCCACACCGGCCTAGTAGTGCAGTAGTGTCAGCACTATTGGTGGCCTGGGCTCGCTGTATCTGTGTGGTAGCATGCATGTAAGAACAAGGCCATGGATTAACTATATCCATATAGCAACAGGCCCACAGGTTAACCTTACAGTACGCTTAGAACACAACATGACCAAGGCACCAAACCCAGTTCCTATATGCCTTAAATGACTCCCACTTAAAATAAGCACAACCTCCTAAATTGCATATTAGACATAATTTTTATGACTGTCTTAAGAACAACATGGCTCCAAGACTGCTACAGATAGCTCGCCTGCATACACATAGAATGCCACCAAAAGCCACTTGATTGGGAAAAAAGACTCTAATCAAACTCACCTTAAGCAGACCGTTGTTCTACTGTATCACACTCTCAGCAAAATGAAACCAATGCAACGTCCGGTTCCACTCGCGTCTTATTATTCCTTAGCAGGGTAGCACCTACCCGTTCCAATTTATTCTATCGCTGAACAATAGTTTAGACTACTTTATCATTAGTGGCATATATCCACCATGCCTCACACTTAAAACAGTTTAAAATGAAAACAAAATCAAAAGACCTCTTTGACTCTGGTTATAAAGAATCCCAGAATCTTAGAGGCCCAAATTCCAAAAGCTGCCAACATTCCTACTTCTCCTCTGGGCCTAGCAAGTTGCTGTCATTGATAGGATGTCTGTAATAAAATCCATGTAACTGTCCTCCCTTTGGTGCTCTCTAGTGTACACATGGTACTTCCACCTTGTTGCATTGTGCATTGGGTAAAATGATGTGTTTTTTTTCATCCCGGCACTCTTCTATCAAATCTGAAACCACTTATGTGTCTAAGAGTCTTTTTTGTTAAAATAGCAATGAGAGTTTGTTTTTATTTTCATTGCAGAAGTCCATTTCCATTGATACAGTCTTCCATTTGTCTTGATTTTGGCTCCTTGAGTCTTAATGAATGTTTTGGTTGTTGAGGAAGGCAGCAGCGGCTCCTCCTCTATGGCAGAGGAGCGTCGCCCCACTGCTTTCAAGCAGGTTGAGAAGAGGAACCATAACATGGTACTAACTTTCAGTTATTATCATGTTATGTTTCTTTAGCGGGTGGGTGGATGGATGGGGATGCTGTGCTCATGGAGCAGGGCAGGCGCAGAGTGGTTTGCCCACTCAAGTGCGCAATGACTGTTTGGTCGGCCCTCTCGGGCTGCCCAAAGCAGACCTGCGCACTTCCCTGTTCTCCATGCAGGCTGAGTTACAGCCTACATGGAGAACATGCCCACCCCTACAGCCCCTGGCTGAGCTCCGTGTCACAGCGCTCAGACCAATCACGACACTCAGTCTCCCCTTCACCACCTTCGAGCCATGCCGGCCACCCCTGGTGACAGGACAGCTCATCAATCAATCAGTTGGGATTTAAGAAGCATGAATAATCACCCAATAAGGTATCCAGGCGCTTGCAGGCCCCGGAGGCTTATTCAAATAGTCAGGTCTTGAGGGCCTTTAGAAGATTGTGGCATATTTATCCGTTTATAGAAGATGGAGTCTGTGATCAAAGCAAGGTTGTGATCCTAGGGCTACTAAAACCTGCGATTATGTCTTACCTGGTATCTCTGATATTTTTTGTAAAAACTTCCTGACTAAGTCATTTCTCCCTATTGGAGCCTCCAGTTAAATGGCAGAAGTGCTTGATGTCTTTATAGGTGGTGAAGGCCCTCAATGAAATTCCTTTGCACTTAGAGACGTTGTCAGTGGAATTAGAGCCATCAAGTTACTTGTGTTTCAAACTACACATACTTAAAATACTTGTGTGTCAACACGCCTTTCCTATAACTAGGGATCAATGTATTATTAGATTAGAAAGAGAAAACTGACATTTATTTGTTTTGTTTGAACCTGTGTTGTGAAGTACTTAGATATTTTTTTTTGTTAAAAATAATCATTTAAAAATAAATCTTGTAACCTCCCAAACCCCTAGACTCTTTAATCCTTGTAGCACTTGTTTTGATTGAGGCTCTTGCAGCTTGAGGTCTGTTTAGGGACACATGTTTGAGATTTTTTTTCTGTGTTTGTGCAGACATGTAAAGCACATGATTGTAAAGGACTGTACGTTGAAGACATCTCTGTTGTGGTTGCAACAGGGACCTTGCCTTTCTTATAAAAAATGCTCATGATGCGGCTTACAAATGCACCATAATGGCACTCTGTAGACTTATAAAGCTGATGGTTTAGACGTCGAAGTGAACGTGAGCTAATTAGAACGGAGTTCCACACCTATTACTTTTTTCTGATATATAGTTTCCCATTCTCGTCTCTTGAAAAAGCAAATTTGAATAGCTGAAGCAGCCTTGAGGTAGCTCTAGTTGTTTTATTTATTTTTAATAATGGTCTTTGACTATGACCAGCCCAGCCAGAGAACTCGCTGCATGCAACGATATGGCCTCAGGTGTTCCCAACAATTACATGATTCTTCAGGGTTTCAGGTTTTCCTTTTTGTTGCCACCACAGGGGCCAGCCTGGGACATTTCTTCCACAGATCAAGCCTGACTTTGCTATCGTCTGTTAACCAGATTTGTTTGCTGCCTGTCGGTCGCCTGCCCGCTTCTAAGAATGCCTTCTTGCTTGTCCTTTCTAGGATTTCAGCGAAGGACCTGAAGAACATGCTGTCCCAGGTTAACTACAGGGTGCCAAATATGAGGTTTCTCAGGGAGAAACTGACGGTAAGTCCACCTGCTCATGTGCTCTGCCGTCCGGAAAGCCTGGAGGCGACTGCAGACCTGTTCTTCGGAATTTCTGCTCTCCTTTATCTATATTTTTCGTACACTTTTATTTATTTTTAGGATTTCATTTTCTTTACCTAAGATCACTGCCCTGCCTGCTGTACGACAAACGTGTAGCTCCTCTTCATGTCTTTTCTGTGGGCTCTTCCCATCATCTTTCCGCTCACAACTTTATTTTGCTTCTTTGTTCTGCTTCTTTATTCGCACATTTTATTTGGGGGTTATGTAAACATGAACCTGGTTGTTTAGGCTCAAAATAAATTAACAGTAATACTGAAAATGATGTCCTTTCGAGGTAAAGCAGACTGCACCTCCATTGCCGAACTGTTCTTGTTTAACAATGATACATTTTAAAATACATTTTTATTGTTGCATTTATTTCAAGAATGTATTTTAAACTTTATTTCAATACATCTTTACTCTCTTCCATTCACCATCACACTTTATATTCGTGTCTTTTCCTTCTCTGTCCTTCCTTCATCACCTTGTATGTCCCAACCACTTTTCTTTGTCTCCATTTTACTCCCTCCTTTTCTTCTAGCAACGTTTTAATCCACATTGCCTCCTACTTCGTTCCTTTATTACTACTTCTAATCGGTTTCTTTCATTTCTGATGATTTATCTCTCTTTCAGCTTCTCAATCCCTGCTACTTGGTTCCTGGTTTTGCATTTACCTGTTGTCCTTCCTTTTTAGGTTTAATTTATGAAGTGCTTTAGCTGTGTGTTGGAGTCTTGTCACTAATAGTTTGAAGTATATACATATAGTGGTGGTCTTTGGGTCTGCTACTACTTTTGATTTCTGATCAATCTCATCTGTTTGCTTCATATTGGATGTCTTTATTCCCCATTTTTTATTTGCCATTTGGCGCACCTCTGGAGCATTTCGTCATAATAGTCTTCTGATTGAAGTTAGGAAACTGCTTTTTTCCCTTTTTAGGTCGCGCTAGCGAATGCAGCGCATGCACTGCTTCGCCTTCTTATGTCTCGCTAGCGAATGCAGCGCATGCGCTGCTTCACCTGGTTAGGTCTCGCTAGAGAATGCAGCGCATGCTCTTGTTGCCGCTTTCTGTGCCGAAGGGAGACAGGAGATGGCACGCACGGACAGGAGATGTGCACGAGTACGGACAGGAGATGTGCACTCCGTACGCGTGCACATCTCCTGTCCCCGGAGGCTGGCATCGCGCACTTTCAGTTTCCCTCCCCCCGTTGGCTCCACGGAGCCAGCTTGTTTTCGCATGTTGCAGCTGTGAATGCAAGGACGTGTGATGGAAAAGATCTTTGCTTTTAAACTATGAATTATGACCCCGTCACAATTACATATTCTCTTCTATTGCTGGTGACAACTGATAGTCTGTCTGTCTTCGGATTGACATTAGAGACTTTAAAAGTCACCAAATCCATTAACAGTGTCTTTACCATTAAAATACGTCTCTTGTGCCCTGAGAGGAATGTCACCAAGCACAGGAATTCTGGCGCTTAGACGCAGAACAAAGATGCTGCCTACATATATTTTCTGCCACAATGGTTGCAAACTTTTAAAAGCTGTAGCATACCCCCTACATGTAAAATGTCACTGGGCCACTTCAAAACGACCAACAAATTCACACAATAATTCTATAAAAATGTAAATACCGCAAATAGGTTAAGTAGATTTATGGGGCTTGAGCCTTCACTTTTGATTTTCATTCTTGCCTTTGTCACAATATCATACCCAGCTGGAAACAATCCTCTTGTCGTGTGACACTTCCAGCCAGTCATGGTTTTTCAGCCAAAAGCACTTTGCATGCTTGGATTTATTTAGCCAATTTTGTATCTCTGAACATATTTAACAACTCACATTAAAGTTCTTTTCAGTTACCTCTTCTTAAAGTGCATTACAAAATGATTGCCAACAGACCTGTACCCCAAAAAGTGGCCACAGTGGGATCCTCTATCAGAAATTAGAGGTTTCGATTCGTTGGAGCCTCCGCGCTTACTCACAGCCTGGACATGTCTAACAGTTACTAATTGCCCAATTACAGAGGGGCGACCCCCACTCTTTTTTTCAGGTCGAGCCTGGGCAGCGCCTGCGCTGCTCTGCAAGGCATGCTGTAGTCAGGTAGGGACTTGACGCTCCACCCATTTTTTCATTGGCTTGTGTCATTGTCCACTGTAAACTGTGGCTGTTCATTTGTCAATGGGTTTAGTAGTCCCTCTTTAGTACCGCCTTGTCTCATTTTGTGATGTCCCATGGCGACACTCCCTGTATCTTGTGTTAAGGCTCAGTAGGCTTTAATTACAGCCTCTGAGCACTATTTTCTCAAATAGCTGTGTCTTGCCTGCAACAGCAGGCATGACACGCTCTCTCCTAATGTCGTTTTTTGGTAAATTTTATAGTACGGTCCCCGAACGCATCCAATAGGTCTCGTATTTGCGAGAGTTTAAGCCATTGGCATTGTAAATAACAATGCCTCTATTTATGTGCTTTAAAAACAACACACATAAAAGGTATTGTCATTTACACTGCCAATAGCTCAAACTCTCGTAAATGCGAGACCTATTGCATTGCAAATGCTTGTTTTTCTTTCAGCAGTCCGTGGGAGTGCATGCCTCTTTTTTGCTTTATGCATTTCATGCTGCATGCCTCTTAAATACCACCCCGTATGCTCTGTGTTGCTCCCTCCACCTATGTAGCTCCTTCATTTCTTCCCTCACCCCTGACTGCTTGACTGTTTTGTTCTTTTCTTTTTTTATTTCATATTTCCTCCCTGCAATAAGCTCCTCTTTTGCTCCCCTGTCTCCTATTCCCTGTTCTTCTCCCCCCACACATTAGCTTTCACCCACCCAAACCTCCCCCAACACTCTTGTTGCATTCTTCATGTTCTTTATAACAAAAAAATGTATTTAAAAAATGCACTTTTGCGCATAAATATATATATATATATATATATATATATATATATATATATATATATATATATATATATATATATATATATATATATATATATTTTATTTTTTATTTTTTTATTTACCGTTTCAAGATTGGTGTTCATTGTCTTGGAACAGTAAATTTAAAAAAGAAATCAAAATGATTGCTGCATCATACTGGATGTACGCACGTGCATGTTGATGCATGTACTCGTATATGTCGGCACAGTTTGCCATAATGGTGTCATGCAGAACGTCCGCAAAAAACATTTTTTCCCGATATATCTGCTATTTTGATCACAGCATTGGCAAAGTCAATTGATCTGCACTGGCAGCCAGGCTATAGATCCATTGGCTTTGTCAGAGCTTGTTTAACATTCCAGGGTCAGACATTTCAAATCTGGACTAGAGACTGCTTTAGCTGTTTTGCTAGCCTCAATTTATAAAATATACAATAACAATACATTCATACAAGGGCATGCTGTCACCCCATATTCATGGATTGGCCTGTTGAACTGTCATTAATAATTTGGTTCTGCCCACTATAGTGTACAGCAAGGGGCAATGGCGATGTGTCAGCTGTACTGTACCATGAGTAAAAACATTTTTTCTGATCACATGCAGAGCTGTTGGAAAAGGAGTGCATTCCAGTCCGAGGTATGGTGTAGTTGGGCCACTCGTTTATTTTTATATTTATAGTTTGACAATTTTTGTGCATTGCATATACATGCATAAAAGTCAATAAAAAGAACATTGTTCTCTTGCCTAGATTATTGCCAATCCTTGCAACAAATTCTTGAGATACCAGAGGTCAGTGCTAATAAATTAAAAGGCCCAGAAAAATGTATTGCAAGTCACTGTCCTAGTTTATCTGGTACGGTGTTGACGAAAAAGGTTCCTTTGTGACCCTTTAATTCTTTTATAGTAAAAGACTCAATTTTTACATTTGCTAATAAAATCATCTACCACTTTGATCCATAGATGGCCACCAATATTACTGTTATAAACTCTTCTTAGTTAAAGTTTAACCAGTATGACCTAGATGTGCAGTTTCAAACAATAGCTTACATAAACCACTCTGTGACACAATTATATTATGCCCAATGATGATATCATTTTCCATTGGCAACTCAAATGCAAATTGCTGGAAAAGCATCAAAGTTTTTTTCTAAGCATCTACCGTGGCCAACCAATGATAATCTATTCATAATCTTTCTTCAATACAGTGTCATTCTCATACGCTTTGCGCTCTACTCTTCTTCAGCAATACCTACTTCTGTAGTAGGGGATCTCTGTGTATAGTCATAATCTAGTGAATAGTCCCGCCCATGTGCGTGGACCCCGGAGCAATCAAAAATAATCTCTTAAGGTGTCGAGAAATTCAGAACTGCACAGACACTTAAGAGAGAATTAAAGACAGATAATGCAGCCTATATCCACAGGCTACACTGTCCAGTACTTCGACTAGAAATTCCACCAAAAATCCACAAACAGCAAAGCCTGTCCAGATTTCCCTTGCTTTACCAGCAAAAACCCTCTGGAATTATAGAGAGGAAGACATGGACAGACAAGCCCCATAGGCTGCCATTATGTGGCTCAGAACAGGATACTGTGCTTTTAAGAGAACTTTCCAGAACTTCACAGTATCCCAGAATGCACTGCAGGTCCCTTTTACTTTCAGTTCTTTTTTCCGGCTCCTGCAAGCAGGACCCTGGAGCATTGAGCTCTCCCTTTTCAAGGGTTTATTGGTGATTTTTTTCACTTTTTCAAGTTACTTGAGTGCTTTTCTTGAAGTACTTTGGTGTTTCTTTCTGTTTGTCTTTTGGCGCACTCTTTAATTGTCAAATATGCGTGCATTATTCGACAAATGCCCGGAGTGCGACAGGAAGAACGCCAAGTCTGACCCACACGAGGTGTGTATCATCTGCCTTCCTTCATCCCATGTCCCAGAGGAGTGTGACATCTGCCAGGGTTTCTCTAGCAGGACCCTGAGGTATAGGATGAAGATCAGGCTTCAGGGCCTCGAAGACAGAAGACTGAAGGCACAAGGTGGGTCTGGAGGGGCTTCATCTGCCCATGCTGAGGCCTCTGGGGGGCTCCCATAGGGGCAGGAAGACCAGCAAGCGTCCCCATTCTCAGTCTGTGTCGATTGCACCGACTACGTCGTCGAGAGGGATGACTGCAGTCTGTTCCCCGTCTCCCCAGGGCTCTGGGTCAAAGCGGCGTCGACGTTCGACATCGAGGGAACTGAACAGGCCGCCGTCGAGATCTCCTGTGACGATTTCGTCGTCGTCATCGTCTGAGTTGTCGTCGAGTTATCGACGTCGAGAGGCCCGCCGTCAGCGCTCACCGTCGAGGCGACAACGCCGTTCGCCGTCAGCGAAGAGGAGAAGGTCGTCGTCGAGGGGATCCTTGACGTCGAGGAGAAGGTCGCCGTCGAGGCGAAGGAGATCACCGTCGAGGCGAAGGAGATCGCCGTTGAGGCGAAGACATTCGCCGTCGAGGGATAGGCGCTCGCCGTCGAGGGGCCGACGTTCGCCGTCGGGTCGCCGTTCTTCGACGCCGAGAAGGCGCAGAAGGAGTTCTGGCGCCAGGAGTCAGTCTGACAGGCGTCAAGTGCCTTTGGGAGACTCTCCAAAGTCCCAGCCTAGTAAGGAGGGCGGGTCACCGGGCTCGGTATACTCTGTTGTGTATACCCCTGCTAGGCCGAAGACAGTTACTCCTCCTCCTCCGTTACCGAGAGGACTTCCTCTGCGGGCTCCCACCCCGCCTCCTCTACCTCCACTTCCGCCTCCTCCTCCTCCTCAACCTCCTCCTCAACCTCAGCCTCAACCTCAGCTGCCGGCTGACAAGCCTCCTCCGATTCCTCCGAGGACAGGTTCATTACCACAATTTCCGACTCCTCCTAAGGGGACCCCTGGGCCAAGGGCCCCAGCCAAGCCGAAGTCACCTGCCCCGGTCGAACCGGCAGGGCGACCAAAGCCAAGGAGGTCCCGATCCCGCTCCGGACGTCACAGATCCTCCACGAGGTCAAGACTGCGCCACAAGAGGCGCAGATCACGGTCCCGCACGGACTCTTCCAGGACCCGGTCCTACTCCCCGACTTTGTCGGACTCCCCGGGGACGAGAGTGTCTCCTGTGGACGATATCAGTACGTTCCAGGATGTCCTCCTGAAGGGTGCAGCAAAATTGGGAATCACGGTGACGGCTCCAACACCTACGACGTCCGTGATCTTTGAGACACTGCATAAGAAGCATTTGTCTCGTCCTTTACTACCGCTCGTACCAGGATTGGTAGAGCCTCCGGAGGAGCTGTTCCTCATGCCTGCAGTGACGAAAGCCGCTCCATCCCGGCTTCTGAAGAAGTACAGGGCTCCGGATTCCGACCCGGCTTTTCTGCAGATAGACCCGATTCCGGACTCCGTTATAGTGACGGCAGCCAGGAAACAACACTCTACCTTGCTGTCTTCTACCGTGCCTCCTGATAAGGAGAGCCGATGGATCGACTCAGCTGGCAGGAAGGCCTGTGGGACGGCATCTACGACCATGAAGGCCTCTAGCTATGGGGCTTTGCTGGGACGTTATGATCGTGCCCTGTGGGAATCCCTCCAGCTGTTCACAGAACTCCTGCCACGAGATAAGAGGGAGGATTTCCTGAAGATCCAGATGGAAGGGATGCTGGTTTCGAACCAGGTCATCAGCGCGGCCGCTGATGTCTCTCTTTTGGCGGCCCATGGGTATTGTCATGGGATCAACCAGCGACGCCATGCTTGGCTCAGGCTCACATCACTCAAGCCGGAGGCCCAGCAGCGAGTGGCTAATCTGCCCTTCATGGGGGAAACCCTGTTCGGCAAACATGCGGATGATGAGATGGCCCGCATGAAGGCCCATTGCACACAAACACAGGAAGTTCCTGCGATTCCAAGTCGGCGCTAATCATTATCAGTACACAGTACTGCAATTCGGACTGAAGTCTGCACCCAGAACGTTCTTGAAGTGCATGGCAGTGGAAGCCGCACACCTAAGGAAGAACAAGGTGTTTGTCTACTCGTACCTGGACGATTGGTTGAACAAGGCCTCCTCCTTCTCGGAAGCTCAAGCGCTCTTCCAGAAGACATGCGTTCTCTTGAACAAGCTGGGGTTAAACACCAACATGTCCAAGTCTGTCCCGACTCCGGTCCAGTGCATACAGTACTTCGGAGCCTCCATCAATACGCTGTCAGCAAGCGTGTCTCCTGCGGAGGAGCGACAATTATCACCCCTTCGGAAGGCTCAGCTCTTATGACCACTCCATCTACAACAGTGAGGACGGTGTCTTCTCTATTGGGATCGATGGCCTCTTGTATCTTCCTCACGCCACACGCACGGCTGCACATGAGACCATTGCAGGAGTGCTTGGAGGATCAGTGGGATCAGAGTAAAGGATCTTGGGACGACAGGATACGACTGTCTCTGCATGCTCTTCAGTCTCTGAAGTGGTGGTGTTTGGCGGAGAATCTCCTGAGAGGGGTTCCCTTCCACAAGGACATTCCCACACAGACTATCGTGACGGATGCATATCTCCACGGCTGGGGGGCGCACTCCGGAGACTTACAGATTCAAGGGACGTGGTCCCAGACGGAGTCCACGTACCACATCAATTTCCTGGAACTCAGAGCTGTTCACTTGGCGCTGAAGGCCTTTCTTCGGTCCTGCCAGACCAACTCTCTGCTTGTGCAAACGGACAATACGACCACGATGCATTACCTCAACAAGCAGGGAGGCTTGAGATCGCGCACCCTGTCGCAGGAGGCGCAGGCGATCTGGCACTAGCCAGAGGACTGACGATAACGGCTACCCATCTACCAGGTGTGCAGAATGTTCAGGCAGACGCACTGAGCAGACTGATTCAGGAAAACCACGAATGGGTCATAAACAACGAAGTACTAGGAGAAGTCTTCGCAAGGTGGGGGACTCCAGACGTAGATCTGTTCGCCACCGCCGAAAACAGCAAATGCCGAGACTTCGCCTCCAGGTACTACCAGCCGGGGACGCTGGGGAATGCCAGACCACGTTATGGATCAACTGGTCGAACAGCTTTCTGTACGCTTTTCCACTCATTCCCCTGATTCCGATGGTTCTCATCAAGCTGTACCAGTCCAGGGCGCGGATGATACTGATTGCCCCGGAATGGCCCAGACAGTGGTGGTTCACGGACCTGCTTCACCGGTCTCTCCTTCCTCACATGAGGCTGCCGTGCAGGCCGGACCTTCTCATGAAGTTCGGGGGGCAGATGTTGCACCCCAACCTCTGTCTTTGAGTTTGGCGGCATGGCTCCTGAGATAGTGCAATATGGCCATCTGAATCTCCCAGAAGATTGCATGGACATACTGAAGGAGGCTAAGCGACCTTCCACTAGGACTTCTTATGCGTACAAGTGGAAGAGGTTTTGCATCTGGTACAAGTCCAAGAACTATGACCCGACGACATGTAAGGAAGATGTCATCCTTCCATATCTTCTACATCTGGCGCAGTCTGGCCTTAATGTCCATTCCATAAGGTTCATCTGGCTGCATTGACTGCCTACAGAAAATGCCCTTCACAGACTTCCTTCTTTCAGATCCCTGTGATCAAAGATTTTTTGGAAGGCTTGAAGAAAGTGTTCCCTCCTGTCCGGCTTCCTTCTCCTTCATGGGAATTGAATGTGGTGCTGTCCAGATTGATGAAGGAGCCTTTTGAACCTATTCATAAGGCTTCGTTGCAACACCTGTCCTGGAAAGCGGCGTTCCTCGTGGCCATTACATCGGCCCGCAGGGTGAGTGAAATTCAGGCGTTGTGTTGCCAAGAACCTTATACTGTATTTCATGCTGCTAAGGTTGTTATGCGTACTCACCCTAAATTTCTTCCTAAAGTTATATCTGACTTTCATGTTAACCAGACCATAACTTTATCTACGTGTTTTCAAAATCCTTCCTCTCCAGCGGAAAGGTCCCTGCATTCCCTGGATGTCAGGAGGGTGTTGAAAGTTTATCTGGATAAAACCAAGGATATTCGTAGGTCAGACCAATTGTTTATCAATTATGGGTCAGTCAGGACAGGTCTTGCTACCTCTAAACAGTCCATTTCTAGGTGGATTGTGTCCTGTATACAGTTGTGTTACCAAAAAGCTGGTAAGACCTTAGGGGGTAAACCTAAGGCTCATTCCCCCAGGGGCAAAGCTGCCACGACTGCTTTGCTCCGTAATGTTCCAATTGCAGAAATCTGCAAGGCGGCCACTTGGAAGTCGGTCCATACCTTTGCTAAGCATTACTGCCTGGACACTGATGCCAGGGCAGACGCTCGGGTTGGGCAGGCTTCGCTGCGAAATCTGTTCGCACAGTAGTGGTGTTATTTCTCTTTTCTCCACCGCCGCTTTGGTGTGGGGATGGGCTTGCCATTCTATTCACTAGATTATGACTATACACAGAGATCACCTACTACAGAAGGAGTAGTTTCTGTCCTGTAACTCCAGTTCTGTAGTAGGGGTATCTCTGTTATAGTCATAAGCGCCCGCCCTCCTCCCCGGTGGAGAGAGATATTCATGTAAGGAATGCTACAGGTCTGGCGTGTTACGCCTTCAAAAAGAACTGAAAGTGAAAGGGACCTGCAGTGCATTCTGGGATACTGTGAAGTTCTGGAAAGTTCTCTTAAAGGCACAGTATCCTGTTCTGAGCCACATAATGGCAGCCTATGGGGCTTGTCTGTCCATGTCTTCCTCTCTATCATTCCAGAGGGTTTTTGCTGGTAAAGCAAGGGACATCTGGCCAGGCTTTGCTGTTTGTGGATTTTTGGTGGAATTTCTAGTCGAAGTACTGGACAGTGTAGCCTGTGGATATAGGCTGCATTATCTGTCTTTAATTCTCTCTTAAGTGTCTGTGCAGTTCTGCATTTCTCGACACCTTAAGAGATTATTTTTGATTGCTCCGGGGTCCACGCACATGGGCGGGACTATTCACTAGATTATGACTATAACAGAGATTCCCCTACTACAGAACTGGAGTTACAGGACAGAAACTACTCCTTCACACACATCTATGATATCGCAACAGCCACTACATATTCACCATCGACATCCATTTTTTCCATCTCAGAATCTAAAGGAGTGAAGGATGGACAACCAGCTCTGTTAGCTCTTACATTCTTGCCTCCTTGTATATTTTGAATGTGAGAGGGAATGGAAAACTCAAATTTTTGTTATGACTGTGTGCCTAAATCTCACAACGAAAATGTAACTAATTCAAGCTCATGTTCAAATACTAATAATATCTTGCACTCCAACAGTTTATTGAACCAAATGAGTGTTTTCCATGACAATGTGCATTATAACATTGATCTGAACATATTCTGATCTTCCCTTTTTCCTGGACATTTCTGTATGCTTCAGTGCAGCCCTCATTTCTGTGCCTTCTTGGATTTGTTACCGGTCTTCCACCTTAGTTCACTTGGGTTCTTTCATAATCTCCTCTCTAACTGTTGCTCACACATTTATTCTTTGTTTGATACCTCTATTTTATATGGCTCTACTGTTATTGCCTTACTCTAAGATGTCTTTCCCACCCCCAATTAGGATGTTGAACAAAGGAATGGTGACATCACGTATGGACAGTTTGCTCAGCTTTACCGAAGCCTTATGTTCAGCGCACAGAGAACGGTAAATACTATACTGTGGAGTATATCACACATCTGTCGACCTGCTATAGGAGTGAAAATATGATGTTAAAGCCATATTTTAGCGGTGGCGTTAATTGAAAAAACTCTTTGTTGTTGTTCTGTGGCACTTGTATTTCGCACAAACAGTGATTGTGTCCTTGGGTTCATGATGTCCAGATGACTTTCCGTTCATGATGGTGTGATCAGTGGATTCTAGGAGCACAGCAGGAGTGGATGAAGTGAGCTCCCATGGGAACAAAGATGGATCTATAATGACCAATTGTGACAGGGATGGCCACTGAGTTCTCCAGACCTTGCATATGTAGGATACCTTGTCTAGATTGGTAATTGTAATGGAAACAATGGGTAAAAGCTTGTCTTAAGCATACCCAAACTTGCAGGTGCTTGGTGACATCTGCAGCATACACTTTCATTAAGTATAGAAAACTGTGAAGGATGGAATGCTTAAATTAATCTCAGCCACTGGTAATCACTAGGGCTGCGTCCCAGTCTATCATATTCTTCACGCCATGCCACCTCAGTTTGGACCCAGCAATATGCAAATCAGTCTTGACCCTGCTCTGATAGGAACAGTCTAGCCCGCACTGCCAAACCAGGTCACCCTGAACTGGAACGCAAGCAACCTGGGACCGGTTTTGCCCTAGTTATGGGCTCATCAGCTGGGTACAGCATAGTTCCAATGACCGTGTGCACGGGGCCCACTTCTAGGTATACCTATCCCTCTCAGCGCTGCACACTAAGTATACAAAACAGTGATGGATGGAATAACTCAAGGCTGCATCCCAATCCATAGTTATGGTGTGCAAAATAACAATGGATTGGGATGCAGCCCTCAGTAATTGCCAGAGGCTGTCAGTAATTCAAGCATTCCATCCATCACTTTCATGCTAGACCCTGTTCAAGAGGCCACGTGGAAAATAGGGGCTTCTGGACCTAAACCGTGGAGGTTGAGGTTGTTTGCCTCCGATGTCCTGTCATGGCTATGCAAACAGGGCCACGTACAACCCTTTCTGTACCTGAATATCGGTGGCAGAGATGAGCAGTCACAAGCTTTTCACAGGTGTCGGATATCATTCATTCAGTTGTGGTGAGATGCAATATACTGACCTATGCACTGGGACTTGAGGCACCTCAACCAGCTATCTTATTTCCCGCCTTGGTTCCCCTCCCTCCTAGCCTAGACTTTTCCCCCTGTAGTAATGACCATGATAGCATGAGTTACACTCCGGTGAAGATATTGATGCTTTCGGTCTCGCATGGTTCATTTAATCTTTTTTTTCACCAGTCAGTGATACCTCTGGTGATCAGACGGATAGTGGACTTCAGCAACGCACAGCTCCTCTCCGCTTCTGAGAAGATATGCACACCACAGCTCCACCAGGGCCCCTTCCAGACTACAGTAAAGCTATGGCTGGCAGGCAGTAGTCCAAGTAGAGGACTGATCATTCTAGGAGTTGCTGATTGGTTATCTATGGTTGGGGCGGCCCCATTTTGGCAGGTCTCATCATGGCCATGCATCGGTCAATTTTAGAGCATATGATTTCACACAGGCCTCCCTCCTCTCAACAAAACGACTCAGGACAGGCCACAATAATATCATGCCCAGTGGCACCCCGGCAACCTGAAACCTTGTACATTCCTGATACACAGGTCAGCCATGAAAGTTTAGACCGGCACAGGTCAGCCTTGATTCCTCGTTTTCTGGCTGAGTAGAGCAATCTGCTACTGGCCACCACCCGAGGCACGCAGATTGCTCTCCTCCGTTTTCCTCCACTGTGAAACCCCATTAGAACTGGGGTGTTGCTGCACTTGACTCCTCTGGACAATCACTCTTGCAATATTGACATGCTCCTTCCCCCTCTTTTCAAGCAGGATCACTTCTAGGTGCTTCAGTTCAGATGAACAGCTTCTGCTAGCAAAGGCAGAACTTAGATAATGTTTGCTTACCTCTGGGAAGCTGGCTATCAAGCAGACACAAGCTCTGGTTGCAGCTCTGGTTGCAAAACAGTCCTCTAAGAACTCTGGAGCACTCACGTCTTTTGATCATTGGAACATGCGGGTCAAAGCAGAATTCAAATAGGATACATTGACTCTACTCTCGGAACCAATTGGGGAGGGGTTTCCTTTTAATTGTTTCTCCCGGCTCCAGTCTAGACACCACCTTTCTGTACAGTGATGCTCCTTATATTAATGTAGGTAGTCTCCAGCATTGAGCACCCACAACAGAGGCATAAAGAGGTGTAAACCTTTCTTCACCTTGCTGTCAGGGGAGAGGAGTTGGCCTAACGGCCAGGGCGCTCGACCTCGGACCTGGGGATCTGAGTTCGAGTCTCGGTAACGACGCCCAAAAAACTCCTGTGATTCTGGGCAAATCATTTAATCTCCCCGTGCCTAAAATGAATGCGTGTCCTCATGTAACGTAACTGGTGCTATGTAAAGCGCTCTGATACCTGATTCAGTTCGGGTCTAGTTCGCGCTATATAAAACTCTGGAGAGAAAAAAAACCAAAACTCTGAGAAAAGGAAAAGACAAAAGAAAAGGAAAAGACAAACGTCTGGCGCCACCTTAGGCATCACTTTCGACTGCAACAAGACTACAGTCCCAACCTTCACTCCCATTTTCTATCAAGCGGCAGTGGTTGAAAGAGACTAATCAGAAACTCTCTGCAGCAAAAGGCGTAATCAGCTTTCTAAAGGACCCTTGTCTCCTCTCTAAACCACTTAATTGTCTGTCTCATCCCTCCATCTTCAGGAATGTTAGCAATACACGTCCACTGTGTGGGAAAACAACCTCATCTCCACCTTGTGCAAAAATGCCACGTCGGGGTATTATCCAAAGTAGATCCCAGAGGCCTCCATTACTCTGGCTCTCTCTTATGCACAAGGCACGAGTCCTGCAGGCTACATACACAATCAATCACAACATAGACTTGGGATGCTAGCGCTCCAATCTGGGTTAGCACATTCAAGTAGAAGACACAAGCGGGCCAGTAGGCCTCCAACCCAAGGCCCGGTCACAACTATGGATTTACAAAACACAGTACGCTAGCATCACCGCTCTATGTATTAAACCCATGGCAGGTACATAGTCCACTCTCTGTGCAGTGTTGGCAAGCGTGCTGTGCCTTCTAGGTAACAGGACAGTTCCAGAACCTCACTCATGCCATGTCAGTGGACATGCCTAGGGTTCAGCACACTCTCGATTAGTGTGAGGCTGCAGCCAAAATCAAAAGCTAGGATACCAGGCACATTTGGGCATTTAGAGCAAAGTCATATGAATGTACATCTTTCAGGAAACCTTCCTGTCCAATGCTTCATCTCAGAGTGTTTGTATTGAACAATTATGTGAATGCTTTGTTGCTAAAATTAAGTCCAAGCTAGTGACCTGGTGAACTAAACAGATAACAGTACGGAGTAGAAAAGATGTTCTGTATTGTATAAGTGTACGATATTGTGAGGCTTGATCTAATTTTAGACCACTTCTTTTACATGAGCATGAACTGTCTCTCCAAACAGAAAAGACAGCTTGCTTGCAAAAAAATATTTGTTGCTGTGCTGGGTGAGGTAATACCATCTTTGTACAAGAAGTTCTCGGTCTGCCTCCGGTGGAGTGATTGCGTTTCAGGGTCCATTGTAGAGGGCTACTCTCTGCCTTCAATCTTGGTGCTCAGGCTAATAGGCTGCGAAAAGCAGCTGCAGCAAAAACACTCATAACGTGGGACATTTTTATACAGACAACCAGAAAACTTGTGCCTTTTCTGCTGGATACAGCTTTTGATGTGCCTACTCACAGCTGTGGAACGAGTTGCCCGAAAAGTAATAGGAATCCTTATAATTGACTTCCAGCTTAACTAAAGAGGAGCAAGGCACACCATGAATATATTATACAGTTGAGTCACCGTCCTCTACCTAATCTGTATATACAAATTGTGTTGAAGGTTGTAGATTGGCTGAGCATTTGATTTGAGTCTGACATAAGATGACTTCATTCGAAAATTGTACACTAGAAATGTTGTCATTTGTATGTTACTACCTTAATTCATGCAATTATATTTTTTGCAGGGTGAATCTTTTCTGGATTCACATGTTGTGCATTTTTCCGCCTTCTAGTGGTTGGGTCCTGAATTATCTACTTTTTTTTATAGTCCTTCTATTTTTGTTGCTTGGTGTCCAGAGTCAACTTATGGCCTGGAATGAGCCACCCCATTTGGTGCTTCCTTTGACATTTTCGCCCTCCCCCCAAAGCTCCCCCATTGGTTGCCGTGTTCAGATTCTTTTTTTCCACCATTGGGTCTGGATGCTTGGCTGAAGGCTCTCCAACATGAGGAAGGAAAAATTTGAGAAATTTCGCAATTAAACTAGTGTTCAGGGTATGGTACTTTGCAAAAGGATATTAGTCGCAAGCTGACAATGTGTACTGTACATGGGAATTGAAATATTGGGTAAGTAAGTACAAGACAATGGTTTGGCCTTTTTTGTAAGCACTCTCATTTGAATGAGCCGAGGGGCAGCACAGACAAATAGTGGTTCTCCTAGAATCACACGTCAGCCATGCTTGACAGCAGAGACTAGAATTCTGGTTTTTGCTCTTCAGTCAACCTTGTGATTGGTCAGACCACCACATTATCACCTTCTTCATCAATGAAAAGGTTAAACCTGGCTCGGCTCAACCCACCAAATCGAAGATCTGGAAAAGGGACATGAAGAACCTTAACCACAACTCCCTGCCTCCCCACCTCACCAATAGCCTCCTTCCCCCTCCTGGCACCTCTGATGTTCAATCACTGACTGACCACTACCTCGACTCTATGAATTCAATAATCAATGAAGCCGCCCCACTGCAACTAAAGAGAGTCTCCACCAAGATCTCGAAAACTTGGTATGATGGCAGACTCAACGAAGACAGGCGTGCTATGCGAATGGCAGAACGCACATGGAGATCTGTCCCCTCATCACGGCATCGCAAAATACTTAAGAGCAAGAGAAATGCCTACTTTAGGAAAATAAAGCACGCAAAATCTGATTTCTTCAGCCTTCAGCTGGACCAAGCAAAAAACAGACCAAGAAAGCTGTTCGAACTAGTCAAAACTCAAACCAAGACGCAACCCCTACTATCAAACGACACAACAAACAACATCCCACACTGTGAAGCCTTTTCTGCTTTCTTTAAGCTAAAGACCGACAACATAAGGAGTGACCTCCTTAATGATGTAAGACGATACCCGAGCATCACCAAAATGCCCGACACCCAACCTAAAATTAACGCTTCCTGGTCCTCTTTCGACACCTATTCTGAAGAAGCAATACACAAACTGCTCGGCACCTTGAAGCCTTCTAATCACCTCACAGACCCACTACCTGCCAATGCTGTTAGAGACTTCATCCCCGTTCTTCTCCCACTCTGGACTAAAATCATTAACAGCTCCCTTCAGCAAGGTCTCATTCCAGACTCCCTCAAAGTGGGGCAAGTCACGCCCATACTCAAGAAACCTACAGCTGATCCGGCTGACTTAAACAACTACCGCCCTATCACCAATATCCCCACTCTGGCCAAGCTGTTGGAAAAATGTGTGCAACTCCAACTAACAAAACACATTGACCAGTTCGAACTCCTCGACCCTCATCAATCAGGCTTCCGAGCGAAACACAGCACGGAAACGGCCATGACACACATAATTGATGACGCCCTCCAAATCCTGGATCACAACGACTCCTGCCTCCTCATTCTCCTGGACCTCTCCTCAGCATTCGACACGGTCAAACATGAGAACCTATTAGAGCTCCTAAATACCAGAATGGGCTTATCCGGAACTGTGCTCAAATGGTTCACTTCCTTCCTACACAACCGATCCCAGAAGTTCAAGACAAACAACGTGCGGTCCTCTCCAGTGCCAGTAGATTTAGGCGTCCCACAAGGATCTTCCCTCTCACCCACGCTGTTCAACCTCATCATGGAACCACTCGCTACCCTGCTCCAGGCATCCAATGTACACTTCCACATGTATGCCGATGACACTCAACTTTACCTAAAGGTACAATCCCCGGAAGATATCAAACTTCTGAACTGCACACTTAGGAACACCCAATCTTGGTTGGCCGACAATCACCTCAAACTAAATGCGTTGAAAACTGAGTTCCTCCTGATATCACCCCCTGCGAAAATTACCACCACCCAAATATGGCTCAATCACCTAACAGCATTCAATGTCAAACCCACCGTAGTGGACTCTGCGAAATCCTTAGGCATCACACTTGACGCAAAGCTCAATATGCAACAGCACATTAGCAAAGCAACGAAAGGAGCTAACTTTCAAATCAACACTTTGAGGAAACTCAAACCCTTCCTCCGAGCCAAGGACTTCCAAACTGCTGTACAAGCACTAGTCATCCCCCGCATAGACTATGGAATTGTGGCCCTCAGCGGTCTCCCTCAAGCAACAACAGCACCCCTAAGAGCCTCCCTAAATGCTGCCGCGAGACGCATTTCGGGCTCAAGGAAACACTCTCATATAACCCCTGACCTGAAATCCCTGAAATGGCTTCCCCTCGAAGCCAGAATACAATTGAAAATTGCGGTTATGACACATTCAGCCATACACCACAAGGCTCCCACCTACCTCACTCAAAATTTGACTATATCAGGAGGTTCGAGATCCAATAGAAGTACTAAAAGTCTGCTCCTGAAACCTCGCAGATTCCGTAAGGAAAAAACCTACAAACGCTCCTTCTCAGGAATGGCACCCAGGATCTGGAATGCACTCCCTCCTGAAACGAGGATTATCTCCTCCACTGTACTCTTCAAGAAAGAAGTGAAAGCCATCCTTATGGCCAAGTTTACCTGATCCTCACTGTTGCTGCTCAGAGACTTTGCACTGATCTTGTAACGTTGGATACTTAATGATCCAATAACTTTCTGTTCATGACCTACTGACCTCTTTTGCAGTTGGATCAAAGACTCTGCACCGTCCTATAGTATTGTCTTTTGAGGGTTTACTGGTATCCACTGATCTCTATGGCAGCTGGATCAGAGTCTCTGCACCGCCCTATCCTAATGTCTATTTGAATGTTTATTGTTATCTCTAGACCTGTATTGTAGCTAGCTCAGACTCAGCACCGTCTTATATTTTTGTCTATTTGAGTGTTCTCTGCTATTTCATGATCTCTATTCTAGTTAGATCAAAGACTCTGCACCGCCTTATTTTACTGTCTATCTGAGTGTTTACCTGTATCTTATTGGCACATGATTGTTATCCTATTATGCTACAGTTCACTATACTGTACCCAATTATTATGTCTACTCACCCTCCTGTTGCCCACTCCCCCCCCTTGTGAAGCGCTCTGATATCTGTTAAGATCTTGTTCGCGCTATATAAAACTTTGAATAAATAAATAAACAAACTGTTTAGTCAGTATACCATATCTTCTCCTTAGTAAGTGTGGGTTACCTATGTTCGAGAATCTTATAGGTGAAATCACACTGGGTACTTTTGGTAGGAATACATAGTTTTATAAAAACTAAGGTTGTGCTAAAAGAACAAATGTTTGACAGAAAGCCATGCAATGTCAGGTCCTCCTCATTTTTCAAGTTTTCTACCATATTGCATTTATTATGTTTTTAAACCGGTTCATGGCATAAAACAATGATCTTAGGGTTCTGGGGCAGGCTGTTTTTGTAGATAATGGGCTAGCAATGTAATTGTGTACTGAGTAAACGTGTATAATATATAGATATTTCAAGAGGATAAAAACTTGCTTCAATTTTGTATCCTTGCTCTCATGACTTTAACACCTGACTGTCTTATTGTTTTTAACAGATGGAGGTTCCCTTTCTTGAGAGGTGAGTGCCTTAACTTTTTTCCTGTTTTTGTACTTCGTGTCTTGCGATGTGCAATATTATTTTCTGAATTGCATTGTTTGTATTTTCCACAAATGATTGCGTGGTCTGGGCTGTGCAAACTACACTTGCCCTTAGTGTCCCCTGAAAGGCTATTTTCATGCAAGCATCTGTACTTTCTTCACCAGCCAGTCATTCTGACAACACATGACTGCTTAATTATTGCTCTCTTAGAATGTACTGGACTTTCTTCACACCTTGTATTGACTGTTTATCATTTGTGTCATTACCTTGCCTTGGATACCATCTACATAGAAACTAGTCACAATGTGGAACTCTGCTGGGTAAATCAACTTGTTTGATCCTAACAATCACATTGTCAGAAAACGCATAAAGAAGGAACATCTTGTCCATAAGTGAGACACTTCATCTGCACACTTATTACAGAGGTACTTGATTCATTAGACTCATTTTCCATTGATCATCCGAGATCCTCAAAACTATTGCTGCTAATTCTCCCCTTCCTCCACCGACTGCTCTTGGCCTTCGGCCGCATGGTCACTAATGGCCCAGTTTTAAAGCCGCATTGAAAACATCAAATCCTTTTAATCATTCCTTGAATGTTTTTTTCAGATTTATTTCCTAAACGTCTTCCACTGTTGAAATAAGTGTTTCACCCCCTGAGACTACAGGGTTGAGAGCTTGTAGGGACTATTACTAACAGATGTATGAAAAATCCCCACGTGGTGGTCCTTTGGTGTTTGGGATTAGCACGTGACTCCAAGGCTTGAATGACTGCACCCAGATGAATTTGAAAGCCATTCGAGAACGTGAAGTAAAGCTCTATGTGGCACAAGACTACATGCAGGTCCTGTTCCTGGTTGAAATGGAGTGTGTGGACACACTCCCAAAGTCATTCCCTCAGCAGACCTTCTTCATGGTCAAAATCTTCGAGTATGTAAAAAAACAACATAAGAAGTCCAAACAGGACTCCACCCTATCCTGCCACTCATTCACAAGAGAAGGCGCAAGTGAGTCATTGTGTTCCAGGTCTCTCTCCCGTTTCAACGAGGAGCTGATTCCAACCTAGGTCTTGAAGTACCCCGAGTTAACAGGTGCATCAGCGATTTTGCTGATGACATAAGCGATGTCGCAAACTTCAAAACCTTGAGAGAGGCAATGCTGTGCATCTTCTGCATGCTTTCAGCTCCCTCTGTAGTTCCTTTGGGCCCCAATGATCCACAGTTCCCTAAAGTTGGGTTGCTGCTGGCAGATTTGCCCTTGGGTCCGTCTGTGTCCCTTAAACCCACTTCCAGTTCTACACCGGAGTCTGAGACGACTTCGGGTCCAGTGCCAAAATCTGCACTGGTCTCTTGGACATCTCTGCCAGCACCGGAGGAGGAGCGACAAAATATCATGGTGCCTGACTCAAAGCCGAATTGGTCTCGACCGAGACCATGAGCAGATCCTGATGAGGCGCAGTCCTTACCCAATCCCTATGACTCGTACACTATACAATTACCATGCAGTGCAGCAAAGACTTTTTGACTCCAACTCAGACCAGTGTCAGCCAAATGAAGACAGCAGTGGGGTGTTAGGGAAGAGTTTTCCTCTCCCTGTGGTAAGGGTAACTGGTATATAAATCTACAGGATGCCAGTGGGTTGAATAACTTCACTCGATACAGAGTAGATTTGCCCACTGGTACAGCAACTGAGGAAAGTACATCCTCTGTGACCGTGATTAGTAGAGCTGCTGAAGTCCTTTACCTCTACCCACCAACTAAGGAGGTAACAACTAATGTTCTTACTGAGATCCTTCAGCCTGGCTATGCTAGTACCAAACCTTTTCTACCCTTCAATGAGACCCTCACTGAAGACATCTGGGCAAAGCCATGTCTGGCCCTTTGGTCAGTTGCCAGGTTGTGCGCTGCAATAGACCAGCACCAGGCACCCCTGATGTTTTTTAACCCAGCATCCTACTCTTGAGAGTTTGGTGGTGCAAGCGCCCACTAGCAAAGTGTACCCTAACACCTTTCTGACTACTACTCCTGACAGAGCCCAAACCTATGGAAACGCTTGGCAAGAGAATGTGTTAATCTGCCTCCTAGGATTTTACACTCATGCACTCTGGGACATGGTTAGTGAGATCTTACCTGCAGTCCCACAAGAGTTGCAGGCTTCCTTGGCCCAAACCAATTAGGATGGCCGGGATGTGGATAAGTTTGTCATCCACACAGACCTAGACACCACTGAATGTCTTGGAACATCTATCGGGACAAGCTTGGTGCACTGGTGCCACTCATGGGTGAGATCTACAGGTTTTTAAGGGGACATCCAGGCATCCCTACTAGACATGTCTATAAATGGGTCCTACCTGTTCGGCAAAAAGGCCGACTCAGCACTGCAACATTTTAAAGAGGGCTGCGGCATGCTCTTTGGACCTTTTAGTAACAGCCCAACAATCTCCACCAGCAGTTATATACTTTTCATTGATATGCTAAGAGATTGATGTATTGACAGCATCATACCCCACTGCCCACACAACTGGCCTCCAAGGGTTTTTGCATTGGGGCTATGAGCCCAACAGACAGAAACCAGGCATGTGTCCCAATACCCCACACCTCTTGCAAGGTGGAGTAAAGTTGGAGCAGAGTAGCAATGTGCCTTCTATTGTTACTCAGGTGCACTGCTTTTTCAGTTTTCTGATCCAATAGTGCAATCATTGGGATAGTCACAAGGTGAAAAATCTGTGGTTGGAGAGTCCACCAGAAGAGCGTTACTGATGGTAAGTAACTTCTTCTTTTCTCTTTTTTTTTTATTTCCCTCCCTCCCCTGATTTCTTACCCCTTTGGGGTTTGTTCACCACCCTGCTGCCCCAGGGCCTGCTTGCCCCGCCATTGCTTTGTCCGATTCCTGCTGCTAAAATAAAAAGAAGCTGGACATCTTTCGAATATTTTAGCACTATTTCAAGAGCACACTCGTGCGTCTGAATGCGTGCACGCACAGCATCATTGTGGCAAGTTTTTTCTTATGCTTTATGAAAAACGATTCCAAGGTGGCCACCCATGTGTATGAATGTTGAACACACGCTGAAGTCATCTTGAATGTTTTTTTGCCATAAACAATGTCTGATCCAATGCTGTATTTCCATCAAAGCTATGCTTTAATGGATAGTGTGGGGGTATATATAGGGCTTGGTCCTGGTTTTCACTGTGTATTGCAATGATTCCTCTTAAGGGGCATTGCACTCACTCAACTTAGGGAATTGTCTTGATGGTCATTGTCTCGTATTGTACAGTGTCACTGTGAGCCGTTTCACTGATTGCCAACATGGGGCATTTCTGTGGTGGCACTATGGGGCATTTTGCCATCACGAGTATTGTGATGATAGCTTTTTATGGGAGATTGTATTAATTTTCAAAGGGGGTGTAGGAGGCTGGCTCTTTATGTGATATATCAATAATCTGATGCACCCTGTAAAGTGTCCAAGGGCTCCTTCATGAGTGGACAGGGGCTAGCAATGCAATTCCAAAATGCTGTATTAGGGAGCAGAGTGGTTGAGCAGCCTTAGGCTCAACACAGCGGAGTGCAAGACATTTTCAAATATACATAGTGATCAATAAATGACACACATGAATCGAAGAAGATCCACACCAACCTATAAAAATAGCAAGTATCTTTATATATGTTTAGGCATCCGAGAAAAATCGTCCAGTGTGGTTTCTTTTTAAATATAAATTCTTTTCATTTTAAAAAGTAGACACATTGCATTTTTTGAGTTTTGCAATGTTATCCTATGTAAGGAAGAACAAGTTCTCTAAACGGGTATATTACAGCGACTTACAAGACCAATCTCCAGGAGTTAAGGTGAGTGGTGGGCAAGTTCCAAGGCAGCTCCAAAAATACACCACCAGCGGCTCGAGGACGGCCAGGTGCAGGGTGCAAACCAGTGTCGGGAGCCCAGTGTATTTCACAGGAGATTGGTCACTTCGGAAAGATCCTGCAGGCTCTGGCCAGGAGGCCAGTCGGGCTGAACCAGCAGGTTGGTTCAGGCCATGCAATGCTCGGGGATGGGGGATACACATTTGGGTCTCTTCTCTAAGGCCCAGAAGCCACGGGTAAAGGGGTGTCCTTAGGCGACAGTTTTTTCCTTACCTGAGCGGTCACGGTTGAGGGGGTCTTTGTGCATAGGCTGCAGGCGACGTTGGGGTGTCCAGGAGGGGTAAAACCATGATGGACTCGAGCTCTGGAGGGCTGGAGGACCTTGTAGCCACCTGTGGCCCACTTCAACTCGGGCTGGAGGCGACGGGAGCAGTAGTGACTACGGGGTGTTTTTTGGACTTTCTTCAGAATAGATCCGCTGTTCACAGGAGGCCTTGAGTCTTTTTTGAAGGCAGGCAGTCCTTCCAGGTTTCTGGAGTCAACAGCTGCAGAACAAGTCAACTTTGGGACAGTTTTCGTAATGGGATGCAGACAGGCTGGCAGGGTTGGTACCAGGCCAGCTGCTTCTTCTCTCATCTCTGCTTTTGCGGCTCTTTGGTGTCCTCTGTCTTTTTAGGTAATCTGGATCTGCTTCTCTGGTGCCAGGGTTTCCCCTAAAAAAATGAATTTAGGGGCTTTAGAGGTTTGTAGGATAGTAGTCAATGGTCTACTGACCCTTGTGGGCACTATGACCCCCATATGACCCCTTCCTGTGGGGAGTGGGCATAACCCTGTCCCAGAATTTCTCAGTATGCTATTACAAAGATGGCTACTTCTGAAACGTCGTATCCACCTCACAGTAGCCCACCTTAGGGGTGGTACTAGTCTGGAGGTGGCACGCCTACCTGACTAGCTAATTTTCCTGCCTGTCCAGGTGCCAAGGGGTTCCTAGACAAAGGGGGGCTTGAGCCAGTTTCACATTCCAAAGGCTGCAGCTTTTTGAACCTTGATGGCCCAAGGAGGCTAATCAACAGGTCATCCTGTGGGTGGGGGTGTTACACCCTCTTCCTGGGCAGGCTTTTGTTCTGGGTCTCCTGAGAGCAAAAAAATCTCACCCCAGGAGGTCAAAACAGCATCTCAAGTGACAGGCTGCAGAAACCAGTCAGCAAGAACACCAGAGGCTGGTAGGTTTTCAGGGGGTACCTCTAAGGTGCCCTCTGGGTTCATGTTTTGGTAAATCCAACTCTAGCATCATCGTGGGTTTATCAATTTGAGATGTTTGATACAAAAATCCCTATTTTCAGTAAAGCCACAATGTAGCCGGAGAACTGCAACAATACCCCAGTTTCCTACAGTGGGAAATTGCGCTTATGTCCACTCTGGAGCATTACGCTGATGGCCTCTATCTCACTCTTCACTGATGTCCTTTATAAGGTATTGCACTGATGATCATTATGGGGCCTTGAGCAGATTATTTGTGGTCGGAGGTATGACATTGTTTGATGGTCCTTATTACCATGGTTACTTTGTGACACATGTTCACACTGGTCTCTGTAGTCCTGGGCCCAGTGGTTAGTCCGGAGACATTGGGATGGATTCTGGTTCCTGCTAAGGAGTATTACGCTGAAGGTTAGAAAGAGAGTTTAGTTCCAAGGCAGATACCACCGTAGGATTCCAGAGGTCACTCCAGCACACTGTCACTTTTTATGGCATCACATGTCTGCTTATATCACTACACCATGGAGTACATTCTAGGGCACACTGCCACTTGATACTTGGACAGTTTCTGCTTTCAAAAGCTCTGATCAAAGTGAAAATGGCAAAGGGGAACATTAGGAGAAGGAGGGTGTATACATACACAACACTTACACATGCCCTTGGGGCAGCACTAGAAATTGGGGTTCCCATCCCATTTGTAAAAAGGGATATGGGTCGTTGTGATAATGTTGCTGGCATTGGCACAGTGAGCTACCACCACAGTACTCTAGGAGGTTTACTCTATCAAAACCCTGTGAGTAATCCTAATAGCTTTGTGAGGACTATTGCAGACTGGCAGACTGGGAGAGGACACAGTGCTGTGCAAAGAAGGTTTTCCTAGGGGAGCCTCTGCCTTCAGTCATGACTGGCTGTACCGAGGGGCATCACTCCAGGGCTTGCGCCAGCGAAGGCATGGTAATGAACTGCTCTACTGCTTTGTTTTGACACCTACTGCACATGGACCCTTGGTGATGTTGCTAGAGCACAACAAAATCAAGTGTGTCTCGTGGGAATATATTTCAACACGAACTCTTGGTAGGACGTAAGTAACCAGTCTGTAACATGTGCGTAGCGACACCCGTGGGCTGTTCCTTATTTAAATGAGTGATTGCTTATTCATCAAACTGTAAAAATCTTTCAGTTTTCATACCTGTTCTAAGGCATCATTCTGACTGTGGTATATGTTATTGTTTTCATAACATATTCTTTTCCTTTTTTTTCTGCTCTCTAGAAGTGCAGGGAGACCAGACCTTGGGAAAGTGACCCTACTGGACTTCCAGGCCTTTTTACTGGAATACCAAAAGGTAAAGAAAGCTGCATTTCCATTCTAGCATGCAACCCCCAACAAACACACTACTTGTTGGGTCCAATGACCTCGCTACATCCTTCAAACTTTCAAATGCAAAAGTTATTAGATGATGTTGTTCTGGCTGCAGTCGCCTTCAATAACAGATGTCCTTTTATAAACATATTTGTTTTATAATACTGTTTTTAACTTATTGTTCTACTGTGTCGAATGAGTGTGCCCGAGATATGCTGCTGTTATTGACTGTATCCTTTCCACCTTTTGTTATTTTTAAATGGCTTTAGTGATTGATACTTGGGAGCTGAGGACATCTACCTTTTAGAAAAAGAAGTCACTCTAGTCGGCTTTCTCAACTAGTGCAGCCAAATTCAGGTTGACGTCTGATCCGTGTCCACACCCAAAATCCACCATTGTAATGACTGTGAGCGATGAGCGCTTCTGCAGCGCTCAAGCAATTTATGTAAAACTTACAGGCTGGCGCACAGGCTGGGATTTCATGTGCAGCTTAAAAAGCATGTTGCTAGTGATTTACAAACATAGACTTTTTAAAGTGCATGCAGAATCGCCATCTTGAAAGTGGCTTGTTAGCATTTTTCATGATTTTTTAATTAAAGGTTTTTAAGATCAATAGGATATATGTATTGGATCCATATTCAATACACCCCCCCCCCTCCAATAGTCCAATTTTTTTCTTAGATCCAGAAACATGGACCTCTATTATTTGATGTGACTTGTGCCATACGTTTATTAACATTGGATCTGCCAAATATTCCGCTATCAAGTCAGTATTTAAACTGATTTATTCAAACTGGCTTATACAACCATCTACCACTATCTTATGCTACCTCTGAGAAACTAAATACATTCAGTGTACAATACCACATATGTCTTCATATTACATTTCTATTCTCCTAACTATATATATTTATTTTAGCCACAGATTCATTGATGTTGCATTTAGTGGGATGCTGGTGTTATGAAAACAAACACTCACTTGGAAATCGCCCGACTCTCATAACCAATTGGTCATCTTTAAATTTTCTGCTGGACACACCAGATATTCAGCTGGTTGTATAAGTGTTTTTATGAGAGTGGTTTGGTGAGGAGAATGAGATGGGGTTGGATTTACCACCACATTTGATATTCTGTCATAACGCATTCAGAATTCCATGACTTACCCAAGCATATAATTTGATGATGAGGTTATCCTGCCCTTGGTGCCAGTTTAACATTGAAGGCGTTGTCACTCTACAAATCTTCTATTTATTATTCAGCATCTTCTATATGTTATTCAGAACTGAAGTTGAAATCTCCTAAAAAGCTTGAGCGCTTCACAGGGTCAATAGATTACTATTTCGAGCTTTTGTTTTTTTAGGTCTCGTGGCGTTAACCGCGCGAAGCCAGAGACCTATTGTTAGCGACTCTGCTTTCCAGGAGACAAGACTGGCCACGTGCATGTGAAAGAGTCGGAATTGAGCGGGCCATGCGCACGCGAACACGCGTTCCATTGAGCAGCTTATGGTTCCCTTCCAATGCGTGCTTAGAGAGACCGTGCTTTCACTTTGTTTAGGTTTCGTTTTTACTGCTGTCCAGATGGCTGAGAGTGCGCGGTTAGAGCGACAGTGTTGCCAGCTTTCATTTTCTTTGCACATACGCAGAGACATACACATACGCACACACACTAGCGCACATACTCGCACGCATACACACGAGCGCACAGAGACACACACCCCCGCCGCACACGCACAAGAGCACACGCACACACACACACCAGCGCGCACACCAGCGCACAGAGAAACCCCCCCCTCCCCCGCCGCCACCCCCCACTTCAACTAAGCCCCACTCACCTCACTCCGGACTTCAGCCGCCACCGCGGGGCTCTCCCTCGGGCATGGGAGCCCCGCGTCACCACTGCTCCTCTGGCCGGGCACTCCGTGGGCGCAGGCTTCCAGCAGAAACGGAAGTCCCGCCCCACGGCAGGTTTCGGCAGTCTATTCCTGCTTCCGCTCATTCCGCTCTCTCACCCTCGGGTCGCATGTCTGGTATGGGTTTTACCTTTTTTTTACAATAGCGATCGTTTTTTTATTGTTATTTATGTAATGCGAATTTGTATAGCGCGAACTTTACCCGAAGGTGTTGCTCGTTATTACTGGTTTGGCCCCAGAACAGCCTGATAGGGGGACATCTTTTTCAGACTGCTGAACATTTTGTACGTTGTGGGCTGAACTCTCCTCACGACCCGTGTGATGCTTCCAGAGGGCTCCTGCTGCGGGGCAAGAGGTGGAAGAGAGCCCGTGAGAGTGAAGCGGGGTCCGGCCTGTACTGCATGCATCCTCTCCCGAGCTTACTCCCGAGCTTAAACTTAAGCATGCAGCTAAGGCAGCAAAGTCTTTACATTGAGAAACTTCACTGCATTTATCCAGCCAGGTTGCCCCCAGTAAAAAGAAGGAAGCACCGTAACAGCTGTGAGCCCGTGCCTGAGGTGCATCATCAAAGCTGTGTAAATAACTGCGTCAGCCCCGTGCGTGAGGTGCATCATCAGAGCTGTGTGAATAGCAACTGTGAGCCCGTGCGTGAGGTGCATCATCAGAGCTGTGTGAATAATAGCTGTGAGCCCGTGCCTAAGGTGCATCATCAGAGCTGTGTGAATGATTACTGCGTCAGCCCCGTGCGTGAGGTGCATCATCAGAGCTGTGTGAATAATAACAGCTGTGAGCCCGTGCCTAAGGTGCATCATAGCTGTGTAAATAATAACTGCGCCAGCCTCGTGTGTGAGGTGCATCAGAACTGTGTGATAACTGCGTCAGCCCCCTGCGTGAGGTGCATCATCAGAGCTGTGTGAATAATAACTGTGAGCACGTGCCTGAGGTGCATCATCAAAGCTGTGTAAATAACTGCGTCAGCCCCGTGCGTGAGGTGCATCATCAGAGCTGTGTGGATAACAACTGTGAGCCCGTGCGTAAGGTGCATCATCAGAGCTGTGTGAATAATAACAGCTGTGAGCCCGTACGTGAAGTGCACCATCAGAGCTGTGTGAATAATAACAAACACAAACCGCTTCATGAGCACAGCAGGATTTTGGCCACAGTCAAGGAATGGCATAGTTCGATCAGCAGCGAAGGTATATGCTGATCGAACTATGCCATTCCTTTGATAAAAGGCGAGGACGCCTGAAACGCGTTAGGAAGACTGTGTCCAAAATCCTGCTGTGCTCATGAAGCTGTTTGTGCGATGCTGCCTGGTGAAATAAAACTTTAATCACGCTGTGAGTGGGTCTCCAACTGTGGGTGCTCTTACATTTGGAATATTAGCGGCCGACCCGGGTCGCGAAGAACCCCTCTCTGCTGAAGTGCGGGTCCGACGCAGGTACGATACCTATATATATATATATATATATATATATATATATATATATATATATATATATATATATATATATATATATATATATATATATATATATATATATATATCCATATCCTACTGGCGGTCGCCAGTAGGTAGTTATAGTTAGGATCGTTTTCCATAGGAAATCCGCAACATTCTATTGGGAATAACTTTGGCGCCGAATGAGGGATCTGCCTGTAATTTTCCTTAACTTTGCCTCGCTGCGCTCCTTCCCTGAAAGTTTCAGGGGGATCCGTCAAGCGGGGGCTGAGATAAAAGGGGGGTCCCAAAACGTGTTTTCCCCATGTTAATTTCCTTAGGGCGGTTGGACTCACTTTTAGCCCGAACGGCTGAATGGATTTCCACCAAACTTGGCAAAATTGTAGGTACTGGTACCCCGATGTGCCTTTGCTATGTCTCAAGATATATGCTCCAGTGGTTTTTACGAAAATTAACTTTGAAAAATATATATTGGGCTATATATATGTTAGAGCCCAAATGTAGCCCAATGTAGCCCAAAGATGGCCACCAGAGACAAAAAAAACAAATGTAGCCCAAATATCAGCCAGATGTAGCCCAACTATAGCCCAATGGCGGAATGTCCCAGAGTGTTCTAAAGAACAACTAGAGCGCTAACAGTCTTACTTATGACAAAAGTATGGCACACCTGAAGTCATCTTGATTGGAATAAAATGTTAATACTTAAAACATTCAATTTGCAAAGGGACAAAATGAGGGGGTTCATTTTGCCATAGAAATTATGATTAGTGCTGAAGAAAGAAAAATCAGGGCACATTTTGAGTGACTTCTCAAAACCTCTTATATTTCATTAAAAAAATTCTGATATGCAGTCTCCCAAGATGGCCACCAGAGACAAAAGAGCCCAAATGTAGCCCAAATATCAGCCAGATGTAGCCCAACTATAGCCCAATGGCGGAATATCCCATAGGTTTCACACCAGTTATAGTTAGGTGGAAATTTTACTCGCATAAAACCATTGAAATTCCCACGTTATAGTTAGTTGGACTCACTATAACTTGCGCGTGCAATGCACTGCTGATGAGGTCACATATTACATCACTCATGACATGGTCAGTGACATCACTCATGACATCACTGATGACTTCTCAAATGACATCACTGATGACATCATCCAGTGAATGTGTATCTTTCTGAAAAATAAATATTTTTTATATATGTATATCTAAAGGTTGATGGAAGAATAAATGGGTAAATAAATGTCTAAATGGATGTTTTTTTGTGTAAAATTGATTGGTTAACTGACTTATTAAATGTATCTTAGTGAATACATATATTAGCGAGTAATGTTTAAATATTTAAATATCTGTATCTGTGTCTCACTTTGTGTATAAGTGGCTGCATGGGTTGGTGAGTAGCTACATGAGTGTGTATATGGGTTATTAGTTGTTTTTTTGAGTATCAGTATCAGTGTCTGTATGGTTCGGTGGGGGATATTACTTAGAGCACAGATGCATGAATAAGTGACTTACTATTTGTATGTATTTTGAAGACAGCATGTGTGCAAGACTGTATGGGTGGATGATTGTGTGTATGGGTGGGTTAGTGAGTATGTGTTTTTATAATTGATTGTTTAAGAGAGTAAATATGTTTCCGTTTCTGTAGAAGTATGTGTAGTGGTGTGTATATAGCAGTATAATCAAGTAAATGGTTTTTTGATAGTTTATTTGCATGTGTGAATTTGTGTGTGAGTAACTATATGGATGAGTATTAGTGTGTAACAGGATGTATAGGTGCATGAGTACATATGATGAGTAAGTACATGCATGTGTGACTATATAGAACTGTTGGTGAATGAGTGGATGTGTATGTAGATGTTGGAATTACCTAATAAGTTGTTGTAATTGGTATTGGTTTCTCCTTTTTTAAGAAAATGTTAGTTTCTATTTTTGAATGTGTGTGTCAAAGGTTATTTTATGCTGATAGGAGGTCTGCCACTTTGTCACAAGGATGTTGTCATCAGTGATGTAATTTGAGATGTCATCAGGGATGTCATGAGTGATGTCACTGACCATGTCATGAGTGATGTAATATGTGACCTCATCAGCAGTGCATTGCACGCGCAAGTTATAGTGAGTCCAACTAACTATAACGTGGGATTTTCAATGGTTTTATGCGAGTAAAATTTCCACCTAACTATAACTGGTGTGAAACCTAAGGTTTTTTCAGTGAATATATATATATATATATATATATATATATATGTATACATGTATACATACACCAGAATCAATACAATCCAGTAAGTACATTTCGAGATAGAAATAGTTCAAGTTTTCAAAGGTCAACACTTCGTGTAATTTTCAGAAGCTGCAATGTTATCCTATGGGAGGAAAAACAAATACAGCATTCAGGTAGAGTACAACGACTTACAAGACCATTCCCCTGGACTTAAGGTGAGTATAGGGCAAGGTCCAACACAGTACCAAGAGGTCACACAGGGTGGCACTGGGGCGCCCGGTGAAGACGTGCAAAACAGCATTGGGTGGCCAATGTTGGTCTATGAGGCTCTGTCTTCATGAAAAGAGGCTGCAGGTTTAGACTGGGTGGCCAGTCTGGCTGAACCAACAGGGGAGCTCTGGCCTATCTATGCTCAGGGATATGGTTACACCCATGGTCCTCTTCTCCACGGGCCAGGGGAGACTGGTATCTTTAGGCGTCAGGTTTTCGTCACCAGGAGCACTTGCGGTCAAGGAGGCCTGCAAACATAGGATGCAGGCGGCGACGGTGAGTCCACAGTGGGCAAGTCCAAGTTGGGCTTTGTCTCTGAAGGGTGGGGGACCATGCTGGCACCTTTTCCCACTTCAGCTCTGGCTAGGCAGCACAGATGCAGTGGTGCTTTCTGGTGTATGGTTTTTGGCGGTCCGTAGTCCTCTCCGGTCTTTTTGGGTGCCAGCAGGATGCAGGGAAGCAGCTCTGCTGCTTCACTGGAGTTTTGGTTCCTGGGTGAGGTGCTGGCAGGTCTCCCAGGTTTTGGAGATGCAGCAGCTGTAGGACAAGTCATCTTTGGCGCAATTGTCAAAGTCTGCAGGCAGGCCTGCAGTGTTGGCGGCAAGTCATTTGCTGGACTTCTGTTCTTGTGACTCTTCACGTCCATCTTCTTCTTTCAGGTTGGCAGGATCTGATATTCTGGTACCAGGGGCTCCCCTAAATACTGAATTTAGGAGTGTTATGGAAGTGTAGGGTAGCAGCCAATGGGCTTCCTGCCCCAGTTCTCACTATTCTCGCTATATGACCACTTCCTGTGGGAAGTGAGGATAACCCTGTCCCAGAGTTCCTAAGTTTGCCAACACCAAGATGGCAGAATTTGAAATTGCGTCTTCACTTCAGGTAGACCCCCCCTAGGGCCGGAAGTAGCCTGAAGGTGAACTTGCTTCTGACAATTAATTTTCCTGCCTTGTCCAGGCGCTAAATGAGCCCTTGTCAAGGAGGGGTTGGCGTCCTCTTGTGTGAGGTAAGCCAGATTTGCATACCAAAGGCGGTGGGCTCTTTGAAGATCCATGCTAATTTGCAGGCTTCCTGGGGGAAGGGGGGGGGGTAAACATCTTATACCCTTGTAAGTCAGAAACTTGTCTAAGTTGGTAGGCTGGCTAAGATCAGTCCGTGAGCACACCAGTAGTTGGTAGGTTTTTAGGGGGCACCTCTAAGGTGCCCTCTGGGTGCATCTATTAATAAATCCATCACTGGGATCAGTGTGGGCTTATTAATATGAAATGTTTGATAAAAACATGTTGTGCACCCCTGTTCCTGCACAGTGTAGCATACATGCCTCACCATGCAGGAATGTGCTGCAGATGCAGTCACGGTGGCGGGCTACACGTTGGGCTCTCCTATGAGCCTAACAGCCCACTGCTGCAGCACCTCCTGCCATAGATTACATTCTGTAGTAGGGGATCTCTGTGTATAGTCATAATCTTGTGAATAGTCCCACCCATGTGCGGGACCCCGGAGCAATCGATATAGTCTCTTAAGTTGTCTTCCTCTGCAGTCCTGCATAGACACTTAAGAGAAAATCAAAGACAAATAATGCAGCCTAAAACTAAAAGGCTACATTATAATAATAATCCACATTTGTAAAGCGCACAATCACCCGTAAGGGTCTCTAGGCGCTGGGGGCCTTCGGGAAGATTAAGCAAGCTATTGCCCAGAGTCACATGGTGCTGGGCTAACCTGCCGCCGGAGCCGGGGATCGAACCCTGATCCCCAGATTCCAGCGTCAGTCGCCCTGGCCGCGGCGCCACACCACTTCATCTGGAAGTGAAAAAGGATAGCCAAATAATGTCAAAAATATACGCATTTTGTTAAGTTTCACACATAAAGAAACTCCCCTTCACAAAAATCCTTTGAAATGATAGAGAGGAAGGGTTGGACAGACAAGCCCCATAGGCTGCCATTATGTGCCTGGTCTCTGGTGAGTGCCTTTAAGGAACTCACCAGAGACCCTCTGTATCCCAGGATGCACAGCCAAAGTCCTTTTACTTCCAGTTCTTTTTTCCGGCTCCTGCTAGCAGGACCCTGGAGTATTGAGCTCTACCTTTTTGGGTATTACTTAAATTTTTGGCACTCTTCCAGAGTTTTAAGTGTTTAGCTCGACCTCTAGGGTCTTCCTCTTTCAGTTGCTGTGCTTTTTAGCCAGTTTTGCCACCGCTTTTTGTCGAAAATGCCACTTTATTCGACAAGTGCCCTGAGTGTGGTAGGAAGAAGGCAAAATCTGACCCCCACAGAGTATGTATACTCTGCTTCCCCTCCACCAATGCCCCTGACTCCTGTGACATTTGTCACTCTTTCTCCAGGAGGGCCCTGCGTGACAGGGAGAAGATTCGTCTCCAAGGCCTGGAGCAGAGGAGACACCAAGAACCAGGTGAGACTTCTGGGCATGGAGGGACTCTGTCATCGTCCTCTGCCCGTGCATCGGCCTCTGGGGGCTCCCCAGTCAAGAAAAGGCCCAGAAAAGGCACCGGTCCTGGTCGACGTCGATGGCTTCGACGTCGGCGTAGAGAGGTATGACCACCATATGCTCCCGGTCGAAGTGGCATCGCCGTTCGACCTCGAGGGTTAGGACGTCGAGACCTCGGACGAGGTAGACGTCGACACACCATCGACGTCGTGATGTGTCGCGAAGGCGCTCGCCGTCAAGACGACACCGCCGTTCGCCTTCAACGTCGACGCAAAGGTCGACGTCAAGGTCAGACAAGTCGACGTCGAGGAGTTCATCGATGTCTGGAAGATCGACGTCTAGAAAAGGGAAGTCAAAGAGGTTGACGTCATGGAGAGACAAATCGACGTAGAGGAGACGGTCAAGGCCCAGGACGGTGTCCAGTGCCTCGGTGGTTAGTCTATCATCTTCATCGGCGAGTTCCCGGTCGCGGCAGCACCGGCACTCGTCCGCAAAGTGGTCTGCCTCCAGAGCATCCTCCTCGAGGCCTGTTTGTAAGAAGGGGAGAGTGCTTAGGTCACCGGAATGTGATTATTCACGGACCTTTTCGCCCTCTAGTCCAAGGACTCCTACGCCTCCTACTCTTCGCCACTGCCTCCTAGGGAGCCTCCTCCTCCGCCTCCACCACCTCCGCCCCCTTCTTCACTGCCTCCCCGGCCTCCACAACCTGGGGTTCCGGCTCCGACTCCTCCGCTTCCGCCTCCTCCAAAGCCAGCGGTTCCTGCGAGACCCAGGAGGTCTAGGTCAAGGTCCAGAGGGAGGTATCACTCTCGCAGTGAGCGTCGCTCCTCGACAAGGTCCCGTCAAAGCCATCGGAGGGAAAGGTTTCGGTCCAGTCACACGGACTCTTCCAGTGACCGGAGGTATTCTCCCACGTTATCGGACCCTCCTCCTACAAGAGTGTCGCCTGTGGGCGACATTGTGACATTCCAGGATGTGCTGCTTAGGGGGGCAGCGAAGTTAGGGATCACATTGACGGTACCCACTCCTTCTACCTCTGTGATCTTTGAGACTTTGCATAAAAGACATCTCTCTTGCCCTTTGTTGCCTTTGGTGCCAGGACTGGAGGAACCGGCAATGGAGCTGTTTCTGACGCTGGCCTCGGTGAAGTCGGCGCCATCTTGACTTCAAAAGAAGTATAGCCCCCCGGATTCTGATCGGCGTTCTTGAGGTCAGATCCTGTCCCGGATTCTGTAATCATGACAGCGGCCAAGAAGCAGCATTCGACTGCACCTTCGTCTATGGTCCCTCCGGACAAGGAGAGCCGTCAGATGGACTCAGCTGGATGGAAAGTCTGCAGTACGGCTGGCACCTCGATGAAAGCGGCAAGTGCCTCGGCGCTCTTGGGTCGCTATGACCTCTCCTTGTGGGAGTCCCTGCAACAGTTTATTGAGCTCCGAGGTATTGGCGAGAAGACTTCCAGGAGATATTGAACGAGGGCATGATGGTCTCAAATTAAGTCATCAGCTCGGAGGCAGACACCTCTCGCCTGGCTGCTCATGGGTACTGCCATGGCATCAACTTGAGATGTCATTCCTGGTTGCGCCTTACCTCTCTTAAGCCAGAGGCGCAACAGAGGGTCGCGAATTTGGCATTCTTGGGATCGACCCTCTTCGGGACAAATGCAGATGAGGAAATGGCCTGCATGAAGGAGGAAGTAGAGACGCTGAAGGCTGTTGGTTTGGAGAAACCAAAGGAACAACAGAAGTCCTTCCGTCCTTTCCAGAGGCGGTATGGTTCCCAGAGGCGAGGGCAAGGTCGTCAAGCTGGCCAGCAGCAACAACAGCAGCAGCAGTACCAGCGCAGCCCTTCCAGAAGGGTCAGAGGGGCAGAGGCGGCCAGCAATCCTCCTCGGCGAACAAGGGCCCGGCCGGGTCTAAGCCCTGAGGAGTTACTTCCCCTCGTCTGTTACCCGCTCCGGTGGGGGGAAGCATACAAAATTACTTGGCAGAGTGGAGAAAAATTACTCTGGACAAGTGGGTGCTGAATATTGTTTGCAATGGATACAGTCTTCGTTTTGTCAGCCCTCCTCCAGCAATTCCACCGGTTCGCTCGCAGTACCAGCTGCGCGAGCTTCAAGCGGAGGCCGATACCCGGTTAAGAAAAAGGGCGATAGAAGACGTCCCTCTGTCTCAAAGGGGAAAGGGTCTATACTCAAGATTCTTTCTGGTACGCAAGAAGGACAAAAACGAGTTCAGGCCCATTCTGGATTTGCGACAAGCAAACAAATGGATTCGCAGGGAGAAGTTTTGCATGCTGTCTTTGCACCAGATTTATCCTCAGCTGCAAAGAGGAGACTGGCTTTACGCAATAGATCTGCAGGATGCGTACTTCCATGTGCCCATTGCACGGAAACACCGGAAGTTCCTGCGCTTTCTAGTCGGCACCGATCACTATCAGTACACCGTACTACCGTTTAGACTGAAGTCTGCACCCAGGACTTTTTCAAAATGCATGGCAGTGGTGGCAGCGCACCTGAGAAAGAACATGGTGTTTGTCTACCCGTACCTGGACGACTGGTTAATCAAAGCTTCCACCTTCCAGGAAGCGCAATTGCACTTCAACAGGACGGCCGTTCTGTTGAACCAGCTGGGGTTGCACATGAACATGTCCAAGTCTGTTCTGACTCCTGTTCAGTGCCTACAGTACTTGGGAGCCTCCATCGATACTCTCTCAGCAAGTGTGTCTCCTTCGGAGGAGCGACGCTAATCGATCCTTCGGAAGGCTCAGGCTCTCATGTCCGTTCTATCTACGACAGTGAGGACGTTGTCATCTCTCCTGGGGTCGATGGCCTCTTGCATCTTCCTCACTCCACATGCACGCCTCCACATGAGGCCGCTGCAGGAATGTCTGGAGGATCAGTGGGACCAGAAAAGAGGGAGCTGGGACGACAGGATCCGACTGTCTCTACACGCTCAACAGTCCCTGAGATGGTGGTGCTCAGCAGAGAATCTCCTCAAGGGGGTTCCATTCCACAAGGACATTCCCATTCAGACTATCATGACGTATGCTTCGCTCCACGGCTGGGGAGCGCATTTGGACTATTTACAGATCCAAGGAACGTCGTCCCCGGGGAATCCACGAATCACTTCAATTTTCTGGAACTCGGAGCTGTTCACTTGGCACTGAAGACCTTTCATCTTTCCTTACAGACCAACTCCTTGCTTGTACATACTGACAATACGACCACAATGTATTACCTCAACAAGCAGGGGGGCTCCAGATTGTGCACACTGTCACAAGAAACGCAGGCGATCTGGCACTGGCTGCTAGCCAGAGGACTGACGATAACGGCTACCCATCTGCCAGGTGTGCAGAATGCTCAGGCGGACGCACTCAGCAGGCTGGTCCAAGAAAATCGCGAGTGGGTCCTAAACGACGAGGTGCTAGGAAACAAGACTTCGCCTCCAGGTTCTACCAACCGGGGACTCTGGGGAATGCGCTATGGATCAGCTGGTCAAACAGCTTTCTGTACGCTTTTCCACCCATTCCCCTGATTCCGGCAGTACTCATCAAGCGGTCTCAGTCCAGAGCACGAATGATCCTCATTGCTCCGGAGTGGCCTCGACAGTGGTGGTTCACAGACCTGCTCCACCGGTCTCTTCAACCCCACCTGCGGCTGCTGTGTCGGCCGGACCTTCTCACGAAGTTCGGGGGGCAGATGGTGCACCCCAACCTCTCATCATTGAGTTTGGCGGCATGGCTCCTGAGAGAGTGCAATATGGACACCTGAATTTACCTGATAATTGCATGGAGATACTCAAGGAGGCGAAGCGACCTTCCACAAGGACTTCCTATGCCTACAAATGGAAAAGGTTCTGCATCTGGTGCAAGTCCAAGAACTATGATCCTACCACCTGCAAGGAAGATGTCATTCTTCCATACCTCTTGCATTTGGCTCAATCTGGCCTTAATTTTCATTCTATTAAGGTTCACCTTGCAGCATTAACTGCGTATAGGAAATGCCCTTCACAAACATCCTTCTTCCAGATTCCTGTGATGAAAGATTTTTTGGAGGGATTGAAGAAAGTGTTTACCCCTGTTTGGCATCCTTCACCTTCATGGGAGCTGAATGTGGTGCTGTCTCGCTTGACGAAGGAACCTTTTGAACCTATTCATAAGGCTTCTCTACAACATCTGTCCTGGAAGGCGGCCGTCCTGGTGGCTATTACATCGGCCCGCAGGGTGAGTGAAATCCAGGCCTTGTGTTGCCAAGAACCTTACACTGTATTTCATGCATCTAAGGTAGTGATGCGAACTCACCTGAAGTTCCTTCCTAAAGTGATTTCTGATTTCCATGTCAATCAGACTATAACCTTACCTATGTTTTTTCCAAAATCCTTCACACCAGCGAAGAGGTCTCTTCATTCCCTAGATGTCAGAAGAGTGTTGCAATTCTATTTGGATAAGACCAAGGTCATTCGTAGGTCAGACCAATTGTTTGTCAATTACGGATCAGTCAGGATTGGTCTTGCCACTTCCAAACAGTCCATCTCTAGGTGGATTGTGTCCTGTATCCAGTTATGTTACCAAAAGGCTAACAAAACCTTAAGGGGTAGGCCTAAGGCTCATTCCACCAGGGGCAAAGCGGCTACAACGGCTTTGCTACGTAATGTTCCCATTGCAGATATCTGTAGGGCTGCCACTTGGAAGTCGGTCCATACCTTTGCTAAACACTACTGTCTGGACTCTGATGCCAGGGCAGATGCTCAGGTTGGGCAGGCTTCATTGAGAAATCTGTTTGCACAGTAGGGGTGTTGTCTGTTTCCTCCACCGCTGGGTTGGTGTTTGGGATGGGCTTGCCATTCTATTGACAAGATTATAACTATACACAGAGACCCCCTACTACAGAAGGAGTAGTTTCTTACCTGTAACTCCAGTTCTGTAGTAGGGGTGTCTCTGTTATAGTCATAAGCGCCTGCCCTCCTCCCCGGTGGAGAAAATGATAAATGTACTGTATGGTACAGGCCTGGCTTTATACACCTTCAAAAAGAACTGAAAGTAAAAGGAATTTGGCTGTGCATCCTGGGATACCGAGGGTCTCTGGAGAGTTCCTTAAAGGCACGGTATCCCTTTTCCAGACAGATAATGGCAGCCTATGGGGGTTGTCTGTCCAACCCTTCCTATCTATCATTTCAAAGGATTTTTGTGAAGGGGAGTTTCTCTGTTTGAAACTTAACAAAATGTGTAAATTTGAACATTATTTGGCTATCCTTTTTCACTTCCAGACGAAGTGTTGGCCAATGTAGCCTTGTAGTTTTAGGCTGCATTATTTGTCTTTGATTTTCTCTTAAGTGTCTATGCAGGACTGCAGAGGAAGACAACTTAAGAGACTATTTCGATTGCTCCGGGGTCCCCGTACATGGGCGGGACTATTCTCAAGATTATGACTATACATAGAGATACCCCTACTACAGAACTGGAGTTACAGGTAAGAAACTACTCCATCTTCATTCTGTGGGCGGGCACACTACGGCTTTGGCAGGCCTCCCGCGGACGGCGTGGAGGCGGCACCGCAGGAGGACCATGAAACTGGTAATAAAGCCCTAAGTGTTGTCAATTGTCAAAAACTAACTGGCTCATCCCAAGAATCCTTTCAGTTGACAAGAAATGAACATGGCCCTCTCCCATACTTTGAGTTATTTGCCTTGGACAGGATTTCAAATAACGTTTTTAGTAACACCGTCCACCATTGTGAGTGTATTTAAAGGGGAAAATTGCTCAGGTCTTCTGAGTCTCAGTCATGGATGGCTTAATACTTTCAATCCGGTTTAATATTAAATCATTCAATTTTAATAAAAAATGTATTTCAGGTGTTGATGCTGTTTTTGCAATGGGGCCAAACCAAACTCCTGAGAATCGGCTGACCAATAATTCACTTGTTCAAAAGTATTATTCCATCCTTATGTCATCTCATGTCTTCTCTGCAGGAGCTGTGGGCCACTGATGTCCTCCACGTTCAGGAGTTCATGTTCAACTTTCTACGTGACCCATTAAGAGAGATTGAGGAACCTTACTTCACTCTGGATGAGGTGAGAGCCCAAGCTTATTGCTAAGAAAAGACCGTGGCCCCTTTGCTAGAAAAAAAAATGAATATTCAAATCCTGGGCAGAGAGTAAATGGGGTTCCAATTGCCTCTATATTTCAGAGTTACACATAAAACGCTAAGTACAGTTTCTAAGTGCAGCAGGAGGTGTTGAAATTAGATGCTGAAATGGTTCCGGGAGGTGTCTTCATGCCATACCATTTTGTAAACACAGGATCCTCATAAATGTGGAGATATCACCTAATCTTATTTTTAAAATCAAGCTGGCTTTCTTAAAGTGTGCAATCAAATAATGTAACGTCAAACCGTTCTTGGTAGGTTTGCAACTTTGTAGTTTGGATGAATTTCACACATTGTTACCTCAACTCACTGGAAACCATGGCATGCCTCTTTTAAGACATACATATCTTTTGACTGCATCACTCACAAGGTGTCTCCACTTTTGTAAAGTGTCATCACACTGAACAGATTTGTGTACGCTAAATGAAAATCCAAACAATAAAAGAGTTTTGAATACCATGATGCCTTTACACTCCAGGGAGACGGTGAGGGGGTAATGGCCATGCTGCTGATTTGCACTCATTTTTTACTAATAAACTGACTCTTGAAATCTGGCATGGCTAGTTTGCTTTGTCCAATGGCTTCCGGTTTGAGAAAGCCACATAATGTAAAATAGGACTAAAATGTAGCTAATGAAGTAAAGAATGTGGAAAGTCCTTCACACTACATTTTTGCTTCTTCAGTTTCTGGTTCAGTGTCATGTTTTGCTTCGTTTGCAACAATTGGAAATGGGCCCAAGTCTTGGAAGATGCAAGCATGTAACATAAAAGCCTGGCTCATTCAGCTATTATATGAATTGGTTTCCATACTGGGTGCTGCCCTGAAAAGCTGTTAGGCGCCAGCACAGAAACACGTCTTCAGCTAGGCACTGGATTTAAACGCATGTGTTGTGCATAGGCTTGTTATCTGGATGGCCTCGTACTCATCCTTGAGATTTACTTATTTCACACACTTGGTACCAAACTCTGCCTTCACAGGAGAATTGAGTAGCAAACTGTTCCTCCTGTTGGCCAATGTATGAGAGATCATGCTGCGTGCAACTCAATTGTGTCTCACTAAGTAGGCACTGCACATCTAGAAATGTGATTTTGCATTTGATCAACCTCAAAGTTGAAATATACCTTCAAAGAGTCTAACGCCCTGGAGTAGGATTTTTTGTTAAAATGTTGTATTTTGATACCAAAGGTTGTTTGCCTTGGCACTACTGCAAAACAAAACCTATTCAGGGTTGTGCATTTTTTGCACCTTTTATAGGACCAAACCTATGTAAGGATCTGAGTCCGAGAAGAACAGTATGCTGGGGTCTGGAGTGCAACCCAAGGAATCCCAAAAATTCAAATTAGCATTTCTAGGTGTCCGATTCTCCTGATCTGAAAGAAACAGGTTAGTATTAGATTCCTTACCTTAGAATATCCCCAGGCGTCAGACTGGATCCGGAAATGTTTGCGTAGCAGTACCCTTGCCCGTCGTTAGGCGTCGTCTGCGGCTCCGCGTCCGTCGTCGGCGTCGTGGGTGCCGGAATGACGTCGCTGGAGTACTTAGACGCCGTCCTCACGCGCTGACGTCAGTTCTTCTTTTTTCCGCGCCAGCAAGCGCCGTTCCGGAAAAAGTGGTACCCTTAGTCAATTTTTGACTAAACTTTTTCGATCATTTTTGATCTACTTCGAAGTCTGTACGACTCCGACGGTGCCGGTAGGGATGCCCGGGTTCAAACTCTGCGCCGACTGCGACCGACTGATGTCGGTTACCGACCCCCATCGCCGGTGTCTTCATTGCCTAGGCCTCGACCACGACGACTAGGCCTGTTCCGACTGTCGAGCCCTGACGTCTAAGGCTAGGCGGGAGCGGTCCCGCAAGCGGCTCGAGCTCCGGCAGTCGGCCCCTCGCCGCTCAAGGTCCCAGTCCGCGAGGAGGTCGAGGGACCATTTGCGGGGTCGGAGCCACCATGGCTCCGGGAGTCGTCCACGGTCTTCAGGCTCCTCAAGTAAGCACAAGAAGTCGAAGAGACGTCATCGCTCTTCTGACTCCCCCCGACGCTCGCGCGACGCGGCCAGGGGTTCGGGCGCCACCGCCCATGCGGCTCCGCCGGAGCCGTTGGCGTCGCGGCCTGCTCCATACCCGACGGTCCCTGGGCAGCACGCGACGCCGTAGGAGATCAAGGCCTTCCTCTCGGCCATGAGGTCGCTCACTCATCCATCGGGCCCCGCGGCACCTTCGGGTTCTGCGGCCCCGACTGGGAGTCGTCGGGTGCTTCGGTCCGGACGCCGCCAGTGACTTCGGTCCCGGTGCCGCAGGATCCGGTTCCGGGTCCTGGTCGCCGCCGGTCGACCTCACCGGCGCCAGCCCCTAGGGTGTCACCCCTGGCGGCGCCGTCCCCGATCCCTCCCTCGATTCGGGTCCGGCGCCGGATCGGCGCCGTATCTGACGTCGATGGGAAATTTCTTTTTCTATGACCCGGCCCCATCCTTTGGTCCTGAGTATCAGGAGAAGGGTGGTGAGGGGGATTGGGAAGGGTCTGAAGACCCTCTGGCATGGGAGTGTCAGTCTTACCAGGACTGGTCAGGAGAGCTAGGGGACGCCAGTGGTCTGGATACCTCGCCAGACACTGGTTTTGTCTCCCCTCCTACCGTGGCTACGGAGGAGGGGGCTGCTTATAGTGTGGTGTTGATGCGGGCAGCCAAGGCCTTACAACTTGAGCTCCCCGTCGCGGCCGTGAGAACTAACCTCCTCACTGAGGTCCTTAAACAGCAGGTAAGCTCGGCCGAGCCTCTGCTGCCGTTTAATGAGGCCGCTACAGGTCAGCCTGTAGATAGGAACGTGGCCAGACGCCACCGCCCGGCTCCGGGCGACCCTGCTTTCCTGTCCACCCACCCTACCCCCGAGAGCCTGGTCATCCAGGCCTCTAACTCCCAGACCGCATTCCCGACGGCTCCCCCCGATAGGGAATCCAAGAGGTATGAGCGGTACAGAAAGAAAGTATTCTCATCCTTGAGTTTGGGATTGCGGTCAGTCAACACCGCATGCCTCTTGGGCCACTACACCCACTCTCTGTGGGACATGGTTGCGGACGTGCTGCCACAATTTCCAGAGGAGGTCTGGACTAAACTCGCCCAAGCCCTTGCGGAGGGTCGAGATGCGGCACGGTACTCCATCCGGTGTGGGCTGGATACCACGGACTCACTGGGCAGAGCAATGGCAACGACTGTGGCGATTCGTCGCCATGCCTGGTTGAGGTCCGCCAACTTCTCGGCTGATGTCCAGAACACTCTTGTGGACATGCCGTTTGATGGCCGTCTTCTCTTTGGCGATAAGGCAGACCATGCGCTTGAGCGCTTTAAGGACTCCAGGGCTACGGCCAAGTACTTGGGCCTCTCGGCCCCGCGCCTGCAAACGGGTGCCTTTCCCTCCTTTCGTGGCCAAGGAAGGGGCGCCCCCACACGTGCTGCCAGCCACGCACCGCAGTCTAATATCCAGCGTGGTGACGGACGTGGAAACCGCCGTGGCAGCGGTCGGGGACAACGGCGCGGCCAGTCCATACCTGCCCCTGCAGCATCCGCCTCAAAACCTTCCTAGTCCGAGCTTTCAGGCCCATATGACGCCAGTGGGAGGCAGGGTTCGCCATCTCCACTGGCGCACTGTTGCATCGGACAGGTGGGTGCCTCAAATCGTCCGAAGGGGCTACTCCCTCCCCTTTGAGGCGACCCCTCCAGCCATGCCACCGCAGTACCACCGCATGTCGGGGGATCACTTGACACTTCTCAGAGAGGAAGTTACGGCCCTCTTGGCCAAGGGGGCCATCGAGCGCGTTCCTGGGCCAGAAGTAGGGTGTGGTTGTTACTCCCTCTACTTTCTGGTACCCAAGAAGGGCAAAGGGGGCCTACGCCCTATCTTGGACCTGCGGAACGTCAACCGCTTCCTCCGGCAGGAGAAGTTCAAGATGCTGACACTAGCTCAGGTCCTAGCTGCCCTGGACCGGGAGACTGGATGGTAGCGTTGGATTTGCAGGACGCTTATTTTCATATCCCCGTCCTGCCGTCCCACCGGCGTTACCTGCGGTTCACGGTAGGCCACGAGCACTTTCAGTTTACCGTGCTCCCCTTCAGCCTTACCAGCGCCCCACGGGTGTTTACGAAAGTGATGGCGGTGGTCGCAGCTCATCTGCGCAGGTTAGGGGTTTCAGTCTTCCCCTACCTCGACGACTGGTTGTTGAAGGCGGGCTCGCCCCAGACAGTCGTCAGCCACCTCCAGACTATGGCCGACCTCCTGCACCTGCTGGGGTTCTCCATCAATGTGCATAAGTCCCACCTGTGTCCCTCTCAGAAGCTCCTCTTCATCGGAGCGGTTCTAGACTCAGTGCGGTTTCGGGTTTATCCTCCCGAACAGCAGGTTTGGGATATTCAGGCTATGATTCCGATCTTTCAGCCGTAATCCCGAGTCTCGGTCAGGTTGACGCTGCGGCTTCTGGGGCTGATGGCCTCCTGCATCCTTCTGGTGCATCACGCCAGGTGGTGGATGCGGGCTCTGCAGTGGGACCTGAAGTTTCAGTGGGCCCAGCATCAGGGCAACTTGTCCGACCATGTCTTGATCTCGGAGGGCACTGCAAAACAGTTGCAGTGGTGGGTCATGGACCGCGATTGGGTCAGCGGCAGATCCCTCTCCCTACCCCAACCGGAGCAGGTAGTTGTGACGAACGCGTCCCTCCAGGGCTGGGGGGGCCACTTGAGAGAGGTGGAGATCAGAGGCCTCTGGTCTCCGGCGGAGTCCCAGCTCCACATCAACCTTCTGGAGCTGCGGGCGATCCGCCTTGCACTGAAGGCATTCCTTTCCTCTGTCCGGGGGAGTGTAGTGCAGGTGTTCACGGACAACACCACCGCCATGTGGTACTGCAACAAACAGGGCGGGGTGGGGTCGTGGACCCTATGCCAGGTGGCTCTGTGACTCTGGCAGTGGCTGGAACATCAGGGCGTGACCCTGGTGGTTCAACACCTGGCAGGTTCTCTGAACGCCAGGGTGGACAAACTCAGCTGTCGGTGCATGATGGATCACGAATGGCGTCTGAACTCTGACGTGGCGCAAGGCCTCTTTCAGCAGTGGGGAGAGCCTTGGTTAGATCTATTCGCCACCGAAGAGAACGCGCAATGTCATCAGTTCAGCGCGTTGGAATTTCCAAGGCGGCACTCGCTCGGCTACGCTTTTCGACGCGTGTGGAGCTGCGGTCTGTTGTACGCCTTTCCGCCTATACCACTTCTGCCCAAAGTGCTGAAGAAGATCAGGCGCGACCGGGCCCAGGTTATCCTTGTGGCTCCGGACTGGGCACGAAGATACTGGTATCCCGATCTACTCAGTATGTCTGTCGATCCCCCGATTCGTCTGCCTCTTCAGGAGGACCTTCTGTCGCAGCAGCAGGGGACGGTCCTCCACCCGAACCTGTCCAGTCTCCACCTCCATGCTTGGAGATTAAGCGGCGACAGTTGAGGCCATTTGACTTGCCTCCTGAAGTTTGTACTGTGATTCTGGCAGCCAGGCGTCCCTCCACAAAGTCGATATACGCCTGCAGGTGGAACAAATTTGTGGCATGGTGCACAGCAAAGGCTGTGGATCCTCTCTCCGGAAAAACAACCAAGGGCCTGGACTCGGACCCAGTAAGGCTGAGTCAAATTAACGAAAGAACAAAACAAATGCCAATACTGGACTAGACTTTAAGCGTGCTTAGTGGAAAAGGCCTTTATAAATCAAACATAACGGTCTGTTTTTTTAATTACATCACTAAATGTATTAATTAATCATACATCATTTATAAAGACAAAACTTTCTTTGTGCATAAACAAGTATTGAGAACACTGACAGACTTTATATACAATATAATTCCACAATATACATATTAACCACACATCCACACACATCTTTGGCCATCACACTCAAACCTTCATACCTCATTCACTCAAAAACATCACCACCCCGTAGGGGACAGAACAAAAATCCCAATGTCAAAATTAAACCCACAAAGAATGTAAATAATCTTCTAAATATTCATAGAATTCTTAGATTATATATCCTTTTCACAAGATCTGAAATTAATCATTTTTCTTGTGAAAGGATATATAATCTCAGAAATCTATGAATATTTAGAAGATTATTTACATTCTTGACAAACCGTTATGTTTGATTCTTAAAAGCCTTTTTCACTAAGCACGCTGAAAGTCTAGTCCAGTATTGGCATTTGTTTTGTTCTTTCGTGGATCCTCTCTCTGCACCCCTTTCTGAGGTTCTCCTCTTCCTTCTTTCTCTTGCCCAGCAGGGCTCTGCTCTGGGCACTATCAAGGGCTACCTTTCTGCCCTTTCAGCCTTCTTAAGGCTACCTGATCAGCCATCTTTGTTCAAGTCCCCCATTGTAAATAGGTTTTTGAAGGGCATCACACACATGTTTTCTCCTGTTCCTTTCGTGATGCCTCAGTGGGACTTGAACCTTGTACTTACTTTTTTGATGTGCGCTCCTTTTGAGCCACTTCATAACTGTCCTCTCCGCTTTCTTACTCTGAAGACTGCTTTTCTGGTTGCCATCATCTCTGCCAGGAGGGTGAGTGAGTTCCAGGCTCTTTCCTCTAAACCTCCTTTCCTTTCTGTCCATTTGGACAAAGTTGTGTTGCGGACAAGACCCTCTTTCCTGCCCAAGATAGTCACAGCCTTCCACATCGGGCAGTCCATCACTTTGCCCACCTTCTTTCCGCCTCCGCATCCCTCGAAAGAGGAAGAGAGGCTCCACCGTCTGGACCCAAAACGTGCGATCTCCTTCTATCTGGATCACACTCACCAGTTCCGGGTGGATGACCAACTCTTTGCTGGTTACATGGGCGCTAAGAAAGGTCGGGCGGTGCACAAGCGGACCATCTCTCGGTGGGTCGTCTTGTGCATCAAAGTATGCTACTCCTTGGCTAAAAAGGAGCCTCCTGTTGGGCTGAGGGCCCATTCCACTCGGGCCACGGTGGCTACTACTGCCCTGGGCCGTGGAGTCCCCTTACTGGACATATGTCAGGCAGCTACGTGGGCCTCGCTGCACACGTTTGCAAGACACTACTGCCTGGACAGCCAAGTCTGAAGGGATGGTTTCTTTGGCCGTTCCGTCCTCCAGGACTTTCTGGTGTGATTATTGGTTCGCAGACCCACCACCGGGGTTGGTATTGCTGGGGTATCTATTCTAAGGTAAGGAATCCAATACTAACCTGTTTCTTTCAGATGAACAAGACTTACCTTCGGTAACGATATATCTGTAAGAAACAGTAGGTTCGAGGCATGTGAGGTGTGTTATGTGCACAAACCGGCATCGAACAAACAAATCCCCGAATTCTTTTGGAGACTAAGCTGGCTTAAAACAACTACGTAGACATTCGAGCACTGGCAAGAACTAGCAAACCCGGCGGGGTGCAGATCGAAATAAGCCCGGGCACCACGAGCCTTGGCAATACATTAATAAGCATTTCTGCCCAGCGAATGAATTGAACTAGCGCTTTGTTACAACACCACACCACCTTTCAAGGAACTCCAATTTCCGTAGACCCAAGAACTTGACGGTCCTGAGGAGAGCCCTACAACCAGGGGGCTCGAAACGCGTCGACCTTGAGTGGCCCTTTGTCAATAATATGGATAGTGGGACTGTGTTAGGATAACAAGAATTGATTTCCAACTGTATTTTTTATAACAGAGTCACAGTAGAATACCAAGTAGGGTACATTAATTTGTCGCTGAAACATTTTGTTTTTGGCAAAGGGCCAGAATTGTATGTTTTTTTGTTTTGTTGTTTATATTTATGCACGTGTGAATGTGGAGTGATTGTGACTAGTCAATAGTGTGGAGTGGATGTGTTGTAAATATGTACAGTCAATATTTGTCTTCTTAAAATTTGATGTTCTTTTGTACACTGTTATTCATGCACCTTTAAAAAAAAGTTCTCTCAAAAAACAAAAAGCTAAAAGTGACTAGTGAACTAAATAAATAAATAAACTAGTGACGTTAGACAAAACGGACTCGTTATGTTTCATTCATATAGGGGTCACCAAAAAAAGTTTGTAAGGTAGTTCCTGAATTCATATCTATAGCATAGATCGCCGCCTAGTGTTGGGTCCGGATGATTGCACATTGTTGTCCTGGAAGAGTCTTCGAAGTATCACAAGATAGGTGGCTCCTCCCCTGGACTACAGTGCGCATGGGCATCGACTCCATCCCCAGATTGTTTTTTTCCGCCATTGGGTTCGGATGCATATTTGATCTCTCAAGTTCGGAATCGATATAAACTTTCGTTAGGCCTGAAGGCCTTTTTCCTATAGCGTCGGTATTGTCTTGCGTTCGGTGCCCAATTCTGTTCCGGCTCAGTTCCCGAGTCGGACGTCCAGAGGAGTCGCGTGGCTCTTCGGTGCTCGAGGCCCAGTCGACGCAACCAGACTTATTCGACGACACATCATGGAACGGAGCCCGTTCAAGAGATGTCCCGTGTGCAACTCCAAGTATCCCCACATCGATGTCCACCCGGTGTGTAATAAGTGCCTGTCGCCGGATCACGATGAAGCCAACTGTATGGCTTGTTCCCGTTTTTGATCCAAGACGACGATTCGGCGCGCGGCGCGCCAGGAGGCCCAGCAGACGGCCCCTGCCACGGTGAACATTTTCGAGGGGGATGAAGCAGACGAGCAGGAAGATCGAGAGCCGATTTCAACTTCAGCGGCAGAGATCGACTCCGACTACGACGCAGACGTCGAAATGCTCGACACAGAAGAAGTCGTCGACGAGGTAGGAGACGACAATGAGGCCTATGGGGCCGCGGAAGATAGCTCAGGTGACGAGCTATGCCCCGTTCCAACAATGACTAAGGCTCAGGTCGAGGGATCGCCACATGGCCTTACCCAAGATCTTGCACCTGGATCCACGGTCTCGCCTATGGGCCCGGCTACGGACACTTCTACGGAGCTGCCATTGGTCAAATCGAAACCGAAAGTAAAAGCTTCGGTCTCGAAAAAAACGAAAGTAATAGAGACGCCGTCGAAACAGAAGACGTCTGTTGCTCTGGTCGCCTCCTCGTCTTCGGACATGTCTGGGCAGCCGAAGCCAAAGAAGGTTGTCGATCCAGTGAAGTCGCTCAAGGGCATCGAGCCGAAGTCGCTCAAGGGCGTCGAGCCAAAATCGCTCAAGGGCGTCGAGCCGAAGACTGGGGCACCGAAACCACTTGTGAAGGCCGCCGACCCGAAACCGTCGGCGCCGAAGAGCCGTCGACACTGACAGAGGACACGGCGCTCTAAAAGCTGTCGATCCTGCTCATCGGCCGGAAAAGGCCAAAGGTGCTGTTACACTCGAGTGAACGCATGCTGGTGGACCGAGAACACCTGTCGGGTCGACTAAACCGTCCGCATCCTTCACGAAGCAGGTGTCTGACTCGTTGCAACGCATCAGAAACAAGGCTTCCGCGGACGATCCGAAGGATACTTCCACCCCGAAGCCTGCTGCCAAGCCGCATAAGTCTACGGCGCCGATCCAGTTCAAGCTGCCGCCGAAAGTGGTGCCGAAGGCGTTCGCGCCAAGGACGGTCGACGACGCGCCCATGCAAGTGTCCAGTGGCAGAAGCCTCCTCAGGCCGTTGTGAGCACAAAACGTTGACAACCCCTACTGGAGGAGCAGTCGGAACAATTTATCGACGCCAACACCGGTAAACTTTCCTTCTACAAGCGTAAGATCACGCCGGCACAGCCTATGGAGTCCTACACAATTCCTTTGAAAAGGAAAAAGGCTTCTACGGATTCCCCAGTTCTGGTTGAACCAATTGATCCACGGCCTCAGGACATTGCTCCACCCTAACCCACTTACTCAGATGTGGATGCTGGGGAGGGGGACGATGAGGAGTACAACTTCCCTGCCGACACTGATCCTGAGGATCACCATGATTCATGGGCAGATGCTGGAGACCCGGGGGATCCGCAAACTGCCCCGGACACTCAAGTATATACGGTCAGGACCTCTCCTACTGAGGATTCTGCGGCATTTAATGCTCTAATTGAGAGGGCAGCTAAAAATCACGACATCCAGCTGCATGCTGACCCTATTGAGGTGGACTTCCTGTTTGATACCGTTTCCGCCTCTGAAAAGACTGTCAAAACTCTGCCAATGTTCAAGGGTGTTTTAAAACATGCTGCAGACATTTTTAAAGAACCCACACGTGCCAGGGTTATAAACCCCAGAATTGAAAAGAAGTATAAGCCGGCACCTGGCGACCCTACCTACATCAAGGGCCAGTTGCCGTTGGACTCTCTGGTTGTTTCTAATGCCCGGAAGAGGGCAAATTCACAAACTACTGGTGATGCTCCTCCCCCTGACAAGGAATCTAAAGTGCTCGAAGCATCAGGGAAGAGGGTGGCGGCTCAAGCGGCCAATATCTGGCGTATTTCAAACACTCAGGCACTCTTAACCAGATATGACAGGGCACACTATGATACACTTGAGACCCTGTTACAACACTTGCCAGATGAGTATGAAGAGGCGGCGGAGATGCTCATTCAAGAAGGGAAGCTCATCTCCAATGCTTCTATTAAATGTGCACTGGACGCAGTGGACACCGCGGCCAGGGCCGTTAACACAAGTGTAATGTTGCGGCGTCAGGCCTGGCTCAGAATCTCCGGGTTCAAACCAGAGATACAAACCACCATCCTCAATCAGCCTGTAAACCCTGATCACTTATTTGGCCCTGAGGTGGATACCACCCTAGAAAAAATAAAGAGAGACACTGAGACTGCCAAGTCCATGGGGGCCCTACAGTCACAGCAGTTCAGGGGTAGTACTTTTCGTCGCTCAAGCAATAGAGGTGTTTCCAGAGGCCAGATGTCCCAGCAAACACAGTACACTAAGAGTGGAGCGCAGACCTCTTACAACAAGCAGAGTAGAGGCGGCTATCCATGTAGGAAGGTAGATCCCTGACTATGGTTGCACCCAACTTTTTGCCTGGTGTTTTGCTGGTTTTCTGACTTAGTTGACCTGGGGCCCTGCTATTCAGGACCCCAGGCCTACTGCTCTCTCTGTAAAATGGATTCCATGTACCTTAGGTACATATCTAATTGGATACTGAGTCACCTTATCAGTCCCTGTACAGTGTAGCTTAGGTACCCAGGGCATAGGTGTACCCAGGGCCTACCAGGGGCTGCAGTATGTATTATGCCACCCCTGGCTGGCCATCCAAATCTGACACAACTGGCTGCTTGACAGCTGGGGCAAAGTGGTGTACTCACCCTTTGCTTTAGATATAGTATCCCTATATCTAACCCTAAAATGGACACATATATTCCTATCAGTCACTCCTATGGCAGGCCTTAACAATCCTGAAGGCAGAGTGCTTGGAATAATGTGAAATGGTGCTCTGGCATGAGCTGAGCCCGTTTGCAGCTTGCGGAACCAAGTCCTAATAGCTGTTCCATGATAACGCGTACCATATACTCTTAAGTGCATTATAATCCTCGCGGTTATATGCCAACTCTGGTATCGCTTTATCAAAACATGTCGAGTAAGGTGTCATACGAATTGGAATACTAACCCCTCACCAATTCTGGCGACGGGGTTAGCATTCCGCCCTTCTAGAGGGACACGACATGTATGTAACCTCTAACCCCGGTTAAAGTCAGACAGAGCCTTAGCTCCACAAAACGGATGCTGCCACCGAGACACAAAGTCTGCCCTCCTGCTGCTGGGAGTCCTCCCAGAGCAGGAGGCAAGGGCAAAGGGTTTCCTGCCAGGGGTGGTGCCAGCACCGTCCCAGACAGGGTTTTGTGTATTCTAGGTAGGCAGGGCTTTAGAGGAAGGTGACTGCAAGTGGCACCCCGGTGCTCACTGTGCATAGGCCGGCTTGAACCAGTTCCAGGGGCACACCAGACCCTGAGCTGGGGAAAGCCCGCCAAAGGAGAGGGGTGTAACCACCCCCCTCCTGGTCCCACCCATAGGGCAGGACTTAGTCGCGTGCCAGCCCCCTTTTTCAGGATAAAGGTAGGAGCAGGCCCCCTTCCAAAGTAGATCAATCTTTGAATCCTGAACCGACCTTCTTCAAGAAGAACTCAAGACTCTTCCCAAGATTTCTCCCTTGTGACTAAGGAGTAGTCACCCTGCAGCAGCAGGCACCAACCAAGCATCGCGGTTTGTTGCCAGTCTCTCCTTCGGATCAAGACTGCTTCAGCACGACGAGAACCGGCTTCCCTGGCACCTCTGACCTCAACCTACATCATCAGCCCAGCTGTGATCCGTGGGTGCGACGAGACCTCAAGGGACCGGCCATCTTCAGAACTGCACGACGCTTGTCCAGCACGACCACCGAGTGACCCTCGACTGAGTGCTTTGGGGTAAGAGAAGCCCCGACCCTGAGCAGCTCCAGCACCGAAGTACAGCCCCCTTGCATCCACGAGATCTGCGTGGGGCCCTTCTGCTCTTTGCTGCTCACCGCGTTGTCCAGGTCACTTGCCCGTTGGCTAGTGGCCCTTTTACGACGCTTCACGACGACAAACACCGCTGGTCTGGTTGCTCCAGACTGGCCCTTGCTCCCCTCCAACAGAGGAGCACCCCGGACCCTCTTGGTCCACTCCAGACTCCATTTTAGGTCCACCGCGTGGGCTTGAATTTGCCAAGACTTGTTGCCCCAATCCTGGGTCTAGCGACGTCGACAGCAGACACCTTCGTGGGACAGCTCGCACCTCCATCCTGGTCGCCGACAACGCCTCCTGGTCCGAGAGACTGCAGAGCCCAGCAGCGCCCACTCACCTGGTCGAGGTGACTTCGCCCGGTGCCACTCTGGTGCCCACTTAATCACTGGCTAGTGATTCAGAACTTGGTCCCCTCTGCTTACAGGTATCCTTCTTCACCGATCCAGGCTTGGATCTCCACGAACTTTCTTCACTGGCCGCCTGCCAGCAACTTCTTCCTTCAGGCTCCTGGTTCGTCAACGAGGGTTCCGACGCAACTTGAACCCTATGCAGCCGCAGCCCCTGGGCTAGGTAAACCGAGTACTCTGGTGCTCCAGCATAGTCCAACACTCTAAGTGTTCGGATCCACTCTTGTTTTCGACCCACCTAGTCAGGTTCGCCCGAGAACAGTAACTTTGTCTTTACTAGCCTCCATAGACTTTTTCCCGCCTTACGCATGAGAGTTCCCACTCTGCACACGACGTCCCTAGGTCTCCTGCTAGTAATCTAAAGGTTCAGTAGTCCAGTCCTAGCGATTCTAAAGCCTATGAGAATAGTACTTACCTGCTAGTAATTTCGCATTCCACTTCTTGTGTATATGGTTTTTCGTGCCCCTCGGGCATTTGTGTAAATTGTGCGACTTTCAGTGTTTCTTTAAGAGTTTTGTTGTGTGCTTAGCTCCCTGTCTCATAAAGAGCCAGGGTAGTCTTGTTATAAATAAATATCCTTTATTTTTGATAACAACTTGTGTGGTGTCCTTTCACTTGGTGTTCAAGGGGTAATGTGATGGTAAAACAGCTGGCTTAACACGCCCTCTACAGTCTTAGCCTTAGACTGCTCGTATCCATGCTACTAGGATAGCTGGTCTATAAGGTTGACTTACAACCAATCATCAATAAGGGTTGTTTGGACTGATACATAGTGATCACTAGAATAGTGAGCACAGCATATCAGGCCAACTTCTCACATTGGTGAGCAGCGGTTGGGATTTGAGCTTGCTGTTGTTTTACCACACGTATCCTAAGAATATCATTTGAAAGATCACATAAGTACTGAGGTACATATAACTTAGCTTAGAATACTCTGAGTTCTACTGAACCAGCTGTTGTAGCTCCTAGGGCCTAGCACACCCTAAACTACAACTCTAGCAAGGGATCAGTAGGTAAACATATAGTGTAGGTAAGTGCACCACTTACACCTCACTAGAAAAGCATGTCTACCCAGGGAGAGTCTACTGAGACTCCCCTTGTGGTTATTGACCCTCCACAGGTCAAATCAAGATATGCAGCTCTCAGTTTCCAGGAGATGAGACAAGTGTGTACCTCCAGGAAACTGAAACCGGGGTCTAACCCCACCATTCCCTTTCTGATAGGTCTCTTAGAGACTTATGATGCTAGGAAAGCATCTCAGGGAGATGGGAAAATGCCAGCCTTAGAGGGTACTTGTGGTGATCCAGACCTCCTTGACACTGAAAATGCTGTTGAGGAGGAGGATCAAGAGGAACTCTCTGGGGATGAGGCAGACAGGCCTGAACTAGTCAGCAGACTCACTAGGGCCAACTTAGACCTGCTTGGGAAAGGAGCTGGGGGCCCCCCAGTACTGACCCTAATCAGGCCTAACATTGGAGTTAGGAGAGATAGATCTCCTTCTAGGGACTCCAATAGATCTCTGCACTCTAATGCCTCTTCCCAGAGGAGAAGGGTTTCTCCCCAGTGGAGATTTACTTCCCCTCAGAGAAGAGAACATGAAGCTAGGATGAAACAGGCTGCTCTGAGGATTGAAAGGGAAGAACTTGCCCTGGCCAAAGAAAAGCTTGCATTTGCTAGAGAGCAGCAGATGAGTGGGACAGTTCCCACTGGTGGCAGCAATCTCCCAAGAGATAAAGAGAAGGGTTTAGATACTAAACACCTGACAAAAAATAGTGCCCCCCTTTAAACAAGGGGATGACATCCAGAAATGGATGGCTGCTTTGGAGAGGGCCTGCACTGTCCAGTGCATCCCCCAGAGTCAGTGGGCAGCTATACTGTGGCTCTCCTTTGATGGCAAAGGTAGAGATAAGCTCCTCACTACTAGAGTTGAGGATGCTAACAATTACCAGGTCCTGAAAAATGCACTGGTTGATGGGTTTGGCTTAACCACTGAGCAGTACAGGTTGCTGTTCAGAGACACCCAGAAAACTCAGTCTCAGGACTGGTCTGACTTTGTTGATTGTGCCACTAAGGCTTTGGAAGGCTGGCTACTGGGTAGCAAGGTTACTGACTTCACAGGATTGTATCATCTTATTATGAGAGAGCAAGTCTTAAATAATTGTCAGAACCAGTTATTACACCAGCACCTGGTAGACTCTGATATGACCTCTCCACAGGAATTGGGTAAGAGGGCAGACAAATGGGTCAGAACCAGGATTAGGCCCAAGAACCAAGGTGGTGACCAGAAAAAGGAATCAACCAAGCCTCAAGAGAAGGGTGGGAATAAATCTCCAGATCAAACCACATCAGGGCCCCAAAAATCCTCTGAGGGGGGTGGGTCCCAGAATCCTTCCAATGACCAGAAAAAACCTTATTGTTATCCCTGTAAACAGGTGGGTCATTTGAAAACTGACAGCAGTTGCCCAAAGAACAACAATAAGGAGAACATACCCCCAAGTAACATTCCCAAACCTCCTGTTACTACTAGTAGTAATCCCCCAGGTGGTGGGAGTGCCCCCAAGAATCTGGGTGCATTTACTTTGGGAGTTCCTGGGGACTCTGGCCTAACCAGGTCCCCAAACTTAGATACTCTTGTCTGTGAGACTGGCATGGGGTTTGCCAACTTCACCACTTGTCCCAACACTTTGGGCAAATACAGACAAGAGCCCCTCATCAATGGAATGAAAGTTGAGGCCTACAGAGACACAGGGGCTAGCATCACCATGGTGACTGAGAGTCTAGTCCCCTCAAGGCAACTTTTACCTGGTGCCACATACCAGGTGACAAACATTGATGGAGTGAAGAAAACTCATCCCGTGGCAGTGGTAAATCTCAGCTGGGGAAGTGTCACTGGCCCCAAGAGAGTGGCAGTGTCATCCAACTTGCCTGTAGATTGCCTACTGGGGAATGATTTAGAGACCTCAGCCTGGGCTGAGGTAGAGCAAGAAACCCATTTAAAAATGGTGAACCTCCATGGTAAGGTTAGTGGGGCAGTGATAGCCACAGTCCCAGTCCAAGATGCCCCCCCCCTGAACAGGTCAGGAGGGCTGTGCCAGTCACAGTCCAATCTCAGACAGCTTCCTTCCCAGAAAAGGTTAGCAGGGCTGTGATGGTCACAGCCCATACCCAAACTGAGTCCCCTCCTGAAAAGGTTGGTGGAGTTGTGATGGCCACAGCTCAAACTCAGACAGATAATAGTGTTGTGAAGCCTGAAACTATGGATCACTCCACTCAGACAGAGAGCATTGAAGAGGAAGAGAAATCTCCCTCCCACCAGACTTTAGGAAAGGATCAGCCTCCTCAGGGAACTGATCTGACCCCTTGTGAAGAAACTGCCACAGAGGTAGTCAGGCCTAGCCTGGCAGAACCCCTGATGTCAGTGGACCCTTCCAAGGTGGGACCCAGTCTGGAGCAGGTAACCTGCCCCTCTCTACCCTGCCTCAGTCAGCCCAGGGCTGTAGAGGTCAGGGAGGCCAGTGTTGGACCCCAAAGGGCCCCCTGTCCAAAAGAACTTCCCAATCAGCAGAATAAGGGCACTGAAGCTAGCAGACTTAGCCAAGTGAAAATAAAACACACTCCTGAGGGATCCCCCTTAAAGTTAGTTAGGGACCTCCCACAGATGGACACTGTTGGGCACAGCCAAACTTGGGACCTGAGGGCCCCAGACCTGACCTGTCCCTCCAGTAAGCCAAACAGAGGGACCCAGCCTCCAGCTTTAGGTAGCCAGAGGTTGACCCTGAGAGCTCATAGCAACTCAGTCCTGGAAAGAAAGGCACACATGGTAGATGGTGATTGGAGGAAGTTGAGCCCAACATTAGTGGAGTCTCACTTCAGTACTCCATCCCAGCACCAGTCTTTTACTTTGCCAAAACACACCACAGGTAGAGATTCCCTATGGTGGAGACCCTCAGATACCCTTAGGGTGAGGGATTGCTTAGTGGACCATGAGATAGGGGGTAACCATGCCAGTGCTGGTACTTCCTTATATGGCCACTTAGGCAATATAGGCTTACCTTGTCAAGGATAGCCTTATCTCCTTTCGTTTGGGGGGGGGGGTTATGTAGGAAGGTAGATCCCGGACTATGGTTACCCCCAACTTTTTGCCTGGTGTTTTGCTGGTTTTCTGACTTAGTTGACCTGGGGCCCTGCTATTCAGGACCCCAGGCCTACTGCTCTCTCTGTAAAATGGATTCCATGTACCTTAGGTACATATCTAATTGGATACTGAGTCACCTTATCAGTCCCTGTACAGTGTACCTTAGGTACCCAGGGCATAGGTGTACCCAGGGCCTACCAGGGGCTGCAGCATGTATTATGCCACCCCTGGCTGGCCATCCAAATCTGACACAACTGGCTGCTTGACAGCTGGGGCAAAGTGGTGTACTCACCCTTTGCTTTAGATATAGTATCCCTATATCTAACCCTAAAATGGACACATATATTCCTATCAGTCACTCCTATGGCAGGCCTTAACAATCCTGAAGGCAGAGTGCTTGGAATAATGTGAAATGGTGCTCTGGCATGAGCTGAGCCCGTTTGCAGCTTGCGGAACCAAGTCCTAATAGCTGTTCCATGATAACGCGTACCATATACTCTTAAGTGCATTATAATCCTCGCGGTTATATGCCAACTCTGGTATCGCTTTATCAAAACATGTCGAGTAAGGTGTCATACGAATTGGAATACTAACCCCTCGCCAATTCTGGTGACGGGGTTAGCATTCCACCCTTCTAGAGGGACACGACATGTATGTAACCTCTAACCCCGGTTAAAGTCAGACAGAGCCTTAGCTCCACAAAATGGATGCTGCCACCGAGACACAAGTCTGCCCTCCTGCTGCTGGGAGTCCTCCCAGAGCAGGAGGCAAGGACAAAGGGTTTCCTGCCAGGGGCGGTGCCAGCACCGTCCCAGACAGGGTTTTGTGTATTCTAGGTAGGCAGGGCTTTAGAGGAAGGTGACTGCAAGTGGCACCCCGGTGCTCACTGTGCATAGGCCGTCTTGAACCAGTTCCAGGGGCACACCAGACCCTGAGCTGGGGAAAGCCCGCCAAAGGAGAGGGGTGTAACCACCCCCCTCCTGGTCCCACTCATAGGGCAGGACTTAGTCGCGTGCCAACCCCCTTTTTCAGGATAAAGGTAGGAGCAGGCCCCCTTCCAAAGTAGATCAATCTTTGAATCCTGAACCGACCTTCTTCAAGAAGAACTCAAGACTCTTCCCAAGATTTTCTCCCTTGTGACTAAGGAGTAGTCACCCTGCAGCAGCAGGCACCAACCAAGCATCGCGGTTTGTTGCCAGTCTCTCCTTCGGATCAAGACTGCTTCAGCACGACGAGAACCGGCTTCCCTGGCACCTCTGACCTCAACCTACATCATCAGCCCAGCTGTGATCCGTGGGTGCGACGAGACCTCGAGGGACCGGCCATCTTCAGAACTGCACGACGCTTGTCCAGCACGACCACCGAGTGACCCTTGACTGAGTGCTTTGGGGTAAGAGAAGCCCCGACCCTGAGCAGCTCCAGCACCGATGTACAGCCCCCTTGCATCCATGAGATCTGCGTGGGGCCCTTCTGCTCTTTGCTGCTCACCGTGTTGTCCCAGTCACTTGCCCATTGGCTAGTGGCCCTTTTACGACGCTTCACGACGACAAACACCGCTGGTCTGGTTGCTCCAGACTGGCCCTTGCTCCCCTCCAACAGAGGAGCACCCCGGACCCTCTTGGTCCACTCCAGACTCCATTTTAGGTCCACCGCGTGGGCTTGAATTTGCCAAGACTTGTTGCCCCAATCCTGGGTCCAGCGACGTCGACAGCAGACACCTTCGTGGGACAGCTCGCACCTCCATCCTGGTCGCCGACAACGCCTCCTGGTCCGAGAGACTGCAGAGCCCAGCAGCGCCCACTCACCTGGTCGAGGTGACTTCGCCCGGTGCCACTCTGGTGCCCACTTAATCACTGGCTAGTGATTCAGAACTTGGTCCCCTCTGCTTACAGGTATCCTTCTTCACCGATCCAGGCTTGGATCTCCACGAACTTTCTTCACTGGCCGCCTGCCAGCAACTTCTTCCTTCAGGCTCCTGGTTCGTCAACGAGGGTTTCCGACGCAACTTGAACCCTATGCAGCCGCAGCCCCTGGGCTAGGTAAACCGAGTACTCTGGTGCTCCAGCATAGTCCAACACTCTAAGTGTTCGGATCCACTCTTGTTTTCGACCCACCTAGTCCGGTTCGCCCGAGAACAGTAACTTTGTCTTTACTAGCCTCCATAGACTTTTTCCCGCCTTACGCGTGAGAGTTCCCACTCTGCACACGACGTCCCTAGGTCTCCTGCTAGTAATCTAAAGGTTCAGTAGTCCAGTCCTAGCGATTCTAAAGCCTATGAGAATAGTACTGACCTGCTAGTAATTTCGCATTCCACTTCTTGTGTATATGGTTTTTCGTGCCCCTCGGGCATTTGTGTAAATTGTGCGACTTTCAGTGTTTCTTTAAGAGTTTTGTTGTGTGCTTAGCTCCCTGTCTCATAAAGAGCCAGGGTAGTCTTGTTATAAATAAATATCCTTTATTTTTGATAACAACTTGTGTGGTGTCCTTTCACTTGGTGTTCAAGGGGTAATGTGATGGTAAAACAGCTGGCTTAACACGCCCTCTAGAGTCTTAGCCTTAGACTGCTCGTATCCATGCTACTAGGATAGCTGGTCTATAAGGTTGACTTACAACCAATCATCAATAAGGGTTGTTTGGACTGATACATAGTGATCACTAGAATAGTGAGCACTGCATATCAGGCCAACTTCTCACAATCCAGGCAACAGCACCAAGGGCAGAGGTCGTGGAAACAACAACTCACGAACCTCCGCCGCCAACAAACAGTGACGCCTTGTCACTGCCCCCGACCATACAACACCTGTCGGGGGGAGACTCCAGCAGTTCCTGCCAGTCTGGAAATCCATCACCACAGACAGGTGGGTCAAAAAACGTATCCAGTACGGTTATTGTCTGGAGTTAACGTCCACTACACCCAACATCCCACCAAGGCACCGTCCTATGTCGACAGAGCATTTGCACTTATTGCAGCAGGAGGTGCTCGTCATGCTGCAAAAAGGGGCAATCGAGCTCGTGCCGGTGGAGGACCGAGGCACAGGGGTGTACTCCCTGTACTTCTTAATCCCAAAAAAGGACGGGTCCCTCAGACCCATACTGGACCTCAGGCCCCTAAACCAATACATTCTCTCAGAACACTTTCACATGCTCACGCTGCAGCAGGTTCTTCCGTTGCTCAATCAAGGGGATTTCCTCGCAACGTTAGATCTCAAAGACGCATATTTTCACATTCCACTACATCCATCACACAGAAAATACCTCAGATTCACCATTCAGAATCAGCATTACCAATTCAAGGTCCTCCCTTTCGGAGTGACCACAGCGCCCAGGGTGTTCACAAAATGCCTGGCGACGGTGGCTGCGCACCTCAGGAGACAAAACGTTCACGCCTACCCTTATCTGGACGACTGTCTGGTCCAAGCAAAGTCGGCCCAGCAGTGCGCTGCCAACATGTCCCACACCATTCAACTCCTTCACGATCTGGGATTCTCACTAAATTATCAGAAGTCGCACCTTCAGCCAGCCCATGTGCGGCAGTATCTAGGCGCGACGATAGATACTCTGGCGGCCACAGCGCAGCCAAATTCTGTGAGGATCAACAGCATTCAGTCGCTGATCCAGAAATTCAGACCGCAACACTCGCTTCCAGCACGAGTGTTCGTGCAGTTGATAGGCATGATGGCCTCCTGCATTTTCATAGTCCCGCACGCGAGGCTACATATGCGTCCGCTTCAGGAGTGCTTGGCACGTCAGTGGAATCAGGCTCAGGGACAGTTGAACGACCTAGTGTTGGTGACCGGTCGGGCGTACAACTCTCTGCATTGGTGGAATCCACACAACCTTTGCAAGGGCCGACCGTTCCAAGAGCCTGTTCCACAGATCATGCTAACAACGGACGCTTCTCTCCTCGGTTGGGGAGCTCATGTACTCCACTACACAGTGCAGGGACTATGGACAACACAGCAAAGGAAGATGCACATCAACCACCTAGAGCTGATGGCAATCTTCATGGCAATGAAGGCATTCAAGGTACATCTGTGCAACAAAGTCGTGTTGATCCGGACGGACAACATGACGGCCATGTACTATATTCAAAAGCAGGGAGGTACACACTCTCCGCAGTTGTCTCATCTAGCTCAGAGCATGTGGAAGTGGGCCATTCAAAGGAACATCTTCCTCATGGCAGAACACCTCCCGGGCAAGGACAATCAGATGTCGGATCTGCTCAGCAGGTACAGCCACCAAATGCACGAGTGGGAGATACATCCATCAGCACTCCCCCCGTACTTCCAGCAGTGGGGTCATCCAGAGATAGACCTGTTCGCCACAAGGGAAAACAAAAAATGCCAAAGCTTTGCCGCCATGTTCCCGCACCCACAGTTTCAGGGCAATGCGATATGGATGAACTGGTAAGGCAAATTTGCGTACGCTTTTCCCCCAGCACCTCTAATACCGCTGGTGGCATGAAAACTAAAGCAACACTCGATGACGCTCATCCTGGTTGCTCCAACGTGGGCACGCCAACCATGGTACACCACGTTTCTAGAACTCTCCGTGGTACCGCATCAAAGGCTGCACCTCACGCCCAAACTTTTGACGCAGAGCCATGGTAACATTCAGCACCCAGACCCGCAACAGCTCAACCTGGCGATCTGGCTCCTGAGGTCTTAGAACTTGGCTACCTTGACTTGCCTCACGACTGCATGGCTATCATACGGGAGGCAAGAAAGCCCACCACCAGAGCATGCTATGCAGCAAAATGGAAGCGGTTTGTCGTTTACTGTGCAGAACACAATATCAACCCGCTAGATGCATCTACTCACAACATCATTTGTTATTTGTTTCATCTTTACAAATGTAATCTGGCATATGCTTCCATTCGGATACACTTGTCCGCCATAGCCGCTTATCTCCAGAACAGGCAGCATCTCTCAGTTTTCAGAGTGCCTGCCATTAAAGCCTTTCTGGAAGGACTGAAACGTGTCATTCCTCCCAGGACCCCGCCAGCTCCTGTATGGAACCTTAATGTGGTCCTCACCAGACTGATGGGTCCACCTTTTGAGCCTCTACATTCATGTGAGATTCAGTTCTTAACATGGAAAGTGGCTTTCCTGATAGCCATTACGTCACTGTGGCGTGTTAGTGAGCTCCAGGCGCTCACCGTACAAGAGCCATTCATACAGATTCACTCAAACAGGGTGGTGCTGCGCACTAACCCTAAATTTCTTCCTAAGGTGGTTTCACAGTTCCATGTCAATCAGACTATTGAACTGCCTGTGTTCTTTCAAAATCCAGAGACAGTAGCTGAAAGAATGCTCCACACTCTTGACGTCAAACGAGCTTTGATGTACTACATTGATAGGACCAGAGATTTTAGGAAGACAAAGCAACTCTTTGTCACCTTTTCCGCCCAACACAAAGGCAACCCCATTTCCAAAGCAGATATAGCCAGGTGGATCGTTAAATGTATTCAAATTTGCTATCAAAAGGCTAAGCGCACTTTAACGGTCCCCCCAGAGCCCACTCCACCCGCAAGTTGGGGGCCTCCATGGCTTTCCTTGGTAACATCCCTTTGGAAGACATCTGTAGAGCAGCCACATGGTCTACCCCACACACATTTACAAAACACTACTGTGTAGATGTGCACTCCAAGCAGCAAGCAGCTGTAGGGCAGGCTGTTCTAGAAACGCTTTTTCAAACGTCTGCAGCTGGCACAGGCGACCGCCGCTAATGGAGGGACTGCTATGTATTCTATGCTATAGATATGAATTCAGCAGCCCACATGCCTCGAACTGTATATGCTACTTACCAGTATGCATCTGTTCTTGGCATGTAGGGCTGCTGACATTCATATCGCCCGCCTTCCTCCCCGGCGCCTGTAGCGGCTGCAGAATTTACACTTACTCTTAGCATGGCCATCGCTCACACTGTTACACTCCATCTTCGTCACAATGGCTAAAAACAATCTGGGGATGGAGTCGATGCCCATGCGCACTGTAGTCCAGGGGAGGAGCCACCTATCTTGTGATACTTCGAAGACTCTTCCAGGACAACAATGTGCAATCATCCGGACCCAACACTAGGCGGCGATCTATGCTATAGATATGAATGGCAGCAGCCCTACATGCCAAGAACAGATGCATACTGGTAAGTAGCATATACATGAGTATTAGATTCCTTACCGCCCCACCCATCCTCCCCGTTCTGCGAACCGATATCTAGGGTTAAGGTCATCCCCTTTCAGGGCCCTAGTTTCAATGGCACCAGTGTTGGTTTTTAACATGGCTCTGCGTTTCTGGCACGGAAAAGCTGTGTATAAGAACTAACGTCAGCGCGCGAGGGCGGCGTCTAAGTACTCCGGCGACGTCATTCTGGCGCCGACGACGGACACGGAGCCGCAGACGACGCTTAACGGCGCGCAAGGGTACTGCTACGCAAAAATTTCCGGATCCAGTCTGACGCCTGGGGATATTCTAAGGTAAGGAATCTAATACTAACTACTGTTTCTTACAGATATATCATTACCGAAGGTAAGTAACGTGTTCTTCTGTGCCTAGAACATTTACATTGTGATGACTCCCGCGTGAACTCTAAAATGTGACACATTGTCGTGGCGTCATGCTGTCCTTGAACACTCTCGTAACTGGGACAGCAATAATCCGGTGATGACGTTTTAGTTTCAGGTCTGAATCCTGTGAATGGCATGAAGGGCGGGACACAAATGCACGCCCATGCTAATCAGCTAAAGAACAGGTTTAACAAACTTGCACCAAATACACAGAAATAAACAAAAGCTTGCCATTCTGCGGTTTGTTGTGTCTGTTGAATGATTTCCAGCAGTTGTTATAGCTGTTTGTGACCAGCGTGACAAGGCTTCATTCTTGAGCTAGTTTATAAAATATTTTTTTCAAATGTGGCTTGTACATAAATGCTCTTCTATCAAAACGTTGTAGTGAAATAGCGCCTGCCTTTAACATGTGATTTTATAGCACTTTCTTATCTCGGGTGAGTCACGGTTTTTCAAACTACTCTTTAGGTAGAGGGACGGAATGTATATTTGTATATGTTTCTTTGTGTTCATTTAGGAGAAGGTGGTACCTGGGAGTGCTTGTCTTGAACATGTTCAAGGTGCCCCGGCCATTACGGCGAACAGTGTTGCCTAAACCTCGGGTACCAACTCCTACTTCTGGATTACACAGAAAATGTCCCATTCCTTTTCAGGATTTGGGAGGTATCAATGGTTTGTGACTGCCTTTGACGTTGCAGTGGGAAAGCGCCGGGAATTAATGGGCCTGCAAATGCTCACGCTATTAGCAGCAATTCGCCAAGGATCACAAATGCGACCTGCAGAATTAATGATTGATTGATTAATGCTTTTATTGAGCGCTACGCAGGTATTTTCCTGAAGAAGCGCTAAGAAATGTTCCTCTTGATGGGGTTAATGCTCCTCAGGAAGAGGCAGAGCAATGAAGTCTGATCTTATGGATGCCGAGAAAAGGGTTTAGTTGACGTCTAAAAGAAAGTAGTTCTTTCTGTGATCTAAGCTCCAGGGGAAGCCTATTTCAGGCTTTGATCCAGGGGCTGTATCGACACCCCCCTTCTCATTCTCTAATTAATATTCATTAGGAAGGATGTTTTGTGACCTGTGAATGGACAATTTGCAATCAATCAATCAATCAATGACATTTATATAGCGCGCTACATACCCGTAGGGTCTCAAGGCGCTGGGGGAGGGGGGGTGCTGCTACTGCTCGAACAGCCAGGTCTTCAGCTTCTTCCTGAAGGAGAGGTGGTCTCGGGTCAGGCGCAGGTCGGTCGGGAGGGAGTTCCAGGTCTTGGCGGCCAGGTAGGAGAAGGACCTTCCTCCTGTAGTCGCTCTTCGGATGCGGGGGACGGCGGCGAGGGCGTGGTTGGCTGATCGGAGGTGGCGTTTGGGAGCGTAGAAGTTGATCCGGTTGTTGAGGTAGCTCGGGCCTTGGTCGTGTAGGGCTTTGTGTGCGTGGGTGAGGAGGCGGAAGGTGATTCTTTTGTTGACGGGGAGCCAGTGAAGGTCTCTCAGGTGTCCGGAGATGTGGCTGGTTCGTGGGATGTCGAGGATGAGTCTGGCTGAGGCGTTCTGGATCCGCTGGAGTCTCTTCTGGAGCTTGGCGGTGGTACCGGCGTAGAGGGCGTTGCCGTAGTCCAGTCGGCTGGTGACGAGGGCCTGGGTGACGGTCTTCCTGGTCTCGGTGGGGATCCACCAGAAGATCTTCCGTAGCATGCGTAGGATGTTGAAGCAAGCCGAGGAGACGTTGTTGACTTGTCTGGTCATGGAGAGGGAGGAGTCCAGGATGAAGCCCAGGTTGCGTGCATGGTCTGTCGGTTTGGGTGCGGTGCCCAGGGCGGGAGGCCACCAGGAGTCGTCCCAGGCGGAGGGTGAAGAGCCCAGGATGAGGACCTCCGTCTTGTCAGAGTTCAGTTTCAGGCGGCTGGTCGTCATCCACTCGGCTACTTCTTTCATCCCTTCGTGCAGGTTGGCTCTGGCGGCGGCGGGGTCGTTGGTCAGGGAGAGGATCAGCTGGGTGTCGTCGGCGTAGGAGATTATGCTGAGGTTGTGTTGGCGTGCGATGGCCGCGAGGGGGCTCATGTAGACGTTGAAGAGGGTGGGGCTCAGCGAGGATCCTTGGGGGACGCCGCAGATGACTTCGGAGGCCTCTGACTTGTACGGTGGTAGGCGGACTCTCTGTGTTCTTCCAGCGAGGAAGGAGATGATCCATTCCAGTGCCTTCTCCTGGATTCCGACGTTCCTGAGGCGTTGCACTAGGGTGCGGTGGCAGACAGTGTCGAATGCTGCGGAGAGGTCTAGGAGGATGAGGGCCGCTGTTTCTCCGTTGTCCATCAGGGCTCGGATGTCATCGGTGGCGACGAGGAGGGCGGTCTCGGTGCTGTGATTGGCTCGGAAGCCGGACTGTGAGGGGTCGAGGGATCCATTTGTCTCGAGGAAGGCGGTCATCTGCTTGTTGACGGTCTTCTCGATGACTTTGGCGGGAAACGGGAGGAGCGAGATGGGGCGGTAATTCTTGAGTTCGGTGGGGTCCGCTGTGGGTTTCTTGAGTAGAGCGGTGAGTTTGGCGTGCTTCCAGCTCTCGGGGAAGGTGGCGGTGTCGAAGGATGTGTTGATGATGTCTCACAGGTGGGGTGCGATGACGGCGTCTGCCTTGTTGAAGACGTGGTGGGGGCAGGGGTCGGTCGGTGATCCGGAGTGGATGGAGTTCATCGTGCGGATGGTGTCTTCGGTGCTGATCGGGGTCCAGGCGTGAAGGGTGGTGGTGGGGGGTGGTTGTTCGGTCTTGGTGTGCGTTGTTTGGGTGTTGAAGCTGTTGTGTATGTCCTTGATCTTGTTGTGGAAGTATGAAGCGAGGGAGTTGCAGAGGTCTTGCGATGGGGTGATGTCGTTGTTTCCTGCGCTGGGGTTGGATAGCTCTTTCACGATGTTGAAGAGTTCCTTGCAGTTGTGTGCGTTGTTGTCCAGCCGGTCCTTGAATGCAGTTTTCTTGGCGGCGCGGATCAGCTGGTGGTGCTTCCGGGTGGCCAGCTTGAAGGTGGTCCTGTTGTCTGGTGTAGGATCCCTTTTCCAGACTTTCTCGAGGGCTCGGCAGTTCTTCTTGGAGCTCTTGAGTTCGTCGGTGAACCACGGGGCTTTCTTGCTGCCGGGTCTGCTGGGCGGGGTCCTCATCGAGGCGAGCTCGTCTGCGCAGATGCTGATCCACTTCGTGAGGTTGTCGGCGGCCTGGCTGGGGTTCGCTGAGCTGGCAGGAGGGTGCTGGCTCAGGGAGGTGGCGAGCTGGTCTGCTGTGATCTTGTTCCAGCTTCTGCGGGCTGCCTGTTGCTGGTGGTGGTGGGTCGTTGTTCTCTTGAAGGTGAAGTGGACGCAGCTGTGGTCCGTCCATTGCAGCTCTGTGGCGTGGCTGAAGTCGATGTCTGTGCTGGAGGAGAAGACTGCGTCGAGTGTGTGTCCGGCGAGGTGGGTGGGGGTGGACACCAGCTGCTTGAGTCCAAGATTGGCGAGGTTGTCGAGCAGGGTGCTGGTGTTGCGGTCGTTGTTGTTCTCCAGGTGGAAGTTGAGGTCCCCCAGGAGGATGTAGTCGGCGGAGGGGAGGGCATGCGGGCTGACGAAGTCGGCGATGTCCTCGCAGAATTGTGTGCGTGGTCCCGGGGGTCGGTAGATCAGGGTGCCTCTGAGGGTGGTCTTCGGGTCGGTGTGGATCTGGAAATGCAGGTGTTCGGCGGTGGTCAGGGAGTTCGGCCTATCCATGCATATTTCTAATTGCAGATTGCATCTCCATTCACAAACCACTCGTGTGCAAACTGCACATTTTTGTGAATGGTTAGTACACCAGGTCCTTGGTGCTTAGCATAGGTGAGTTATAAGGCTATTTGGGGTCAGAGCGCCTTTCATTTCACAGTCTTATTTATATATGAATTGTTTAAAAGTTCGTTTCTTTTTGTTAAGTAAGACATCAACTGTGCATTACATTTTTTGCGCTCTTATTCTAGTATATACACATTCATAGGAATATACGATGGCGAGCCCCAAGTTTGCGGTATTTACTCTCCTATGGAAAGGACTGGGTCCATATTAGCTAGTGCGGAACACCCAGAAGTAGTTAACCATTCCACAGCCCCAATACTCCTCCACGATTCTAAAAGCCCGGCCTGACGCCCTGGAAGAGATTGTATTTTGGGCGCTCGCTCCCTTATCCTGACCGAACAACGTTCCCAGGGGAGTCGGGAGGCGCTGTAAGCCTTCAGCGGATCTCTATCTGAACGAACTCTGATAAAGTGTTTCGCACTTTATCAAATTCATTACAGCACAATCCTGCCCTCGGCTGGCCATATCGAGGAACTTCAGCTTCCTCCACTCAACATGGCTCGCGAAGCGCTAGACCATTAGCGCTTCGTAGCAGCAGATTTCTGTGTGTGGTGTAAATAGAATTCTCTATTCCAGCGCGGGTCGGTTTTAACCTGTTTATATGCGCAGCGATGTTTTATCTTTACAAGGATTTAATCATTATGCTCACCTTTCCTAGTTAATGACCATTCATTCAGGACACTGAATTCATCATAAAAATGCGGTGAGAAATTTCTAACTTGGTCCCTGCCTTTGGTTAGCGTTGGGGCAAAATGTGTTGTAGCTTTTGATCTCTCCGAGAAAGGGGTTACGAGTGATTTATTGTAGCGTTTGATGCACCTGAACACCACTGATGCTCAAATTAATTCACCCCCTGTCGGGACGAGCCGGAATTGAGTATCCAGGTTCGTAGCATGCGCGCAATGAGCGTAGGGTTGGAAGTTGACCTGCACAGGCACCATATTGATTATGGTAACAGTTACAACATATGTAGACTTGTATATTGCCTGCAGGTGCATGTATTTCATAGTAATGGATATTCTAGACTTTAATTAGTAAATTTCATGAACTTTAACATTTTTTTTTCTGCAGTTTCTCACTTTCCTGTTTTCCCAAGAGAATACCATTTGGGATTCTCAGCTGGATGGCGTGATCCCGGAAAACATGAATAATCCCCTGTCCCATTACTGGATCTCCTCATCACACAACACGTAAGGCTCCTTTTCACCTCGCTGAAAACAAAATAGGAAATGGACTGTGTATTGAAATTGCTGAACTCTCACACAGTGGTGTGTGTGTGGGTATGATTTTTGTAGATGTATGCATTCTGATACCGGTTTGTTAAAATTCTCTTATCCAAGGATTGGATTATCTCTTAACACCTGCTTCTCTACTTGCGTATCAGAAGGGCACTGCAGGTTCTGTTAAGTTAGGGTTGATCACAAGGTAGTCTAGAATATAGCTGAATTAAAAAAAGCAGATTCAAGCATTACGGAGCCAGTCAGGTCGGAATGATGATTGGCTTTTTCAGAGATGACCATTCTGTGAAATGCATGGCACCCAGCCCCACTCCTTCTGCTAGGCAGGGTCTTTGAGGGTGTTTAGAGTGCCCTGGGTGCAAATTGTGCTCCTTTTCTCAGACCAGGGACTCAATCCTGTTTCCCCCAAAGCATTCTGGGTATGGCCATTTGTAATAAGATGAATTCCATGCAGATAGGTGACCTCTTTAAGATATTTATTGAGTTGTTAAGATCCATAGAAACAACCCCTACAGGAGCAGCCTGCTAGCTGCTCAGCCCATCTTCCAACTGACAGCACTCACACCAGGCACCCAAGCCTTCCACTCATGTTAATCACACCAACATTCTACACAGAACACACACACTGGCTGAGCAGCTAGTTACAAGGTAAAGTTGAACACTATAAATATAACATGAAGATATTACATTATCTTCTCCCTTTACAAATTTAAAATTCATAAAACCATACTGAAAATGAACTACAACTATACACAAAATATACAGATTAAACAATAGTCTAAAACCCAGGGGTAAATGGTAGAAGCACACCACGAGAGGAAACAGACTAAACCGAGGGAGAGAGAAGGGCGAAAAAGATCAACACAACCTAACACCATCCTCCTCCTTAAATTAAAAAAAATAATCATGAAGCGCAGGGCGACTTACCCAAAAGAAACACATGAAGCGCAGGGCGACTTACACAGAGAAACACGTGAGGCACAGGGCGACTCGCACAACAAAATTACATGAAGCGCAGGGCGACTTACACCGAACTACATGTGAGGCGCAGGGCGGCTTACACACGCCAAGAAGAAACATGTGAGGTGCAGGGCGACTTACAAAGTGAAAGACGTGAGGCGCAGGGCGACTTACACACACAAGACAACCTGTGAGGAGCAGGACGATTTGCACACAAAGTGAAAATGGGACAACACCCATAACAACACACCCTAAGTTGGGATGTACACTAGTACATGAAAAAAGGGTTAAAACCCAAAACCTAACCCTGTGTAAGGGTTACCAACATAAACACGTGTATATGGGAACTAACCCATGAGCCTACCTCTATGTAGAGGCCACGAAATGTAAGAATGGGACTTTGACCCAAACCCATCCCTCATGTAAGGGATAACACTGCGATGGGAATATTACCCAAAACAACAAAAATGTATAGAGACAGAAGACGTGGAAATGGGGCTAAAACCCATACCAAATGTAACTAGGGAAAAAAAACCTTAAGCCACTCCTAGAGTCAAGATACAAAGGCTTAAATAATCAGTGACAAAAACATAAAGAAGAGAAATGGGACTAAGAGCCACTCCCATCCCTTAGGAAGGGATACAACATCTAAAAAGAGAACATACATAAAACATCAAAGTAGTACAGTCGTGAGGGTGGGTACACTCAACAAAAGAAATCAGTTTACCAAAAAGCATGAGACATGTAATGCAAAATATGTAACTTGTTTTTCCTTTGCGTGACTACAAACTAGTGATAAAACACTAAACCTGGACTGTAAGTTTAACATTACAAAAATGACACCGGTATGCCTATCACCACGATGATGAGGGACAGGTGTTCCAAAGACGCAAACAGTACTGAGTAGAGATAAAACAGCTCCAGGAGACTTGCAACCAGAAAGTACTTGGCAGCAGATACAACCCCTACTGAAGACCGAAAGACACCAGATCTTGTTATGTTAACCGAACCTACCACACGTTCTGCCAACAAAGTTCTGTATCCAGGGTCTGAAGAGAAATAAAACTCGCCACTAAACATTGTGACAGTGAGCTGTTGCGGTTGCTTGTAAAGCATTGAAGCAGATCCATGAGGGGAGAAAAATGGTCTAGACGCCGCTACGTTCGTGGTCCCCTTCAATATGAATCAGATTTATTGTCAACAATCTGAAACTGCATAAAATGACAGGAGACTCTAACCAAAAGATGGCAGCACGTACAGGAGACGCACGCCGAGTGGCTCCCTGCACGTTCCTGCTGCAAGGCGTCCAAAAGCAGCATTGAAGACTGACACGAAACAAAGACATCATGAAAGGCTCACCAGCTGAACCGCGTGACACCGTGTACAAAGTAAGGTGTGCAAGGTGCATTTGAATTTTAAAACGCAGCGCAACTGTCTTCTTTCACAGGCCTCACAGTAGGGAAAATAAAACACTCAATGCATCAAATTTAAAACTGTAGATTTCTCACCATGACGGCCTCCTTTTGCAGCAGGCAGGGAAACAAAGCAATAAAAGTGTAGTCCAGCCGTATAACTTTAAAAATTCCAAAGGTAGTAAGTAAACCGGTACAAGTAGAGTTTACACCGGTGTTGCACTGGCACGGAGGAATGCCGAGTAGTAATCACACATCAAAGCCCACACAAAGGAAAATCTCAGATTTGAATACAGTCAAGGATGATGAGCTTGCAGAAAAACAGTCTTACGCAAAACAGATGCATTTCACTCCGCACTAGAGGCAGAAACTTAGGCAGCCACTGATTACCTCCCTCCCAGACGCACTGTAGACGTTTCTTGTAGCGTAAGATTTCTACAAGATGTAGGCAGCCTAGATAATGTATTTCCAGGTGTTGAAAGAACATAGATTAGGGCGCAGCACGCCTGGGCTGGGGCTGTCCGGTGTAGTGGACACTGGTGGGGCTGCGAGGCGTTCTTGACCAGATTCTTTATCTTGAGTTTCTTGTTATTTGTTTCAAATTCCTTACTTCTTAGTCCTATCCGCTTTAGCTTAACTCCTCTTGGTTGGCACGTTGAGTGAGGATAAATCCCAGTAAGATCGTCGCCAAAATGTAATAACATTAATTACCCCAGTATTGGAGCTTTCATAGATTCCCATGCTTTGTATCATTCCCCGTCGTCGGAATGGGAGTCTCAGTAACAAAAATACCATAGCTGTAGGTACAAAAGACCAAGGAAAAAGGCCTAGGCCTCATTCCCTTTTGTAGCAGATCACCCTCTTTGTGTAAAAGAGACCAAACTTAGGCCTCAGCCAATCAGAAGTGCCTCACCTCTTACAACCTTCCTGAAGGAGCCTCAGATTTTCTACCGCACGTTGTGCTTAGGGAGTCTCCTGTGAGCTCTGCTCAACTTCTACTCTTCAAAGCATTTACTTCAGGATTTTTCTTCACAATCTTTCAAATTCTCTTCAGGATTGTTGGCTGCCTTCCAGGATGTCAGAAATGGAGAAGAAAAAAGCCCTTTTCAAGCCCTGTTCCACCTGTGGCAAGAAGAGGCTTTTTGTGGAGGATACGCACAAAGACTGCATTTATTGCCTCTATCCTGACCACCAGTCTTCGGACTGTAAGATCTGTCGCACCTTTTCGACCAAGACCCTCCGGGACCATGAGGGTAGGCTTCTGCCTTGGCTCCAGAAACTGAAAGCCAGGAAGGAGACTGTCTCTAGTGACAGTGAGGATGCAGCGTGGTTGTCTTCTTCAAGAAGGTCAGTGAAGAGGGGTAGGGGTTCCCCTTCTCCTTCTATGGAAAGATCTTCCAAGGTCTCAAAAAAGACCCCTAGTGAGTCTGAGAGCCCAGGTCCCAGCAAATCTCCTCACCGAGGTGTAAAGGAGAGGGTAGGACCTGCTACACCTTCTACAGGTGAGAAGACTGCTACAGCCTTCAAAAAACTTTAATCCCAGTCTTCTGATAGGAGTTCCAAGTCCTCGACGATGAAGACGTCGACGGCGGAAGTTCCGTCGACGAACAAAATAGAAATCGGGAGTGATGTCGTCGACGATCCCGTCGACAGGGGTTTCGTCGACGAAGGTACCGCCGACGGCGGTTTCTTCACCGTCGACGGAGAATTTACAGTCGACGAAGGTGCCGACGACGACGGTGCCGAAGACAAAGGTGCCGACGACGACGGTGCCGACGACAAAGGTGCCGACGACGACGGTGCCGACGACAAAGGTGCCGACGATGACAGTTACATTGTCACCGACGACGATGGTGCAGATGTCGACAATAACGACGACGACGTAGACGACGGCGGTCTCGTCGACGAGGGCGTCGACGACGACTTTAACAAGGACAACGGCTGGCGTGTCGACAGTTTCATTGTCGACGACTTCCACCACTCCGATCTCGTCGACGCGTATATTGTCCTCTGAAAAAAGAATAACCAATAACGAATCACGCCAGAGATGACTTCTCCGAGGAGTGTGTCTCCCCTACTGCCCACCATGCTTTTTCAAGAAGGGGAGTCAGAGGAGGATGACCAGGACTCGTACAGCTATGCCAATAGTCCCTCCCAACTTTTAGTCAAATGCCAGGACACTGACTCTGAGGGCGAATATGGCCACAAGGAAGTTGGTCATCATCAGTTGGCCCAGTCACAACACCATTCTGAGCAGGAAATGGTTACAGTGCCATCTTCTTTTCTTCAAGATCTGCATAAAATGCTGCAAAACTATAAATCTAAGGCGAGTAGACCTATTCACGTTACGTCAACGCCTGCTACGCCTACAGGGATTTCGGCCTCATTAGTGACGCCTACTTTTTCGGCTCAAGTTTCCCCTCGGCCTCAAACGTCCTTCCATCAGGATTCCTCCGGGTTACAAGAGGTCCATGATGATTCCTCGGATGAGGATCAGCGGTCGGATCATGACTCTATTCAAAACACTGAATATGATAAATATATCATTCAAGATCCCTCATCACCAGTTCCGGATCCGGCGGATTCCCCGCCAGGGGACATTGGGGGGCTTCCATCAGCTGATGGAAAGAGCTGCTGCAAGATTCAAATTAGCCATGCCTAAGGTTACTACAGATTGTTTCTTATATGATTTCAAAGAACCATTTAGGAAATCAACTAGGTCCATTCCTATCGTGGATCATTTGTGGAAGGAGGGCCTTAAGGCTATGAAGCACCCGGCGACGGTGGTCCCTGTGCTACCGGGTCTGGATAAAAAATACAAGGCACCCGATGATGATCCGGCGGCCTTAACGGGTCATCCAAGACCAGACTTTGTGTTCTCGCAGGCAGCGCAGAGGAAATCCCGCAACCCCTCTGCTCCCTTAACAACTCCTCCGGACAAAGAAGGGCGGAGGTTGGATAATGTGGGGAAGAGATTCTCATCTATGGCAAGTTTGCTGGTGCGAGCGGCTAATGCCCTAGCAATCTTGGGTAGGTACGACTGCCAGCTTTGGTGTGATGTCGCCCCGTACCTTGACCAGCTGCCCCCGGAGTCTACGTCTGACGCAAAGAAGATCTTGCAGGAGGGGGAAGCAACGTCGATGGAAATCATTGACTGTGCAATGGATATTGCGACGACGGCGTTTCGTTCCTTGGCTGGGGCGGCAGTCCTCCGCCGCCAAGCATGGCTCAAAGCTACTTGGTTTCGGCCTGAGATCCAAAACAAGGTCCTGGATCTTCCCTTTGATGGTGAGGCATTGTTCGGCAAACTCATTGACGACACTCTTCAAAAGATAAAAAAAGACACGGAGACGGCCAGGTCCTTGGGGACCCTCCAATACCGAAAGTCTCCATTTAAGGGATCCAGAGGTAGAGGTGGTAACTAAAGAGGATCCTTTCAACAACAATGCTATTCCACCACGTCTCAGGTTCCCAGCAATACCGTCAGCCTTACCAACAGCGGCAGGGCCAGTCTACCAACTATTCCAGGCCTTACAATAAAGGAAAACAGGCTGGACGAGGACGGGATTCGTCCAAGCGCCAATAGCGGCCTCCTGGCTCTTCCTACTGGACCCTCCTTCAAGAGATCAACAGTTGGAGGCAGGGTCACCAAATACCTTCAAAACTGGTCCAGGATAACATCGGACCAATGGGTGCTCAACATCATTCGGAAAGGGCATACCTTGGAATTCACGCAAGTCCCTCCACCCAAGCCCCCGGCAGCCATTCCATCGGAACACCAGCGTCTTCTGCGGCTCGAGGTCCAACAGATGCTCCGGAAGGGAGCAATAGCGCCGGTCTCCTCAAACCAAAGGGGACAAGGATTTTATTCCAGGTTCTTCCTGGTGAGGAAGACGCTAGAGAAGTGGCGCCCCATTTTAGACCTCAGGGAGCTAAACACCTATCTCATCTCCCTGTCCTTCCGGATGGTCTCTCTCCAGGACATCTTGAAGCTGATCAGCCCGGGGGATTTCATGGCCACGCTCGATCTCGAGGATGCGTATTTCCACGTTCCGATTCACCCAGCACACAGAAGGTTTCTGCGAATCACAGTAGCCAAGAGCCATTTTCAGTTCAGGGTTTTACCCTTTGGACTTCGCTCAGCCCCCAGAATTTTCACAAAGGTGCTGGCGCCAGTAGCAGCTTTCCTGTGAAGAAACCATTTTCAGGTCTTCCCGTACCTGGACGACTGGTTACTGAAAGCTCCGTCCAGGGAGGCAGCGCTGGAGGCTGTTCAAGCTTGTACCAATTTGTTTCAGAATCTGGGACTCACTCTGAACAAAGAGAAGTCTTCCCTAGTCCCGTCCAGAGAAGCTCGCTTCCTGGGAGCCATCTTGGATTCAAAGCTCTCAAGAGCCTTCCCTACTCCGGAAAGGAGGGGGAAATTACAGACCTTGGCCCAGGACTTACAAACAAAAAGGTGTCTTTCAGTACGCCGCTACAAGTCTCTACTGGGAGTAATTTCATCGTGTATCCCACTAATTCCCCATTGCAGACTAAGAACGCGTCCTCTGCAGGAACAACTGTACAACCAGTGGAAACAAGTCCACGGTTCATTCGAGGACAGAGTGACGGTCACTCCAAGGATGAAGGAAGCGGCCTTGTGGTGGACAAATCAAGACAACTTGTCCCAAGGTCTATCCTTCGTAAGCGACCCGTCTCCACAAGTGGTAACAACGGACGCGTCACTGGAAGGGTTGGGGGGCAGTGATGCAAGACCTGCATGTCAGCGGTCATTGGTCGAACCAGGAGAGACGCCTCCACATCAACCTGTTAGAGCTCAGGGCGATACGGCTGGCTCTGCAAGCTTTTCTTCCTCGCCTGGAAGGTTCACAAGTGCTGATCAGGACGGACAACACCACGGCCATGCACTATATGAACTATATGAACAAGGAGGGAGGAACCAGATCTCGTCCATTGTCGCAAGAAGCTCAGCAGATCTGGGAATGGGCGATCCTTCAGAGGATATCACTAAAGGCAGAACACTTACCAGGCGTCCTAAACGAAAACGCCGACAGACTGAGCAGGTCATCCTCAGTCAGCCACGAATGGGAATTGAATCAGACAGTTTTGGAGGAGGTCTTCAGCCAGTGGGGCAGACCGGAGATTGATCTTTTTGCCACTCCGACCAACAAGAAATGCCGTTCTTATGCAAGCAGGCTTCCCCATCGAGATTCTCTGGGGAGTGCACTTTCGATAGCATGGTCGAGGACATTTGTCTAAGCTTTTCCTCCCATATCTCTGATCCCACAGCTCATCAGGAAGATCAAGGTGGAGCCGTGCAGGATGATCCTGATAGGCCCTGCTTGGCCGCGGCAGTTCTGGTTCACGGAACTCCATCTGCTGTCGATAGCTCCTCCTCTTCCTTTGGAGGTTCTACCAGATCTCCTCACGATGTCCGAAGGACAAGTTTGGCACCCAGATCCGCAGTCATTACACCTGACTGCATGGCTCCTGAGCAGCGAGAGTTTATGAACCTACCCATATCAAGTGAGATTAAGGAGGTCCTTTCTCAGGCAAGGGCTCCTTCCACGAACAGGACTTACCGTCTTAAGTGGAAGAGATTTTGTTGCTGGTGCAGGAAAGAGAGCATTGACCCTTTCGCTTCCAAGCCTCATCAGTTCCTTCCTTATCTGCTGTCCTTAGCTAAGTCGGGACTAGCCCATTCATCGATTAAGGTCCATTTGGCGGCAATATTAAGGTTCAGGAGGACTGGGTCTGGGCCCTCCTTGTGTCAAGCAATTTCTAAAGGGCTTGTTCAGAGTCTATCCACCAGTGAGAGTGAGACCGCCTCCTCCGACATGGCATCTGAATCTAGTCCTTTCTCAACTCATGAAGGGCCCGTTTGAACCTATCCATCGTTCTGACATGAAATACCTTTCATGGAAATTGGCTCTCCTCCTCGCTCTCACGTCGGCTAGGCGTGTTGGAGAATTGCAGGCCTTGACTATCCAAGAACCTTTCCTTCAATTCAAGAGAAACATTGTAATCATGAGAACTAATCCGAGGTTTATGCCTAAAGTTCCCTCGGACTTCCACTTGAATGAGCCGGTCATTCTGAAGGCGTTCTTTCCTCAACCGGCTACACCAGCAAAGAGAGCATTTTTTTGCAGAGTTTTATATAGCGCGAACTAGAACCGAACCGAATCAGTTATCAGAGCGCTTTACATAGCACCAGTTACGTTACATGAGGACACACTTTCATTTTTATACACGGGGAGATTAAGTGATTTGCCCAGAATCACAGGGGGTTTTTGGCGTCGTTACCGAGACTCGAACCGAGTTTCCGAGGTCGAGTGCCTTAGCCGTTAGGCCAACCCCTCTCCCCTGCATTCGCTAGATGTGCAACGGTGCTTAAAATTCTACTTGGAGCGTACTAAGGGTTTTCGGAAAACATCACAGTTATTTGTTGCCTTCGGGGGTCCCAGCAAGGGCCTTCCACTATCCAAATAAGGTGTTTCAAGATGGATCACAAGTGCCATTCTGCATTGTCATACTGCTGCAGGAAAACCTCTGACTGGAAAGATTCGAGCACATTCCACGAGATCTGTGGCTTCTTAGACAGCCCTCTTCGCGGGGTGCAGATTAAAGACATTTGCAGAGCTGCTACCTGGAGCAGCGTTCACACCTTTACCAGGCATTACTGCCTGAAGTCCTTACAACAAGATGATGCGGCAGTAGGACAGGCTGTCCTGAGGAACCTCTTCCAATGATTGGTGAGCTTTCCTTTCTCTCCCACCTTCCGTCTTTCACATTTTGTATCTTTGTCATGTTGCCTATTGCTATATTGTGATGATGCAAAATGTGATTTTGTTGCTAACTGCTTGCTACTCTGATACAAAGCATGGGAATCTAGGAAAGTTCCAATACTGGGGTAAGAAAACAAGTTACTTACCTGTAACTTTGGTTCCTCAGTATTGGTAACTTTCATAGATTCCCATGCGCCCACCCACCTCCCCGAGGAAAGCTCAGCCTACAGCGGATATGGTGTCTAAGTACACAACGGCTACGAAAATCTGAGGCTCTGAGGTTCCTTCAGGAAGGTTCTAAGAGGTGAGGCACTTCTGATTGGCTGAGGCCTAAGTTTGGTCTCTTATACACAAAGAGTGTGATATGCTACAAAAGGGAATGAGTCGCAACATTGGGACACTGTGTAGTGCCCCCGACCATCGCACAATCGCTTTTGCATGTGCAATATATAAACCAACGTTCATCATAATGAGTCTTTTCAATCCATCTTTTTTTAATTCCTTTTTTCATTGCTTTTAAACGTTAACCATTTTCTTTCCACATGTAGGATAATGCCAATTTTCTAGGTTTCAATTATTCCTGATGGGCCATCCGAACCTCTTCATTCAAGAATATGCACTGACGCAGATTTCATAAAATAGCAGTTTATTTGCAAACCCAATGCATTTCGGGCCTCCGTGGGCCCTTCGTCGGGGGTAACTAGAAAATCAATTAAATAAATGTTACAATGCATTTCTCCACAGAATATATACATGTTACATATTAATTCGTTATGAAGTAATCTGCAGACGTCATCAAACAGTTCACTGCCTCATTATGCTAAACAATCACCTCGTGCTGAACCTGCTATTTTTAACTCACATTAATCATTGAACTCATGTCAACTGAGTGTCTATTTAACAAGATGTTCGTAACATCGCCATTCATCCCTAAAAGTGCTGTCACAGTTATTTACCCTCCTCGAGACAACTTAAATCATGTACTCAATGCCATAACGTTTCTAAATGAAACACTTTCCCGTGGCTTGCTATGTTTCTACATGCTGTATTCGGCTACCCGCCCAGAACAGATACTGATCTTATCATTCACTAAACATTCTGCTGCGATGTTTAATTTATCAAACAACCGTCTTGCACATTACAAACATTTGTAAAAATTTCTTGCCCGTTCTCTTAACTGCAATCTATTGCTCTTGTGAAAGACAATGCTCAGTTCCTGTCTCCTCCTTATCAACCCCTGCCTTTGCCACATACCTGCTAATTCATTGCCGAGATTCTCATTAGACTGCCAAAACGAGTCTCCCTCTGCTTTCCCCGGATCTTAAAACCACCTCTGGCCCCTCCCTCCAATCAAGGTCACCTGTGACGCACTGACGATTCTATTGTAGCTGTAGCACTACATTTCCCAAAATGCTCGGTAATGTTAACCAGCCATTATGTATCTTATGTTCAAACGCAATCGCCCTATTACAGCGTGATATGCAACTTTTAACTCAGAGACTGCATGCCGGATCAAAAGAAAAAAGTCTGTGAACGTTGTCCCATTTAATGATCGCAAAGTTCAAGTTACTTCTGGCTCGTAATTCAAATAAACTGATGGTATGAAATCAGGTGTTCCACCTAGCATGTGGTTCGAAGGTACATTTCCGTTTTTTCAAGTGCTTGTGATCCATTTTTTGTTTGGGTGCAAACCCGGTGGGGCCAAAATTTGAAACATCATACATGAATGGGATGCACACCTCAAGTATTCCATTTTCTCTTGTTCATCCTTAAATTTCGTAAAGCGTGCTGACTGGTTGCGTGCCCAGCCCCTGCGGCACGCACAACAATAACTCGCAACATTGGGACACTGTGTAGTGCCCCCGACCATCGCACAATCGCTTTTGCATGTGCAATATATAAACCAACGTTCATCATAATGAGTCTTTTCAATCCATCTTTTTTTAATTCCTTTTTTCATTGCTTTTAAACGTTAACCATTTTCTTTCCACATGTAGGATAATGCCAATTTTCTAGGTTTCAATTAATTGATAAGATCAGTATCTGTTCTGGGCGGGTAGCCGAATACAGCATGTAGAAACATAGCAAGCCACGGGAAAGTGTTTCATTTAGAAACGTTATGGCATTGAGTACATGATTTAAGTTGTCTCGAGGAGGGTAAATAACTGTGACAGCACTTTTAGGGATGAATGGCGATGTTACGAACATCTTGTTAAATAGACACTCAGTTGACATGAGTTCAATGATTAATGTGAGTTAAAAATAGCAGGTTCAGCACGAGGTGATTGTTTAGCATAATGAGGCAGTGAACTGTTTGATGACGTCTGCAGATTACTTCATAACGAATTAATATGTAACATGTATATATTCTGTGGAGAAATGCATTGTAACATTTATTTAATTGATTTTCTAGTTACCCCCGACGAAGGGCCCACGGAGGCCCGAAATGCATTGGGTTTGCAAATAAACTGCTATTTTATGAAATCTGCGTCAGTGCATATTCTTGAATGAAGAGGTTCGGATGGCCCATCAGGTATAATTGAAACCTAGAAAATTGGCATTATCCTACATGTGGAAAGAAAATGGTTAACGTTTAAAAGCAATGAAAAAAGGAATTAAAAAAAGATGGATTGAAAAGACTCATTATGATGAACGTTGGTTTATATATTGCACATGCAAAAGCGATTGTGCGATGGTCGGGGGCACTACACAGTGTCCCAATGTTGCGAGTTATTGTTGTGCGTGCCGCAGGGGCTGGGCACGCAACCAGTCAGCACGCTTTACGAAATTTAAGGATGAACAAGAGAAAATGGAATACTTGAGGTGTGCATCCCATTCATGTATGATGTTACAAAAGGGAATGAGGCCTAGTCCTTTTTCCTTGGTCTTTTGTACCTACAGCTATGGTATTTTTGTTACCGAGACTCCCATTCCTACGACTGGGAATGATACAAAGCATGGCAATCTATGAAAGTTACCAATACTGGGGAACCAAAGTTACAGGTAAGTAACTTGTTTTCTTCCATGCAGATAGGTGACATCTTTAAGATATTTATTGAGTTGTTAAGATCCCTTGAAACAACCCCCCCCCCCCGGAGCAGCTTTCTAGCTGCTCAGCCATCTTCCAACTGACAACACTCACAGCAGGCACCCAAGCATTCCACTCATGTCAATCACACTAACCTTCTACACGGAACACTCACACTGGCTGAGGAGCTAGTTACAAGGTAAAGTTGAACACTATAAACATAACATGAAGATATTACACCATGGCCCTTAGTCCTGGCAGGCGGGCCTGGGGAACAGAGCAAGCCTTAAACTGATTCTGAAGTATACATCTGCGTTTGTCCATGTTTCTAATAGTACTAATGGAACTTCATCTTTTTTTCTTCCTTCTCAATTAGGTACTTGACAGGTGATCAGTTCTCCAGTGAGTCGTCTTTGGAAGCGTATGCCCGCTGCCTCCGCATGGGCTGCAGGTGCATTGAGTGTGAGTATTTGGTGTAATTGTGCCCCTATATAAGCTTATGTTAACTTATTGAATGTCAGTGTTGTGCTTCTCACTGTAAGTCGTTGGAAGAGTCACTAAGCATCAACTGCAAATAAATCTCCTAACTACAAGTCTTTATATACACACTGAGTTTGTAGTATTGCAGATTGTTGTTCCTGTCGATGACCACTGGTATAACCCACAAAGTATGATTGCTAAGTGTAGTGTCCGACAAAACATCTGTCTACGACTCCGAAGTTGAGAATTGTGCCAGGCTTTCTCACCGTAGGTCTGTATGTAAACTGAATGTGAGCATAATGCATTCTTTCCTCTGCATATGTGTGTTCATGTGATCCCTTGAAATAAAGTACCTTACATACCATCACTGCATTGTGTGTGATTCAAAATTTGACAACTGTCACGCTGCTCCCCAGCAACAGGCTGCTTTTGGCCATCATCATTGGTCTGAGATATGACCTCTCCTATCCCTAGCTCAGAGGCATCAGTCTGCATAATGAACTGCTTGGTGTAGTCTGGAGCTTTGAGATTTGGTGCTGAGCATATTGCCTCTTTCAGGATGTCAGAAGCCTTTTGATAGCTAACTGTCCAGTTTACCTTTTTTGAGCATTTTCGTAGAGGTGAGTTCTGTGAGGGGTGTCACAATGGATCCATACCCTTTCAAAAACCTCTTGTAGTATGAAGTCAAGTCCAGGAAGGCCGTGACTTGAGTCTGGGTGGTTGGAGCCTCCCGTTCCAGAATAGCCTTGATTTTGTGTTGTAGGGTTTGCACTTGACCTCCACCAACAAGGTGGCCGAAGTACACAAATTTGCCCTGCCCTATCTGGGGCATTTGAATGCCTTGATAGTTAGGCCTGCAGATTGCAGGTCCTGTAAAACCTTCCCTAGGTGGACCAGGTGATCCTGCCAGGAGGAGCTAAAGACAGCAATACCATCAAAACATGCTGCACGAAAGGCATTCAACCCAGCAAGGACTTGATTCTCCAACCTTTGGAAGGTGGCAGGGACATTCTTTAAACCAAAGGGCATACCAGTAAATTGATAATGTCCATCAGGTGTTGAGAATGCTGTTTTTTCTTTGGTTCCTGGGGCCATGCCAATCTGCCAGTGCCCTGCAGTTGAGTCAAAAGTACGAAGGGATTTGGCTGCCCCCAATTTATCAATCAACTCACCAGCCCTTGGTATGGGGTGGACATCTGTCTTGGTGACTGAGTTGAGACCTCTGTAGTCCACACAAAACCTAATTTCCCTCTTTCCACCCTGTGAATGAGATTTGGGGACTTAGACCACTAGGCTGGCCCAGGGACTCTGAGGGCTCAATAAACCCTAACTCCAGCATCTTGCTGATCTCAGCTTTGATGCTGTCCTTAACTTGATCAGACTGTCGATAGATTTTATTTTTTACAGGTACGCTGTCCCCAGTTTCCACTCATGGTTACACAAGTGTGTCTGTCTAGGGGTCAAGGAGAAGAGCTTAGTAGGCTGCTGTAAGACTTGCTTGCAGTCAGCCTGCTGTTGTGCAGTGAGGGTGTCTGAATAGACCGCTCTATCCACTGACCCATCTTTGGGGCTGTTAGAGAGGAGGTAAGGGAGAGGTTCGCTCTCTGTCTCCTGATCCTCATCAGTAACAATTAACATGGTTATGTCAGCCCTGTTATGAAAAAGCTTTAGGCGGTTTACATGGATCACCCTCTTGGGTGTCCTGCTTGTTCCCAGGTACACCAAGTAGGTGACCTCACTTTTCTTTTTTAAGATGGGGTAAGGGCCAATCAATTTGTCCTGGAGGGCCCTTGGTGCCACAGTCTCCAAAATCCACACCTTTTGCCCTAGTTGGAATTCCACCAGTGCAGCTTTTTGGTCATACCAGTGCTTCTGGGGTTCCTGGCTTGCCTCAAGATTCGTGGAAGCTTTTTCCATGTACTCTGCCATTCTAGACCTTAGGCCTAGTACATAATCCACAGTATATTGTTTGGGTTCTTGGAGAGGTTTCTCCCAACCCTCTTTAACGCAAAAGAGTGGTCCCCTATCAGGGTGGCCAATTAGAAGTTCAAAGGGTGAAAACCCTACTCCCTTCTGAGGCACCTCCCCGTAGGCTAAAAGCAAGCATGGTAAAAGGACATCCCATCTCCTTTTGAGTTTTTCAGAGAGTCTCATGATCATGCCTTTACATATCTTGTTCAACCTTTCAACAAGACCATTGGTTCGTGGATGATAGGGTGTAGTAAACCTGTACTTCACCCCACACTCATTCCACATGTGCTTGAGGTATGCAGACTTGAAGTTTGACCCTATGTCTGACACCACCTCCTTAGGAAACGTTACCCTGGTGAAGACACCAATGAGGGCCTTGGCTACTGCAGGAGCCGTAGTCGTCCTAAGGGGGAATTCCTTCAGGATACCTGGTGGCATCATCCACAAACCACCAATATAAACATTTTGTCTGAGGCATTGGGAGGTTCAAGTGGACCCACTATGTCCACATCTACCCTCTCAAAGGGAGCCCCAGCCACTGGTAGTGGCATTAAGGGGGCCTTTGGTTGTCCACCTGTTTTGCTACTGGCTTGACAGGTGAAACAGGAGGTGACACACTTTACTTTCTAGGACATCTGGGGTCTGTAAAAATGGCTAACTAGCCTGTCCCAAGTCTTGGTCTGGCCAAAATGACCAGCTAGGGCATTGTCCTGGGCCAAAGTGAGTAAAAACTCTCTGTACCTCTGTACATCTGAGACACAGCCACTCCCCTAGTAGCACCATGGTTGTGGTCTCTGGCCTCAGTATACAGGAGTCCCTCCTACCAGTAGGCTCTGTTGGTACCACTAGCATCTCCCTTTTCCTGTGCAGCAGCATGCTGCCACAGGCCTTCAAGAGTTGGACAGGTCTGCTGTCCAAGGCACAGCTGTTCCCTAATGTGTCCCCCTGGGCCTAAGAGCTCAACCTGGTAAGGGTTAAGTTCCATGGGCTCCGTTCCCTCTGGGGCTACCAAGTCCTCTCCCCGAGGAGAGGTGTCCTGAATCCTTTGCTGTCCAGAAGCTGGTTCCCCAGTCTTCTTACTTTTTCTATTGGAAGGTTGGGATATTCATTCCAGGCTCCTAAACTTCTTTTTCACATTGGGCTTGGCTCTGTGCTCTAGTCTTGACACACACAATCTCAGGGATGTCCTGCATTGTTGCATGGGCTTTCAATTCTACCACAGCCCGTGCTGAGGTCTTCAGGTCGTTTCCAAGCAGACAGGCAGCTGGGAGGTTTGGAGAGACCACTACCTGTTGCTAGCCAGTATACCCCCTCCCCCCCAGTCTAATGTCACCATAGCCATGGCATGGTTAATAGTAACATCTCACAAAGGATAACCGAATGGTATAGAGTCTCATGTGTGTAGAAAAAAGTGTGTATAGTGAAAAAAAAGCATTTGCTTTTAAAGACGAGAACCCTCACTCACCACGCAGGTGACATGCTTCATCATTGGGTTCCCTCTTGCACACAGTGACCGCAAGGTTAACTGTGGGCTACAACTCTCCCGCAGGAGAGGAGCGTGAGGTGTTTTCTACTCCAATGTGATATGTGAGTGAGGGGCAGAATGAAAAAATTATAACAAAGTGAATTAAAATCATCTCAACTAGGGAAAATTTCTTTAATCTGTATCCCTAATGAATGAAGTAAAAAGCCAGTGTAACGATAGGAATATAGATATAACCTATCGGACTAGGTCAACATGTTTCTGCCTGGTATATAATTTGCGGCATTCATCAGGACCACTGTCATGTCACTCTGCTGTACTTAGTGATAAACAAAATATACTTATGTAAACTCTATGTGGACCAGCTTCCATCTGGTCTGGTCTCTGTTGAGGGTCAAGGATGCACTCAAAGGCACTAGGACGGCCGGGTGCAAAGTGCTGAGGCCTAATATTATCCAATTGTGGACAGGGGGCTCCAGTTGGTGGCTGCCCACGAGCACACCACTTGGATGTGGGAGCAAAGCTCCTAGAGTTTAGCTCAAGGCAAAGGGGGATCAAAGATAGCACCCAAAATGCACCACCAGCGGCACTGGGGCGGCCGGATGCTGGATTATACGTTGGGAGCCATGTTGATTTCAATGGGATAGCTCCAGTCAGAACAAACACTGCAGGCTCTGGCACAAAGATCTTATCCAGGCGACCACATGCTGGAGTGGTGAGTTTTGATGTTGTGGGATGCCGGGACACAGTCGGTTGGACCACCCAAGGCCACGGGGTTTCAGGTGCAGGGGTTTCTTTTGGCGGTGGGTTTTCCTTACTGGCTCGCTCACGGTCTGGGGGGGTTCCTCCAGAAAGGGTCTGCGGGCGTTGTTGGGAGACTTGAGGTAGGTCAGGGTTCACCAGATCCCAGGTCAAGATTGTCGGAGAGACCTCTTCGTGGTGTTGGGCCACTCGAACTTCGGCAGTGGGAGTCCGGTGCAGAGTGGTGCAGGCTTGCGCATCTGGCTAGAGCCAGAGTCTGTTGGTGAGCAAATCCGGTGTTCACAGAAGAAAAAGTCTTCATGGGGAAGGCAGGGCAGGTCCTTCAGGTTCTGGAGGGCTGCTGGATGCTGGGAAACACTGGGATTCCGCTGGAGCAGGTGCAGGTTGGGACAGGCCGGTAGGACTGGGGCAAAGTCAGTTGTTGTCCTCCCCTACTTCCTTCAGCATGGCTCTTGTGTCCTTCTTCTTCGTTCATCTTGTCTGAGGAGGCAAGGCTCAGGGTTGCCCCTAAATACAAAATGTATGGGTGTGTCATGTTGGGGCCAATGGGTCCCTTCCTTGAGGTGGGTACACCCCCTATTATGCCACCCTCCAGTGGGGGGGGGGGGGGGGGGGGAGAGCCTCACTCTGTTTGGCTGGGTTCTCCAATCTTAAAGATGGCTGGGACTGAGAGTTGTGCTTTGCCTTGCCTCCCCACCTGAGGGGTGGGGTTGGCAAAGATGGGCACACCGTTCCTCCTATCTTGGTTTTCCCACTGAGTCTTCTGCTCAAAGTGGGAGTCAAAACCAGTGGAGGCCAGTTGCTGGGAGCAGAAAATGGCAGAGTCAGCTCACGAACGTGGCAAGCCTTTGAAGCTTCCCCTTCTTGGATGCTTCCCATCCTGGGGGAGGAGGCTTGGCACCTCTGCTTTGGCTTAGACACTGTAGGATTACAAGGCTTATGCACATGTACCCTCACCACTGGTATAGTGCACCCAGCTAGAGGGTTGGCTGATCTATGCCAGGGCAGTAGGTTGCCATGTCGACTCTTCACTTTGTTCTGCACCAAAACACGCAGCCTGCAATGGCCGGGTGTGTGTGTCTGGGTACATGGCCTCTAAGGGTGGCACAATATGTGCTGAAGCCTTAGAGGCCTTCCCTGGTCACAGGGCCCTTGGGTCCCATGATACCTTTTACAAGGGGCAAAAGAGTTGCCAATTGGGTGTGCAACAGTACAGCTTTAGGGAAAGAACATAGGCCCGGGGTACCTGGTTGGCAGGAACCCTGGGCACACGTAGTCAAAAGAGCATCAACATCAGGTAAAAAGTGGGAGGCAACCATGCAATATGGGGCACTCTCCCACACTTGCAAAATTCCCTCCGGGAATTTCCCTTAAAGCAAACTCCAAAACCAAGCTTATTCCTACCTCAGAATCTCTTGCAACATTTCTTGCCATGCCCCAATTCCTTTAATTCTTTTTTTTATTGGCTGACCCATGGTTTCATCTTTCTCAATATTTCTTTAGATGTTATGTTACGTTACTGGGTTTTATATAGCGCAAAGCTGCCCCAGCAAAGGGGCGTCCCAGCGCTGACCGGCAGAAACTGTGTTTTCTCAATCAAATATTTAATGTAAGCCCTTAAAGTAATCAAGTCATCTCAATTTTATCATGTTAAATCCTTTGTATAATTTTGTTTCACATTTTTCATGTTGTTAATGTCAATCTCTAATTAATCAGTGAATTCTTCCAATTTGTCTTGTGCGTTATTAGCACTAATAGCAGCTTCTTTTATCACATATCTAATTTCATCAGCATTATAAGGCTGTTCAAGTCCATATTCCCTTTCAATATTTCGCCAAATTCAATTTTCAGAATTCCAATGCTTACTTTTCTTGGTGGTGGCTCTACTATTGCTGCTGTAACAGGACTAACTTTTTTCTGAATTTCTGGTGTACTATTTTCACATGTACCAGGCATTGCTGCATCAACGTAACTTCTGCCATTCTAACCGGAGTCTGCACTATTGTACTATCTTCCCCAGCACCTGTGTCAACCCCTTAAGTAGTAACAGTTGTGTCTGTCAGTCTATCTGTGTATGGAGGAGATCTAGAATTCAAAAGCTCACTTACAAATATATTATCATGATCTATCTCCGCATCCTACTTTTTTATTTTCTCTTTACCCTGCTCTTCTTTACCAGTTAATATAACAGGGAATGTTTTTACACATTGTCATATCTTCTTCATAACTTTTCTCCCGTTTGTCAAGTTTGCTCTCAAGCCAATGTCTTAATGAACTCTTTACCTCTTTGGAGACATTCTTTCTCTCCTTTTTAGTAGCCATGTAATCCCATTTATTAAGCGCCTCAAACTGTGTAGGTCTGGGCATCAGTTTCATGCAAAAATTCAGACTTTTTCATATTAAAAGTACCCTCTAATGGAAACTTTAAATCGTCATCATGTGCAGTACATTTTTCCATTCTGAAATTCAGGTATATGTATAGTACCCAACCTCCTTCCTCATTTCATAGGCTGACATTGCTTCAGCTGGTATTTTCTGACTCTCTCTGGGCATTTCCATAACTTTAGGCTTTTCCACCAAACTTCCCATTGTTTATTCTCAAAATGAACACAATATAAGCTCTAAAAACACTTTAAAACCCACAACAGTGTAGTGAATAACCACCAATTGCAGCATGACTCTAAGGTCAACATAACACAGCTCTGCTTAGTCAGTAATCAACTTATCAGTGCACTGTTTTGTGACGACTTATCACTAATTCCAGTGCAGCTCCGTGGCTGTGTAACCAATCACAGCATGACTTATCTGTGAAACAGGAACACAATTACAAAACCTCTTTCATATCCAATAACTAAATAACCTTTTGTCTGTTTACTGTAGAAAGGAGAAAAAGGTCAAGTACATCTAATACAACCCCTTTAAGGAATGTTCATACTAAGGATAAAACTGCAAACATGTTTGAACCCCCATCGTACTGGTAGACTACTGTCCTGTAGTCGTCTGCCTCACTCACTGTGCTTGGTTCTATGCACTCAAGACCAAGTTACAATAAACTACTTAAACAAACGCCCTAGAAAAGAAATCCTTACTTCAGAATCCCTATCAAGGTGTAAGTGGTGTCTCGCGTTACAAACCACGATGACAGACAAATAACCATTATCTCGAGATCTTGGATTTCTCCAGTATTAGGGTGTCTTAGATTCACATGCTTGAATAATTCCCAGTCGTCGAAGTGGGAGTCCCACGGTACATAAAATAGTAGTAAGAAACATATATATATATATATATATATATATCTAAACATAGATATCAAATAATATACATATTAAAAAGTAACATTTTGAAGTACCATAGAACAGCATTGGCCCGTAGAAAGCATTGAGGGAGAGCTCACTTTAGTAACCTATCCAGGTCATTATAATAGTCCACATTCAAGTCAATCAGGCTGTAGCACCCTCTAGAACCTTCTCCTAAGAAGCTCAAGCCCTCAGATTTTCTACCGCACGTCGTGTGAAGGGAGTCTCCCTGAGCTCTGCGAAGTTTTCTTCAACTTCAAACCTTCAGAACTTCAAGAACATGTCTTCTACAATAAAGTCTTTATTCAGGCCCTGTTCTGCCTGTGGGAAACTTCGTCTTTTCTCTGAGGACCCTCATAAAAAATGCATCTACTGCTTGTACCCGGACCATGAGGTGAGGAGTTGCAAAATTTGTAGGACATTTTCATAAAAGACCCTAAAAGATAGAGAGGCCTGTCTCCTTCTGTGGTTACAGAGGTTGAAGACCTCCGACAACCCTGTGTCTGATATAGAGAGTGTGTCTTCTCGCCTATCTAAGACCTCTCTGAAGCGTGGGTCTGAGACTGAGATTCCGTCTCCTTTTCTTAAAAAGAAGAAGCCTTTTCTTAAAAAGAAGAAGCTTGTGGATGCTCCGAACTCAATCTTCCCAAGGGAGCTGCCGGGCTCTATGCCTGCGGGACCTAGTTCTCTGGCGTCGCAGATACACACTGTTCCCTCGTCCTCCAAAACGAGTGCAAGGTCGTCGACGAGCCCATCGGCGCGCCCTTCGACGACGACGAAATCAGTCGACGTTATACCTACTTAGACGACGACCAGCACTCATTTGACGACGACTACTTCGTCGAGGATGGCCCAGGAGCTCCAGCCTATCTCGTCCATTGTTTTTATTTTTTTGTGTATATTTTTATTGAAAATGTTCATATAAAACAGCAAGGCAAAAGGAAACATCATACACAGTACTGAATTCAATACGGGGAAGGAAAAACGACATCATAGTCAACAGGCAATACAGGTGCGAAAAAGAGGGGGGGAGGGAGAAGGGAGAAATCTAAGGCAGATCACATGTAATAAGGGAGATGGTGGAATGGAGTTTCAGGGAGAAAGCAGAACCTCCGGAACATCTGATATAAGTGGTGTACATATAGTTCCACGGTCCTCATTCCAGGGTCCCCACACACTACTCCATTTTCGGGGTTTACCCCGGGCCAGGTAGACCGTTTTTTCCCTAAACATGCACCAGTCCATGTTTTCCTTCCATGCCGCAACCGTGGGCACTCTCGGGGATCCCCACAACTGAGCAATGTCCCTCTTAGCGATCATGGCACCCAGGGTTACCTATAGCGTCTGAGTTACATTATGGTCAGTTGGTTCCCATATATTGAGTAAACATCGCCTGGCCTCCGGTCGAAGGGCAATCCCCGTGACCTCACCCATCACATCGTGTACCTTATTCCAATAGGTCGAGACCCCACAACATTCCCAAATAATGTGAAGGAACGTCCCCACCTGCCCACAACCACGCTTACACAGTCCATCTTCTGAGAAATTCATATGAATCAAACGTGGGCCCGTGATGTAAATTCTATGCAGAATCTTAAGCTGGACCAATCGGAGTCGAGCTGGGATCGCGACCTCCTTTGGGGAGGAGATCGCCGGTTGCCAGTCCTCGTCATCCATTTCAAGGCCGTCACGGGTCCACTGCTCACGGAGGTGCGTGAGGAGGTCTGTTCTAGTGTTAATACGTTTTTTATAAACTAGGGAGATGGTACTATCAGGTAAATACCCATCCAACAACCTGTCCTCGAGCGGAGATGATTCCGGAACCTCCTCCCCAACACGGAAGACCGAGCGTAAGGCATGCCGAACCTGTACATAGCGAAAATATTCAGAGCTGTGCAACTCGAACTCCCCCTGTAGCGACTCAAACGACTTTACCTGCCCCTTAACCAAGAGGTCTCCCACTTTGCTAATGCCTATGAGGTCCCACTTATCGAACCCTCTGGTATTCCAAAGTTTACCAAGCCTATCCGAACAAAAAAGCGGGGTCGCCCGAGTTAGGCGATCAGTCCACCCCATCGCATTAGTCGCGTCTTGCCACAAGCGTACCGCCATCTTTGTGGGGCCGGACAGCACTCCAATGGCAGATTTAGAATACAGAGCCCTATAGTAATCGCCACCGGGCAATAGCCATCTGTCCATCGCGAAGGCAGGATGAGGGTCGGGGCCATAGGTGCCGTGGTTTATGGCACTCAGATGGGACGCCCAGTAGTAACGCTTCATATCCGGAAGAGCAATACCCCCGTCAAACCACGGGAGTGTCAGCTTGGCAAGAGAGATACGTGGTCTACCGTCCCAGATCAGCTTTCGTTGGAGGTCTTCGATCGCTCGAAAATAGCTGGCGGGGATGATGTCATAAGCATTCTGAAGAGCGTAGAGAAAACGAGGCAAGGACATCATTTTAAAGAGTGCAGCGCGACCTAACGGTGAAAGAGGTAGTCTACGCCAACCCGCGACATCTTGTTGCAAGCGCGACAAGGGTGGAAGAAGGTTCTGCTGATAACGAATCACCGGGTCGAGGGAAATATAAATACCCAGATATTTAAACCCTGCGTGAGTAATCTGGATTGGACAGTTACGCGGGGGACAAGGCACTTCGCCCGACAGGGACAGTTACGCGGGGGACAAGGCACTTCGCCCGACAGGACATACAAGTAGGATTTCGCCCAATTAATGACAAGACCGAGTTCCTACCGAACGAGGCCAGGACATCACACAAGACCATCAGAGACTTCCGCGGCGAGGTCAAATACAATAAGATATCGTCCGCATAAAGCGAGACACGATCCTCAAGGGTAGCAGACCACCGAATCCCTTTAATCGAAGGTTCCCACCTAATCCACGCAGCAAGGGGCTCTAGAGCCAGGACGAACAGGAGCGGGGATAGAGGACAACCTTGACGAGTCCCCCTCGCAAGCGAAAAGGAAGCCGATACACGGCCATTGACAACAGTTTGCGCGAGGGGGTCCTCATAGAGCAGCCGAACCCAACCAATAAAACCCGGTCCGAATCCAAACTTGGCCAAGGCGGCCCACAAGTAAGGCCATTCAACAGTATCGAAAGCCATCATGGCATCCAGAGACGCCAAGATGGCCGGCTCACGCAACGTCGACGCTCTCGCGAGGACACCATGTAAACGCCTAAGATTGAGAGCTGTATTTCTGTGTGGAATAAAACCGGACTGGTCCGGATGGATCAAGTCCCCGATGACAGTAATCCATCTATTCGCCAGAATCTTTGCTAGGATCTTAGGTTCAGCGTTCAAGAGGGATATGGGTGGGGGAGGAGCCTAGCTCGCGACCGAGATGGCCGCGTTTTAGCTCGGCTCCGTTCAACCGCCTGTTTTCTTCGATTATCCTGTATTTCTCCTGCCCCGGGAAGCCCTCCTTGCTGTGTTTCGGTATTGCGGACACTTTGCGGACACTTACCCGTTGCTCCGGTGATCCTGGGTGCTGTCGATCCTGTGCGGTGGTCCCGCTCGGAGCCTTCGGGGCGGACTGGCCTGGACCTCCTTGCAGCGACGGGATGTGACGGAGCGCGATGGTCGGCCCTTGCTGGCGCTGTGGATCTGGTTGCGGAGGCTGATGTGCGAATAGGCCGGCTGTGCCCGTTGGCGGACCCTACTGGCCTGGGCCTTGGGGTGTGGACGCTGCCTCCTGCGGGAGAGCCTCCTCATTTATCCGGCTTGGTCCCCCCTTTGTTCCCCGGCCCGGCCATTTTGGATTTTCCGCCCGGGCTCGGAGAACGGGGCCGGCGGCACGAGGGGGCCGACGAACATCCTTCTTCTGGTGGGTCTCCTTCCTGCCTTGGGGCGCCCTGCCGCAGTTCGGCTGACCTCCTTTTGCTTTGGTGTTGCTCCGGCTGGGGCCCCCGACGACCGAGGGCTTGCTGGGCTCCTAAGATGGCGGCCGACCCTGGGAGTCTCTGCCGGGCCTGGGCGAGCACTGGGGGCCCGCCACACGGCCCGGATGTCGGATCTTGTGAAGGGTTTCCTGCACTTCAAGTTGTCCTGGATGCGCTATACTCCTGGCGGACTTCCGTGGCTGCGCCTGTTTCCCCTGTGGAGGCGGACCCACTTTTCGAATTATACGGGCCCCCGTCGTCGGATTTGGCTTCCTCGTTGCAGGGTACGGCTGGTGTGCTCCTGGTTTCTGTGCCTCCGGCGGAGACCGCATCCTTGGGTTGGAGACTCTCCGACGCCCTTCGTCGTCCTGCTTTGTTGCCTCGGCCGCTGGTCTGCGGTCCGTTTGCATCCTGTCCAGGCCTCGATGATCCTTTCTGTTTCTCATCGCGTCGGCTCCCCGGCCGGGGCGCCTGTGCCGACCCAGCTGGGCTTGCCTCGTTGGACCTGTCCTTAGAACTGTGCCTGCGGTGTGAAGGTTGTACCGTAACTTTTTTGTATCCTCCGTATTTTCTTTCACGTTTCTTCTCAGGACTGCCGCTGGATTTACTCCTGAACCCTGTGTCCCTCGTCGTTTGGACTTTGTTTGTTTGGATGATTACAACCTTGGACAAAAGCGGACAGGGCTGAAATGACTTATTATATGCGGTAGTCTTGTTTTTGATCTATGACCGACATGTGCTGTTGTGATGTTGCGTAACTTCGTGGGACTCCTGAAACTTATCCTGATATCGTTAACTTCCCGTGGGCTCTGCCTCTCCCCTTTTCACAGGTGGTGGGATGGTTGCAGATAATACTGTTTTTTCGCCCTCTCCCGTGTGTAATGTTCCCTCCTTTCCCTGGCCCTTCTCTTTTGCCTTTGTTTCTACCTTGTTTCTTTCTTCTATATTTCGGGTTCTATTTAGGGCGACAGGCACGCTGCTGGGGGGTTGGCCGTAGCCTTCTGCAGGGGTGTAGGGTGGGCTTGTGGGGTGGGTGGGGGGGTCTGTTGCTGTTTTTGGGGGGTCTTTTTCCTCCTTTTTTCTCCCTTTTTGGTTCTATGGCCCTTGTGTATCCCCTCTTTCGGGGCTCTGTCTCGTCGTCTGTCCCCCTGGTGTCTTTCTGGGGTATTTTTCCGGTATCACGATGATTGTGATTTGCTGGGTGTGTTTTCTTTATTTTTAATGTCTATTTTGTATCGGGTTATTGTTTTCCTGTTTCGTCGCCCGGGGGCGGGTGTTTGGGTAAGAGTCCCTTCCTTTTCCTTCTTCCCCCTTTCCCTTCCCCCCCCCCCTTATGTGGGGTTCTCTTCTTTTATTGGGGGTACGTTTCGTATTGTTTTTGTATTTGGGTCCTTTTCTGTGCTGTTCGGTGGGACGGGTGGTAGCTGCGGTGGGCGGGCATTGGACGATGTGTGCAGTGGCCTTTCCTCATGTCCGTTGTTTTGACCGGTGCTTATTGGTATGCCTATTTCGTATTTGTTTCTCCTGTTTTTTACGATCGTTGTGTTGCTGCCCGCCGCGGCCCCACCCCTCTGGTTTGTTTCTCGGCCCGCCATACTCCTGTACTCCCTAACCCGTCCTTTAAAAAATACGAAAACTACCTTTCTAATTCTTTTCTCCTGTGACTGCTTTAAGATGCTTGTTATTTCACCTGTTTTCTTTGCCTTTGTATACTGTGATACTCTGTGCATTGCTCCTGACATTCGGCTCTGTGGTGGCCAGCCCGGTGGGTTGTAGGCCCGTATTTGTGAGCTCTCTCTGTACAATAAAGGTTTTAAAAAAAAAAAAAAAAAAAGAGGGATATGGGTCGGTACGACCCACACTTATCTCTGGGCTTTCCCTCCTTGTGAATCACCACAATAGTCGCTAAACGCTGATCACGAGGGAGAAAGCCACACGCTCGGGACTCCATAAACATATCTCGCAAGTAGGGAGCGAGTCTATCAGGCCTCAACTTGTAAAGTTCCATCGGTAAACCATTAGGACCCGTAGCTTTCCCTGAACGCAGCGAACGAATCGCAATGGCCACCTCATCTGCCGTTATTGAAGTGTCAATCAACTCCCTTTCATCGTCCAAGAGACGCGGTAAAGAGATATCCCGCAGTAAGAGCTGCGAGTTCTCCTCCGGCCTATCAGACACGGAGGAGTACACCTTCCTGAAATGATCCGCAAACTGTCGAACAATCTCCACAGGGTCCGATACCCGTATACCATCCGCCGTCTCAATCTCAGGTACAACTCTACTGGCCCTATCCTTCCTGTCCAGCCACGCGATTAATTTACCGGCCTTATCGCCAACATCGTATAGGCGACCCTGTTGCTCCCTACCCATGGCCTTGGCTGCGTCGGTGACCAATGTCTTATATTCATGCTGTTTTAGCTGTAGTACATGCGTCACAGCACTGGTAGCCCTTCGCTCACGTTCAAGTTCCAAAGCAGTAATCTCCGTCTCAATTTTGACCACCTCCTCATCTCTCCGTTTCTTAACACTAGCTATCAATGACAGGGCCTGGCCCCTGAGAACCGTTTTAAAAGCCTTCCAGAGAGATACAGCCGAGGAGACTGAACCCTCATTCTCCAAGAAATATTGGTCGATAGATTTCACCAAAGCTGTTCGAGTTTTGGGGTTACGAAAGTACCAGGGGTTAATCGGAGCCACACGGCCCTCCGTCTCAGAGCCCAGCTCCACCCTAAGCCATAGCGGGGAGTGATCTGATATACCACGGGCCAAATGCTTAACCTCGGCAACAGCGAGGGCCTGCCCCGCCGGTACCAAGAAATAATCAATCCTGTAGAGGCTGCCGTGGGCACCGGAAAGGAAAGTGTATTGGCGCTGTGTGGGGTGTAACAGTCTCCAACAATCAATCAAACCCAGGGTGTTGAAGTCAGCCAGCCAATTCTGCGTACCCCTAAGGTCCCTGGGTGGGTGTCGATCTACATGGCCATAAACAACCGCATTGAAGTCACCACCTATTAGCAAAGGTCCATCAGGAAGAGCCAGAAGAACCGGACCCAGGTCAGTAAACGTAGTCGACTGAAGGCCAGGCGGAACATATACAGAGACCAAGGAAATAGTCCGGCCCTCACATCTACCCGTGAGGGCCACATAACGCCCTCTGTCATCAAGTACAGTGGCATCAATTTCAAGTGGGAGCGAAGTCTTCATCAGGATACCAACCCCCCTAGAGCCAAAGGAGAACCCAGCATGCGCAACCAGACGGTACCCCTTCCTATTCATAGCGCGACAGGTGTTACCAACCAAGTGCGTCTCCTGCAGGAGAATTATATCTGGAGAGAGACGTTTCAACAGCTGCAACACAACACTACGTTTTATGTGATCCCCCAACCCATTCACATTCCAACTCATCAATTTCAGCTCCCTACCCCCATCCCGGAAAGGAAGAAGACCCAACCCCTGATAGAACACAGAACGACTTTCAAAAGAGATGAATATACATTGCCTTGCAAAAAGAAACAAACTGTCCCCAACGAAACCCCCCAACCCCCCCTGCAAAAACACGTTACAACACTTTCCACCCTGCACCCCTGCGCAACAGAGAAAAACCACCCAAACTTGCAGTGTGCCTGTCGCCCCCCCATCAAACTAAGCTACAAGAAGGAAAACGGAGGAGGAAAAAGACCCACCATTGACCCCCGCAAACCCCGAAATATAAAAATCAAGTCAATTGTCAAAGTTTATTGAACCACAGTTCGAAGGCCACAAATGACCTCAGGACACCATCCGCAGGCACCCATTCTTACTCAGCCTGTCCTCCTTCTGCTCCACCAGGCTGGCTCTCCGGAGAAGACTGATTCCGTAAAGTATCAAGCCAGTCAGCCACGACATCTGGACGATCGAAAAAATAAGTCCGCTCCGCATGTTCAATTCGCAGCTTGGCTGGAAACAGCATGGCGTACTTAAGGCCCATATCACGCAATCGTCGTTTCACACCCATGAAGCCAAGTCTTTGTCTCTGGACTGATTGTGTGAAGTCCGGATAAAAGCTGACCGTGGTATTCTCAAACCGTGTAGGCCCATTAGTCCGTGAAGCCTGCAGCACAGCATCTCTGTCTCGAAAGTTAAGGATTCTGGCTATGATAGGACTTGGAGGAGCTCCCTGTTTTGGACGGCCGCCCGGGACCCTGTGGGCACGTTCAATAGTGAAGAATTTGCTCAGTCCCTTAGGTGCAAGGTGGCGAATGATTAAGTCCTCCACAAAGAGGTCTGCAGCCGGATCCTCTGCTTTTCCGGAACTCCTATGATGCGGACGTTGTTCCGGCGAGCCCTTCCTTCATAGTCTTCGAGACGGCGGACAACGACATCACTGCTGTTCTTCATGCGAGCGACGTCTGTCTGCAGGGCAGTAACATCACTCGTTAGACTAGACGTCTTAATGTCCAATGATTTGACTTTCTCATTAGTTTTGCCCAAATCCGCACGAATCAAGTTCACATCAATTGCCACGGTATCAAGTTTATGGGCAAGGGCCTCAATTTGTTGTCCCAATGAGGACTTGATGCCATCTATGGCGGCCATGACATCCTGTAAGGTCGGTTCGGTCGACGAAGGAGGCTGTTCCTTCGTAGCGGCTCCTCCGGGAGAACCCTTCACATGGGTATAGCGGTCCATATTATTCGATTGCATGGAGCCACCTCGACGAGTAGTCTTAGATTTCAGCTTGTCCCCGTCAGGTTTCCCCGCCATTGATGGATTGATGGAAGCGGGTCACCGTGACACTGCGGACAGGAAAATGGCGAAACCTGATCCCGTCGGACAAGAAGAATCCCGCACTGTGGGCCAGGGTCAGAAGTTCTCCGTCTCTGGTGTGAACGGGCAGTGTAGGCGTCACGGGTGGCCCAAGCGTTCTCTGCGAACCCAGGGGGAGCTTATTCACAGTCGCCAGTCCCTTTGGACCCAAAACCGAAAGTGAAACCAAGCCGACCGGTGACACCAGTCTCCCGTAGGCCGCTGTTGTTCAATTATAGCTCGGGCATCAGGGCAACTCCACAGCCGGGCATCTCGGAGGGGTAGGCCGCAATCTTCAAGGCGCCATAACTCTGGATCCCGAAGTCCGATGTAGAATCTGTTTGCAGATTTTGCTTGACGCGTGGTTAGTCTTCACGGAGTCGCAATGAAGAGCATGATATAAGACAGGATAATTGCGGGGGGTTGTGAGGGTCTCGGGAGCCCTAAGCTCATGAGGCCATCTTGGTTGCGCGCGAAGCTCCTCCGTCTCGTCCATTGTTAAGATCTCGTAGACGGCGAAAAAATCAGTCTCGTCGACAAACCTTCCTAAGCGGCATTCGTCAACGCAACCTCTTCGTCGACGGCCAATACCTCTTCGACAACAGCTTCATCGACGATAACTCCGTCGACGGCAGCACCATCTTCGTCGGCGCCATTGTCCTCGTCGACGAAGACATCGGCCTCGTCGACGAAGACCTCGGCTTCGTCGACGGAAACCAAAATAGCTTCGTCGGTGCCAGGAACATCTTCGACGAAGCCCTCGATGACTACTTTGACAACGGGCCCAATATTCTCTGGCGACTGCAACTGCCTTCACGGTGGTGACGGCTACTACTGTTAAGCGTCCAGCTCCACTGGTTTTGAGCCCTTTACAACCTCGCTCAGGTCCACCGGCTCAACTATTTGCGTCTGAAGACGAGGGCGATTCAGGTGACTCATATGCAGATGACATCTTTCGTGCTGCCAGTAGCCCGTCGGAGCTACATATCAAAGGCCAAGACTATGATGACGAACGTGAGTCGCACATCTCAGTTCCAGATGACACCCGTGATGATGGTCATGATGTTCCTATGGCGCAGTTACCTCTGTCTTTGATCTCCAATCTTCAACACATGCTAAATGATTATAATCATCATTTCCCACCTTCTTCGCAGGCCTCTCCACCGCCTCCTTCAATACAGGAGTCCGTTCAGGTCGCACCGGCCCGGTCACCAGGTCCACAGTACCCTGATATTGATGATGCTGACCATCCTAACGATACAGACCAGGATGATGACGCTGCCCTTGCGGATTGGGACAATTACCAGGCTCAGACTCTGTCCCCTCCTCCTGCTTCCCCTCTGGCATCTCCTCCAGTGGATATTGGGGGTTTTCACCTTTTGATGGCGAGAGCAGCCAAGCGTTTCCACTTGCCTATGGTCATCAGGCAAGAGGACGGTTTTCTTTATGATTTTAAAGATCAGCCTCTGAAACAAGTGCATACTGTAGGAGAGTGGGGTCTGCAATCCTATGGTCACCCCAGATTTTTGCTTTTTGCTTCACTGGTTTACGACTTTCCCTGGCTGTGGGCCTGCTAATCAGACCCACAGCCTAGCTGTTCTCTCTCTAAATTAACAACCATGTACCTTAGGTGCATTTACCAATTGGTACTGGGCCACCTTATCAGTCCCTGTACAGTATACCTTAGGTATCCAGGGCATAGGTGTACCCAGGGCCTACCAGGGGCTGAAGCATGTATTATGCCACCCCTGGCTGGCCATCTAAACAGACCCAACTGGCTGCACGACAGCTGGGGCAAGGTGGTGTAATCACCCTTTGCTTTAGATATAGTTCCCTATATCTAAACCTAAAATGGACACATATATTCCTATCAGTCACTTCTATGGAAGGCCTTATCAATCCTGAAGGCAGAGTGCTTGGAATTATGTGAGATGGTGCTCTGGCATGAGCTGAGCCCGTTTGCAGCTTGCGGAACTAAGTCCTAATAGCTGTTCCATGATAACGCTATACCATATACTCTTAAGTGCATTATAATCCTCGCGGTTAAATGCTAACTCTGGTATAACATTATCAAAACATGTCGAGTAAGGTGTCATACGAATTGAAATACTAACCCCTCGCCAATTCTGGCGACGCGGGTAGCATTCCACCCTTCTAGAGGGACATGACATGTATGTAACTGAGAACCCCGGTTAAAGTTAACTCGAGCCTTGGCATCACAAAATGGATGCTGCCACCACAGACACAAGTCTGACCTCCTGCTGCTGGGAGTCCTTCCAGTGAGGGCGGCTTGGACAAAGGGTTTCCTGCCTTGGGAGGTGCTAGCACCACCCCAGACAGGATTTTGTGTATTGGGTAGGGTAGGCTTGAAAGGAATGAGACATGTCCGGGGCACACAAGGTGTCCTGTGCATACACCGGTTCCAACCAGTTGCTGGGGCATCCCTGCCCCAGCTCTGGCGGGAAGCCGGACAAAGGATTGGGGGTGTAGCCACCCCCCTTCCTGGTCCCACCCAGGGGAGGGACCTAGTCAGTAGTGCAGCCCCCTTTAGCAGGATAAAGGTAGGAGCTGGTCCCATTCCAAATCAGATTATCCTGAACATATTCTACAAGAAGAAACTCTGGACTTCGACGTTCTGCTCCACAGAAGACTGAAGAATCTCCCTTGTGGGCAAGGAGTGTCCACCCTGCACAAGCAGGCACCATCAAGCGTCCAGCGGCTTCCCTTTGTCGTCTTCCTTCCAGGATCCAGACTTCAGAGCCCGACGAGACCCGGATTCCCAGACAACTCCGACCTCAACTCACATCTGCAGCAAAGCTGAGACCCGTGGGTGCGACGAGACATGTGGGACCGGCCATCTTGGAAGAAACTGCACTTCGCTTCCAGCACGACTCCCGAGGTAAACTCGACCAAGTGCTTTGGGGACTGAGAAGCCCCATCCCCGAGCAGCTCCTGCACCGAAGATCAGCCCTCCAGCATCCACGAGATCTGCGTGGGGCCCTTCTGCTTTGTTGCTGCTCGACGCGTTGTCTGGTCACTTGCCGGCTGGCTAGTGGCCTCCTAGAAGACGAACCTTTGAATCTTTTCTGCTGGTCTGGTTGCTCCAGACTGGCCCTTGCTCCCTTCCAAAAGAGGGGCACCCCGGACTCTCCTAGTCCGCACCAGACGCTTTCTCCACTCACCGCGTGGGTTGCCTTTGCCAAGGCCTGTTGACGCCGATTCCGGATCCAACACCGCCGACAGCGAGAGCCTGCGTGGGACAGCTCGTGCCTCCATCCTGGTCGTCGAAGACACCTCGTGGTCCACGGGGCTGCAGAGTCAAGCGTCCACTCTTCACCTGATCACGACGACGACATCTGGTTCCTTCCTGGTTCCACTCCAGTCACTGGCTAGTGACTGTGAACATTGTCCCCTCTGCTTTCAGGTCTCCTTCTTCAACAATCCACCCTTGGATTGCACCGGACATCCTCCTCCTGGTCGCCTGCGGCATCTTTTCTTTCAGGCTCCATAGACTTCAACGCGAGAACCCGACACGACTTCGCACCTATGCACCCACAGCCCGTGGGTGAGGTAACGAGAGCATTTCGGTGCTCAAGGGTAGTTTAACTGTCCTAGTGTCCAGTTCCACAGTCGTTTTAGTCCTACCTAGTCAGGATTGTCCGTACTCACCTTTTTCTTGAACTGTACTGTCCATAGACGTTGTTACGCATCTCATGTGTGAGTTCACACTCTGCACACGCGTTCCGTGGGCCTCCTATTACTTACCTAGTGTTAGGGTAGCGTGGTCCCAACGATCCTACAGCCTCTGGACAGCTCCATTCCTTCTATTGACTTTCACATTCCACTTACTTAGTATATGGTTTGCCGTTCCCCTAGGGCACCATTGTGATTTAGTGCAACTTATCGTATTTTTCAGAAGAGATTGTCATGTGCTTAGCCCTCTGACCTCATAAAGAGTTCAGAGGTGTTGTTAATAATAAATATACTGTTTATTTTCATAACAACCAGTGTGGTGTCCTTTCATCTGGTATTCAAGGGGTTATATTGTGGTAAAACAGCTGGCTTCACATGCCAAAAGAGTTTAGCCTAAGACTGCTTTGTCCATGCTACCATTAGGATAGCTGGTCTATATGGTTGACTTACAACCAATCGCCATAAGGGTTGTTTGGACTGATACAAGGTGATCACTAGAACTAGTGAGCATCATATATCAGGCAAACTTCTCACACATACCATTCCAATCATAGATTTCATTTGAACAGAAGGACTCAAACTCATGGAAAGGCCTAATTCAGTTCCGGCCATACTCCCACGCATTGACAAAAATATAAGGCGCCTGAAGATTCGCCTGCCTGCCTTGTTTCTCAACCAAATCCGGCCTCTGCCATTACGCAGGCTACCCAAAAGAGATCACGTAATCCGGCTTCTCCTTTAACATCACCGCCGGACCAGGAAGGTCGACGCCTAGACACCATCGCCAAAAAGTTCTCCACGAGGTCTGCAACAAATGTAAGGGCGGCAAATTCTTTAGCCATCCTCGGCCGTTCTGACCGACAACTGTGGTCGGAAATCGCTGCTTTGGTCGACCTGATTCCTGACTCCTCCAGGGCAGAGGCACAAAAGATCCTGTAAGAGGGTGAAAGAATTTAATCTGAAATTATAGACTGCGCAGTCGATATTTCCTTGACAGGCTTCAGACAACTGGCAGGCGCTGCAGTCTTAAGAAGGCAGGGCTGGCTTAAGGCTACGTCCTTTCAGCCGGAGGTGCAAGCAAAAATACTCGACTTGCCCTTCGATGGAGAGTCTCTCTTCGGCAAGCATGTGGACGACGCACCGGAAACGACCATTTCGTGGAGCCCGTGGCAGGGGCACATCCTCCAATTTTTGAGGCTCCTCCCAGTACTGCTCCTACGGTGACAACAGACAGCGTTACTCCAACCAGCCTCAGTCTAGACAGACCGATTCCAGACCATACAGGAGAAAATCCTCCTACAGAGGAGGAAACTCTTCCAAAAAACAATGACTTTCTAAACACCAAGTCTTTTCCTGCTCTGCAGATTGGAGCTCGAATCTCCCGAAACTTTTACAATTGGTCACAAATAACTTCCGATCGTTGGGTCTTGGATGTGATTTCAAGAGGCCACGCCCTAGAATTTCTCAAAATTCCTCCCAACCGCCCTCCAACTGGTCCCCCTCCAGCACACTTGAAGGAACTGTTTGCACAAGTTGCAGTCATGATTCAAAAAGGAGCAGTCGAAGTGGTTCCTCGATTACAACAAGGGACAGGCTTTTACTCCCGAGTTTTTCTCATCCAAAAGAAATCGGGAGAGTGGTGCCCGATGTTAGACCTCTGAGCTCTCAACATGTACATAAAGTCCCAAACATTTCGAATGCTGACTTTGCTGGAAATCTTACAGTTCCTAAACCCCGAGGAGTTCCTCTCCACAATCGACCTCCAAGATGCCTACTTTCATGTGCCAATCCATCACAGACACAGAAAGTACCTGCATTTCAAAGTAGGGACGAAACACTTCCAATTCAAGGTTCTGTCTTTCGGCCTTCGTTCCGCTCCGAGGGTCTTCACAAAGACCATGGCTCCGGTAGCGGCTTATTTACGCCTACAGGGCATACAAATTTACCCCTACTTATACGATTGCCTGATAAAGGCCCCAACCTTTCTCGCAGCACAACAACACACTCAGACTTGCCTGTCAGTCTTCAAGAACTTGGGTCTTTCCATCAACTATGAAAAATCGCATGTCCAACCAGCACAGAAAGGAGTTTTTCTGGGAGCATTAATAGACACAAACCTAGCAATGGTGTTTGTTTCACTGGAGCGCCAAGCTCGCATTTCCAAAATGGTGGCTCTTCTACGCTCAAAAAAGCCTGCTTCTGTCCGCATATTGAAATCCTTTCTGGGCATGACGTCGTCCTGCATACCATTGATCCCCAACTGCAGGTTACACATGAGAATAATCCAAGAAGAATTGGACAAACAGTGGCGGCAAATCTCAGGCACATTCAACGACAAGGTCTCACTGACACCTCGACTTCAGGGAGCGTTGAAATGGTGGGCTCACCCACCCAACATCGCAATAGGGCGCATGTTTCAAGAGTCCGCCCCCACGCTTACCCTTACAATGGACGCTTTCTTAGAGGGTTGGGGCGCACACCTAGAAGGGTTGTCAGTCAACGGCAAATGGACTCCGGACCAACGCAGGTGGCACATCAATCGCCTGGAGCTCTTGGCCATCTTTCTCACCCTGAAGTCCTTCCGTCTGCTGGTGGAAGGAGAGTCCCTGTTGGTGCGTACGGACAACACCACCAGTATGCACTACCTCAACAAGCAAGGGGTACGAGATCTCTTCTGCTCTCCAGACAGACACAGCAGATCTGGAAATAGGCGATACAGCATCGAGTACATTTGACTGCAGTTCAGGTACCGGGCATCTCCAACGCCCATGCAGACTCTCTCAGCAGTTCTGCCACGGTCAACTCGAGTGGGAACTCCATCAGCCAACTCTGGACTATGTCTTTCACATGTGGGTGCAACCGGACATGGATCTATTTGCGACACCACTCAATCGCAAATGCCTACGCTACGCAAGTTGGCATCCTCACAGGATTGAGCGGGAATGCATTTTCGATCAACTGGTCAAAAGAATTCGCATACGCTTTTCCGCCGATCCCTCTTGTTCCACGTCTCCTACACCGAATGAGAGCACAACCATGTTGCATCCTGTTGATTGCGCCCAGGTGGCCGCGTCGACCATGGTTCACGGATCTTCTTCTTCTTTCCCAGTGCGATCCGATCCCTCTTCGCCCCCTGCCTCACCTTCTCACCATGAACCACGTACAGATCTGCCATCCAGACCCGGCATTTCTCCAGCTTCACGCTCGGAACCTGAGCACAATGAGTTCGCCCATCTAAATATTGCTCCTGACTGTAGAGAGGTCCTTGCTCATGCATGTGCTCCTTCAACCATTAAAACCTATAAATTGGAATGGAAACAGTTTTGTGTTTGGTGCCACTCGGAAAACATTGATCCTATGCTCGCCACCCCTGAGCAAATACTGCCTTTCTTCCTCCTTTTGGCAAAGTCGGGACTTTCACATTCCACTCTCAAAGTTTTCCTGGCCCCACTTTCCCGCTTTCGCCATGATGGTTCCACATCTCTGTACTCCTCTCTGATCATTCGCCAGTTCTTTAAAGGTCTGTTCCGGATGTTTCCACCTATCTTGCGTCCTCCACCTGCTTGGTGTCTGAATCTTGTCTTAGCACAGCTTCTCAAGACTCCATTCGAACCAATCCACTAAGCGAATTTGAAATTCCTTACTTGGAAAGTTTCCCTCCTCCTCGCACTTACATCCTCCAGGCGAGTGAGCGAAATCCAAGCTTTCACCATTCAGCCACCTTTTCTTCAATTCTTAAAGGACGCTGTTGTACTTCGTACAAACCCTAAGTTTGAACCAAAAGTTCCATCTGACTTCCACCTTAACGAACCTGTCATTCTCAAGACTTTTTTCCCTAACCCTCAGTCTCCCGCTGAGCGTACTCTTCATTCCCTTGACCTGAAGCGATGTCTCAAATTCTACATCCACCGCACTGTTGTCTATCGAAGGTCCGACCAACTCTTTGTGGCCTATGGGCGGATGCGCAAGGGACATCCGGTCACTAAACAGACCATCATTCGTTGGATTTCTTCTGCCATCAACGAGCTGGCAAGCCTCTTTCTGCTCCGGTGCGCGCACACTCGACGAGAGCAGTTGCATCCTCTACCGCCCTGTTTGCTGAAGTGCCTCTACATCAGATCTGCAGGGTGGCAATGTGGTCCAGCAGGCACACGTTCACGAGGCACTACTGTCTGCAGACCGCTAACGCTGCGGACACTGCTGTGGGTCAAGCGGTGCTACGTAATCTCTTCAAATAAAGGTGAGCCTCTGCTGCTTCCCCCCCTCCTGTCATAAAAGGTTTTTTCTTGTGCTCATATGCAATGTTAATATGTGTATTTATATGGGTGCATTTTTCTTTATTGCCTTTTATGACTCTAATTATGTTGGCTTACTGCTTTCTATTCTTATTCAAGCATGTGAATCTATGAAAGACACCCTAATACTGGATAAGAACAAAAGTTACTTACCTGTAAACTGTGGTTCTCCAGTATTGGTGTCTTTCATAGATTCACATGCGACCCACCCGTCCTCCCCTCAGAGGCTCTCTTCTCCTCATGCACTCTTGGTCACTCTTGTGCTATGAAAATCTGAGGGCTTGAGCTTCTGTGGAGAAGGTTCTAGAGGGTGCTACAGCCTGATTGGCTGGAATGTGGACTATTATAATGACCTGGATATGTTACTAAAGTGAGCTCTCCCTCAATGCTTTCTATGGGCCAATGCTGTTCTATGGTGCTTCAAAATTTTACTTTTTAATATGTATATCATTTGATATCTATATTTAGGTATATATATATATTTTTTATGTATATATGTTTCTTACTACTATTTTATGTACCGTGGGACTCCCACTAAGACGACGGGGAATTATTCAAGCATGTGAATCTATGAAAGACACCCTAATACTGGAGAAATCCAAGATCTTGAGATATTGGTTATTTGTCTGTCATCGTGATTTGTAACGTGAGACACCACTTACACCTTGATAGGGATTCTGTAGTAAGGTTTTCTTTTCTAGGGGGTTTGTTTAAGTAGTTTATTGTAACTTGGTCTTGAGTGCATGGAACCAAGAACAGTGAGTGAGCCAGACGACTACAGGACAGTAGTGTACCAGTACGATGGGGGTTCAAACATGTTTGCAGTTTTATCCTTAGTATGAACATTCCTTAAAGGGGTTGTATTAGATGTACTTGACTTTTTTCTCCTTTCTACAGTAAACAGACAAAAGGTTATTTAGTTATTGGATATGAAAGAGGTTTTGCAATTGTTTTCCTGTTTCACAGATAAGTCATGCTGTGATTGGTTACACAGCCATGGAGCTGCACTGGAATTAGTGATAAGTCGTCACAAAATATATATATATATTTATGTATATATGTTTCTTACTACTATTTTATGTACCGTGGGACTCCCAGTTCGACGACAGGGAATTATTCAAGCATGTAAATCTAGGAAGGACACCAATACTGGAGAACCACAGTTTGAAGGTAAGTAACTTTTGTTCTTACGGCAAATCCGATCACCAATTAAATTCAAAAAAACAAATGTAACTTCAAATGTGATTACAAATATGAATGATACATCAACACAAAAGTAACCAGTCCATCAATTGTGCCATGATCACAATCGCATACTCAAATAAGTACAGAAACAGAAATCCATCCCCACAATTGCCTAATTCAATTCACATTTACAAACTCTGTTTCTCCCTGTTCATACTTGCACTCTGATATCGTTCAGGAGCACACAGCCAATACAGCTTGTCCCTTCTCGGCAGGATTCGACATCGGAAAGTTGACCAAATTCCAAAAAGTCAATTCTGCCTTGGACCGAGCATTAAAACTTCAAAAAATTGGAGAAAACCTTTGGGGACCCCTTTAAAGAGGAAGTCCTTGTATGCTAACCATAATCTGCTGCCAAAATGTGTGGGAGCCGAAACCCAATAATTTATTGAACCCCAATAATTTACACACCCGGATTTTTACCTCAGGCAGTTTGTTTCTGCTGTTTTAGTTAATTTAGCTGCAAGAGACACCACCCTCCCCAACATTAAAACTACTGATTGGAAAAGTAGCTACAAATAGATGCTGTGACTACTCAATAACTGAGTTGTAGATCAAAATATGTTTAAGATGTTTATTGAAGTATTCCTAATATAAGTAGTACAGAAAAATGCATAGATTGCCATGAAGGCTTAGATACGGAACACAAAATCAGATATCCAAACTATAATCCCTGTTTAAGCAGTTAATCTTCCTAGATTTTAAGTGTCAAACTCATAAAGAGTATTGACTGTATTCTAATAGAGAATAAAGAAGATTTCAAATAAATTGGTCAGTCTCGGGAGGAAAATGAGAAGTCGGCCCAAAGCTTCAAAACTAGGTTTTTGATATATATTTTATGCATAAACAATTAGCTACTCTACAGATTCATCATTCCATGGTCATGGGTAGCTCACATTGGCAAATCAAAAGCAGCACCGTAATAGTTAAAACTCTTAGCATTAACCCATTTCTAAATGTAAAAGAAATCTTCCATTTTCCTCCTCAGAAACTGCACTGCGTAGGTGTGCTCTGTGGAAACCTTGGTGAGAAAAGACTTGCAGTGTGTCACTTACTGCGAGGGGAAATGAGTAGGAGCAAGATGAGCTGAACACCAGAAACATCAGCCATTCTATTAAAACGGAGTCTTGCAAGAAAATGTGGCATTATTATACTACATTATTAATCAAATGTCTGATTAATACAATTAACTCATTTCAAGGGAATCTTCATTAGTTCATCAGCTATGGCCACATGCATCATTAAATCACTTATTTGCACAAATCAAAAATGTCTATACTTGCACTGAATAATAAATGTACCTTAGAGTCTGGATACTGGGTCTGACATTGCTTCTATTTCTCCTTCATACTTTGACCCATAGAGCCTACATAAAATAGCCTGTCTCACAGTGAGAGCCTTTATAGCTAGTTAACTGAATGCTTTGCTTAGCTAGAGGAACCAGTGCCATAAGGAAAGATTGCACCTGGCATTTTTCTGAGCATGCAGTCTCACACAGTATTCCACTTCAAGCAGATGGCACTTGCTCATCTGTTTGCACTTTGCTCTTCTGCAATCTAGAGTCAATAGTACTGGAATGTCTCGCTCCTGCTGTGCTCTGTTTTTGTAAACTTTTGCCATCTTGTACTCTTCAGGCTTTGAAGATTCCAGCAGACCTGTGCTCTTGTTTGGAGATCTGATCTTGTTCACAGGTTGTTCACAAACAGTTGTGTTTAAAGATTAACGCCAAATGGCTATTTTCAATGTGTATTCACCAGGACACCCAACAACTATGTGGAAAAGATCCCAGCCAGACACTTGATAGCTCATAGCTTCAGGAGCCAGTGTCTGCAACCTGTTGCTAATAAATTGTAACATGTTGACAGTACAGCTTATGTTCTGGTAAAGAGGTCCCATGCATGACCTGGTGAAACTCTGCCACCCTGACCTGTACATTATCTCCTGTTCTACGTTGTTTTCCTCTGTTGGACTCTATCTGCAAGCCTTCTGAAGGAGCTCTGCTTTTGACTCTAGATGTTCAACAGCACTGCCTAACTCGTGAAAGGAAATGTATTCAAAGCGAACACTCATAGTGAGCCAGCAACTGTCCCCCTTTTGAGTAGACTGTAAAGTGACTAGTGGTGACAAGAACTTATTATTGTTCATGGTTACAATACATGTTACCTGCACCCCAGTTGAATGTATGTCTATTGGGAGACCTGTCTGAAGGTCTGTCAATCTCTTTTAACTGAGTCCCTTACCTTCCTTGTGTGTGTCTGGGCGAGATCCACGTGGGTTAGTCTAGGTGTCCATTTTGGACACTGGGTAAGGCTGCACAAAGTGGTGGTCTCCCTACTGACTCCTCGGCATCTGTGGTGGACTTAAGAGCCTGCTAGTTGCTTTAGGGCTCTCCTTGATATTGCAGATATGTGATGATTGGAGCAACACTTTCCAAGCCCTTTCATTGTAGGAGCAAGTTCCCTTTGAACACAGTGAAACCTATGCCTCACACGTTTTCTGTCTTACTCAATAGGACCTTGTAATCTAAGCTCTCTGGCTTGTCCAGACTGATTTAAACAATAAAACGACCGGAACCAATATTATAAAAGCATGACCACAATGGCCTCTTTCAAGGTAGAAGGCTTTAAAGTTGTGTAACTTCCTGGGAACTCCTTAGATGATGATCACCCAGTATTGCTTTTGCGATCACTTGTAGAAACAAAAATTGAAACACAGACTAAACAGTAAGTGTGTATGCTATTTACTGTATCTTGAGTTTCTATTATATAAAGCCTCCTGCTGTAAGCCTTGACTTCTCGGCTTTACTGCAGTTGGAGAGTCTGGTATCTAAAAGGTATATCTTGGTTATTCTGCTGTGATGCATCACTATTGGTGGCCCTGGAACATCGGTGCTACATGGGACAATCACACATTATTCTGTCGCATAACCCCTGAATTCGATGGACCCCTGATAGGGTCTTGCTACCCTCATTATAATGTGTTCTAACATGGTAATATAGTTTGAATGCACACACCTAGTTGCACTGAGGCAGTGGCTATTAGATGTTACAGTCAAATTTGAAAGATGTTCATATTTATTTTTTTACCCAGTAGTATGACTCGAATTGTTATGACAGAAGTCACTTCAGGTTCAAGAATCTAAGCATGAATTTTCTGATGTAATCCTGTGCAAATTAAAGTGCTTGTAGTATGGCTGTCAATTCTCTGTCTGCTTTGTAAAGCACAGCGAGAAACATTAAAGAGTTCCCCTCCCCCCCATGAACTGCGACCCACATTAACTTAAAATCCCTTTGTCACTTACGCAGAATTTTTGTTGTGTTCTTCATGTGCTGTTGTGAGTGTAACACCTTTGAACATTTATTTCAGTGGATTGCTGGGATGGGCCTGATGGAATGCCAGTGATCTATCACGGACATACCTTAACCACCAAAATCAAGTTCTCAGATGTTTTGTCAACCATCAAAGAGCACGCCTTTGTCACCTCAGAGTGAGTATAGGGGGTTTGCATGCAAGTGTTCATTGTCCAGAGCAGCAGTGTTGCGCCTCCATTCTAACTTTAATTTATATACTTGCCATTTTCACAGACACCCAGTCATTCTCTCAATCGAGGACCACTGCAGCATTGCTCAGCAGAGGAACATGGCCCATCAGTTTAAGAAGGTCTTTGGGGAAATGCTATTGACAAAACCGGTAGACATTGCTGCTGATGGGCTGCCTTCACCAAACCAGCTTAAGAGGAAAATTCTCATAAAGGTGAGTGCATTTTGTGTAGGTGGTGTGTTTAGAAGATACGGTGACTGTTTTGCACTGCATTTTTAAGGGTTGTGTGTGTTTAGTGGTTGGCATATGTTTGGTGTTAGTTTGTATTTGGCTAATAGAGCTATGTATGTATGTGTGTGCATGTGCACATGTGCAGTGGGCACTGTGTTTGGTGGCAAATGTTTTAGGGGAGCTGTTGTGTTTAAAAAGACTGCAGTGTTTGCGGTATCATGTGTGCTTGTAAGGCAATTTTTGATGGTTGTAGGGTTCTGACAAATCTAATTTGTCACAGGTAGGACATGTGGTGTGTATTATGTTCAGTTGGGCTCAATTATTGAGTGCCTCTGGTGGATGGCTGTTGTGTGCTTGTACAGAGGTGAATCTGATACAGTACATCTAGCAACTGCAGTATGTTTAGTGGGCTGTAATGCTGATTATACTGTTTTGTTTATTGTTTCTAGTATGAGAGCTGTGCCTAGTAAGTACATTTGAACTGTTCCCATCACTTTGTCAAGTGTAGGCCAGTTGACAGTATTTGCAAAACATTGTTTTACACCTGTTTCTGATTTCAACTGAAGTACCTGTGCATTGGTTTCTACTTAAAACAACTGAATTTCTGTTGGCTTTCTTTACATGGAGGCCATAGGCTGAAACATTCTATGAACTCAGACCATCATTGAGTGCATAATTCTGATATATTGATAGGATTAAGTCAGGCCACACATTACTGTTGTATATGTTGCATAAATAAAGGATTAACATTGAAAATGCCCCCTTTCCCATTAGAGCAGAAACATATTGGGTTACTCTTTAGTCACTGACATTTTTTCTTTTTGAAAAGGTGTTTGTGGGTCAGATGGTGTCTACTAAATCTCTGTAGCTTCACTCTAAATTTTTACTGTTCCAGTCTTGTCATTTAGTGCACCTCTGCTACTGACTCAGTTCACTTATCTCCCTTCTTGTAGTGAACCAGTTGATAGCTTTGCCCCACTGGGGCCCTCACTTGAAGTTCCAGTATATGAAACTTCTCCCTCATTCAAAACAACCTCCCTCTGGGGGTATAGCTCATCTCTAATCTGTCGAATGGGAGGGAAGTTTAAGACTCAGATTGAAAGTGGCATGCTGGAACCTGCAGCATCCAGGGAATATACAGTCAGAACTTGGATCACTTGGAGGAACGTTTTCTAAAAGGTGCAGTCTCTGCCTGAGCTATAGTTGAATGTTTCGATGCCTGCAGAATGCTAGTAGTATCCGTCTTACTTTTTAACAGGAGACTATGCTTATTGTTGCATCCCATCAGTGAATCCCATGTGGGAGCTGAAGCTGCTGTAACGAAATCCAAGCTTGAATGTTGTGACAAGTGTTACCCTTCTGATAAGAACAGTCCATGCAGAGGCTTAATTCCAGGAGGCCTTGTCTAAGGTATCCGGAGTCCTGGGGCACCCCTGCTCTGTTCTCCTTACAAGGTAGTTCTTTTGAAGGCTTCTATCCAAACTGATGCCCCATCTGTAGATACAAAGAAGTTAATCTACCTGTTGTCCAGAAGAACCCTGAGGTTGAGGGCAAGGGAAACTCCTGAGCATTCCTAAAGAATGATCTTCCATTGAGGAGATCAGGTTTATTCCTTATGGGATTGAGGTTCTGAAATGTCCTATATCTGATCCTGTACCTCTCTTACAAACATATTGAGTAGCATAATATTTAAGTTGAGGCAATTTGCTTTCTTAAGGCATTTTCCAAATGTATTCACTCACTCATTTAGCCAATTGGGAAAGGAATCATGCTGATACCTTTAGGGTGACTCTTGCCATCCCTTTAAAGTTCATAAGACCTGAGATTGTATTTTCTATCTTGCAGCACAAAAAGCTGGCCGAGGGCAGTGCTTATGAAGAGATGCCAACTTCCACTGTGTACTCTGAAAACGACATCAGCAACTCTATCAAGAATGGCATCCTATACCTAGAAGATCCCATCAACCATGTAAGTCTGCGTGTTGCTGTTTTCAGTAAACAAAGAGGCAACTTGTTTGAAAAAGTGGGCAGCATTTCACATATAGCTGACTTCGATAATAGCTTCCTGGGCATTAAGTCTTGTCTGCCATTTTATTTCCCATCGAAATGCTGACCGTTATTTTCAGTTTTTAGGCTGTGTGTCCATGACTGAGGGGATGTCATAGTGCTGGCCATTAAGTGTTAGATAGATCAGTGTGCAGCTTGTTAGAACTCTGCTTCACAAGCTTATCCCATGGAGATAATCCAGAGTTACATTTATATTCTTGGGCATGCTTCGGAGGTAGTCTGCTAGGATTTTATGGGGGGGGTGTTCGGATTTAGAAGCGCAATCACAGTTATCTAATATTTAACAGACACCCCTTTCCAGCCTTAGTCGATTAGTTGCCCAAATGCTCTTCTGGTGTTCTACCCACATATAGCTTCACGCTAAAGGCCCTTCTTTGGGTATCTTTCTTCATTGATAGACTGACACTCTTTTCCATTTACCTTGCAAGTGTCGGGTGTGTGAGGGCCGCTTTAATCAGAGATCCTTTCAATAAGATTATATTTTTACTCAGTGGGGAAGGAAAGGATGGGACCCAGGAGAGCTTTAAAATTGATAAAAGTATAACTAACCTGCATTTTATATTTCCTTAGAAATTCATTCAGCAGAATGCGGCCAAATGATGCAACAATGTAGTACACCAGTTAATAATGTGATTCATGTCCTGCTTTTACATTGAAGAGCATTAATATAATAGCGGAGTATGCTATACTGCTACAAAAACGGTCAAGTTCTATTTATGATTAAAAGAGTAGTCCAGGTTAAGAATGGCACTGTCACAATTTTGTTGATGTTGAAGGATGGCCAGCTTGGGACACTGTAAGTGGGGGTGGGTGAGTCTCATTTTTTTAAAACTCTTTTTATTATATGTAAAGAAAACAAACAAACAAGGCAAAAAGAGCAATACAGTGCAGGTGCGTTCCTGAGCAGGAGGGAAAAGGTAATAAAATCATAATGCAAGTCAATTAACGAGAATCAGTGGGGGGGCATAATCGGGGGAAAAGACTTGAGTTCAAAACATGGAAATTAGAAGAAATCATGGAATGTCGGATCAGGGAGAGTGTGGGACATCGGGAACATCAGGAAGGGGTGGTGTGCATATATCTCCTCTGTAGGAGTTCCATTGACTCCAAATTTTACCCCATATTTTGGGCCTACCTCGCGCCACATACACCATCTTCTCTCGAAACATACACCAATCCATGTTCTCCTTCCATACCGAGACCGTCGCGGGCGATGAGCGCCCTACAACTGTGCAATGTCTCTTTTGGCAATCATGTTGGCCAGGGTCGCCCATCGCATCTGAGCCACGTCATAGTAATTCGGTTCCCAGACATTCAACAAACACCGCCTAGCTTCAGGTTGCATCGCGACTCCCGTGACCTCTTCCATAACCGCATGCACTCTATTCCAAAACGCAGCAACCTCTGGACATTCCCAAATTATGTGAAGGAAAGTGGCAAGTTGACCACAACCACGGTTGCATAACCCATCTACATAATAACCCATTCGAATCAGTCGCGGGCCAGTCACATAAACACGGTGCAAAATCTTGAGCTGGACCAGTCGAAGACGGGCTGGTATCGCGACCTCCTTGGGTGAGGAAATCACGGATTGCCAGTCCTCATCGTCTAATATTAAGCCGTCTCTGGTCCAGATCGCTCTTAGACGTGTTAACAGGCCAGACCGATCATTAATTAATTTCTTATAGATCAAAGAAATCGTGCTATCGGGCACATATCCGTCAAGTATTCGATCCTCCAACGTGGAAGATTCCGGAATATCAGTCCCAATGGGGAAAACAGAACTCAACGCATGACGAATCTGTAAATAGCGAAAAAATTCCCGATCACTGAACTCATATTCCGCCTTCAAGACCTCAAATGTCTTGATCTTATCCTTAACCCAGAGATCGCCCACTCTACTGATACCAATCATATCCCATTTCTCAAAGCCTTTCGTCCTCCACAAACTGCCCAATCTGCAAGAATCATATAACGGGGTCGCTCGGGTTAGTCTATCGCTCCACCCCATTGCCGCATTTGCACAATGCCACACCTGCACCGCTATCTTGGTAGGCCCAGTAAGCGTCCGAACCGTCGATCTAGAATAGAGCGCCCTGCTATAATTCCCACCCGGTAACAACCACCTATCCATCTCAAATGCGGGGTCTAAACCCGGACTATACATACCGTGGTTGATTGCACTCAGTTGAGAGGCCCAGTAATAGCGCCTGATATCTGGAAGAGCAATGCCGCCGTCATACCAGGGAAGCGTAAGTTTAGGGAGGGCAATACGGGAACGCCCATCCCAAATCAACTGTCTTTGTAAACTCTCCACCTCCCGGAAGTATTTTGCCGGAATTGCGTCAAACGTATTCTGGAGCACGTATAAAACCCGCGGTAAAGACATCATTTTAAAAAGAGCCGCTCACCCGAGGGGGGACAAAGGAAGCCCCGCGCCAGCCCACCACGTCAGATCGCAATCGTTGTAGCGGAGGGAGTAAATTACGGTCATATCTGACCATGGGGTCCAAGGTGATAAAAGCTCCCAAATATTTGAAACCCGCATGTGTTACCTGTATGGGACAACCACGCGGCAATACAGGGGCGACACCCGCGAGTACGTATATACAGGACTTAGACCAGTTAATCACGAGGCCAGAATTTCGTCCGAATGAAGTCAGCACATCAAACAGCACGTTGAACGACTTTTGGGGCGAAGTGAGGTACAGCAAAATATCATCCGCATAAAGCGATATGCGATCCTCAAATTCAGGGGTCCATTGTATACCTCTCATCGATGGTTCCCAGCGCAACCATACAGCCAGAGCTCCAGAGCGAGAGCAAAGAGAAGTGGAGACAACAGACATCCTTGTCGAGTACCCCTTCCCAGAGCGAAGGGGATGGATTCCCGACCATTGACCACCACCTGCGCCAACGGTGCCTCATATAGAAGTTTCACCCAGCCAATAAAGCCAGGACCAAAGCCGAATTTCGCAAGAGAGGCCCACAAATACGACCATTCCACGGTGTCAAAAGCCATCGTGGCGTCAAGGGAGACCAAGATGGCCGACTCCCGAAGATATGGGGCTCTCGCGAGAGCGCCGTGCAAGCGTCTCAAATTCAGTGCTGTATTGCGGCGTGGGATGAAGCCGGACTGGTCCGGATGAATCAAGTCACTAATCACATTTATAAGACGGTTTGCTAATACCTTAGCGAGGATCTTTGGCTCTGCATTAAGAAGCGATATGGGTCTGTAGGACGCACAACAAGCCAGTGGCTTCCCCTCTTTGTGAATCACAACTATCGATGCAAGACGTTGATCGTAAGGAAGGGAGCCAGTATCTCTCGATTCCAAGAACCTATCGCGAAGATATGGTGCAATTCTATCCGGACGCAGCTTGTAGAGCTCAATAGGGAGACCATTGGGACCCGTAGCCTTCCCAGATCGAAGAGAGTGTATGGCAAGAGCTATCTCATCCACAGAAAGTGGCGCATCCAGCAGCTCCCTATCTGAGTCCGATAGGCACGGCAGCAAAATATCCTTTAACAACTGATGAGTCTTCCTCGGGCCTATCAGACACTGGGGAATAAACCTCCTGAAAATGATCAGCGAAGCACTCAACTATCTCAACCGGGTCAGTCACACGCATTCTATCAGGCCTCTCAATCATCGGAACCACACGACTCGCTCTTTCCTTTCTATCCAACCATGCAATCAATTTCCCGGCCTTATCCCCCACATCATACAGCCGCCCCTGTCGCTCCCTACTCATGAGTTTAGCGGCATCGGTCACCAGAGCCCTGTAATCAGACTGTTTGAGACCGAGGACATGAAGTTAATCACGGGTGACCCCCAACTCCAACTCTTCTTCCAGCTCAGTAATATCAGCCTCAAGTCGGACCTCTGCCTCATTTCTGCTTTTCTTGGCACCAGCAATCCATGATCAGGCATGTCCACGAAGGACCGTCTTAAACGCTTCCCACAATGAAACAGAAGAAGACACCGATCCCTCATTCTCAAGAAAGTAGTGATCTAGAGATTTAACAAGTTCAGCACGGGTCTTAGGGTTGTGGAGATACCAGGGGTTAATCGGAGCCACTCGACCCCCAGTGCCTGAATTAGTGTCCATATGAAGCCATACGGGAGAGTGGTCCGAAATTCACCGAGCTAAGTGTCTGATCTCCTTAATCAATGAGGCCTGTGCTGCCGGCATCAAGACATAGTCCAACCTGGAGAGGCTACCGTGGACACTCGAATGGAAGGTAAACTGTGCCCGACCCGGATGCATCACCCTCCAACAATCAATCAAGCCCAGAGTTTCCAGAAAGCCACTCAACCATGACTGGGACCTTGCGATATCCCGGGGAGGATGGCGATCCTCTACACCAGAAACAACAGAATTAAAGTCTCCACCCGCCATCAACATACAGTCAGGAAGTCCCAAAACCACCCTTCCCAAATCAGCAAAGGTCGAGGACTGCAAACCAGGGGGGACGTATACAGAAAGCAGCATGATGGTCTTCCCCTCCCACCTACCAGTGAGAGCAGCATAGCGCCCTCTGTCGTCACATATTACATTGTCAACCTCAAGGGGAAGAGAGTTCTGAACAAGAATACCCACCCCCCTGGAACCGGAGGTGAAACCAGCGTGGCACATCAAGGTGGTACCCCCGCCTATTCATAGCATGACAAGTGTTCCCAATCAGATGTGATTCCTGCAATAACACTACATCAGGGGAGAAGCGTTTCAAGTATTGCAGCACTACACCCAGTTTTATCCTATCCCCCAATCCGTTAACATTCCAACATAAAAGTCTCAACCCCTGCCCTCCCCACCCAAAGCGCAGCACCCAGATCAAATAATAAATCAATACGTTGCCTTGAGAAAGAACCAAAATACACCCCAAACACTCCCCACCCTCCCCCCACAATCCCAAAAAACGAACTCCCTGCACCCCTGCGTTAGACTCAGAAGCCACCCCAACTTGCAGTGTGCCTGTCGCCCTAACATAGAACTAATCTACAAAAAGAAACCCAGAGGAGGAAAGAGTCCCATCCCCTCGCCACCTCTAAATACACACAGAAGTCTTATAAACACAGGAGATGTCAAACCACAGTAACATATCGTAAATAGTGTCAGAAATCCGGGAGCTTTCGCTCATTCTTGCTCAGGTTGGCCGCCCTCAGCTCCATCGGAGTGTTGTGGGCGATCTCGTCGCTCAGGCAAGGAATCAAGCCAGTCACTCACTCTTTCAGGGCTATCGAAGAAAAATGTCCGGTCCTCATATTCAATCCGTAGTCTGGTCGGGAAAAGCATTGCATACTTCAGTCCCATGTCTCTGTCTCCGCTTCACTCCTTGGAACTCCATCCTCTGTTTCTGAACAGACTGTGTAAAGTCCGGGTAGAAGCTCACAGTGGTATTCTCAAACTTTACCGGGCCACCCATCCGCGATGCCTGCAGGATAGCGTCTCTATCCCTGAAGTAGAAGATTCTAGCAATAATCGGACGCGGTGGGGCACCGGTTTTCGGCTGACCACCCGGAACTCTGTGCGCACGTTTCACCGCAAAGAATTTGCTGAGGCCTTTAGGAGCAAGGTGGATGAGGATGAGGTCCTCAACAAGGAGATCCGTGGAAGAGGCTGTGGAATTTTCCGGAACACCAATGATGCGCACATTATTGCGTCTCGCCCGGCTTTCAAAATCCTCCAGTCGACGGTTAAAGAGGTCATTAGAGGACCGGAGATTACGAACCTCCGTTTGTAGGTCAGAGACAGATGTAGTGAGGCTGGAAGTCTTTAAATCCAAGGATTTTACCTTTTTGTTGGTCTTTGATAAGTCCATTCTGATAATGTTGACGTCAATGGCCACTGTGTCAAGCTTGAGGGCGATGGCCTCATACTGTTGATCCATAGAAGTCTTCATACCTGTGATGGCGACCATGGCGTCTTACAATGTAAGATCAGCCAACATGGCGGGGTCCTCGGTCACTTCACCCCGATTCCTGTTCGCCCCGCCGGATGGCACCTTAGGCTGGGTGTAGCGGTCCATAACGTTAGTTTGAATGGCACCCCCTCGGAGAGGGGTCTTGGTTTTGCGTTTCTCGCTGTCGGGTTTGCTCGCCATGTCGGGCGGTAAGCCCCCAAGAAGCGCCCTGGACCTGGTGAAAATGGTTTGTGCGTTTTCCATCGATATCACCAAAAGCAAAGCTAGCGGGCATATGGCGATAACCACATACACGCCGCTGTAGGCTTACAGTGAAGACTCAGAGTCCGGGCGCAACTCAGGCAATCGAGGCAGGATAGAGATGCAAGAGGGTGAAAACCCAAAAACTAAACCGAAAGTCAACTCGAGGCAGCGACCAAGACCCCGCAAGCCGTTGTTGAATTACAGCCTGGGTACTCGGACCACTCGAGGCCCGGAGGAGTTCGTGGGGCAGGCCACAAAAGTTCAAGATGTCATAGTTACGGTTCCCGGAGTCCAAATCGATTTCTGAAAACAGCTAGTATGTCAGCTGGGTTGCGTCTTCGATAGCCCGACGGCGTTGGCAGGATAATATTCAGGATAAATGCGGGATGTGGCGAGGGTCTCGGGAGCCCTGGGCTCACGCGGCCATCACGGATGCGCGCGTAGTTCCTCCTCCGAGTCTCATTTTTGATTAACAGTAGTTGAGCTATAGTAAGTACTTGAAAGAGCCGAGCCATGGCTATTGTCCGTTCTCTAGTGGCACCGGGAACTTGCGGTCGGAGGGACCCTATGCCCCACAACTATGGGTGTCTCCTACTACTCATTCGGGAGATAGCAGTACGACACATATGTTCTGAGTTTCTTAGGGTCCATGGGTCCCTTCTTACATCACTGCAGGAGACATATTTTTCCCTTTCTATAAAAGGCTGTGATGTCACTGTGAAGTTGATCTTTGGTTTCACAGTTGGTTGAAAAAAGAACTTTTTTTTTTTAATTAAGCACCTCACCTCACCAAAACGTATTAAAAAATGAGTGGATCAAAGATTTGAAATGGCTTGCATGGTGAAATGTATGCGTCAATTTGCAAGGCCTGCTAGCCAAAATGTCTGATGGAATTCTGGCATCCCTGTCTCTTAAATTGCCCATTTGCAACTCCCACCTCATTGGGGGGACAGGGGGTCAAACACAGCTGCCCCAACTCAGCTTGTAAAATGTTTCCAGCTTTTAAATGTATGTACGCTCTCCCCACCCACACTTTAAGTGTTCCATTGGTGGGAGCAGTAGCTTTTCCCCATCTACTGGTCTGTGATGCTCACTGTAGGAAACTGAAATTTTTTTGAACTTTTCCCCTCACTTTTTGCCTAATTTTTGGCTACAAAATGCTGGTTATCAAGTCTGACAGTGCGCTGAGGCCTGCTAACCAGACCTCAGTTCCAGTACTCTTTTCCCTACAAGTTAAAATCTTATTGTAACCCAATTAGCAAGGACTTTAGCACCCCTATAAGTCCCTAGTAACTGGTACCCCTGGTAACTAGGGCAGGGGTACTAAAGAGGGTCCCTATGGGATGCAGGATGTCTTGTGCCGCCCTAAGGAACCCACACAAAAATTGCATGTAGGCTGCCATTGCTGACTATGTGTCATGGTGCAAACCATGAGTGAAAACATGACACAGCACGCTTGCTGCATGCCATGCCAAAGTTACTGAATGTAATATATGTAAGTCACGGTGAACAACCTTTACAACAAAACTTTTACCACGCACTACCATTACAACGCGGTCATTACAACGCAAACCATTACAACGCATTGCGCTGGGGGGCGCTCTAGGATAGGGAATAGCTTAATTTACTATCCAATAACCTTCCCTAGTAAATTAAACTATTCACTATCCAGCACCCCAAAGCGCTATGCGTTGTAAAGGTATTCGTTGTAAATACCGCGTTGTAAAGGTATGCGTGGTAAAAGTATGCGTTGTAACGTCATACATCCGTAAGTCACCCCTGCATTGTAGCCCTAAGGCAGATTGCATTATATTACATGTGAGGACATATCTGCATGTGCAGATATGCCCCTGTGCGGTCTAGTTCAATAACTAGACGGTACAAGTTAAGTATATGTACTGGGCACTGGTCATCACAAGTTACCCAGCTACATGATGGCTTCACTGAAACCTATGGTGTTTGGTGTCAAACACCTTGTCTTAATATATCTTTACTGGTGCCAGTACTAGATTTATTAGGACATGCACCCATGAGGCGCCTTAGAGATGCCCTCTTAAACCTTACTATTCTTCAAGTATGCTGGCTGACTGGACTCTTCCAGCCTGCCACCAGGGATGCGTTTTTGACCCCCTGCAGGTGAGTCCATGCACCCAGGAGGGCAGGAAAAATGTCTTCTTTGGCAGGAGTTGTTCTTACCTCCTCCAGCAGGATGGCTAGCAGTGGCGACTCCTCTGCTAAGGAGGAGGAAGGAGTGTTGCCCCTCAGGAAAATTAAAATAACAATGTTATCATCATTTTATTTTTCACTGTTGGCTCTTTGGAGGTGCAGGCTTGGCAGACTGTGCTGCCCGCAGTGCAGGGAAGGAGTGGTAGGCACTTTCCAAGTGTGCATGACTATTTGGACGGCTGTCTCGGGCAGGCCAAACAGTCAAGCGCACTTGGCCTGTTCTTCACCGGCTGTAATACACAGCCAGGGTGGAGAACATGCCCAGCCTCCTAGTCCCCATCTGAGCACTGAACCACGGCGCGCAGACCATGCTGTCAATGCTGCTGTATCGTAGCGTTATGGTTGGTTAGGGGAGTCGGGAGGGCGGAGGAGAGCCGGCCGACGGGAAGGTAAGCGGAATTCCCCCCCTTTCTTTTTTTCTATTTTTAGCGCCCCTCCCCTGCTCCACGATAGCAGCTGCTATTGATGGCAAGTGAATCTGCATGCCAAGGCCAGAGGCGTCGGAGCCTGTGCCACCTTTGATATGCGACTTCGTTTACCCCCAGACTTGGGTAATGCCACCCCCTGAGGCCCTTTTGGCACCAGGACAGGTGGGACATTAGCTAGTAAGTAGGTATGTTGCACTACCAGGCTAAACACACCCTTAGAGTGGGCAGCCTGAAGTGGACAGCCAATAAATTATTTCACCATCTTGGTTGTGGTGAAATTAGGAGCTCTGGGGCAGGTTGCTGCCCACTCCTCCCAGCAAGTGGTCATCCAAGGGGTGTAGTGACCCTAGAGGTAAGTAGCCCATTGGCTACTACCCTACAATCCCCTTAACTCCCCAAAATTGAGTATTTAGGTGACTCTCGCCCCCCCCCCCCCCAAACAAGGAAAACAGATTCACCTGATCAAGGAAAAAGAAGTACAGAGAAGAGTCGAATAACGCAAGAACTATGGGCTAGCTGTGGATTTGGCACCAAACCTTGCCTGCTTCTGTTTTGACAATTTCAAAGACCCGACTTATCCTGCAGCTATGCATCTTCCAAAAGTCTCAGAGGGCTGCTAGCACTTTGCCAAACCGTCTGCATCTTCCTTGAAGTGGAGAAGCGACTTGCCTGCAGGCACTGACCAGAACGTTCCGGTTCACAGATCTGCCGGTCACCGGATCCACCGACGCAGCAGCAGCCGCCGAGGATGAGGTCACCATGCTCCAGGAGGTCAGGTCTGTCTCCCCACCAAGTATGGGGATGCCAGGATCCCTGGGAGCTGCCCTTCACCAATACCCGGGGTACCAGACTCTTGCAGCAGCCAAGGATTGTTCACTGTCCAGCCCAGACACCAACACCGCCAAGACCGACCTACCGATGAAGGATGTCCGCATCACTGAGGCCAGGAAAGAAAGTGGCCCGGGTGTCCTGTTCTGTCCCCATCTCCTAGGCGACCTAACAAGTGAAAGCATCCAACGCAAGCGACCTGCTGAACAAAAGACCTCTGGCACCCAAGCCCCACAGCCTGAGCATACCGATGGTGCACCCTTGCCCCAAGAGACCCTCAACAACCAAGCCCTCCTTTAGATTCTGATGGACCCGTCCCCAAGTCCCCACTTGCAGCCGCTTTCTGTTACAGGTTTTCTCCATAGACTTCAGCTGTGGCGTTAGAGGATACCCTTGCAACCAGCTCCTCTGCAACTTGACACACCAGGGCAAGTAAACCAAAAATGCTGGTGACTCGATGGACCTTGACCCCTACATATCTTAATTCCAGAAGAACTATCCTGCAACTCGATTGCTAGCACCCCTATGCACTGTTTGTTTCTCCCATAGGGACATTACTGCGTTCGAGGCTCATGCCTCAAATCTGTATTTTCTGTGTTTCTGAAAACCCCTGACTCAAAAAGTACTTACCTAATCTCGTAGATCTTGGTATCTAAACTAATATAAAAATGTGCTATTTTTCTAAATTGGTGTCGGATTTCCTTACTGAATGTCTCCCCTTTATTTGCTCTGTGTGTGCATTAAATGCCTAAAATTCCCAACCGAGAAGCCTCAGGCTGATTGATCACACTACCACAAATAGAGTTCCCTGGGTTTGTTAACCCTTTCGCTGCGGCGGCTATTCCGCCGCAGCGCTAAGGGGGCGGGGGGGGCGCGCGGCGCTCACACGCTGATGACGGAACCGCTCCATCACCAGCCTCGGGTGAGCTGTGCTGATGACGGAGCGATTCCGTCATGGCCCCGCCCGCTCAATAGAACGCGCCGTGCAGGCGTGAAATCAGCGCCGCGCAGGCGCGTTGGGCGGGCCATGACGGAATCGCTCCGTCATCAGCACAGCGCCACCGCGGCTGATGACGGAGCGGTTCCGTCATCAGCATCGATGCGGTTCAAACAAGCTCCTGTACACTAATAAAGGATACCTGGACTCTCTGCACAGTGCACCTCATTTGAGTACACTATATAGAGAGCCAGCTTTCTACACTCGCAAAGAGTGAAGACCGTTTCCAGTAGCTGCTGTGAGTAGGAAAGATGGTAAATGGCATCACACAGACTTATCAGCCTCTCACCCTTCCTTGAAGTGTAAACGGCAAATTATATATGGCTATTGATGATTAGGGCCGTGAGAGCTCTGCACAGGGATAGCCAGTACCTCTGGCAGTGGTGCGCAAATGATCAATACATTTTTTTTTTTGCTTCAGGAATGGTACCCACACTTCTTTGTTCTGACCAGCAGCAAGATATATTATTCCGAAGAGACCAGCAATAGCCAGGGCAATGATGAAGAGGATGAGCAGAAAGAGGTACATTTTAAGAGCGCAGATGCTCTGCATATTACTGTTAAATTTGGCGTACATACTTTACATGATTGAATGTTTTTTATAAAGCTGTAAATGCATCTTGGATCTAGTGTTCCTAGCACACCAATCTGTACTTAAATCAGGGAGGTTTACATGATTGACTTGCATTACATCACATTAAGTGTCCAAAAGATTTTAATGTAATGTTTTTATTTTTTGTTTAACTATTTAATTGCTTGAAGCCCCAGTGGAGGCTCACCCCTAAATGCCCATCCACACTCTTACATACAAATAGCATTCTCAAAAGATCTACAGACCGCTCTTCCACAGAACCCTGCGCACATCTCGCCACACATACAGTAGTGTCTCCCAGCCAAGTTCTCTCGCTCTCGCTCTCTCTCGCTCTCTCTCGCTCTCTCTCGCTCTCTCTCGCTCTCTCTCGCTCTCTCTCGCTCTCTCTCGCTCTCTCTCGCTCTCTCTCGCTCTCTCTCGCTCTCTCTCGCTCTCTCTCGCTCTCTCTCGCTCTCTCTCTCTCTCGCTCTCTCTCTTCCCCCCCCATGTGAATATACCACTGATACTTACACACAGTTTCTAAATATTGCCTGTTTAATGTTATCAGAAAGAAAATCACTGTGCGCATAAATTTCCAATTGTTTTTCCCTGTGCCTGAAGTTTGAGATGACAATCAAAGTGGTCTGAAGAGCCATTGAGTACCTGATTTACTGATGCGAATGCTACAGGCGAGCATATAGGAGACTGACAAACACTGAATTCCAAGCAATGATGGGGAAACAGTGCTAATCCAGTTTTCAAAATGTAGGAGCCAATGCCTTTCAGCTTATTTTTTGTTAACCAACCGAAGGTTTTTTAGGTCTCGCCTGTCGATGCGCATGCGCATCGAGCTTGCGAGCCTATTGCGGCTTAAACAACCTTTAACTAACAAGCAAGGAATCGTGGCGATTCCTTGCAGTGCCCGTGACTTTTAAGCTCAATGCGCATGTGCATTGAGCTTAAAAGCGCGTGCACATCAGTTCCCTCAGCCGCAATCGCCGTCTGTTCCCTCAGCCGCATTCCTCCGACACCTTTTGAAGTGAAGCTTAGCTTCACTTCAAAGGCCCCGGCTTCTTCACACCCACATGCCGCTCTCCCCGCTCCGCCCCCTCCCCTGCCCGCCGTGTGCATTTCTCCTCCACCCCCTCCCCACAGCAATGCCCTCCGTCTTGTTTTTTTTTTTTTTTTGCATTACCATTACCATTCTATGATTTAAACACATTTAATAATGTGAGGAACATAATTCAAATAAGGTGAATCACTGGCACATAGAGAGTTGGTAATCTATGATGCTCGGTCCACAGCCTATTTTTATGCAGGCATTTTCAAATGCGAGACGTTTATTAAAGCAGAATGTGGTGCGATAGCACCGTCGACTGAGAGCTGGCTTCTGAGGTCTGTGCACAATCTTTTCGTGTCACACAAATTTAAATCCTGGCAGGGTCGAGTCAGCATTTTATTCTTCTGAAAAGCTCAGTAATAAACCCTGGAGCCTCGTTCAGCTAGTGGTAAAAAAACACCCATCATCGTTGGGCTCTGTTTTATGTTTAACTAAAAATCCCACAAATGTGTAGGCTTTCACCCTTTCTGCTTTATGAAGTTTGTGTTTATTTCGGCTATTTGTTGTCATTTCTAATTCAATGTTTTTGGGCGTATGTTGCCTAAACATGCCTTGCCATAGACAATGTTTTGTTGGGGAGGGGTTCTGTGTGCATTCCAAATCCGTGTGAGTGCGCGAGCTCCTCATAGCCTATCAGCGAGTTTGTCGGTACGAGTTTTCTTCCATGTCTGTCATGCGGTTTCCGAGAACAAGCTCTCTCGTCTTCTTCTAGACAAGTCCCTGTATTTTAGCACATATTTAGTTCTTTACTTGAATTACATCACACCAGTTCCACTTGTTATGATGCTCCAGGGTGCGCGCGCCATTTTGAGTATGCAAATTCCGAATTTCCTTCTGCGAGGGGTTTGCTGAAATACGTAAAATCCCGTTGCAATGAAAAAGAACGAGCCGAGTGCCCGAGAACGTCTCATGGTTGCTACTTTTTCTGCACAGCTGGATACATCGGAGCCTAGCACGCAGAGGCGATTACATATTTTGTAGCGGGAAACACCTCCCCCGTGCCCCTTTCAACTGCAGCATCCTTACGCCTACATACAGCCGTGGGCTCCAATTGCAGAGCACTTCATTTATTTATAAGGAGAAGTGGAATCCATATTTTTACATATAAATGTACCTTTTAATACAAAACTCCAGATTCATTATATAATAAACTCTGCTTGTTGCCTTCTTGCATTTTTTATTTAGCAAACTCTTAAATGATATCATGCTTTACGTTTGCACCTACTGCTCTATAACAATGCACCTCAGTGTAAACCAGGGACCCAAATGCCTACTGTGAATGCATTTTTGTGAAACTCTTTTGTAACTACGATGAGCCAAAATATAATTTAGAAGGGTGCTTCACATCTCAACGCTGCAAGATCTTTGTATGCGTCTAGAATCATGCATTTCTAAATGTAAACCGGATGCTCTACAACGCGTGATTTGCTTCTATTGAAAGCCAACACACCTTGCATACACAAAATATTCACTTATTCCAAATTATTAAAACATTTAATATAGAAGATATACATGCACTAAATACCACCAACATTCTTCATCTCATTCTTTAAAATCGTATTTCCTTGGGTTTGTTGTACAACACTGAGTGACAATCAAACATTTCAAAGTCCAATAAAAATTACTATCAAATGCAAAAATGCCTTGAACATTTTTTGTAAATTGAGAAAAGACAAATAGACAAATTAGCTTTTCAAATACATAAAGACATTAACAACTTCCCCAAAGTATTTTTTGCTTAAACTACTGCAATTCAGCATTGTAAAGACAAGAGGGACTTATTTCACAGGGGGTCACACAATGACTAAGCGGATCCCTAGCTGACTTCTTCAACATTATGAACATTTGAACGGTATTTCCATTCCGGTATTTCCATATGAACGGTATTTCCTGCCTCTCGGAAGCCCGGCGAGGACCCACAGGCGGCCGTTGTACATTTGTACCCTAAAAACCATCGTGTGAGGGGCAGGGATCCACTTGTGTTTGCACTTCGGTTGCCTTTGAAAAGAAACGCTGTCACCCTCACTCACCCTCAACACCTCACCCTCACTCACCCTCAACCCCTCACCCTCACTCACCCTCACCCACCCTCACCCACCCTCACCCTCACTCACCCTCAACCCCTCACCCACCCTCACCCACCCCCACCCACCCCCACCCACCCTCACCCTCACTCACCCTCAACCCCTCACCCTCACTCACCCTCAACCCCTCACCCTCACTCACCCTCAACCCCTCACCCACCCTCACCCACCCTCAACCCCTCACCCTCACCCTCACTCACCCTCAACCCCTCACCCTCACCCTCACTCACCCTCAACCCCTCACCCTCACTCACCCTCACTCACCCTCAACCCCTCACCCTCACCCACCCTCAACCCTTCACCCTCAACCCCTCACTCACCCTCACTCTCACTCACCCTCACTCACCCTCACTCACCCTCACTCACCCTCGCCCTCACTCACCCTCACTCACCCTCACTCTCACTCACCCTCACTCACCCTCACTCACCCTCACTCACCCTCGCCCTCACTCACCCTCACTCACCCTCACTCACCCTCACCCTCACTCACCCTCAACGCCTCACCCTCACTCACCCTCAAACCCTCAACCCCTCACCCTCACTCACCCTCAACCCCTCACCCTCACCCACCCTCAACCCTTCACCCTCAACCCCTCACTCACCCTCACTCTCACTCACCCTCACTCACCCTCAACCCCTCAGCCTCACCCTCACCCTCACTCACCCTCAACCCCTCACCCTCACTCACCCTCACCCTCACTCACCCTCACTCACCCTCACTCACCCTCACTCACCCTCACTCACCCTCACTCACCCTCACCCTCACTCACCCTCACTCACCCTCACCCACCCTCACCCACACCCACACTCACCCTCACCCTCACCCACCCTCAACCCCTCACCCTCACTCACCCTCACTCACCCTCAACACCTCACCCTCACTCACCCTCACCCTCACTCACCCTCACTCACCCTCACCCACCCTCACCCACACCCACACTCACCCTCACCCTCACCCACCCTCAACCCCTCACCCTCACTCACCCTCAACACCTCACCCTCACTCACCCTCACCCACACTCACCCTCAACCCCTCACCCTCACTCACCCTCAACCCCTCACCCTCACCCACCCTCAACCCTTCACCCTCAACCCCTCACTCACCCTCACTCTCACTCACCCTCACTCACCTTCAACCCCTCAGCCTCACCCTCACCCTCACTCACCCTCAACCCCTCACCCTCACTCACCCTCAACCCCTCACCCTCACTCACCCTCAACACCTCACCCTCACTCACCCTCAACACCTCACCCTCAACACCTCACCCTCAACCCCTCACCCTCACTCACCCTCACAACACATATTGTGTTACAATAGGTGTCACATTTGCGAAAGATAAAACTATCTAGAGATGTAGCATAACGACCAGAGCTGCCATATAAGTCACGTAAATACAAAACATGTTGCATTCCAAATGCTATAGGTGTCACTCATCCATTTGCAAAACGAAAAATGTCAAACTCTTCTATTGCGAGACCTATTGCATTTTCAATGCTTGTTTCACTCTCCTACTTCTATGGTTAATGAAATGAAAATGAATGTGAAGTGATCTCCAAACATTCAGGGCATCTCGAGAAAAATTAGCAAGTGTATTTACATGTATGTTTCATGGTTGTGACATGTAAATAGAACAACATTTCTCCTTTTCTATTTTACTGTAAGTTTTGATTTGTGTAGTAAAGTTCCTTGTAGGAATTGCTAAAAGTAAGTTCCTTTGCAGACACAAAAAGCTATGATGGGTCGAAATCTTTGTGTTTTTACCTCCCCCACGTCAGGCGAGCAACAGCACCGAACTTCACTCAGCAGAGAAGTGGTTCCATGGGAAACTTGGTGCTGGGCGAGATGGGAGGCACATTGCGGAGAGGCTGTTGTCTGAATACTGCATTGAAACGGGTGCACCGGACGGCTCTTTCTTGGTTCGAGAGAGTGAGACCTTTGTGGGAGACTACACCTTGTCTTTCTGGTGAGTAATACTCATTCTTTGCCTAAACTGCAATTTCAGAAGCCTTTCACCTTCTATAACTAAAGTGATTTGCTGGGTGTCTCTCACGGTTATAGCCTTGAGCCTCTGCTTGTATTATGCCTCTGTGAAGTATCAGTCATTCTCTTGTTTCTAACCTTGTGTACCTTAGTGGAGTCAAACAATACCACCCTCATGTCAGAAAAATCTCACTCATTCTCTCTTCGATCATCAATTTCCATGGACCCTTATCTATTGTCACACTTGCTTGATGCAGCAACTCAGTCCAGTGTTACTAGTCACATTGTACGGAATTGCCCCTTCATATGTGGCCTCATACTTTCTACTAGAGGAATGTGCTCATTAAAGGTGTCCTTTGGGCATCAATTGGTATGACAGAATGAGCATGATTGGCTGCGAGGTTGCTGATGCAGGTTTGTCACTGTGCTTGGGTGGTGCAGTGATAATCAGTTGAACGTTGAAGTTTGACATTCCCTCTGCTCTTTTCCAGGCGTAATGGGAAGGTGCAGCACTGTCGTATCCATTCCAGGCAGGAGGCAGGGAGCCCCAAATTCTTTCTCACGGACAACCTGGTGTTTGAAAGTCTCTACGCGCTGATCACACATTATCAACAGATGCCGCTGCGGTGCAACGAGTTCGAAATGAAACTGACGGAGCCGGTGCCCCAGACCAACGCACATGAGAGCAAAGAGTGAGTGGGCAGAAGGCACTATAGCGTTCAGTAAATCTGATTGGCTGAATATTTTAACATAAAGCATGGTAATAAATGTGTTCTCAGACATTTAGCCATCAGCATAGCTCGCCTGTTTGAGAGCAGAGAGACTTCTTTTTCAAGTGAGTACTGGGCAACAGTAGGAAGTAGACAGAACAGGGTATCTCACGCCTGTTGAGGGAGGTTAAGCAGGATAGTGCGACCAGTACACTTCTCACCTTTTTGAGGGTAGGGAAAGGTGGTACTGGGACAATGGTACCCACAAAGCTGCAGTAACTGTAGGTATGCCATCAGAGGAGGATATCTTATGAGGCAGCAGCATGTGTCTTCACTGTAGGTGTTCCTTGTTTCCAGTAAGAACTACACAAATAGAGCAATGTGAGACTTACTGCTTTTGCAAATACTTACCACAATTTTTACACCTGTCTATCCTTACCCCTTCTGTCCATGGGCATGGCAGCCTGTTGTGTAACCACGTTGCTTGTTTCAGTTTTATTGAATACAACTCAAATGTTTTGTTTAGAAAAAAGCTCAGTGATTTTAACAGCATCCAGATACTGACAATGAGTAATGTACAGGAACCCAGTAATAGGCTCCCAAATGTTTTTATATCAGCTTTGTATTTTTTCTAGATTTTAGTTGGATTGAGTTGCCCTCTTGCTCGCAAGAGGTACTACAGTAAAGCAGGTGGCGACATACAGATTATATAGCACTAGTTTGATGGAGAGGCGGGCTGTAATTGGTGTGAAGTATATATTAAATCAGGTGTCTTTTCTCTTATCAATACATGACCCCCTAAGTAGAATGCATGGCTTTGGAAAATAAACTGCAAAGTTAAAACTTGAATGCATGGCTTTGGAAAATGAAATGTAAAGTTAAAACGTTGTAGAGGTGTAAGAAATGGTTGGGAAAAGCCAACAGTATGACTACATATTGTAGCATCTAGCAGCAAAAGTGTCTGCAGGTCTGATAAAGAGTTGCCTTAACTCCTGTACTTCGCACAACCAATAGCATTATTTTGCTTGCATTTAATGGGAGAAGTTGAAACACAACCAAGGTATGCTAGGTGATTTTAAGAATTCTTAGTGGGTTTTGTAGTTGGTATCTGTTTAAATAAAAAAAACGGGTTGGGGGTATCTGTTTAAATAAAAAAAACGGGTTGGGGGTGGACATAACGACGGTCATTAATTCCAGTATATTCAATATATTTTGATCAAGTCTGGTGGCCAGTGGGTGGTGGCCATTTGGGTGAAGGAGTCAATTTTACCACCATTGGCTCAATCAGTCTATGAGACCACCTAGTCACATTTTGTGATATTGAAAAGTGCACCTGACAAAATAATCTTTCCTACTGTACTTTTGTTGATTTTACATCTGCCTTCAACTAGACGGATAGCATCTACTATGGAAATAAAACTTAGTTTGTAGTGTAGCTACCAGGTATTAAACTCCACTCTACAAGGTCATAAACAAGGATGGATACCTTCCTATTTAACCTCTACCTGCCAGATCTGGATATTAGGAATAAAACAAATACTCCACTGCATCCGAGAGCGATGGTACTACCAGCATGTTATTACGCAGATGAAGTGGTGTTAGGTATAATGGCCGTGGAGAAGAATAAACAATGGCTCCTGTGATGAAGGTAAAAGTGGAGGATTGCTAGAATGTGAAATTCTATATTTTAAGAATTACAAAATCACATAAAATTAGAGCAACGCCATTCTGTAATCCGTTTTACCCGAACTATATATTGATGCATGATTAAGTTGTTTAGCTCTGTGCAGTGATAAATAATCACTACAAGTTTATAGGTGAAATAGTTGATGTTACGCTGTTCATTGTATTTTATCCTACTTGTAGAATATTATGGTTAATGGAATGAAGACTCTTTTTTTCAAATCTGATTAAACAAGTATAGTTGAATGGTTTATTTTTTACTATAACAACCTTATGATAAATAGCCATTTCTCTTATTCGCATACACACTCAATGTAAAGATTACCAACCAACTGCAAGTGTCTGCTCTGTTCAGCCATATCTTAGAACCCAGCACCCTCTTAAACTTTCCGGACAGCCTCTTAGCGCACTGGCATCCCATTAGACTACACATGAAATAAATACTAGGTCATTGCTAATAATACAGCCGTCCCTCTATAACGCAGCACTCCATGTCGTTGCCAAATGAAATTGTGATAATTTGGTGAAAATTAGGTGACGCCAGCAACTCATTGGTTGTATCCATGTCTATTTTCATTTAAGGTGGTACCATGCCAATCTCACAAGGACACAAGCAGAGCACATGTTAATGAGGGTGCCACGAGACGGAGCCTTCCTAGTGCGTAAGAGGAGCGAACCTAATTCCTATGCCATCTCCTTTAGGTAAGGCTTGTTTATTTGTTTAATTCAATTTAAAACAGTAGGGAGGTTGTGGCTACATTGCTCTATAGCGAAGTTTCTTTTCTAAGAAAACCCAGTTGTTCGACAACTCATACACCTGGGTGAATGTGTGCGTGAAGAAAGGATTTTTATCTATTTGTCTGAGTATATCAGTTTTGGGTAGTCTTGCAAACTGTCACATTGCTCCTCCAGAGTGATGGGTAAGGAATTACAGAGGAGGGGACGGTGTACACCCTATGCGTGGGCTTCCAAGCTCAAGTAACACTTTGAAGAGTAGTTTTGATGTTCCTAAACTTTAGGTTGTTTGTATTCAAGTGTCCCCCTAGTTGTTAAAACCTTGAGGTAAGACCTCGAAGAGAGAATAGTTGGCCATAGTCATTTGGCCATGAGGGCTAAATAAGTTGTTTGTCGAAGGGACGGATTGTGGTCTCTGGCATGAGGAAACCAGGCCTTTTGCAGTGTGAATGAGATGCATTTTCAAATCTCTTTTTAACTTTTGGAAGCCATTTTCCTTTTTCAAGTTGAGATGTAAAAAATTCCAGAGAGAAGAACCTTGTACAGAGTAAGATCTTCCAATTAATCCTTTCAGCTTAGTTGGGCAGATGACCTTCGGATTAACCCCATCAGATCATAAGTGTGTTATTGGCATATAGTGTAGGACATCTTTACCTAGAAACCTTCAGGCAGAGTGACAGAGAGATGTAAAATATAAGATGTATTTTGAAATGTGATCTTAGTAGGAGTCAGTGGAGAGATGGCCATGAGTAATGTGATTTTCTTTTTATTTCTTTTTATTTTTTACACTATGCCACAGATGAGGCTATCCTCCTAGTTTTGCACCCTTTGCAACCTTACTGTTGGTTCCATGGGGGAGAACTGTGAAAATGTTACTCGAAAATGTTGTCACATCTGCAAGGTGAGGGACATCCTGGCAAGTACAATGGCAATAGTTTGTGGAAATTATAGTAGTACCCTTTGCAGCAGGGTCACTTGGTGGACCGCATTCACATGAGCAATTGTTGAAAACCAGGCCAACGTTTAATATGTCTACTCTGACAAAGGGAGAGGGTTGTGGCTTCTGTCCCAGCCACAGCAAGTGGGGAAGGGCTAATATGGGCAGGAAGCATGATTTCAGACTTGTGGAAATTCAGATGGACTCCTTTTGGCTGCATCTACTGCACTTCCTGCTTCAGGCAGTTGGCTACCTGACTGTTGTTGCTGAGTTAGCTGGCTAACTGGTTACACATTATGGGGACAATGCACACACTCCTGGTATAGATGGGAAAAAAGAAGGGTAATGAAAAAGGCGGTGACAGTTCTAGCGGTACTTTTCCTTATCTCTGTGCATAGTTTTTCTGTTTACTGCTACACCATTTTTTGATTGTTTTCAATTATAATGGCTAGTTTGTTGCATTATTTTGCCATTACAATAGATCCATGTGGAATCTTAGTAAAGTGAGCTTTGTCTTTCGCGCAAGCTGTTAGTTTAGTACTTTTCTTTTTCGGGCAGTAGCAGAAATGTACAGCACGTGTCTTATATTTGAGAGGACCGGCGACACTGAGCACTGCCTATGGAGAGGTAGTGTGTGGTTGATCTTACGGGAGAGGGTCAATTCTGAATAGATCAGTGGCAGCAAACGATACCGAAGCTTAGGTTTGGCGTCCCTAGTCTGTACTTCCATCAAGTGTCCAACGGCATTCTAAATGATGCCAAGCTGCTACATTCTAGTGCTAATTATCTTTGTTTTTATTTGGTTCAGATGGAACAGATGTTTAATTGTTTTCCACGTATATTAGTGACTGACCTATTTTTGGGTATGGAACTTTAATGTTTCAGCGTGTGATCATACAAGGGTGGGTGATGTACACGAGCTACACATATTAGAGAAGGGAGGACTAATTAATCCGTGTTACACATAATGAACAAATGGCGTTCTCTTGAAGGTTTCCCAGTTCATTTCCTTTCATTAAAGACCTTTTCATTTGTGGAGTGGGCTCTTCGGATTGAGGTTAAATAATACACCTGGGAGCATGTTGTGAGAGGCATTCATTTCAGAAACATTTTCTTTCTTAACTTCATACAAAATTAATCTATTGCTTTTCAATGTTAATGAACTGATTTACCTGACTACTAGCAGCCTGCATGGATCATTGTTCTAGGGTGCAATTAATTATGTAAAATATGATTGTTTTCATTTGATGTAAAACATGTTGGGATACTTATGTAATGTTGTAGGATTTATTAGAGAGGGGAGAGCTATTTGCTTCAAATCTTGTTAGAGTGTACTTGAAGAACAGACACAGGTTTCCTAATTTTTAAAACGGTTGCATTTATTGTGTGTGTTTTTCATTCGGCATTAAACAGATCAGCAAACGGCATGCTAAGGGTAAATGTCAATAGGCTGAGCATCAGTCATTTCTACTGATTTTTGTGTGTTTTTTGTTTAGGGTGTTGACATGAGTGATTAAGTAAACTGCTAGCATTCAAATAACTTAAGGGACAATGATTTTCGTTGCTATTTTCTTTTCTAGAGCTTTGTGAGGTGGGAGCTCACAAAGTCTTTTACTCAAAATGGCTGCCCTCTCCCTCATGCGAGTTGATCATAGTTCTATCAGGGAAGATCGTATGTGCTGTCTTTAGTTTCATGGTAAATGTGGATCAAGTTAAACAAGAGGGATGGATCCTGTTGCCACTGACACTGCTGTGCTCAGTCAACACAGCTTAAAGTGTGTAGGAAACTGGGATTTTGTTGCTGTACCCCCCCCCCCCCCCCCCCACACACACACACACACACTTTGTTTTGCAACTTTAACTGAAGTGTACTGGGTTGCTGCTAACCCTGGTTCCAGTACCAGTGTTGCTTCCCTAAAAATGTTCAATTGTTTCCCCCGATTGACAAACCCTTTAGCACCCTCTATAGTGCCTAGTAAATGGTGCACCTGGTACCCAGGGCCTGAGGTACAAAGCGGGACCCGAAAGGCAGCAGCTCAAAGTGTGCCACCCTAAGGGACCCCTCACCAAGCACATGCAGGGCTGCTATCACAGGCTGCATGTGTTGAAGCAGACAAAGGTGAAAACATGACATGTCACTTCACACATCCCTGTGTGCCATGTCCCGTAACACTGCATGTAACATTTCTAAGTCACCCCTATAGCAGGCCTGACAACCCTAAGGCAGGGTGATGAATATTCCATGTGAGGGCATACCTCCATGAGCAGACATGCCCCTGTGCTTGTCAGTCCTATTACTGCCAGTGCAAGCGGACAGGGAAGCCATTTTAAAACATATGCTGGACACTGGTGAAAACGAGTTCTCCAACTACATGATGGCTTCACTGAAGATAGGGATGTTCAGTATCCGTCATCTCGTATTGATAAACCCACACTGATGCCAGGATGAACTACCGATTAGCCTCCTTTGGCTGGCAAGCTTCAAAGAAGCTGTCCCTTTTAGAATCTGGCTCCCCTCACAGGAGAGGGAGTCAACCCCTTTGTCCAGGTCCCCCTTGTCACCTGCACAGGCAGGAACATTAGCTAGTCAGGTAGGCGGGCAACCCCCGGACTAGTACCACCCTCAACGTGGGCTACAGAGAGGTGGACTCGATTTTTCAAAAGTCGCCATTTGTGATAGTATAATTAGGGATTCTGGGACAGCATTATGCCCACTTACCACAGGAAGTGGTCATATAGGGAGCTTAGTGTCCCCAAGGGTCAGTACCCCATTGGCTACTATCCTACACTCCCCTTTAGGGGAGGCCTTGGCACCAGAGCAGCAGATCCTGACGACCTATGAAGGACACAAAGAGCTGCAAAAGCAGAAGACTGAAGAGGGCACATGACTTGGCCCCAGCCCTGCTGTCCTGTCTGCCATTCTCTGTCGAACCTGCGCCAAAGACGATTTGTCCTGCAGCCGTATGTTTCCAAAACCTGGGAGGACTGCCTGCCTTCAATAAAGACCAAGACTTCCTGATGAATGGCGGAACTGTTCCCTGCATCCTGCACAAACTCCAAATGAATGGTCTCTGAGGCCTCTGGAACGGCTAAATCGCGACACCTGAAGCCACCACTGCACCGGTCTCCTCGGGCCCAAATTGGGCTACAAGTGTCAATAAGGTCCCCCAGAGCTCGAGTCCATCGTGTTTTGATCCCTTGCGGAATCCCGTTACCTGCAGCCTCTGCACACAGGCGCCCTTTGCATGCGACTGCTCCTGGTAACAAAGTCTGACGACACCTCTGCATCTGTCGCCCCTGGGCCGTGGAGAAGAGGAACCCAGGTGTTCATGCGTTCTGAGCATCGCAAGCCTTGTTCACCCTGACTGGCTTCGAGCCAGAGCCTACAATCCCGACACTGCCTTGCACCCTCCACGAGGCCGCCCTCATGCTGCTCGCCGGTGGTTTACTGCTTGTGCTGCCTTGGTCCTGGCCCACTACTCACCTTAACTCCTGGAGATTGCACTTGTAAGTCACTGTACTATGTCTGTTTCCAGAACTTGCTCTTCCTTTCATAGGATAACATTGCAGAACTCAGAAATTGCAGTGTGCACTTTATAAAGTGAAAATAATTTATATTTAAAACACACACTTACCTGAACAATTTTCCCCTGCTCCTAAACATGTATAAAGATGCTTGCTATTGTTATAAAGTGGTGTGGATCTCCATCTTGTGTCATGTGTGTCATTTGTCGATCATTGTGTGGATTTGCAGATGTCATGCAGTCCTCTGTTTTAAGTCTAAGGCTGCTCGACCACAGTACCCCTTAACAGAGCACTTTGAGATCGCATAGCAAGCCCCTTTCCACTCATAAGGGAACCCCTATATCAACATATTGATATATCAGATAAAGAGCCAGCTTCCTACTGGTGTCAAATCAAGTTCCTGATCTCTAGGCTGTCTCCCAGTTTTCCATCCACACTTCGTGAAAGCCACGAAACACAGGTGATTAAGCAGGACCATGTCATAATCTATTTGCATAGGCCCATTGTGTAAAGCAATGAAGCTCAAGAGTGTGATGATTCAGAAGCACCTCCCCTGTACTGTGTTAATAACATGGTATTTCACCTTTGCACTGTAGTAATAAATGTCTGTATCTGCATTTATTACGCACTTGCTCCAAATAGCATGTTATTGGGCTCACATTTATTTACACTGGCATGGTATACGTTTGTGATATTTAGTGTTCAAATGAGTACTCTTTTGGACATAAACCACTGTGTATAGCCTTTGGTCATGCACAGAAGGCATTGGAGGGGGGGGGGTGCACAAAAGTATACACATATATATATACATAACACATACACATAACAAATACATCATAATATACACGTTAACCTGAATATACACATTAAAAAAATCACTTACCTTACACTGCTGCTGGATGTTTTGCCGCACGTCGTCATTGTTCTGCAGCACATCCTCCGAGCGCAAAGCCCACAGCCAACTTTCTTTTTTTTTTTATATATATTTTTATTTTAACAGTAAGACAAGAGTAGGTATTACAGATATCAGGTGTCAAACGGTAAAATGCAGAACAGTGTCTGGCGGGGGAAATATACATACAACAACCATCGTAAGGAACACATGGCCTATCGCGATTACGCACATTAGAAAAGAGAAATAAACAGTCTATTATACGATCCAAGACGATCCCACCCGCCCGACCCCGTCCTCAATGATACAGGATAATTAAAGCCAGTGTAGACACCTGGACAAAGGATCCGTGAAGAATAAATAGCCCATCTCTCGTAGAAAGGAAAAAGGAAGACAAAGGGGCCATAGAACAAAACAAAGGCAAAATAAAAAACCCTCCCCTAACCCCCCACCCTGCACCCCTGCAATGGCTACGGCCTAACCCCACTAGCAGCGTGCCTGTCGCCCAAGGACTACCCTAAAAGAAGGGAAAAAAAGAGAAAGTGGAGGAGGAGAAAGCAAACACACTCCCGGTCTCCCGTACCCCCGGCCAACAGCGACCACCCCGAGACGTGATAAAGCCAACATTCAGCAAAATATACAAACCAGTCGGGGGAGTATAGTCAATAACCACCAAACTCCCGTCACAGTATAGGCACAACCCCGGCATTGCATAAAGCTATTATATCAGATCTAAGCGATCAAGTTCAGCCCTGGCCAGTACGATCTTTCATAAGAGTCTTCTTCACTCGAGCCGCCATCTTGATGGAAAAGGCAAAGCGTTCATAAAAGTTCATGTCAGTGCAGTAGGATCGAACACAGGATAAAAGTTCACGAATCGAACGAGGAAAGGTGTCCAAGAGCAGCGAGTATCTCGAACAGTCACTGAGGAACTTGGTACCACACAGAAGACCGTCTATAGATGTATTAGGCGGCAGCAGAATCGAGCAGGAGACGCTGGCGATAAGCACGGGCTGGCTTGTTGTTGATTGGGGACCGCCAAGGCTCATTAAATCCGGGATCTGCACAAGGACCTCGATTCCAGACGTTCGGTGCACCGCTGGTACCACAGCTAGCTGGAAACTTAACAAAGAGTCGTCCTCCGGTTCCAGGATACCGTCCACTTTCACAATCAGTGTCCGGAACACAGCGATGGTGTGCGAATGGAGCGCCCCAATGGCGGCCATAACGGCCTGCAGCGAAGGCGTGCCTTCCGTCCGCTCCATCCCCTCTCAGTAGGCGACAGAGCAGGACTTGAACCCCGGAGGCCGGCTACTCCGGGGTAACAGGCCACGCAAATCTGATGGTGAACAGTGGGCGCTCCTCGTCTAGCAGAACACACCTTCGTCGTCAGCGAGGGCCCCAGCCCGTCGACCCCAGGAGGGCAGCAAGGTCTTCGGGCACCGGACCCCCACCACGGCAGCCGGTGTGACACGCTGGTGTGTCCTCGGTGTAGGTCATGCACAGGATCGTCACCAAAAATCAACAATTCACGGCACACTTCGGGAGACCGGGCTCAGTCCAGGTCTCACGGCCGATGTTGATCAATTCCAACCCGGATAGGCTAGAAATCGAGGCCCCGGCTTCCACACGTAGTTAGGCCGAGACTGGAAACACGGCGTATCTTCGTCAGCCGATGAGGTAGAAAACTCGGGATTGCACCTTTAGAAGCAGAAAAACTTCATGAACAAGGAAATCTGGTGTGAGCTCAGGATTAAAGGCAGGATATTCGAGCTGCTGGCGGAGGTCGGCGGAGCCGGGAGCTTACGCGGCCATCTTGGTTGCTAGCATAGCTCCTCCTCCACAGCCAAGTTTCTTAATCAATCAAGAAGCTGTTCTATAGTGTCTTGTTTGGCTGGAGCGAGCTGGCTCCATGTTCCAAAAGGCACTGTAGGCTTGTGACTGCTCTCCAACCCAGCTATCCAAGACTGCCTGGTTGGAGAGGTTTGAATTGCGCATGTCGGTTTGGCCGTAGCAAGGTAGCCAGCCAAACCAAAATGCGCAATGCAAACACAAGTGGCCACTCCTCACTGCTGTCAATCATTGGCAGCAGTGACGCACTGACCTAGCCCTGCCCTCGCAGTCCGTTTGCTGGCAGTAAGAGTCAAATATAAAATGGTAATAAAAATCATTTTAATTACTATTTCATTTGTGATACATTCTCCCCAGCAGGGCGGGGGGTGGACGCTCCTCCACTTATTTGGAGTAACTTCCCCTTCTATTAACTTTGATTTAAAGTGTGCAGCACGTTTTGGAGAATGCATAACATTACTTAAGAAAATCTCAAATCTTTTTCAGCTATATACCCTATGCCAACTTGGTATGTAAAGTGCTTCCTTTTTTGCTTTTTACAGCAGATAGTAAAACAATAAATTACTTTTTCAGTATTCTATGCTAATTTTAAAACATTTGCTTACACTTTAGTTTACACCAAACTGTTTTCCATTACAACAGAGACCTAAGCTTGCTTATAAATACAAATTGGAAACTGTAATAACAGCTTCATGCAGCAAATACATCAGTCATCTTCTTTTTTGAGGTTTCACTGGACCAGAGAGCAATTAATTCACAGATTATAAAATTATAAGAGTGGCATACATGTTCCTTTATGTGATATGCGCATGGCTTAAAGCTTTGTTGGAAACATCATGTCCTTTTTAGTGCATAAATGATTTTCACTGTTAAATATTTTCTATGTTTTGTCAGCCATATGTTATTTAAAACTTAATGTTTGCTTTTTGCTTTCAGTACTGTTAGCGTGTTTAAAGTGACTCTTTATTATGGGTTTCAGACATTCATTCCAGTCGATCTGTGTCCTAGTTTAAAAAAAACAGAAAAATATCAAAAGCAAAATCTTCAATAGAAATCAGTATATAATAAACCAGATGCTGGTGGGCAAGGCATAGAGGAAACAAACACAAAACGGCAGAAAAATAGATATTTAAGATGCATTGGTCCATAGAAACAGTAACAGTGTGCCTAACAAGGAGGCATCCTCAGGACAATTACAACACTGAGGTCCCAAAGTTTGGAAACCTACATGACAACAGATTTGCAATACTACAACCCCATTGAAAGAGAACCAGGGTCTTCCCAACAATCATAATACCCACAGAAAAGGAGACTGACAAAACCAAAATACAGCAAGACCCAGGGCATCTAAAAGGAGATTCCCAAAACCGGGCTTGCTGCTTGCATTTAAGAGGCGGGCAAGTATGTGCCCGAAAGAAGCTCATCCAAAACTATAAGGCCCCTGCAGTTCAGATCTCTGTCCTAGTTAATAGGTTACAAAAACAGAACTGTATAAAAAAGATAAGTAAGACTTTCATATAGATCCCTTTTGATTTCTCTCCCTGATTTTAATGTGCATTTACTGGCTTTATCATTGCTTGTTTCTTTTTGCTGCAGCTATTCAGTGTCTGCACTGCAGCAAGCATCAACAAACATTTGGCTAACGCCTTCGATAGGCAAGAGCTGTTGCCTTTCAAAGGTTGTTGCTACCGATGCAACATGTTTCTACACGTATAGGGGACCCCCTCCGCCCCCCCCCAAAAAAGCAGGGCACTTTCCAACTCCAACCACTAGTTGGTGTAATATGCATAGTATGTGAATCTAGAAGAGTCTAGAGTGCAAAACTATTCTTCTAGGTAAGTAACTAGTTTTGTTTCTACACGTATAGGGACCCCTTACTGGATTTCTACAAAACTCTTAAGGATCGAGTCAACAAGGATAAATGAAAATTTAGGAAAGTTCTTTGAAATCATGGTAGAGTTTTTAATTATTAAATCACACATTCGTGCCATGTGTAGTTGTAGATACACATGCTGTGCACACTCCTGCCATCTAGTGTTGGGCTCTTTTCGATTCCCGGGGTGTGTTGACTCCACCTGTTGAAGGTAATGTAGGTAATGTGCATGGGCATCGGCTCCATAGTTAGTTTTTATCTGCCGTCTGGTTCAGATGTGTATATGGGAGCTCCGATTCAACGCCACCTAGTGTTGCCGCTGGTCCTTCGGTACTGGCCCTCATCTGTCCCAAAAAATCCCACTTTTCATCTGTCTGTCGGTGTTAGTTTGACACAATTTCTTCATGGTTCACCCTTTGTCAGCGACGGGGATCGGTGCTTTTGACTCCCATCACCTTCAACAGTTGAGACTGTCCACGTAATGGAAAGTACTTCTTTTTCGTTCTGCCCATCTTGCCACGCCAAGTATCCCATGACAGACTTGCACAAAGTTTATACCTTGTGCCTGCCCCCTGACCACCGAGCGGAATCCTGTGCAGCATGTCTTGCGTTCCTTAACAAGAAAACCCTTCGGAACCGTAGGGTGCATTGCATTGCCTCGGCTTTGATGGCACAGCACCAGGGAGTAGACGACATTTCAGGCATCTTCGGCAAAGGTGAAGAGGAAGCTCTGCAGCAACCAGGCATTTCTGGTGCTGAGATTGAAGAGGCATTCTCATTCAAGGAATCCACCTCTGAGTCTGACATCGAAGCCGAATGAACCCCGCCAGTGCCTCTAATACCCTTCCTTCTGAGGCACCACCCTCCGGCTCTAGTGCCTCTTCAGATGGCTCCAGGCTACCACTGCCTCATGGCCAGCACTGAAATACCAAGCTGGACGACACTCCTTCCCAACACTGAGTGGCACAGTCCACCTTGAAGCCTCTCCGCTCAATGCCAACTGCTGCTTCAGCACCGGATCCAAAGGTGCCCTTTCGGCCACATTCTGAGTTGAAAGTTTTGGAGCCGAAAACCTCTTTGGGGCATTCTGGACGCCGACTCTGCGTCTCCATCGAAGCAATTTTCAGGAGAGTTCCACCTGCCCATCCTGCAGAGGCTCCAAGAATGTCTAGATGCCTGTCATTAGAGGATCCACATCCATCCGTGTTCAGGCAGGATCGTAGTTCAGCCGGTTCCACCACTCAACCATTAACACTAGAGGAGACTAACGTTCGAGGAGGCCCTCAACCTTCCATTGAAGCCAAAGCCCTAAAAGCCTCGACTCTAGGACAGAGGCACTTCTCCACTGCTGCCTGGCCCTTCTAGGCCGGCTCCTCCTTCTCATTCTCTTCTTCTTCCTCCTCTACCTCCTCCTTTTTCTATCGCCCTTGATACCTGGAAACTGTCACCCTCATTCACCACATGGATCTCCATGTTCAGGGGATGGGGACAGTCCAAGGTCTCCCTAAGATCCTCTCAACAAATACATCCTCTCTCAACATTTCCATATGGTCACACTTCAGGATGTCATTTATTTTGCGGCAAGTTGACTTCATGGCCACCCTCGGCTTAAAGGATGTCTACTTTCATATTCCCATCAATCCCTCCCATCGAAAGTTCCTGCAGTTTGTGATGAGTGGGCAATATTATCCGTCCAAGGTGTTACCTTTCAAGGTCACAGCAACCCTTAGGGTCTTCACTAAGTGTCTAGCCGTGGTAGCTGCTCACCTCAGGCGGTGGGGGGAATCCATGTGTGCCCTTACCTTGATGACTGACTTATCAAGAGAGCCCTACAGCAGCAATGTGTGGCACACGCGCATACAACTTTAGACCTTCTTCACAGTTTGGGCTTTGTGAGAAAGTGCCATCTTTCTTGCATTGGTATGACCCCACTTTTTGCTGAACTGCTGATGTGCTTTGACTGAGTGTTCCCTGCCAACCAGGTACCCAGGGCCTGTGTTCATTCCCTAAAACTGTGTTGAACCTAAAACCCAATTGGCATCTCTGACCACCTGTCAGCCCCTAGTAAATGGTACCCTAGGTACCCAGGGCATGGTGACCAGAGAAGACCCCTAAAGGCTGCAGCACTTATTGTGCCACCCTTAGGGGCCCTGTACCCTGACACCCACACACTGCCTTTGCAGGCTGAGTAAGTACAGAACTAAACAAAGAGTCAACATGGCACACATCCATGTGTGCCATGCCCACAAGGCCCATGGCCCTGGAATACTTCAGTCACCCCTCTAGCTGGGTTCCCTATGCCAGTGGTTTGGGCACAGGTGCGTGAGCCCTGTGCCACTACACTACCCAGTGGGTCCAGCTCGATTCAATCAGCACGCCGCGTTAACTACAGGGGGACGACTCTGACACACACCAGAATCGCTGGTAAGCCGCGCTCTTCGAACTATGCTTTTTACAACATGCTAGTTCGGTGGTGATTTTATTAACCCCTTCCACTCCTTTGATTGTCAGACTGCAGAGCCTCCTGCGCCCTACGTCCCCGGGCCAATCCTGATCCCCGCCTGAATGTGGTCGGCTTCATATCACATGTAAGTCCCACCATTTTCAATAATGTCCACCTATTTATTTAGAGATCTACTCTGCTCTAATAGATTAATTAATACGTGCCCTTCAATATTGTTAAACCCCTTCGGTATTCTCTACCTGATTCAATCTAGAAGTTATTCTCGAGATGATGAGCGCCTAATTTCGATAGGTAGGCTTTCCCTCATATATAATGTGTGCATTACTATTGTCTTTGACTGTGATCCTCAGACCATTGTTTTTAACAATATACACCCAATATTATTATTAATAGGTTGATAGCCCATACCCGTCCTGATGAAGACCCCGCCGCAAGGTTTTCACTAATTCCTGCATATAGTGGGTCGAAACGTCGACAACCAACCCCTGCTATTCCAGCCCCCTTTTTTCCGCAATTGTAACATTCATGTACTGTTTGGGGCATGTGTTGCTCAATTGATTTAATTTGATTCATGTCCATATGTTTATTCCAGTAATGGTTTAGTTCTTCAGATTACCCTCTGTGTTATGGTCACTTTCCCTACCTGCACTAAACCTCACTTTACCACTTCCCCCACCCTGGGCACTATTCAACCGTTTTTACAATGTGAAATGTTGGATAATTTTTCCCATATTGTGTCTACTCTGTGAATTAAACACTGTAGACCCTTTAATTGTGTTATTTTCATTTAACTGTGTGTTAATTAGCTTTGTTAATTAGCTTTGTTCTACATTGGGACCCCTCTTTCCCTGTACTTACTATGACCCAGGTCCCAGTGACTTTTCTTGGGTAAACCCCCCTACATATACTTTCCTACAGTATCCAGGGCATTTCCTGGGCCCTGTAAGTTCAGTGCTGCCATCAAGAGTATATGGTGCTGGGAGGTCGGCATTACAAACTCCACAGCACCATGATGGCCCCACTGAAGACTGAGAAGTTTGGTATCAAACTTCTCAGCACATTAAACCCGCACTGATGCCAGTGTGAGATTTAATGTAAAATGCACCAGAGGGCATCTTAGAGATGCCCCCTGAAACCTAACCTACAACCCACGTCTGGACTGAGAGGTTGTCTAGGCTGCCCCACAGCATACAGGTTGCTGGACCCCTGGGTGGAGAGCCCCCGCTCTCCTGGGCCTGCAACAATGCACATCCTGGGCGAGGTGCTAGGATTCCTCCCCCAGGATGGGCAGGGGGAAGCTTCCAAGGCCTGCCGCCTCTGTGAGCTTCTCCAGACCATTTGCTGTACCCAGCAACTGGCCCCCACCAGTCCTGACCCCCACTCTGGTGGGAAGACTAGCCGTAAACCCTATGTCATGAAGGGGGGTGTGCACCAGCCTGTGCCAACCCCACCCCTGAGGTGGAGGAGGCGAGGTGAAGCACGACCCCGGGCTCCGGCCATCTTGAAGATGGGGAGCCCAGCCCAATCACAGCTAGGCTCCTGCACCCCCTTCCAAAGGAGAGGAGCAGACTATTGGTCCTTGCCCTTGCCCTACCTGTAACGTCCCTAAATTCAGTATTTAGGGGCTCCCTGAACCTTCCTTCCTCAGATCCCGATAAGAAAAGAATAAAGAAGATCAAGAAGAAGACCTGCCGTGCAGCTGCTAATAACAGGACGACACCAACTGACTTGGCCTGTCGATCCTGGTACCTGCTCCTGCTTAATCCCGGCGACTCCTGCGGACAGCAACCTTGGGACACCCGGAGGACCTGCCTGCTTTGACCCTCTTAAAGACTGGGACTCCCATAAGCAGAGGCTCTGCTACAACAACCATACCCCTGGGGCCAGCCAGGAAGCACAAGACCAACCCACTCTGCACCTGCTGAGCCCGGCCCTTGCTCGAGTGATCCAAGACCACGAGGACATTCCCCCAGCAACTGGGACCCGAAGTCCAGTGCCCAAAGAGCCTCCTCGACGAACCAGATGACACCTGCAGCCTCAGAACCAGGGACCCCCCCCAACCGCGACCAGCTGAGAATAAGATTTCCCGATGCCCAAAGGCACCCCTGCACCCGGCACCCTGCTGCCCCTTGTGCCTTCCTTTGGGGTACCTACCTCTTCTCCAAGATCCCAACTTACCTCTCGAAGTGGTAGTCGCACCTGAACAATCACCGTCCCCGAGTCTGCAGCCTTTGTTCCCTTTTTACCTTTCCCATTGAATAACATTGAGCGCCTGATGCCTCAAAAGCACCCTGCACTCAGCTGCCCGACTGCCCCTGGCCGTGCACCCTCTGTCCTATCCTACTTCCCCATTTGCCCTGGGCAAGTGAACAGGAGCCCAGCTCCCACAGCCGCGTGGCCTGCTAGCCAGCAGCCACCAACCAAAGGTCCCCTGTCTCTCATTGGATAACATTGAACAATCACCGTCCCCGAGTCTGCAGCCTTTGTTCCCTTTTTACCTTTCCCAGTGAATAACATTGAGCGCCTGACGCCTCAAAAGCACCCTGCACTCAGCTGCCCGACTGCCCCTGGCTGTGCACCCTCTGTCCTATCCTACTTCCCCATTTGCCCTGAGCAAGTGAACAGGAGCCCAGCTCCCACAGCCGCGTGGCCTGCTAGCCAGCAGCCACCAACCGAAGGCCCCCTGTCTCTCATTGGATAACATTGGGCCTAACTACCCCTGCACCCGGCTCCCCCTGTGCCCCTGAGGGTGTACCAACTGTACCTACCTGACCCTGGGGGACCCCTGAGTCCATGCCCAAAACCTTAACTTCACTGGTCTAGTACTCACCTGGAAACCGATAACTCACTTACCTGCCATAGGATAACATTGACTGGTTTGACTCGAAAAATCTTGTGTGAAGTTTTAAAACTCTTAAATATTCCTAAAAATCAGCCGGATACCAAACTCCGAAGTACTCACCTGTGATCCAGAGAGAAGTCAGTACTGTACCTTGTAGACAAGTACTGAACTGCAAAAGTAATCCTAACCGGGTTTACTAGTAACATGAATTTTTTCCATAGGTATCCATTGTCTGCTTTTCTATGAAATTTCTCCTGTCTACTTTTGAAAACTTGAAATATTCCTTAAAAATCATACCTACTACTGAAACGTAATTGCTTACCTGTCTTAAGTCGAGATCCCAGTGCTGGACCTAGGAGCCCAGTACTGGATTACAAAAGTAACGAGAACTTACTTTACCTGTAACCAGAATTTTCTCCCATTGGATAACATTGCTAGATTTTCACTGAAAAATATCTGTGTGAACTTTTGAAATACCTTTATACTCCTTAAAAAGTATTGCAATAAACAAAACGTTTTTACTAAACTGTTTTCAGCTTACACCCCAAGACTGAATCTAGGATCCAGTCCTTGAATTGCAAAAGTAATCTACAAAGTAATTAACTGCATTTTTGTAGAAAAACCCATTGAGCTCAATGTTAGATTGTGTTTAGAAGTGTCGCCTACTGCAACCCCTGTACCTATTGTGTTTACAAAGTTATTACCATTCTGCAAAGTACTTACCTGATATCACTCAGAATTGAGAAAAGTATAATTTGATACCTGTTGGTTCTAAAAATAAAACCACTATATCTTTTGATGTAAAAACAATTGGCCTGGAGTTCAGTCCTTGGGTGTGTGAAACCATTTGCTGACTAAGTGTGCACAACAAGTGCTTTACACTGCCTTACTGCTCGACCAAGCTACCACTTTTGAGAGTAAGGTCAGCCCTGACTTTAACCTCTGTTATACCTCTGGGGTTTTTGGTCTCTATACACACACTGTGCCTTACTTTGGTCCAGTATATAGAGCCACTTTCTCACAGGCTTCACTTTAAATATAGCCATATCTCACTTTCAGTCCCTCCCAAGTACAACCTTTCTCTGGGCTACTCTAGACTCTGGTGCAGGAAAGCTTACCCAAGCCTTGCCAGGGTTAACGCTTTCCAAAATATGCTGCCTCTCTTTCAGCCGTATTGTCAAGTAACGGTCAGAACAGTAATGCGTTTGTCAGCCATGATGGCGTCCTGCATTGCTATAGTTCCTCACGGAAGGCTACGCATGCAGCCCTTGCAGCAGTGATTAGCGGCATAGTGATCTCAGGAGAAGGGTCTATGCGAGGATCTAGTGTTGATTTAGAGCAGTACACCTTGCTCTCTGCTGTGGTGGAACGTCAACAACCTGTTGCAGGGACAGTCCTTTCTAGACCTAGTTCTGCAGGAGACCATCACCACATATGCCCCGCTCTTCAGATATTGAGAGCATCTGCCTGTGCAGCAGGGCCTCCACATCAACCACCTGGAATTGCTGACTATTCAGCCTGTTCTTCAGGCATTCTTTCCACTCATTCACAGCAAGGTCTTTTTAGTCCGCATGGAAAACACCATGGCCTTGCTTTTCCTACAAAGTTAGGGGGGCACGCACTCACCCCAGCTCTAGCCCTGAGCACCTGGACGTGGGTGATACATCCCAAGGTATAGTTTAATATGCAGTACTTCACTTTCAGATCAAAATCTCCTCCTGAACCGATCCTCGATGTAAAGCAGGAAGGGCTCAATCCGAGGCAGAAAATTCAGCATGGAACAAAAAAGATGATTCTTAATCCAGCAAAGCCTCCTTCTTCTAAAATACAATTAACTTTTTCAGATGCTCTAGATGTTCCTATACAGCCTCCAAAGAAAAAGAAAGAAGATGCCTCAAACCCTGTACACATTCCAATTCCACCTCCATCTGATCCTCCAACACCACCCGCAGCATTAACTCCACCAACTCACGCACCACAACTATCTGAGGCAGGTGATATGTCCCCTCACTCGCCCATCAAAGACAAGGAGGATGACCTGTCACAATACGAAGACGGGGGGGGGATAACTATGATATTGTATCATTGGTGAAAACAGATCCCGATCTCTATCCTACACGGCCATCACCACCTGATAATGCTTCTGCAGATCAAGACGTAATAGCAAGAGCAGCAGCTTTTCATCAGATACCTTTATTTAAGGACACAGTAGGGGGAGATTTCCTTTTTGAAACCCTCTTTAATGCTCAAAGGGGGGCACAATATTTACCACTACTTAAGGGAATGGTACACCATGTGGAGGCTATTTGTAAGGACCCTGTCAAAGCTAGGATAGTAACACCACGCAAAAAATATAAAACTGCACCCTCTGATCCTATATACATCAGAGGTCAAGTAACCCTTTTCTTCCTAATGCACATAAGAGGGCATACTCCCAAACAGGAGATTCACCTCCTCCAGAAAAAGAGTGTAAATTGATTGATTCCTCTGGAAAACGTGTAGCAGAACAATCTGCTAATCATTGATGCATAGCCAACAGTCAGGCTCTATTAGCTTGCTATGACAGGGCTCACTCGGATGAAATGGAGGGCTCCTCCGAAATCTCCCAGAGGAAAACAGGAAAAGGGGGCAGGAAATTGTTAATGAAGGTAATCTCATCACAAACAATTCATTAAAAAGTGCACTAGGTTCAGCAGACATGCTTTTACGGGTCTCAGGTTTTAAACCTGATGTGCAGCAGGCAAACCTAAATCTCCCATTTGATAAGTAACATCTTTTTGGAGCTCAGGTGGACAGAGCCCTTGTGAAAATGAAGAAAGTGGGGGCTTTACAAACTACTACTTATCGTGAGTCATTTTGTAGAACCCAATTACAAACAACGTGCAAGATCTGCCTCGACAGACAACACAGGGTTAACCTATAAAAGTTAAGGGCAATCCTCTACTGCTAAAACCTTTTACAGGGACACATACAGAAGAAACAATTTCAAGGGAAGTAGTCACGGAAATAATACCTGTTACTCAAACATTAAATAATGACTTCTTTACCAATCCCCGACTATTTAACACCTGTTGGGGGACGTCTTCAAAACTTTCTCTCCTAATGGAAATCAATTACAGCAGCTCAATGGGTGTTGGATATTATCCAGCATGGTTACTGTCTGGAACTCAGTACAACTCCTCCAAATATTCCACCTTGCAAACACAAATAATCAATACAACACCAAAATCTCCTACAACGGTAAATATCAGCTCTGTTACTAAAGGGTGCAATAGAACCAGTCCAAAAAGAGTACCTAGGAACAGGGGTGTATTTATGTTACTTCATGATTGCCAAAAAAGATGGAGCACTCCGAACCTCGGAGCACTGGCTGCCTTAGACTTTAAGGATGCCTACTTCCATATACCCATCCATTCCGCTCCCAAGACCCAGTTCCCCAAATAATTCTAACAGCGGATGCCTCTCTCATGGGTTGGGGAGCTAATTTCCAAAGCCTGACTCTTCATGGAGTATGGAACCCCAAACACAAGGGTTGTCTTAATTCAAACAGACAATATAATATCTATGTATTATATACAAAAACGTGGGGGGGGGGGTTGCACTCTCTCCAGTTACCGCGCTTTGCAAAGAAAATATGGAGCTTAGCAATACATTGCAGCATTCATCTCCTGGCAGAACATGTACCAGGGACAAGCAATCAAGTTGCATAGACCTTCTCAGCAGGATGCAGCAACAAGTCCACCCCAGAGTCCTCTTACCATACTTTCAAAAATGGAAGTTTCCACAAATAGATCTGTTCGCAATCCCAGAAAATGCAAAATGCCCAAACTTCTCATTCCAGGTTCCCACACCCTCAATGCAAGGCCAATGCTCTATGGATGAACAGGTCAGGGATATTTGCCTACGCTTTTCCTCCTCTCCCACTACTTCCATTAGCGGTCAGAAAGCTCAGACAAACATCCTTTACAATATGACTCATAGCCCCAAAATGGTCTTGCCAACCGTGGTTTTCAACACTATTGGAACTCTCCCTAGTCCCATAGGAGATGCTTGATCTCAACCTGGAACTTTTCATACAGAATAAAGATACCCAAAGACACACCAATCCCAAGGAAATGAACCTTGCGTTATGGCTCCTGAGATCTTAGAATTTAGGTACTTAAACTTGCCACAACAAAGTATAAATATTCTTAAATAAACTCGCACAACCTACCAAAAGACAATGTTATTCTGCTAAATGGAAAAGATTTGTTATATACTGCCAGGAGCAAAACGTCAACCCCCTAAATGCGCATGTACAAATAATTATTACTTATTTACTGCATTTGCAAACCACAGGGTTAGCCTATACTTCCATACACTTACACCTGGCAGCAATTGCAGCCTATTTGCAAAATAAACAACACTTATCTTTGTTTAAAATACCTGCTATTAAAGCTTTTATAGAGGGGCTTAAAAGAATCATTCCTTCAAAGCTTCTACCTGCACCAGCATGGAACTTAAATGTTGTACTAACTAACAAGACTTATGGGACCTCCATTTGAGCTACTGGATAGTTGCCTCTTTAATCGCTATTACTTCACTTAGAAGAGTCAGTGAGATTCGGGCACTAACCTAAGAAGAACAATTCTTCCAGTTTCATAGCGATAAAGTAGCGCTCAGATCGAACCCAAAATTCCTTTCAAATTTTCATATTAATCAATCTATAGAATTATCGGTCTTTTTTCTGCAACCTGATTCAGTTGCAGAGAGGGCTTTACATATTTTAGATGTTAAAAGAGCTTTAATGTATTATATCGGTAGGACTAAAGCTTTCGGAAAGATTAAGCAATTATATATTGCATTTTCAATTCCCCCCACTGTGGAAATGCTATTCCTAAACCAGGAATTTCTAGATGGATAGTTGATTGCATCCAAACTTGTAATGCAAAGCTAAAAGACTTCTACCTGTTCCCCCTAATACTCACTCTACCTGTAAAATAGGGGCTTGTATCTATGTATGTATCCGGTAATTGTAAAGCGCAAACTAATCACCCCTAGGGGTCTCAAGGCGCTGGAGGCCGTCGGGGAGATTAAGTGAGCTATTGCCCAGAGTCACTGGGTGCTGAGCTGAGCTACCACCGGGGATCGAACAGCATGCCCCATGCTCCGGAGTAAGCTGCTCTGGCAGCTGCACCACACCTCTCCCTGGCATTTTTAGGGAACATTCCTATTGCTGATATTTGCAAAGCAGCAACATGGTCCACTCCACAGACAATATTGTGTGGATGTAGTTGCACGTCAACAAGCCAGTGTCGGGCAAGCTGTACTAAGAACTCTTTTTTTAATGAGCTGCAACCCCGACAGCTTAACCACTGCTTAGGGAGAGGGACTGCTTTACAGTCAATGCACAGCATGTGTATCTACAGGACACATGCCTTGAACAGATTATTTTACTTATGCTGTAAGCATCTGTTCTTGGCATGTAGTGCTGTAGATTCACATGCGACCTCTGTCCTCCCCCAAAAATGTGGTGTAAGTTGCAGTTTATAGACTTTACATCACATTGGCAGCATGGGCATCACATTACTGATATATACTACAACTCCATTCTCGCCTATCTGCGGCAAAACAATCTGTCAGTGGAGTCGACGACCAAGCGCAGTATCACCAAGAGCACTCCATGACAAGAACAGACGCTTACATGGTAAGTAACATAATCCATGTTGCTTACAGTTATTTGCCTTCATTTTCTTGGGTCTCCTTCAGAACTTTGTGTTGTAGGGGGCTAAGGTCCAAAGTACTACCAACAGTTACTCGTTACCTGCCCTGGGGTTTCCGAGTGGAGAGATGCTGATCGGGTTGGTAGCTGTGTGCGCCACATCGGTGGAAAGAAGGGGGCCACCGAGGAACAGGTAGCAGAGGGGGGCTTTGGGACAAGTCCGGGAGCTCCATATGGGGAGCTGGGGTCACAATGGTCCTGGGAATAAGGGGACACAGCCTGTTAATCAGTACCTGGGCTTGGGCACTTGGGTGCAAAGTGGAAAGGTGGGCTAGGCCCTGTGCATCCTGGGGTTTTTCGGTTGTTGGTCTTCGATGGTTGAGAGTGCAAAATCAGGACTGCTGGGCCACTCTGGAAGTGGGTCTCTCCCGTGCTGACGTCTCTCGATGGCTGCTTGGTCTCCGTGCAGGTGAAGTCCGGAATGGACTTGCACAGGTGCGGTTTGCTGCAAGGGGTCGTTACCCTGGGTATTAGTCCTGTGCAACTCCAGTTTTTAGGTGGGGGGACAGATCTGACTTTCAGAAGCACGGGGTCCTATTGCTGGGGGGCTTCTGCGTTGGGCTGCACAAGTAGTGGCAACTCAGTTGACCAGACTTTGCATTTTAGCACCGGCGGACTGCAGGGGAGTAGCTCCTCTACTCCAAGGGAGATTGCTTGGCAATTTGCAAAGAGCTGGCAGTCACCCACGGTTCTTGGAAGTTGGTCAGGTGCAGGATGAGTCGGCTGGTCATGATTGTCAAAACTTGGTACAGGTAGGCAGGTTTTGTCCACAGTAGTCTTCAGTTCTCGCTTTTCTCAGGGCTCTTTTTTTGTCCTCTCTTATTGATCCATCTAATCTAAGTTCCTGGTGTCAGATAGGCTACCTAAATGCTCAATTATGGGGCGTTATGGGCAGTGATAGGTAGTAGCCAATGGGCTACTTACCTTTAGGGTGTATATACCCTCTATATGACCACTTTTGTGGGCATAATCCTGAACCAGAATGCCTAATTCCACCAAAACTAACATTGTGGAATTCTAAAGCTCAAGTCCACTTCAGGTAGCCCACCTGAGGGGGTGGTACTACCCTGAGAAGAGAACACACCTCCTGCAAGCTCATTTACCAGCCTGTCCTGGTGCCAAATGGACCTGGGGCAGGGGTGGTATTTCCTCTGTCTGGGGAAGCCTTGGGTCGGATAGCAGTATGCAATGGCAGTCTGCATGTTGGGGCTGAAAGGTTCCTTACGGTCGCACAATACATTCTGCAGCCTTTAGGGACCCTCTTTAGCCTCCTTGCCCTAGGTAATAGTGATACCATTTACTCAGGACTTACAAGGGGTGCTGAAGGTATTGCCAATTGGGGGAACAATTGTACAGTTTTAAGGAAAAAGACAAGGGACTGGGGACCTGGATAGCAGTAACGCAGTACACCTCTGTTAAAATTGCATCAGACACCAGGCAAAAAGTGGGGGGTGACCATGTTAAAAAGGGGAATTTTCCTACAGCTAAAACCTGTGCACCCCAGCCTTTGTACTCCACTCTGCTGTAACTCTCTCTAGTTCCTGATGAGAAGCTTCCCAATGGGCCAGACCTTCTCATGCGAAACAAGCTCAATCTGGCGATCTGGCTCCTAAGGTCTTAGAGTTTTGTTAGTGCAACCTATTGGAAAAATGTATGTTCATTCTTCATGAAACACGCAGGCCTACTACCTACCAGGGTCTGCTACGAGGCCAAATGGAAACATTTTGTACACTATTAAATTCCCCATCATATCAATCCTCTCATACAGTCGGACAAGACATTGTCTATTACCTCTTTCACCTTCAACAGTCAGGCCTTGCTTACACCTCCATTTGCTTGCAATTTCCTGCTGTGGCAGCTTACCTACAGAAAATGCAGCACACCTGACTCTTCATTAATGCCTTCATGAAAGCTTAAGAGGGTTATCCCCCCCTGAAAACCTTTGACTCTGGTGTGGAATTTCAACATCGTCCTAACTAGGCTCATGGGCCTTCCTTTTTAACCCATTTACTCTTGCTCGGTTCAGTTTCTTTCATGGAAGGTAGCATTCTTTGTAGCCATTACTTCCTTTAGAGGCTTAGAGAAGCCTTTCTTCCAGGTTCTACCAGATAGGACGGTCCTCAGAACCAACCCCAAATTTCTCCCAAAGGTAGTTTCCAGTTTTCTTCCCAGTCAAACGATTGAGTTGCCAGTTTTCTTTCTACATCCAGAGCCTGTAGTGGAAAGCGCCTTGCATACACTAGTTGTCAAAAGGGCATTAATATATTATGTGGCTAGCACAAAACCTCTGTTTAAAACACAACAATGGTTTGTGTCCTACATAAGCTACACAAGGAGCATACCATTTCCAAGCCAGGTGTAGAAAAATACCCCTTTGACATGGTGACTCCCAGTTTTCCCTGGTACATGATGTGAGTTCAACTGGAAACTGTACACTTGTACCCCCAGCATCCTCTAAAAGTCCCTATTAAAATGGTACCACTGGTAGCTAGGGCCTGGACTGCAGCATGAGTTGTGCCACCATAAGGGACCCCTCACCAAACTCATGCAGGGCTGCTGTTGTAGGTTGTGGGTTTTGGTGCAGACAAAAATGAAATCAAGTCAAACATCCCTTGGTGCCATGTTCCCTAACACAGCATGTAATGTTAGTAAGTCACCCCTACAGCAGGCTTTACAGCCCTAAGGCAGGGTGCTTTAGTCTACATGTGAGCGCAAACCTACAGTCTCTGCCAGCCTGACACAGAGACAGATTTCTGACCATCCAGGGTGTAGGCCTTTGCTCTCAAGATGGCAGAAACAAAGGCCGCACAGGTAGAGGGTGTTCACACCCCCTCCCTCAGGATGACCTACTGATTAGCATTCCTAGGCCGGCAAGTTCAAAGAAACTCCACCTTTAAAATGTGAATCTGGCTCCCCACAGTGGAGAGGAGGCCGACCCCTCCCCTTTGTTCAGAGCCCTTTGGCACCTGGACAGGTGGGAAATTAGCTATTCAGGTAGGCGTGCCCACCCCCAGGCTAGTACCACCCCTAAGGTAGCCTAACCTGATGTGTGTACGACTTTTCAGATGTGGCCATCTTTGTGTTGGCACACTTAAGAACTCTGGGACAGGGTTATGCCCACTTCCCACAGGAAGTAGTCCTAAAGGGGCCGTAGTGACTCCAAGGTTGAATAGCCCATTGGCTACCACCGCACTGTACACTCCCCTAATGCCCCTAAATTCAGTATGTAGGGGAGCCTCTGGCATTAGGAAATAAGATCCTTCCTACCTGAAAGACGAAGAGGGACGTGAAGAGTTGCATCCTGCAAGAACTGAAGACCCAGCAACTGACCTGACGCCAACCCTGCTGGCCTACCCGCTGACTTCAACAATTTCTCAAAAAGATGACTTGTCCTGTAGCTGCTGTGTCCCCAACAGTACAGTCTAGGCACAGTATGTGTATCTACAGCTACACATGCCACAAACTGAAAATGTTACTTTGTAAACATCTGTTTGTGGCATGTAGTGTTGTAGATTCACAGTCGTCCACCCTCTTCCCTGACCAACTGGGGTTCTGTGCAGATATTCTTACCTTAATTCTTTGTTTCACATGGTCGTCTTTTCTGTACCTATTTGCTTCATCTACAGCTTCATCCTCCACGTGGGGAAAAAAATCTAACTGTGGAGCTGATGTCCATGCACATTACCTGCAAAACAAGTTGCACACATCCAGGCCCAAAACTGGATCGCTGAAATATGGACAGCATGTGAATCTACAGCACTACATGCCAGATGCTTACAAGGTAAGTAACCTTTTCCCTTTTTGGGTGTGAGCAATTTTACCATAACTGAAGTTATTCTTGCAAACTGTAATGTATTGTATAATATATTGGATGAAACAGTAGCTGTACTTGGTACTTTTTTTCAAATGGATGTCTTGTATTTTATAGAAGAAAGAAAAGGGACAATCCCAAAAAAGATCAATTGGAAATGGCATTAAAACAATGTGCCTCACAAACTTCCTCAGAGCAAAATATCTGTATGGCTTGTCTGTGGATTATTCTGTGAACTGAAAGGGAATAGAGGGTGTTGATTTGGCTGCTCATGCAAAAAAAACAATCATAATCCAAGGAGTGAACATTGCATCTGGCTGTCTTTCTTATTGACTGTCTACAGAACACGCAATGTACTACATCTTATCATTACATCATGGAAAATCACATAACATGGTGCTTCTAACTAAAGGTGTGAATATGAATATTTACGTTCTTTCTGTACTCATTATCAATATCTGTTGTGCTTGGATGGCTTGCACACAGAAGAGGCCCTTGGCTAGTTTTGTCTACTGAAATTAAATATAAATCTTTAGAAGTTTTGTACAAAAGCATGTATCTTTGAATAGAAGTAGTTTCTGGCTCATAATGTAGGAAAGTAGGGTGGTCTTTCCAAGTCTGAGGTTCTGATGTGAATTAGTGGTTCCTAATGCGATGCAGACCAAACAAATTTACTAAGACATCCCACACAGCCTTCTCAGTTCATCATCAACATCACTTTATTCGATTAATTAAAATCATAAAAGTACACATATAAATCACATTCAATAAATACAATATTAAGAATAATATAAGAATCCTCGGTAAATCCTTATAGTGATTATTTACAAAACTCATATATATACAAATAGAAAAGACTGCAGTAAAATTCATAGTTCGGTTATACTCATGCCTCTTTGTTTCTTTGATCTTATGGCTGCTACAAGATAACGCGCAATATTAAAAATATTCCATGTATTATCCAACAATTGCAAATACATTAAAGCAGGTTTAACCTGTAGGAACCCCGCGCCTCTTAAAAGTGGGATAATAAACCTTTTCCTAATATCAGAATAGTATTTGCAAAAGAACATAAAGTGCATCGTGTCTTGGATTGAGCAATTATCACACTAACAAAATGCTGCCTTTTTAGGTACCGACCATCCCTGGTATGTTCCCAATTAAAAGTGTATCTGGTTGAATCGAAATCTAGTTAACAACCAACGATGGTATGGTCTTGTTACAACCTTTAAATACGGTTCAATAGATGGGGAGGTAACTAATAGAAAGTGGGCTCTCACCATAGGCTTCAATAATTCCTCAGCTTCTCGTTCCTGGAACCTTAGGGACAAAAATGCGTTTTAACCCAGACTATATCTCCTTTCACAAAATGGCTTCGGGGGGTTCGTAAATTTCTGGTCTCCCCAACTACATAAACGAGACCTTTACATAAGAAAGCCACTGTATTTCATCACCCCGGTCTAGGTTAATACAGTCTTTTAAAATACGATGATTTAACGTTCGCACAGGATTGAGCCAAGTTTTTACCAGCAAGTAAGGGGAGCCATGCTAATCAAGTCACCGACAACCCCCATTCCTAACTCCTGGTGAACAGCAAATGTTGGAGTGGATTGAGGAATAGATATTTGGATGGTGGCTCATTCAGTTCAGGTTATTGAATTATCAGTATTCAATGTAATTCATAAGAAACAAAATTCAGCCCTTAGCCCATATCCATTCCTTGTTACAGATAATGGCAGTAAATCACCCAGAAATGCAAATACTTCAGCCCCCACTTGGATTGCGCCTAGGCCAACCAAAGTGTCGCAATGTGATATAGTCAACCCAATTATTTATGTACCTGTGATTTAGAGTAAGATTTTAACAGCATCTTTCTTGCCATTGTTATATGGCTCCATTAAGTGTCGCAGGATCTTATGAAATGGCCAAGTAACTAATGACCAGAAATACACTATTACTTAGGGCATTTTATATATAAATGGGTCGACTGGGATTGGGAAGTTCATTTTTGAGATGGAGGAATTCAGTTGTAATCTTTGAAGCTTGGAGCAATATCCAAGTCGGAGATATCCTCCATTTCACAAAGCAGTTGCCAAAGTCATTGATCTGTGACTCTCCCCTCAAAAAAAAAAAAAAAATCCAAATGTTTGTTAAAACCTACCTCCAGGTGGACCAAATGAGAGCCCTAGTTATTGCATACCATGATGACTGCAACATTGTATATGTCTAGTTCCATAAGAAGATCATTGATGGATTGCAAACCCCCAAAATCCAGAGACGTCTGAATTTGTGAACATGCAAACACATCAAACCAGCCTTCAAAGCACTACATTAACTCCCATTGGGAATGAACGTTTAAAAACGGCCTGAAAACTGATCTACTTTTATCTAAACTATTCGCAATGCAGGTAGCAATTGATAAATACCATGCTGAGGGCCCCAACAGTGGCAGTTGGCTTCCTTTTCACATTATCCTTCTCACTCATCTGCAAAGCTCTGAGCTATCCATAAGGCGATTCCAAAATAAACAATTGGAAAATCAAATGAATAGTAATATAAATAATGAAAGAGAGCATGATGATAATTCATTTTACAATGATTATAAATTTCATGTACATTAGACTTCCACTTAGAAATCGCGAGGCGTCTGTATTATACAATTTAATAATTATAGACGGCGATAAAATATTATTTAATAGTGATTATATATTATCCTGTATGATACATTTAAGACGAGTATGAGAAAAAGATATTGGTTTGAAACTCCTTGTAAGAACTAGTAATAATGATGGGTGGGATTCACCTAGAGGAGCTAAGTTAAAATTAATGGAAGGAAACTTAACCATCCACACTGGTCTGACCAACAGCATTCATAAACCACTGAAATCTAATATGTATACAGACACAGAATGGAATATCTGTTCTACAGTGGTGGCTTGTCCTATTCAGTGTTTGAGCATCAACTTTTATATACAATGAATTTTCAGTTTTAGAAGCAATATCAACGTGAAAATCTGGCCATACAGTAAACACAAATGGGTTTATTAACCATGGAAAAAAATGATAATGCATTCAATGCATTATAATTCATCTGAGCACCTTTTCAAGAGCCAGTAATGCATGTTAGCTATGGATAGGTAAATGTGTAGATTAGTATAAACACACTAATAACTGAAAAATAGCTTGAAATAATTTTAATAAAATTTCGATATAAATTTGGTGGTGTATAAAACTCTAGTCCACTGGTTAATGCCCAATAGGTATGGACGAGTATTGAAATAGGTTTGCTGTGAGTGACCGTGAGTTGTCAGGGGCAGAATGTGATAAAAGAATACACTTGACAACTAACAGGAGTTGAGCTATACCAGGGCCCTAAACATGCTTTTTGATTTTAAATGTGTATAATGAAAAACCATTAGCATTGCTAAGCAACAAACACACAAAACAATAAATAAAAGACTTGATAGTAAGATGATAGATCAATACATATAATAACTGAATATGCTGGTTATGATTCGCTGTTTGCAATTGCTTAGTTTTATGCGGAAAATCACTAACATTATGCTTGTTGTTTAAGGTTAGGATTTGTCTCTTTTCTGGTGGTTGGATTTAAGTAATTACATTATGTGAATGTGGTTAGAAAAATAATTGATTTTGGAAAAACATTTATTAATGAGTTAAGTATCCAGTCTGTGTCTTTGTGGTATTTAATGTATGAAGTACTGGTTAAAGAAAATTCCTTGACTGGACTTTATCAATGGGAAGCAAAACCATGGTGATAAAAAGTGAGACTGTCTTAATTAGTCCAGCCCTCAAATTTGTTCACAATTAGCACACTGATTCTTTGGACATTAGAGGCACAGCCTCGGAGTTATTCATTTTTCCTATTAATTCTTTAGAGCGGAAGGGAAGATTAAACACTGTCGAGTGTTGCAGGAGAGCCAGTCAGTGGTCTTGGGTAACTCTGAATTTGACAGCTTGGTGGATTTGATCAGCTACTATGAGAAGCACCCCCTGTACAGAAAGATGAAGCTGCGTTACCCCATCAATGAGGAGACACTGGAGAAGATTGGTACAGCGGTGAGTTCTTCGCATTGACCAAGGACTTGCCAACTTGGATCAGAATGCAAATGTATTCATAAGGAAAGAGCATTGCTAGCCCAAGTTTCGAAATTAGAGAACTTGACAAAGTTCTTATATGTCAGAATGTTTGGGTAGAGGTTTTTGAAGAGAGGTATGATATATATAAAAAAAAAAGTCAAAACAGGAAGTTGAACTTAAGAATATTGTGACCGCTCATTGAGAGCTGGGTGTGTCAAGAGGCAAGTTGTTTTGATGGGAATAAATGAGTTTGCCTAACTTTGCAACACTGGGGATACACAGGGAGAAAATGGCAGCAGGCAAAGTCCACGATGTATGGGTTTTTTTAAGTGGCTCAAACACCTAATTCCATACATTTTGTGCAAAACCAAACAGAAATTCTGTTAACTAGAGAATCCCCTCTGTCCCACAATACATTCTTTGAGAGTCTCCTCTCACTTGGTCAATTTGGTTTAAAGTATACATATTATGCAACTTTGTGGAAGTTCAAATGGTGTGTTGTTTAAAAAACTGTGCCTACACCATAATCGCTGTCTTCTCTCCACAAGAAAAGTATATGCATCAATGTTGAGATTGACCAAAGCTGTAAGCAACAGAGCCTGGCTGAGGCTCAAGGTTTGGGAACAGTGTAAATAATGAATATAGGAGGAAAAAGAATGAGGATCATAGTGTGAAATACCAAAGACCAGATGAATTAACATCATAGGCTCTGAAGGAACAGAAATTGAGGAGTTTGGAAGGAGTGCAGAGGCCTTTTGTAAGGATTGTAACACATTGTTGCACAAAGTATTGAAGTCTTCATGCCATAGAGAAAGCAGGAAGAGCTTAGCAATACAGAGTTTTAGAAGTGGGGTAGCTACGTCTATCACCAGTGCCGAACTTTTGACCTGCACTTGACACTTTTTCCTACAATCACAGCCAGAATCACATTGTGGATCAATGCAAACTGAAAATCTAGAGTTTGTGGTACAGAAGAGCTATATAATAATTCTAAAATATGTGTGTAGTCAGTGGAGCTCCTATGTTACTCTAGGTGTGTTACACTCGTCTGCATTTTGTGCGGCGCAGCAAAGAGCAATGTGTTTTGGGCTGCACAACATCCTGGGAGTCCTCAGCATTGCTTATAATAAAGAATGCTGTTTCCACTATGCATTGATTGAGTCTGATGTCGAACACTATTTGTCCACCTTCTAGGCAGTGTTCTTAAGAGCATTTCTTGGTACTCTTATTTAGGGGTCAGGTTACCACTGTAGTTTTTGGAGAACAGTACCCCTTTTTTACAACTCAGCTTCCAGATATTACTGAGCACAGTGGCTTAGCAAACGTATCCTGGTCTCAAATCTCAGCAATGGAATTGTGCCCCTCCATCACTTACTGAGCAGTAGTATCATATTTTGGGTTACGCGCTCCTTAAACCCTGTGTCCTGCCTAGCATAGTACCTGCTGCACTAATGATAGCAAAGGCCCGGATTAGGCAGTGTTTGGATAGCCAGGTATAGTTTGTTCACATTGAAAGTCACAGAGGTGCAGTTCACAGGATTGTTGTCAATATGTTTGTGTTACTTTATTAAGAGATATAGTGTAGCTCTTAGATATTTGTAGGCAGTAGAATGATTGCAGTAATCCTCTATGCTGCTACCTTCATGTTTAGTGCTGTTTTCCCTTGCTGCTAGGTGCAAACCTTATGCATTACAGTAGTACGTAGCGAAGACCAAGCTGTGGAGCTGCTTTTCTTGTCCTCACAAGAGTTGTGTGTAAAATTAAATTTTCTTTCTTGGTTCTGTAGGAGCCGGACTATGGAGCCCTCTATGAAGGAAGGAATCCTGGTTTCTACGTGGAAGCGAACCCCATGCCCACCTTTAAGGTAGAATCCATCTTACATTAATGTATAAAGTCCTGGAGGCTTCTTCATACCTGTACCAATCACTGTTGGTGATTCACACAGTGACTGTGATGTAGCAGATCTCCATTTTACTGAGTTTGTAGTTTAACAAACAACCTTTCTTCTGCAGTGCTCTGTAAAAGCCCTGTTTGATTACAAGGCCCAGCGGGAAGACGAGCTGACATTTACCAAGAATGCCATCATCCAGAATGTTGAGAAGCAGGAAGGAGGCTGGTAAGTTGTTTGCTTGGTGCAACCATATTGCCTATTGTCCTTTTTAAGAGGATTGTGAGATCTGAAGGTCGAAAGTAAGAGAGCAATGAAAGTAGAGATTGGGTTCATCATGAGAATGGAGGTACAGTATGTGGGAATGAGTTATGATCAGGTGCGGAGAGAGGGACATAAGAAGTTGGGCATGGGAGAAGCACTGTGGCATAAGGGCATGAGATTTTATAGAGCTTTTCTGTCTAGTGGAGGACATTAAGGAAACCGGTCTCTGGGGCTGCGTGGTTATGTTATGTATAAAGCTCTGCTGTATATTAGTGAGTATAGTCCTTGCCCCAAAGAAGTATAATTCTTGATGGGGACCACTAGCATAAGGAAGGAACAGTAGGTTAACATATCGGCATCTTCTCTTGAAGAAAGTGGGGCTTCTAAGAGTGCCCTCTCTTCACCACCATGAAGTAGCTATAACTCCAAGTTAGTGCAACGTCTAGTACTACTTTCAGTTAATATAGGTATACGTGTTCTCAAAGTTGAGCCATGTATATATGAATATTAATGCTGGATAGGTAGGGATTGAATTTAGCCCTGATGAAGGCCGTTGACCCATATGGGCCCTCAATATTTCCATAACATGTTAGCACTAGATAGCAGATGTATGAACCATTGAACTCAAGGTCACCCTGCATTATTCTCTTGTACCTTACCTAAGGTACCTGTTTAATAAGGAGATTTCTCTGGGGATTAACCATGAGATAATTTTTTTAGTCTGGATCCCTGCATGTATCCTGTCAGTATTTTTTAAGAACTTTCTCAACATCGTAGCAGAGTTCACCCTCGTGGTACTTACCTACCAGGAATGGATGAGTACACCAGGGCTGAAGCATGCCACACAAGTGCAAGTAAACGTTCCATATCTATTATCTATAATTTTTGAAACTTTTGAGGGATTAATGGTTTAATGCAGTCATTCAGATTACATTGTTGTGTTTTGTCTGATATGTGATATTGATAGGGATGTTGTGCAACATTTCTTTATTCTCACTATCCCCTTTGTGATAGTGGGGCCCATTACCTCCCCTTTCTTTATATGACTGAAAAGAATAATTACACTCCACTTGTTACATCGTGCAGCATAATATTTAACAACTTGTCAGCTTTTAATTCCTGTAAACAGATTGTGGTCAGCTTTCATTGGAAGGTCAAATGTGTGGCAAATCATAGTGTTTTCCATAACATTATCTTGAAGACATTTTGTAGAACTGGTTTTAGAATTGACCCTTGCAGATCTTCCTCCCCGTGCCCTCACTGAACTTCATTTTTTTACCACTGTCCTGGTTTTCTAACCACTGCCTGGCTCAGTTTTTCATTGTCGTATCCACCTCAGAATACGCTTTAACTCATGTATGCAAAATGTCTGAAACATCATTAACACACACTGTTACTCGCATAGATTGTGAGAAAAAGTGTTTAGTGTACAGGTGGTGCGTTATGCTCCTCCTTATGAAGGAGAAGCATTACTAATAGGAGCTCATCCAAAACGACCTGCCACTCCTCCACTCAAAAAAAAAATGAACACAGCTCTTGACTGCGGTACTTTTCCTTGCACTGGATGTCCAGCAATCACTAATCAAATCCTCAAGAAGGTGAAGTGGTCCAAAGAGACTTATGAATGATCAGTCTTCCTAATCATTTCTTTGTTATGGAAGAGTACATGTGAAAAGGATTCAAGTGTTATATATAGATAAGAGTATCATGTTAAACATTCATTGTGGATTCCTGAAAAAGGTAGGCAAAGTAGAGCAATGTCTTAGTGTGAGAAAGGGCCTCTTTTGACATGGTTAGCCCCCACCTGTTGCCTGGTATTTGATGTGGTTTTGATTGTAGTGCACAGGGTACCTGCCAACCAGTGCCATTGCTTCTTCTTCCACAATTGGCCCTTCAGGCCGCCTGTTAAGTCGCTAGGAAAAATGTATCCGGGTTCCTAGGGCAGTGGGACTGAAAAGGGTCCCCTTGGGACCCCTCACCTAAGCCCTGCAGACTGCCACTGTAGCATGCATGGCCTAGGTCAGACCGAGTCGACATGCCCCCCCAGTTCCAGCATGGCATGTACTTCCTATCTCCTTGTTCTTGTCTTGCCACATCCTGTTCATCAGTAGTCATGTTAATTTGCAAGAACAGACACAGCATTCCACAACACTGGTTTAATTTGGTTTGTGAGTTTTTGAGGGGCAAATAAGTTTATATTCAGAGTTCAAATGCTAAAAGTAGGCTGTTGATTCTAAAAATATTTATTCCATAGTGGGTCTGATGAGCTGCGTCTATGACGTTTTCTATAGACAAACGCAATTTTAAATTAGTTTGCATGCCTTATATGATTGGTTTTGACTCGGTTATTGTTGCCTCGTTGCCTTCCTTTGCCTCAGGTTTTTATTTGCTATTTCCAAGCTTACATTGGGGCCATCTCAAGCATGAGAGACACTTTAGTTATGGCCTAGAGGAGCCCAGTGAACCCATTAAAATTTCATGCCTAATGATCAGCCTTTTTTCCTCTGATCTGCACAACTCCTTGAGAAAGATTTGTTTCTACAAGGGATACTACAGACATCTATGCATTGAAGATCAATGCTGACTCAGAGTATTATCTCACATAATACTTTGGGCAGAATTGTTTGCCCTACTCTTACCAACATTTCTCTAGTCAGTTTTGGGGAACCTAATTTTTCACTGAAGTAGGTCGGACGCTGTGAAATAAGCAATGCGTATTATGATTATTATTTTATTGGTTAAGTGCATCAGCAGTAGTATGCACATTCGATTGGAGGTAGTTTAGCATTGGATAACCTACATTGCCTTAAAGTACTTGTGTCATAAAAGTGGAGGAACTTGGCATTGTTGTCCCACAATTCCAGGGGATCTCAGTTGATGGTTATAAGCGCTGGCAGGAATCCCGTAGCAATTCTTCATACACTATCTTCTTAAGTGTAGACATTTGCCTTTCTTTAGGAAGGCCTGTAGAAACACTTAAGAACATAATGCATAGCCTCAAAAATGGGCTACATTGGAGAAATACTTCAGATTGTACTTACGAAAAAGGGTTAAAATACAATTGAATACGTATCATTTTGAAATGAAAATTTTATAAAACAACTTAAATCTTTTTCGCAAACCGTTTTTTGTAAAAGTAGAAGATGAAGGATAGCAGAACAGTGTAGTATAACTGCCATTATGTGAGTTTTAAACTGTCTGCACCTTTAAGGACTCTTAAGACCACCAGTATCCCAACATGCTTAGCAGGTGGCAGTTGTCTCATTTCTTTTTGTCCGGCACATGGTGACAGAATCCTAAAACTCTGAGCTTGGCCATTTAGGCTTTTTTTCTTCAAAATTCACCTGTGGACTTATGTTTTCTTTGATTCACTCGACATCTTTCATCATCCTCTCTGTTATAAGCCTTTTCTGACAGAACGTGCCTTCTCTGTTTGATATGTGCCCTGTCTGTGGGAGTAAGAAGGCCAAATCAGACAGTCACAACATCTGCATACTCCGCTTTCCATCCACACATGTTTCTGAGCAGTGCCAACACTGCAAGAAGTTTTCACATCGCTCCTTGGGGGAGAGAGAGAAAATTTGCCTTCATGGCATAGAAGAATAGCGCAGGCAGCAAGTCCAGTCTCATGGTAAGACCTCAGAGCGAGGAGAGGGTCAGTCCTCTACCGGGGTTCTTACATCTTCCTCAGAGGGACGTGGAAGGTCCAAGAAGAGGGTGGCAGCTAGAAACCTTCAAGTTTCCTGGTCCATTGACGTCAAGACCAGGTATGGCACGACTTGCTCGCCATTGAGGAAAAGACGCAGATCGAAGTCGAGGCAAAGTAGACCTCCTGCGCCGCCGACATGCGCTGCAAGATCAATGGCGAGGTGTTCCATTGACGCAGAGGAGCAGTTCGAGGTGTTGGAAGAGATCACCGTCGAAGGTCGAGGCGTCGAGGGCAGTCGATGTCAAGGACACAAGAAAATAGGAGGAAAAGGATGCAAATATATTTGTCACCTGATTACTCGAGGGCCTACTCTCCCTCTTCCCCAATAGTACTAGCAAATTCTCCATCTCCTACTCCTCTGCCTCCACCACCGCCAGCAACGCCAACTTCTCCTCCCCCTTCTGTGCCTACACCTCCAGCACCAATGCCTCCATCTGTAGCTCCGCCAAGGCTTAGATCGTGCTCCATAACGCATAATCGGTCACGTCATCACAGGCGTCATTCAAGGCATTTGTCCGTCTATAGGCACTCTTGCCATTGCCACCATAGATCACTGTCCAACACACGTATATCATCCAGACGTCAATCAAGACACACAACATCCTCTTCTACATCATCTGGATGATATTCGCCGACATTGTTCGCTTCTCTACCACCTTGCAGCTCTCCAGTGGATGACATTTCCACATTCCAGGAGGTTCTGCTGAATGGTGCTTCAAAACGTAATATTCGGATGTCGGGCCCCACACCTACCACAGCTGTTACATTTGAGACTATATACCAGTGGTCAGCTTCAAGACCTTTGCTTCCATTTGTTTTCGGTCTTTTGGAACCAGCGATGGAACTATTTGACTCCAGTGAATGACATTTCCACATTCCAGGAGGTTCTGCTAAATGGTGCTTCAAAACGTAATATTCGGATGTCGGTCCCCACACCTACCACAGCTGTTACATTTGAGACTATATACCAGTGGTCAGCTTCAAGACCTTTGCTTCCATTTGTTTTCGGTCTTTTGGAACCAGCGATGGAACTATTTGACACCAGTCTTAACCAAAACTGCTCCTTCGAGGCTACAGAAAAAAATATAGACCTACAACGCAAGATCCTATTTTCCTTCAGATCGGATCCACCTCCTAACTTGTGATCATTCTGGCGGCCAAGAAACATCATGCCGCCACCCCTGCTTCTTCAGGACCTCCTGAAAAGGAAAGCCAAAAAACTGGACTCTGTGGGTCTCAAAGTTTGTAACACGGACGCAACAACCATGAAAGTAGCCAGTGCTACTGTGCTACTGCCCTCCTGGGTAGATCAATCAATCCAGGGTTTGTAAAGTGCGCTCTTCACCCGTGAGGGTCTCAAGGCACTGGGGGGGGGGGGGGCAGATCTGCGTATGATACAATGCTGAGCCCATGCTTTCTGACGATGGCGGCGAGGGGGCCGTGTAGATGTTGAAGAGCGTGGAGCTCAATGATGATCCCTGAGGTACTTCACAGTTAATTTCCGTGGGGTCGGAGAGGAAGAGAGAGAGTTGAGTCCTCTGGGTTCTGCCGGAGAAAAAGGATTGGATCCAGTCGAGGGTGGATCCTTGTATCCCCGCGTTGTGAAGTCTGGCTGTTAACTTGCGATGTGAGATGGTGTTAAAGGGTGCGGAGAGGTCCAGAAGGATGAGGGCCGCAGTGTGTCCCTGGTCAAGTAGGATGTGGATGTCGTCCGTAGCGGCGAGGAGGGTGGTCTCGGTGCTGTGGAATCCGGACTGGGAGGCGTCTAGGATGGAGTTCTCTTCGATAAAGGTCAGCTGGGTGTTCACGAGTCTCTCCGTGACTTTGGCCACGAAGGGGGGTAGAGAGATGGGCCGGTAGTTTTTCAGGTTTGTTGGGTTGGCCGTTGGGCTTTTGAGGAGGGGTTTCACCTCTGCCCATTTCCAGTCGTCTGAGCAGAATCTGAGGGAGGTGTTGATCGTCCGTCGTGGTTCGGGGGCGATGATAGCGGTGGACCTGTGGAAGATGTGCGGTTGGCAGGGGTCCATTGGATATATGATAGAGCACTCTGGAACTATAGCCAGCAATTTGCAGACTGCCTTTCAGGGACCAAAGGTAAGACTTCCTGGAGATTATTAATGAAGGCTTCTTGGTGTCCAACCAAGTCATAAGCGCCACAGCAGACTCCTCCCTAAAAGCGACACATGAATATTTGTCATGGCATTGCCTTAAGGTGACAGTCCTGGCTACGCCTCACATTTCTAAAACGAGAGTTGCAGCAAAGGATTTTAAATCTTCCTTTTTCGGGGTCTATCCTCTCCAGCAGTCACACTGATGAGATGGCTTGCATGAAGTCTGAAAGGGAGATTCTTAAGGCAGTCGGCCTAGAAAGTCTGAAAGAGCAAAGGCGCTCCTTCAGACTTTACCAGCACCGATTTTACCCTCGGAGGGTTCTACCCCTCATTGCTTTCAGGGTTGCCAACAGCCACAACAACAGTGGCCATAGCAGCGGCTGGAGCGACAATCTAGAGGGAGCTCATACCAACAACCTGCCCACAGGGGTAAACTCACACCTGGCGCCAAACCTTGAATCTTCCCTTCGATTCACCAGTCCTCCTCTGACCATAGTACCAAAATCCTCCAGCCATCACCTGCACATGCTTCTGGAAGAAGTCTACATCTTGCTTCAGAAGTGTGCGGTGGAGGTAGCCTCCACACAAACAAAGGGGTACAGGCACCCTCTCCAGATAATTTCTAGTTAAGTAAAAAGACTTGGTCGAATTCAGCCCTATCCTCGACTTAGAAATAGCCAACAAATGGATTTGGCGAGAGAAGTTTTGTATGCTGGCATTACATCCAGTCTATCCCCAAATACACCAAGGTGATTGTCTCTGTTCCATAAACCTCCAAGACATGTATTTTCATCTGCCCATCGCCAAGAAACATCGCAAGTTTCTGAGGTTTGTAGTTGGGCGGGACCACTATCAATACCAAGTCCTTCCATTCTGCCTCAAGTCAGTTTCCATAATCTTCTCGAAGTGCATGCCAATAGTTGCTGCTCACCTCTGGAGGAACCAAATCTTCGTGTATCCCTATGTAGTAGATTGGTTAATTAAGGCGTCAACTTCACAGTAAGCCCAGTGGCATTTCAACTGGACATGCGCTGTCCTTAAATGGTTGGGTCTTCACATCAACCACAAGTCAATCTCCACCCTGGTTCAGACTCTGCAATACGTAGAAGCCACCTTCGACATGATGCAGACAAAGGTTTGTCCTTCGGAGGAGAGACTTTAATTGATCAGTTGGAAATGTGACTCGTTAATGAAAGCCTCTTATCCCACGGTGAGGTCAGTGTCATCCCTCCTCGGCTCCATGGCCACATGTATCTTCCTTACTCTAAATGCACTCCTCAACAAGCGTCCCCTTCAGGAATGTGTCTAGGACCAGTGGGACCAGATAACAGGCAAGATAAGATCATTCTCCCCCCTCATGTGAAGCAATCTGACATGGTGGTGCTCTTCATCCAATCTTGTTCACTGGACGCCTTTTCTCCAACAGACTCCCTCTCAAATTATACTGACAGATGCATCGTTACTGGGATGGGAAGCCCACCAAATACGAGGCACATGGTCGCCGAAAGAGATGACATATCACATCAATCTCATCGAGCTAAGGGCTGTCCACCTTGCGGTGAAAGCGTTTCGCCCATACCATCCCTACATGTTCAGACGAACAGTACGACCACCATGTATTACCTCAAAAAGCGGGGGGCACAGTCTAGACTTTTTTTCCCACAAAACCCAAGCAATTTGGAAATGGCGCATAGTCAGGAACCTATGGACCACAGCAACTCACCTCCTAGGTGTGCAAAATGCGCAGGCAGATTCCCTCAGCAGGGTTCTGCAAGAATATCACGAATAGGTCCTTGCAAGACATCTTCGGCAATGGAGCACTCCGCACTTTGACTTGTTCGCCACGGCAGAAAACAAAAAATGCTAAGACTTGACCTCAAGGTTCTTCCAACTAGAGACTCTTGGGAATGCCTAAGGATTGAGGTCAGGCTAATTTCTTTATGCCTTTCCACCATTCCATTTGATCCCTGCAGTTCTCCTCAAGCTGTCCCACTCAAGAGCAACTTCTGATAGCCCTGGAGTGGCTACTTCAATGGTGGTTCACAGATCTCCTTTACCAGTCACAGTGACCACATCTCAAGCTGCCATGCCGACCAAACCTTCTACGGAAGTTCAGAGGCCAGATGGTTCTCCCTAATCTTGCCTCTTTGAATTTAGCAGCATGGCTCCTGATCTAGTGCAGTATGGGCACCTGAACCTGCCAAAGGATTGCATGGACATCCTCAAGGAGGCTAAACAGCCGTCAACCAGTTCTGCATATGCCTTCAAGTGGAAGAGATTTTGCATTTCGAGTTCCTCCAAGAACATAGAGATAGAACATTTTTTTAAATTTATTTTTAGAATTTTTGATACATGTTACAACCAGTACAGCAAGTCTTCAAACCTTCCCCTCCCACCTCCCCCCCACGGGCCAGAAGTACAGCGCAATATCGAACACCTATCCACAGTCTTTGCATGAAGTTACACAGCCATTTAGCCAACAACCCTGTAAGTAGGGCAGGCGGCGTCATAAGGGCACTGAAGTATTTACGTGCTCAAAGCCGAGACTGCAGGGTGACCGCATCCGCATGTCCCATCTCCCAAACTCCAGAAACTGAAACAAGGCTCGGTTATCATTTCGCTACTTGCACTACGCATTCTCCCCTTGGGGCACTTGTTGCCCCGCCTCCAGGTCTGTGTCTGCGCAAGCTGTTAATTATGTTTGGTAAAGCCCCCAAAAATTCTTTGGTCTGCTGGTGGGGGGCAGTAATTCGCTGTATATCTCAGATTGCGTACAAGAATATAGCATATCGTGTGCCCACCTTTTAGCAGTCGGCTTTGGGCCCCTCATCCAGCAGCATGCTACAACTCTGCGCGCAAGTAGGAGCCCCATGTCAGCTAATCTGCGAATAGCTTTTGGCAATTTCTTGGTGTACCCTATCAAGGCCATCGCAGGGTCCGGGGGGATGGTCACCTTTGTGATGGTGCTAAGTTCTGCACATTTTTTTACCCAAAAGTCATTGATACTCTGGCAAGTCCATGCTAGGTGGAGAAAATCAGAGTTCTGGACACGACACCTGTCGCACTCCGCAGTGGTTCTGAGACCATACCTGTGGAGCCTGGACGGGGTGTAGTATATCCTGTTGAGAAATTTGAAGTGGACCAGCCTGTGCCGTCCGTTCAAAGATATGCTCCTAGTGTTGGTACAACAGTATTTCCAAGTGTCATCGTTCAGTGTCATTTGTAGATCTACTTGCCAGGCTAATCTCGCTTTAGTGTACGTGTTTTCCCTGTGTGATAGTGCCAAGGTGTAGAGGTGGGTAATTAATTTTTGTGAGGTTGTGGCCTTCGTGATATATGTGAGTTACTTCACTTTGGCGGCTCTGCCATGTCTCCCCCCAGGAGTTCTGAGCAAGCATGCCGCACTCTAAAGAAGTGGAATCTCGTCAGCAGTGACGGGTCCTCCTGGTCCATCCGTGCTTGTTCCCAAGTTTTTACCACCCCATCACTAAATAAATCACCTGCAGTCTCGATCCCTAGTTTCTGCATAGCTTCCAATACCCCCTTTTCATGCAGTGGGGGCAGCCATCGTACCCAATCAATAGGCATGCTAGGGGTGTATAGTAGCGCACCGTTCTGCCTCTGCAGGAGGTTATTCCACGCATGTGTCGTAGCCGCAAGTGAATCAAGGATTCACGTGCAGCGATCAGCTGGTTCGAATATCATGTGTGAGCGGGAGATCGGAAGAGCGAACAAGGTCTCCATCTTCAAGTGGGGAATGTCTTTGTGTCCGTGTACCCATGTGTAAAGGTGTGCCGCCTGTGCCACTCTGTAGTATAATTCTAGGTCCGGAGCTCCCAGTCCCCCCATGCTGTATGGCAATGTTAGGAGCGACCACTTCGCCCGAGGTTCTCCGCCCGCCCAAGCAAGTCTAGTCAGTTCCTGTTGTAGTCTTTGAAAGAACGTTTTGGGGAGCACCATCGGGATGGTTGTGAATAAGAAGAGGAATCTGGGGAGCACCACCATTTTCATGATAGCTATCCGCCTGATTAGGGAGAGTGGGAGTTTACACCATGCAGTCACGTCATCCTCCAGTCTAATAAAGGCCGTACCATAGTTTGCCCTAAAGAGGGTCTCAGAGTCTGTGTGAAGGTGGATCCCAAGATATCTGATCGCGTCAGTAGTCCAGGTGAGCGGGTATTCCATGGTCATGGGTAGTGTCACTGGGGTCAGGGGAAAAGCTAACGATTTCGACCAGTTGACACGAAGGCCTGACAATGCGCCAAAAAGGACCACCTCCCTCAATACCGACGTCAAGTTGTTTTCTGGGTCTCTAACATATAGTAGTGTCTCGTCTGCATACATTGAGACCACTATCTTATAGTTAGGGAAGCAGATGCCTTAGTTGCTGTGGTATTCCCGGAGGGCACAAGCTAATGGCTCGACCACTAATGCATATAGTAGGGGAGAGAGTGGGCACCCCTGACGAGTGCCTCTGGTGATAGGGAATGGGTCTGTTACTAGGTCATTAATTCGTAGTCTGGCGCGCGGTCTATGATACAATGCTCCTATCATTTGTAAAAATGGTTGACCCAGTCCCATGCGCTGCAGCACCTGTCTCATGAAAGGCCACTCCACAGAGTCAAACGCTTTCTCCATGTCGAGGAATACTGCCAATGCAGGTCTGTCCTGTCGTGTGTGTTCCATTGTGCCTAAGACAGTGTGGATGTTGTATGTCAGGTTACTGCTTGGGATGAAGCCTGCCTGCTCCGGGGCCACCAGCTGGGGGGCCACTAAGGCTAGTCTAGTCGCCAGGACCTTAGCGTAGAGCTTCGCGTCCACATTGAGTAGGGACAGGGGACGGTACGAGCTACATTCATCTTTCGGTTTTCCAGGTTTCAGGATAGTAACTAGCAGCGCCTCCCTCATTGTGTCTGGCATTTTGCCCTCCGCACAAATGTTGTCAAACAGAGTCGACAGGTGCGGGATCAGTTGCTCTGCGAATGCTTTGTAAAAGCCCGCCGTGAGACCATCCGATCCAGGCGCGCTGCCTGACTTCATGCTCATTAGAGCCTCGGAGATTTCGTCCTTTTCTATCGGTTGCATGAGAAATTCCCTATCAGAGTTCGGCAAACAAGGGAGATCTATATGCCCCAGATAATCCTCAATGTCCTCATCCATATCCCCTCCCTGAGCTATGTAGAGAGTAGTATAGTAAGTTTTAAATGTATGCGCTATATCTACTGGATCAGTGAGGGAGTCCCCCATGGCCGATTTAACCTCAGTGAGTATCTGGCGTTTCCTCCTTCCTCCGATTATCCTGGCCAAGAGTGCGCCTGGTCTGTCTCGTTCACCGTACATTCTAGCAGTAGCGTGTTTTCCCATGTGTTTGACTTCCCTGTCAGCTTTGTCGTGATATTCCTCAAGCAAGATTTTAATTTCGTTGCTCAAGTCGCATTCTGCGCTGTCTCTCTGCCTTTTTTCCAAGGCCTCCAGCTGTTTCTCAAGGGCTGCTAGCCGCGCGCGAATTGACTTCAGTACTCCCGAGTGTTTGGAAATCGCCACCCCCGAATGTATACTTTAAATGCCTCCCAGAGAGTCTGGAAGCTATCCACTGAGCCTATATTGGTCTCAAAGAATAGATCTATGGCTGCAGCCAGCTCTCCCCTAAAAATTGGGTCTAATAATGAATACGTGGGAACCTCCAAGTGTAAGGTGGGATAGACGAATTTTGGTGTGCTATCTCCAGGAGTACAGGGAAGTGGTCTGAAAGGGTTCTGGGAAGGACCTCACAACTTATCATGTCAGATCTGTAATCTGGGATCAGCCAGTAGTCAATTCTGGTGTGAATATTATGATAGGCAGAGTAGTGGGTGTAGCCTCCCGGAGTCGGATTGTGCAAACGCCAGATGTCGCAAAGACCTAAACGCGTCATAACCCCCTGCAGTTACACCGCCGCAGCGGCCGGTTTACGATGCGGGCCAGCAGATCTATCCAGTGTGGGATCAAGAGTGAGGTTCATGTCCCCCCCCCCCACCAAAGATCATCAGGGTTGTAGCGTCTAAGTTTACTCGCCAGCCCCTTGTAAAAGTCGGGGAAATCAAAGTTGGGACCATATGTATTGACAGCTACGAAAGACATTCCCAGACCAGTGCATCTAGATATTACATAACGTCCCTCCGGGTCAGCCTCAAGTGTTTGTTGTGTAAGTTTGGATCTAGGGTTCACCCATGTCATCACCCCCCTGGCGTGCGTAGTGAATCCGGCGGCAGCCACATTACCCTCCAATCCCCTGTAGTGTAAGGTTCTGCTGTCCATAGGGAGGTGCGTCTCCTGGATCAAGGCCAGATCTATGTTGTGTCTCTGCAAATAGCTCAGCACCTTACGCACTTTTCTGTGATCATTGAGGCCGCGCACTTTCCAAGTGAGCGCCCTAAGTTTGTCAGAGCGCGCGTTGCCTATATCAGTCGCCATTGATTCCGATGTGTCACACATTCACTCTCTAAGTTTAGGTCGTCCGTGCAGTCTCTCTGTGTATTGCCTTTGTGCCCAGTATATATTACATCATGTTTCATGCCGTGTGTGCTAAGTAGCGCAGATGCTAGAGTGTCAACTTTAGCGCTGTCGAAATCTGCCCCAACTCCCCCCCTGTCAGAAGTACCCCTCCCACAGCAGACCATCCCCAACTTGGCCCAGCCTGAAATTACCCCCCCCCCCTCAAAACTCCCCAATCGTCCCATACAGATCCCAATAGGAACCCGTTGTGCTAATAGCGCTGGGGCAGAGGTCGCCAGAATTAGAACAGGTAACAATTGCAATTAAAAAGTTTTTACAATCCTGCTCCTAGCCTCATCACCCAGTATAGGTCTTTTAACGGCAGCCCACATCAATGAGTCTGTATATGCCAGCTAGTGTCCTCTACCGGGACATTCACGTCTACCCCTCGATGATTAGCAAGTTCCAAAACTGCCAGCCTAAATCAGGGGCTTGTGCCCAAAGCCCCAAAGCCAGCCAAAATCAAGGGTAGGTAATCAAAAAGTATAACTGTGTCATGGAACAGTCTCACCACATCTTGAAGTCTCGGGTCTCTCACAGGTAACCCACAGCTTTCTCCATCTGCTCCATCTGTAGGACAGGGGGATCAAATGTTCAATGCAAATCACCTACATCGACATCCCTGATTGCCGCTGGCCATATTTGCTCGGGGCGATGCAGGGGGCAAAGTACGGTCATTCTTGCTCATCCAAGCGACTGGTAGGGTCCTGTTCTTCCGGTTGTCCCCTCGGGCTGTTCCGTTGTTCCTTGGACCAAGTCTTAAGTGCCTTTTGGAGGTCTTTCGGGTCAGTGAAGAAGTGGGAATGCCCTTGTCAGTTTATTCTCAGCCTCGCTGGGTACAGCATGGCGTAGTCCAAGCCGAGATCCCGGAGTTGTTGTTTGTACGGAGCAAAGTGACGCCGCTCTTCCTGCACCTTAGCGGTAAAATCTGGATATAAGGAGATGTTTGCGCCCTCGAACTGCAGAGGACCCTTCTCCCTGGCCGCTCGTAACGCTGAGTCTCTGTCTCTATAGCTCAGAAGTTTGGCTATAATAGGCCTCGGGGGGGGGGGGCGGACGCGGCCTAGGACCCAACGTGCGGTGCGCTCTCTCCACTATAAACATGGGCGAAAAGAAACCATCGCCCAGCAAGGTGGTCAGCAGCTTCTCCACAAATAGCCATGCTGTCCTGCAAGCCCTTCACCATGTTAACTAGCAACTCCTTGATATCAGTGTATTTCGAGTTGTCCTGAGTCCCGGATGGCTGCCCATTTTCGGGTTCCCGTGATTCTGGGGCCTTCGTGCGCCGCTGTTCGAATGGAAGTTTAGACTGCGTTTTGTCTCCTTTCCCCATCGTGCAGCGACGTTTCTCTGTGGATCCGCTCCGCGTAGAACGACTCAGGGGGAGGGATGGTCTCAGTGGCAGTCGTGTCGCTGCTATTAACAAGGTACCCGGCCTCCCCGGTCCGTCCCCCGGCGCAGTAGCCACACTTGTCTTGCAGGCGAGGCCAGAACGACCAGTCTGATATGGGGGGGGGGGGGGGGGGGGGGGGCACGAGGCAGGTCAGGGCGGCGAATAGCGTGACCGCCGCAGAAGGCCGCGCTGGGCCAATATGTCCCCGTGTCTGACCCGAGGTGAAAATGCCTCCTACTTCTTGGGATTTCTCCCAGTGTGTGGAAGCGAAGGAAGTTGGTATTAGTTCTTGTGTTATGCTGCTGCGTGGTGCGCCGGACCCAGACCCCCAGGGGGTCCACCGCAGCTGCCGCAATATGGCGCCCCGGGCTCCACTGCTTTCGCCGCCCAAGGGGACATCAAATGCCAAGTGTCCAAAGCAGGTCTGCTGTCTGCGGGAGATGAGCCTTGCCGGCCGGGACCCTGCTCTCACTCGGAAGGCGGGGAGACCCCAGCAGGCCCCAGTGCTCAACCGCGTCGTTAGGGCGCGCAAAGCTGTCACAAGTTCCACTCCAGTTACTGGTACCGCAACCAGCACTCCAGTGCCCCCAGGCCGTTGTAGCTACACCCCGTCTGCTCGGGTAAGGCCTATACACTTGACTCGCCACGCGGCGGGACGTCTATCAGGGGATCCGCTTCAGGCGAACCGCTCGCTCTCCGCTGTGCCCAGGGACTCCTATGCCAACGCAGGTCACTCCCTTCGCTGTCCGTTACATGTGGGGGATCAGTCACTCACCACTGTCTTTGCTTGCGACCCGGCTCGCAGCTTTGTATCCCGCAGTCCTGTCCACGGCAGTTGCCGGTCCAATGGTTCAGCGTACGCCGCACGTCGAGCGACGTAATCCGGGGGCCGCACTACGCCAGTCCGCGGCCCTCACCCCCGAGGTGTCGGGCCACAGTTTTCCCCTCTCGGATCGTCAGATGTCTCCCGCTCCGAGCACCGAGTGTGCCGGTGATGCTTAGGGGCTATGCGCTGTCCTCGTCAGTCGACGGGCGCCGTTATTTTAGGATAAATGCAGGATTTCTCTGGTGATTTGGCGGAGCTCAGCGCTCAAGCATCTACCATCGACGCTAGCAAGCTCCGCCCCCCCCCATCCCCCCCCCACACCCCCCCCAAGAACAGAGATCCTACTATTTGCCCGGAATATGTCATTATTCCCTATCTTTTCAATTTGGCAAAATCTGGCTTCCAATTCTCTTCCACACAAGTCCACTTGGCTGCACTCACTGCCTCCAGAAAATGTCCTTCACAAACCTCTTTTTTTCAAAATCACAGTGATCAAGGACTTTCTTGAAGGGCTAAAGGTTTTCCTTCCTATTAGGTATCCTTCCTCTCCCCGTGAGCTTAATATAGTCCTCATGCAAGCCCCTTTTGAACCTCTTCATAAGGCATGCTTACAGTTTCTCTCTTGGAAAACAGCCTTCCTCGTAGCAATTGCATCAGCTCATAGGATTATCGAAATTCAGGCCCCACACTGTCTTCCACTCTTAACAAGGTAGTTATGAGGACTCACCCTAAATTCCTCCCCAAGGTAGTTTTGACTTTCATGTCAATTAGACAATTCCATTACCAACTTCATTTCAGCACCCTTCAGCTCTGTCTGAAGGAACTCTTCATTCCCTGGATGTGAGGTGCTTCTTGAAGTTTTATCTAGACAAGACTCGTGACATACGTAGATCGTACCAATTGTTTATCAATTATGGTCTGGGCCGTACAGGTTTAGCCACTTCCAAACAATCAACCTCTCCAAATGGACAGTGTCTTGCATTCTCTTATTCTATCAAAAAACCAACAAGACCTTATCAGCTAGACCTAAGGCCCATTCAGTTAGAGGCAACGCAGCTACTGCCGCTTTGATGAGAAATGTCCCTATATCTGAGATCTGTAAAGCGGCTATATGAAGGTCTGTTCACACATTCACCAAGCATTACTGTTTGGATTCAACTGTTGCTCAAGTAGGACGAGCTTCCATCAGAAATGTATTTGCTTAGTTCGAGCCTATTGTCATTCCTCTGTCGTTTTCCACTGCACTTGGCGGGGACGGGCTTGCCATTCTGTTCAAATGCTCAAGACTATCACTGGAGATCCCTTATGAGAGAAGGAATATTTTCTTACTTGAAACTCCAGTTTTGCAGCGTGAATATTTCTGGATTCACTATGCTGTGCATATACCGCAATCTGGTGGTTGGGTCCGGAATCGTAGTCTTTTTTTTCTCATTTAAAATTGTAGCCCAGGTGGGCGTCGACGTCCCACCATTTGGTGTACCTTCGGTGACGTCGGCATGCTTCTGGCGGAAGCTCCCACCCTTGGGCGCCATCTTCAGATTATTTTTTCCGCCGTTGGGTCTGGATCGTCGCGTGAAGCTCCAGAAGTTTTGGAGGAGAAAATACAACAACTCTTCGACGGGAAAAGCCTGAGAAGATTGGGAGAAGAAGACCATCAGAGAGGAGACGTCGAAGAAAGGGAAGAACCTCGAGATCTTCGACGTCCTTTGGGGAATGCGCACACAGGGGGCCCCCTGAGCGCAGGGATGTACAAGACACCCTTTAAATTCTGCAGAAACTGCCACCACAAGTTCGCGCAGAAGGACCAGCACCCGGTCTGCAACCTCTGCCTGCCAATCGACCACGAGAGCAAAGACTGCAACGCCTGCTCCGTCTTCAAGCCGAAGACACTCCGGGTTCGAGAGAAGCAGAGGATAGCTCACTACACGATGCAGGGCAAAGGACAGGCCCCGGCGCTTTACGAACTGGGCCTCTCCACCGACGACGAGGACAACATCGCCGAAGGTCCAGATGACTTCACGGTTGCAGAGACCGATAAGAAAACGTCTGACAAGGTAGGAGAGTCTACGACCCCGAAAACCTCGACAGGGCCTCGAAAGCCTGAGGCAGACTCTCGAAAGTCAGAGTCAAGAGCCTCGAAGGGAGCACCGGCGCCAAAAACTTCAACGACCGAAGCTGCATCCTCCGAAAAAGAGCCCAGCGGATCCTTCGAGAAGAACTCCCGGGCGCCGAAGACCGGCGAAAAGCCAAGGTCGTCGAAGCAAGCCCCCGAAAAAGGGTCTTCGACTTCGAAGGAAAAGGAGCTGAAAAAAGCTTCAACGTCGATGACGCCGTCGAAGAGAGCAGCCGAAACGCTCGACGACGAGCAGGCCGCACAGTTGGAGAGGAAGAAAAGAAGGCTCGAGGCCGAGATGGAGAACATTCTTCAGAGGAAGAAAGACCTCGATGAAAAGATGAAAAGTTACAAGATCCCCTCGAAGCCAGCGACGGCCGTCGCTGAGGTGCAGGAGCACGAGGAGTTCGACGCAGAAGAGCCGCCGAAAACTCCGGAGCCCTCGGGACACGAAGAGGAAGAGGACCTCTATTACGCTGAGGGGGAATATGGGGAGCAACTGTCAAGCTACGGCTCGGGATCCTCGACGGCCCAAGACCAGGAATGGCAGGACATCGAGGCCGAAAACCCGGAGGAGGCTGTGGAGACATACCCCTCGAGGCCTTCACCGCCGGATGACATTGGGGCATACAGTGAGGTTGTCAGGAAGGCAGCAGCAGCTTATGGGGTTACGCTGGAAGAGGAAAAGCCTAAAGCAGACTTCCTGCTGGAAACATTGCTCCCCACGCAGACAAGAAGCCAGTTATTGCCCATGCTGAAAAGTATCACTGACCAGGGGAAAGAAGCGTTCAAAGACCCGGCTACATGCAGATCAGTCACGCCGAGGACGGAGAAGAAATACAAATTCTCCTCCCAGGACCCTGCTTACATCAAGGGGTCCGTCACAGCAGATTAAATAATCGCTGCAACGGCCAGAAGAAGGGGCAACGTCCCAACAACATCTGGACCACCACCTGACAAGGACAGCAGGAGGATGGACCTGACGGGCAGAAAAATTGAGAGGAACGCCGCAATGCACTGGCGGATGGCTAACTCCAACGCCCTCCTGAACAGGCATCAATACCAGCATTGGGATGAGATCAGCCAATTGCTCAAGCACCTCCCGGAGCAATACCGTGAGAGGGCATCACACCTTGTGGAAGAGGGAAAAAGCATTGCTAACTCGTGCCTGAAGACAGCCTTGGATGGGGCTGAAACATCCAGCAGACTGATGGCTATAGGCATCACAGAGAGAAGGCAAGCCTGGCTCAGGATCTCAAGCTTCAAAACGGAGGTTCAGAACAACATCCTGAACACACCCTTCAAAGGGGTAAACACTGTTCGGAGCCCCAGTTGATGGAAACTCACCCAACTCCAGGTCCATGGGGGCCCTGCAATTCAGGGGAATGAGAAGAGGCACCCCTACACGGAGGCCGAACGGAAGGGGTGGAAACCAGCAAGGTCAATCACACCAGGCGTTCCACCAGGGTCAACAGAGTGACAACCAAGGCCAACAGGGCCAGCAGAAGCAAAACTGGAACTATCAGAACAGGGGCCAGTCCTTTCGAGCAAGGGGAAACGGACGGGGCCAGAGAAGGAGAGGCGGTGAACAACCCCCCTCTAAGTGACTTCACACGGAAAAAGGTGCTCACCCACTCGAACCCTCCGGGGGAGGAGCACGGGGAAAAAAAAGAGGAGAGGGCTACACGGACAAGACACAAAAGACCATGTAACACCAGTAGGAGGCAGGCTGAGATTTTTTCTCCAGGAGTGGAGAAAAATAACCACAGACAAGTGGATACTCAACATCATACAGTTCGGATACTGCATAGAGTTGGAAAAGAGACCACCAAACAGAAAGCCAAAGAAAAGAGAGCACTCTGGAAGAGAGCTGCAATTGCTCCAAGAGGAAGCTCAAAAACTCCTGCTCAAAGAGGCCATCGAACCGGTCCCATTCAAAGAACGGAACAGGGGAGTGTACTCAAGCTACTTTCTGGTGCCAAAAGTGGACGAAAGCCTAAGACCCATCCTGGATCTACGGTTCCTAAACAAATATGTAAAGACTCAAAAATTCAAGATGACTTCCTTACAGGAGGTCATCCGACAGATAAAGGGCTGGGACTTCTTGTCCACCATAGACCTCAAGGATGCGTACCTGCACATTCCCATGAACAGGCAGCACAAGCACTTGCTAAGATTCACAGTAAACCAGGATCACTACCAATTCACAACCCTGGCATTCGGTCTAAAGTCCGCACCAAGGGTATTTACCAAATGCCTCACAGCAGTGGCCGCACATCTGCGAAGAGAGGGGATACACGTGTACCCTTACCTCGACGACTGGCTCATAAAGGCAAGCTCTTACAGGACATGCAAGTGTCATGCAGAGCAGGTCACAAGAATGCTAACAAGCCTGGGATTCTCCATACACTGGGGAAAATGCTCGATGGAACCGGAGCAAGTGAAGATCTTCCTGGGAGCTCAAATCAACACCATCCAATGCAGGGTGTTACCCAGTGAAAAGAGGACACTCAGCCTACTGAGGGAGAAACGTCACTACCAGAAGGGGCGAGCTCTGACGGTGAGGACAGTGAGCAAGATCTTGGGAATGAGGTGTCATGCATACACCTGGTCCCCAATGTACGCCTACAGATGAGACCACTCCAAGAGTGGCTGCAACAGCAATGGTCACAAGCTACAGGAAGTTGGGAGGATCTAGTGGTTGTAACGCACAAGGTGCAGGAAGAAATGAAGTGGTGGACCAAAGAGAGGATAACAATAGGGAAGCCTCTAACGCCACTGGACCCAACAGTGACCATCACCACAGACGCATCCCAGAAGGGATGGGGCGCACACATGAACAGGCTCAGAGTGAGGGGTCTGTCAAACCCAGCGGATGCAGTCAGACACATCAATTACCTGGAACTGAAAACAGTGTTGCTTGCCCTCAAGGCTTTTCAGAAGCACCTGTACAACCAGAAGGTGCTGATACAAACAGACAACACCACAACGATGTTTTACATCAACAAACGGGGGAACTCAATCATTCCCTCTGTCAAGCTTGGCACAGGAAATCTGGAGATGGGCAATACCACTCAAAATAGACCTGCTAGCCATACACCTGCCAGGGAAGGACAATGTAGAAGCGGATTGGCTCAGCAGGCAGACTTGAGCATCCCACGAGTGGGAACTCAACATACAGGAAACAGAGAGACTATTCAGGAGGTGGGGCACTCAGACAATAGACCTGTTTGCAACACACCAGAATGCAAAATGCCAATACTCTGCATCCAGACAACCAGAGGCACTATCCCAAGGGAATGCCCTATGGATAAGCTGGTCAAAAACATTTGCCTATGCTTTTCTCCCGATACCATTGATCCCCAGGGTTCTCAACAAATGCAGTTCGAGCAACATGACGCTCATCCTGGTGGCACCACAGTGGGCCAGGCAGACCTGGTACTCACAGATAATGGAGATGGCGCAGGGCCCACCCCACAAGTTTTCAAAAAGAAGAGACCTACTCTCCATGGAAAAAGGAGAAGTTCTACACCCAGAGCCGGAGAGCCTCAACCTCTCAGCTTGGCTCCTGAGGACTTAGAGTTCGCACATCTAAAACTACCAGAGAGCACCCTGCGGGTGCTGCGAGAGGCAAGAAGGCCCAGCACACGCAAGTGCTATGGGGAAAAATGGAAAAGATTCACTCAATGGTGTTGCAAGAAAAAACTCCATAGAAAGCTGACCAGGGAATCAACGGTGCTAAGATACCTCACGTACCTAATAAAAGCTAAATTAAGCTCATCCTCGCTGAGGGTACACCTGGCAGCGATTGTGGCATACACAAGAGGAGAAACAGGGAGAAGATTCTTTACATCTCAAGTAGTAAAAAGATTCCTGGAAGGGGCTAAAAGAATAGCGCCACCAAAAAGAATGCCGCCACCGGCTTGGAACCTAAATGTGGTACTGACAGAGCTCATGAAAGCACCTTTCGAACCCATCCACAAAGCATCACTGCAAATGCTGACAATGAAAGCGGCCTTTCTGGTAGCAATCACCTCGCTACGTAGGGTGAGCGAACTGCAGGCACTAGCACTGCAGGAATCCTACATCCAGATACACAGTGACAGGGTCGAGATGAGAAAAGACCCGCACTTCATGCCAAAGGTGGTGTCTAGGTTCCACATGAATCAGAGTATTCAGATTCCTAGCTTCTTCCAGAACCCCACAACAAGCGCTGAGAGGGCTCTCCACACTCTAGACACAAGAAGGGCAGTGATGCACTACATTGAAAGGACGAAGGGACACAGGAAGACAAAACAGTTCTTTGTATCCTTCGCAAACAGTTACATGGGTAGACCAGTGACTAAGAACACCATAGCTCGATGGATCGCACAAACGATACAATTCTGCCACAAGCAAGCGGGCCAGGAGCTATCAGGAGGGGCACAGGCCCACTCAACCTGAAAGAAAGGAGCAACAATTGCCTTTCTGGCCAACACACCAATTCAGGACATATACCTGGCGGCAACATGGCCTTCAGTGTCAACGTTCACTAAGCACTACTGCGTGGATGAACAGATGAACAAGGAAGCACAAGTAGGACAAAGAGTGCTTCAACATATATTCAACAACCAACGCTCATCTTCCACCCAGCCGCCACAAAAGTAACAAAACCGCTACAAAATCTATGCACAGCATAGTGAATCCAGAAAGATTCAAGCTGCAAAACGAATAGTTTCTTACCTGTTGGTGTAGTTTTGCAGCTTGAAGATCTTTCTGGATTCACTAGCGAACCCACCCGCCTCCGCCAGAAAGATGAGGCTGGAGAAGAAGGTGGAAACACATAGAAAAGAAAGCAAGTTGAAGCTTACAAGATACGTGAAAGAATTACGTTGAAAAAAGGATTTACAAACATAGCCATGGATTCACTACAAACACAGGAAAAAGAGACAGAAAAAAGAATCCGAAGATGGCGCCCAAGGGTGGGAGCTTCCGCCGGAAGCATGCCGACGTCACCGAAGGTACACCAAATGGTGGGACGTCGACGCCCACCTGGGCTACGAAAAAAAAAAAAGACTACGATTCCGGACCCAACCACCAGATTGCGGAATATGCACAGCATAGTGAATCCAGAAAGATCTTCAAGCTGCAAAACTACACCGACAGGTAAGAAACTATTCGTTCTCTTATAAGGGAATCTCCATTGAAGTCATAAGTGACCCACCCGCCTCTCTGATTAATATAACGGAGGATAGTATTGGGCTTACCTATCACTAACTCATTCCTTCAAAAAGAACATAGGCAATTGCCGCCTGCTAAGCATGATTGGGATACTGGTGGTCTCGGAGCCTCTAAATGCGCAGCCACTGTTTAGCCCCATAGGCTGCCATGTGAGTTTTACACTGTCCTACTATCCTTCATCTTCTACCTTTACAAAAAAAGGCTTGTGAAAGAGATTTAAGCTGTTTTATAACATTTTCACTCCAAAATTATATGTATTCAGAGGTATCGTAAGTAAAATCTGAGGTATGTCTCCAATGTAGCCTGTTGTCTAGGCTGCTATGTTCTTAAGTGTTTCTGCAGGCCTTGCTGAAGAAAGGCAAACGGCTACACTTAAGAAGATATTCTATGAAGAATTGATGCGAGATTCACGCACATGGGGAGGGGAACTACTCAAACGCTTAGGACTTCAATGGAGATTCTCTGACTAGAGAACTGGCGTTACAGTTGAACTATTTATTTTCTTACAATTAGAAGAAAACCTTGCTTTTGTCATTTAGAACTCTTATCAAGTTTTGCAGTTAGTATCCAAGCACTATGCACACATTTTGTTCTTGTTTTAGGTGGCGTGGAGACTATGGTGGGAAGAAGCAGATGTGGTTCCCTTCAAATTATGTGGAGGATATCTTCAGTCCTGTTGAATTGGAGCCAGACCGACAGGTGAGGTCATAATAGTAAGACTTTGATTTGAGGGCAATTTGATGTTCTTCTTGCATACATTAAATATGAATCCTAACTAAAGCGCTTCAGGCTGAGATTACCTCATAGCACTTACTGCAGGGCACCAGTGGGCGTGAAAAGACCAACTTGCCTTGTATTCAATCAATTGCCAGGCTGTTGAGCATGCCTGAAGAGCAGTTGGTCATTGCTTGTGGAAATCAAAAGTTAAGCCCAATCAAAGTTATGCGTCATCCTTTAGTAAAGCCTCAAATTGTATCTTGTAATCAACAGATGAAGCAGCATCCCAAGTGTCTCTGTTGTAGGAAGTTCAGATTCTTTTCATGCACCATGTTATGGCTGCTAGAAAATTGAGTGAGTCGAGGTTCTAAGGTGAAGCCAGGAAATCTCCTCATGCCAGGAGGACCATGTGCTCTCTTTTCCTGGTTATCAGCTATTATTTGCAGAGCTCACTGCTGGTTATTAAAATCTTATTTGGCCTTTTTCAGACCAGTTTCTTGGGGTTTAGTTGAGCTGTGCCCAGTGTGGCACTTTTTGCTGCTGGTGAAATATGATGTTGTGTTCTGCTTTGTCTCGCAGAGAGTCTGGCATAGATTGCTGTTAAAAATGAAGGTGAGAGTCACCTTGCCAATTAGGGAGTTCCCATTCTTAAAGGGAAACCATTCTTTTTTAGGAAGCCTCCCCTTACTTGGGTATTATTCAAGCCAAATGCCATTACCTTAATTGCTTTCTTTTTTACTCAAAAGTGGCCTTAGGGGGTGACTAGACTGCTACACTCGTCCACACCTCAGTTGGGCTGCTCATTCATTTCCAGTTGTCTTATCCACTTTGACATTTGCTACCAAACTCTGTGGTTAATGCTAATGTTCCTTCCTACATTAATCCCCAACAGCTCCTGGAAGAGAACAGCCCTCTGGGAGATCTGTTAGGGGGTGTCCTTGATGTGCCATCTTGCCAAATTGGTGAGTGCTTTTACAGCTGATTTAAATTTTTGTAAAATTGAAGGAGAAATGTGGAGTTAAGGTTGAACCAGGTAACTGATATCGATTTTTTCCTCACAAACGCATCAGTGAAGACATTTTATTTCATGTTTTCTGACGTATAGCAGATGTAGTGAGAAACTGGATGTGCATGTTTGACATACTGTAAATATAACTTGATAATATGAAATATGTTGCTTGAGTGGGGCAGGATCAGAGGACAGAACAACATGATGTTTAATTGTGAAAAAAGATAGAATGCAAATGCATCAGTAAGTAGGAATAGCAAGATAGAATGCTATGCTATAGTGCCAAAGTGAAAGAATTGAATTCCATATCAAGGTTGAATCAAATTATTAGGTGAAACAGAATTGAATGTTGATAACATATAATGGTGTACCCTGATAGTCGACTGTCATGACTGATATATGGCTAGGTGTCTGTACCTGAAAAGAGTCAAACTATCATAATGGGACAGAATCAAATGCTTCACAGGGATAAGTTGAAGTCTGATGGCATTTGGAGTCCGTTGCATTAATAGTAAAATTACAGCATGAAGTATTGATAGTGTGGTGGAAAGGGGTTGAGTCAGATGGCTGCATAAGATGGAACTTAATGATATGGTATGGAATTGAAACCTAGGTATAGATTGAATCGGATGCTGGAAATCACTGGAATTATAGAGCCAAAGCGAACAAATTAAATTAGTAAGGCAAATGGGATTAAATGGCAGAACAGCACAGAATCAAATGGACATTCTAGAAACTAATGTGAGAGGTCTGCAAAAGAACAGTAAAGCAGTCTGTAATTGAATGGCCTTATGGGTTGTAGATGAATAGTGGAATAGGACCAATTAGGCATCATTGCATAGAATAAAATAGTGGCGTGGCATGGCATTCATTTAGTGTGCAAAGTGGCTTTAAACTAAAAAGTGAAGAAGTATAGTCAACAATACCATATACTCAAATAGCTGACTAGTGCAGGTGGTGAATGTTGAAATGCAAGAGAATGGCAGGGTGTAGATAGAAACACTGATTGATCTCTGATGAGTTGGGGCTGAAGAGCATATGTATATCTTTTCTGTTTACATTTTGGTCAAATGGATTTTCTACACACTACTTGCAGTTAGTGCAAAATGAGATTGCCTGCAACTTATCAGGGTGTACATAAAATGTGTGACTGTTGGTACAAATGTTCTGCATACTTCTGCCATCTATTTTTTGATTCTGATGTTGCAGCTTGCTTTTTGTTTAAAGAACTCTGAGCCACCAGACATCCCATAAACACAATGCACAAGGACTCTTCACTTCAAAAGTACTTTATTTGGTTAGCTTAGCAATTATGGCATACAGTAAAAACATCAGTAATGGCATAGTAAAATCAAGCTTACAAAAATATAAACCAAACAATCTTAAACATTTGATTTTTACTGCATATTTGTCTCATGAAACTTCTCAGGGAGCAGCCACAGGATATTTAACAAATTCCAGATTGTACATACACTGCATATCACATGTGTAAATCAACCATAGGATCTATGGAGACACATAGTTTGCTGTCATTATTTAAAACAATGTAATACAAAGTGAATACTGAAATCTCTAAAAAGATTAAGAATAAAAAATACAAGATTCGATTTGTATGTTTGATTAACAATGTAACAAAGCGTTATCAACAAATGCTTATTTATTAAGTACCAAGGGGCAGATTTATGTTAACTGGCGCATCCCCAGGGATGCGCCAGTTAACATGCGCCACTGCTCCGCCACCCATGGTGCGCCGCATTTATGATGCGGCGCACCACGGTGCAAGGCAGTGAGGATGCGTGACGCATCTCTCGGCGCACGGGCGGCGCATTGCAGGAGTCATGTCGCAAGTGCGACATGACTCCTGCAATGCACAGGAGCCACCTATCAAATGCATTGTGCGTCACCCTTACGCCTGCTTCAAGCAGGCGTAAGGAATTGACGTAGAAAGTGGCTGAGTGAAATCTCATAGATTTCACTCAGCCACTTTTAGGAGGCGTTCCTGCGCAGAAACGCCCCCCCTGCGCAGGAACGCCTCCTCATGGCGCAGGGGTTTCCAACGTGACGCATCTCCTAGATGCGTCACGTTGTAAATAGGGCGCATTGTTTGCGCCGCCGTTGCGTCACATTATGTGACGCAATTGCGGCGCAAGGAGGCGCAAGGGCATCATAAATCTGCCCCAAAGTGTCAGGAGTTCAGCAGAAACCAAACAGTACACAGTGATAGGAAATCTTGGTTTATGTTAAAGATAGCTACACAATTAAGCTTACCGTACCAATGACTTTTAACATGCCTATATCAAACAGTTAGCCAAGGGCGACTGCCAGCGTAAACTATTTGACCTAAAAATTCTCTAAATAGATAGATAACAGTTTAACTTGGATCCGATTAGTCAGTTTGATTAGCGGTGTAACAGTACAAAGTCAAAATTTGTATAGTGCAAAGTGTCTGAGATTCTACTAAAACCTAAACATACACAATACTAAAATATCTTGGCTATCATTAAAAGAAGCTAAATCCGAGGCGTGGCACATTTGTTTCTTCTATTTAGTATAAAACAACTATTAGCAGGTGCAATTAGACCAGGGGTTTCAGGTTTCAAAAATTCTATGGGCAACTAAATAACAAATAGACCACAGTAGTTAACCAAAATAGAAGTGCAAAATCAGAAATTGCAGGGTTTATAAGGTGCAAAGTGTCTGTAGTTCTACAAAAACCTAGCCAAATTCTGCACTTAAAATATGGCTAGCACTTTTAACACTGCCTGGTTAGTGTGGCTAGTTAAAAAAATTCACCATACATTTAGCAGGAAGCGGCTGACTGCAAATACAATCCAGCTTGAAGCAATATTTATTAAGATTCTCTGAGCAGCTAGATAGGCAGTTGTCCCCAGGTTTAAGGACACTGGGCATATCTATTTGCGTCGGGAGCCGCAGTACTGTGGGCAGAATAATAAAATATGCTCCTATGTTTCAGGGGCCAAACTACAGGCTGGGCACAGGTCTGAAGTCTGATCTTTTTTCCTTTTGCTACAGGATACATTCAAGGGTAGACTTTTGAATTGAAACCACACAAATAGACTTTTGGCTAGGGGTGGTGTGATCGTATCCAGAAACAATTTAAAGTACCGGTTTGGCTTAAACTCGAGGAACTATTTAGTTAAGTGCCCATTTGTCCTCCTCACAACTTGTTGTTCGCAAGCATAGGCCCAATAAAGGGATTTCAGAACAACAGCCTCTACCTTGCGAATATTTCCAGTATCTTCCCATAGTTTAATTAAACCTAGCTGTGAGAAGTTGGCCTGATATGCAGTGCTCACTATTCTAGTGATCACTATGTATCAGTCCAAACAACCCTTATTGATGATTGGTTGTAAGTCAACCTTATAGACCAGCTATCCTAGTAGCATGGATACGAGCAGTCTAAGGCTAAGACTCTAGAGGGCGTGTTAAGCCAGCTGTTTTACCATCACTTTACCCCTTGAACACCAAGTGAAAGGACACCACACAAGTTGTTATGAAAATAAACAGATATTTATTTATAACAAGACTACCCTGAACTCTTTGAGTCAGGGAGCTAAGCACACAACAAAACTCTTACGAAAATACTTTAAGTCGCACAATTTACACAAATGCCCTAGGGGCACGAAAAACCATATACTCAGTAAGTGGAATGCGAACTTGCTAGCAGGTAAGTAATACTTTTCTAGACTCAGGAATCGCTAGGCCTACAATTCTAAACACTGGGATTAGATGCAGGGGGCCTGTGGACGTCGTGTGCAGAGTGGGAACTCTCACGCGTAAGGCGGGAAAAAGTCTATGGAGGCTAGCAGTTGCAAAGTTACTGTTCTCGGGCGAACCCGACTAGGTGGGTCGAAAACGGGAGTGGATCCGAACACTTAGGGTGTTGGACTACGCTGGAGCACCGGAGTACTCAGTTTACCTAGCCCAGGGGCTGCGGCTGCATAGGGTTGAAGTTGCGTCGGAAACCCACGTTGAAGAACCAGGAGCCTGAAGAAAGAAGTTGCTGGCAGGCGGCCAGTGAAGAAAGTTCGTGGAGATCCAAGCCTGAATCAGGGAAGAAGAAACCTGTAAGCAGAGGGGACCAAGTTCTGAATCACTAGCCAGTGATTTAGGTGGGCACCAGAGTGGCACCGGACGAAGTCACCTCAGCAAGGTGAGTGGGCGCTGCTGGGCTCTGCAGTCTCTCGGACCAGGAGGCGTTGTCGGCGACCAGGATGGAGGTGCGAGCTGTCCCACGAAGGTACTTGCTGTCGACGTCGCTGGACCCAGGATTGGGGCAAGAAGTCTTGGCAAATGCAAGGCTCACGCGGTGGACCTAAAATGGCGTCTTGAGTGGACCAGGAGGGTCCAAGGTGCTTCTCTGATGAAGGAAAGCAAGGGCCAGTCTGGAGCAACCAGACCAGCAGTGGTTGTCGTCGTGGAGCGTCGCAAAAGGGCCACTATCCAACGGGCAAGTGACCGGGACAACGCGGTGAGCAGCAAAAAGCAGAAGGGCCCCACGCAGATCTCGTGGATGCAGGGGGGCTGAACTTCGGTGCTGGAGCTGCTCTGGGTCGGGGCTTCTCTTACCCCAAAGCACTCGGTCGAGGGTCACTCGGTGGTCATGCTGGACAAGCGTCGTGCAGTTCTGAAGATGGCCGGTCCCTCGAGGTCTCGTCGCACCCACGGGTCACAGCTGGGCTGATGATGTAGGTTGGGGTCAGATGTGCCAGGGAAGCCGGTTCTCGTCGTGCTGGAGCAGTCTTGATCCGGAGGAGAGACTGGCAACAAACCGCGATGCTTGGTTGGTGCCTGCTGCTGCAGGGTGACTACTCCTTAGTCACAAGGGAGAAAATCTTGGGAAGAGTCTTGAGTTCTTCTTGAAGAAGGTCGGTTCAGGGTTCAAAGATTGATCTAATTTGGAAGGGGGCCTGCTCCTACCTTTATCCTGCAAAAGGGGGCTGGCACGCGACTAAGTCCTGCCCTATGGGTGGGACTAGGAGGGGGGGTGGTTACACCCCTCTCCTTTGGCGGGCTTTCCCCAGCTCAGGGTCTGGTGTGCCCCTGGAACTGGTTCAAGCCGGCCTATGCACAGTGAGCACCGGGGTGCCACTTGCAGTCACCTTCCTCTAAAGCCCTGCCTACCTAGAATACACAAAACCCTGTCTGGGACGGTGCTGGCACCGCCCCTGGCAGGAAACCCTTTGTCCTTGCCTCCTGCTCTGGGAGGACTCCGAGCAGCAGGAGGGCAGACTTGTGTCTCGGTGGCAGCATCCATTTTGTGGATGCTAAGGCTCTGTCTGACTTTAACCGGGGTTACAGGTTACCAACATGTCGTGTCCCTCTAGAAGGGTGGAATGCTAACCCCGTCGCCAGAATTGGCGAGGGGTTAGTATTCCAATTCGTATGACACCTTACTCGACATGTTTTGATAAAGCGATACCAGAGTTGGCATATAACCGCGAGGATTATAATGCACTTAAGAGTATATGGTATGCGATATCATGGAAACGGCTAAGGGATAGATCCCGAACGCCGCAGACAGGCTCAGCTCATGCCAGAGCACCATCTCACACGATTCCAAGCACTCTGCCTTCAGGATTGTCAAGGCCTGCCATAGGAGTGACTGATAGGAGATCTGTGTGCCCATTTTAGGGTTAGATATAGGTATACTATATCTAAAGCAAAGGGTGATTACACCACCTTGCCCCAGCTGTCGTGCAGCCAGTTGTGTCAGATTTGGATGGCCAGCCAGGGGTGGCATAATACATGCTGCAGCCCCTGGTAGGCCCTGGGTACACCTATGCCCTGGGTACCTAAGGTACACTGTACAGGGACTGATAAGGTGACTCAGTATCCAATTAGATATGTACCTAAGGTACATGGAATCCATTTTACAGAGAGAGCAGTAGGCCTGGGGCCCTGAATAGCAGGGTCCCAGGTCAACTAAGTCAGAAAACCAGCAAAACACCAGGCAAAAAGTTGGGGGCAACCATAGTCCGGGATCTACCTTCCTACATAACCCCCCCCCCCCCCCCCCCCAAACGAAAGGAGATAAGGCTATCCTTGCCAGGTAAGCCTATATTGCCTGAGTGGCCATATAAGGAAGTGTACCAGCACTGGCATGGTTACTCCCTATCTCATGGTCCACTAAGCAATCCCTCACCCTAAGGGTGTCTGAGGGTCTCCACCATAGGGAATCTCTACCTGTGGTGTGTTTTGGCAAAGTAAAAGGCTGGTGCTGAAATGGAGTACTGAAGTGAGGCTCCACTAATTTTGGGCTCAGCTTCCTCCAATCATTATCCACCATAGAGGCCTTTCTTTCCAAGACTGAGTTGTTTTGGGCTCTCAGGGTCAACCTCTGGCTACCTACAGCTGGAGGTTGGGTCCCTCTGTTTGGCTTACTGGAGGGACAAGTCAGGTCTGGGGCCCTCAGGTCCCAAGTTTGGCTGTGCCCAGCAGTGTCCATCTGGGGGAGGTCCCTAACTAATTTTAAGGGGGATCCCTCAGGAGTTTGTTTTATTTTCACTTGGCTAGGACTACTAGCTTCAGTGCCCTTAATCTGCTGATTGGGGAATTCTTTTGGACAGGGGGCCCTTTGGGGTCCAACACTGGCCTCCCTGACCTCTACAGCCCTGGGCTGACTGAGGCAGGGGAGAGAGGGGCAGGTTACCTGCTCCAGACTGGGTCCCACCTTGGAAGGGTCCACTGACATCAGGGGTTCTGCCAGGCTAGGCCTGACTACCTCTGTGGCAGTTTCTTCACAAGGGGTCAGATCAGTTCCCTGAGGAGGCTGATCCTTTCCTAAAGTCTGGTGGGAGGGAGATTTCTCTTCCTCCTCAATGCTCTCTGTCTGAGTGGAGTGATCCATAGTTTCAGGCTTCACAACACTATTATCTGTCTGAGTTTGAGCTGTGGCCATCACAACTCTCCCAACCTTTTCAGGAGGGGGCTCAGTTTGGGTGTGGGCTGTTACCATTACAGCCTTGACAACCTGTTCTGGGAAGGAAGTTGTCTGAGATTGGGTTGTGACTGGCACAACCCTCCTGACCTGTTCAGGGAGGACATCTTGGACTGGGGCTGTGGCTATCACTGCCCCACTAACCTTACCATGGAGGTTTACCATTTTAGAATGGGTTTCTTGCTCTACTTCAGCCCAGGCTGAGAGCTCTAAATCATTCCCCAGTAGGCAATCTACAGGCAAGTTTGGTGACACTGCCACTCTCTTGTGGCCAGTGACACCTCCCCAGCTGAGATTAACCACTGCCATGGGATGATCTCTCTGTACTCCATCAATATTGGTCACCTGGTATGTGGCACCAGGTAAAAGTTGCCTTGAGGGGACTAGACTCTCAGTCACCATGGTGATGCTAGCCCCTGTATCTCTATAGGCCTCAACTTTTATACCATTGATGAGGGGTTCCTGTCTGTACTTGCCCAAAGTGTTGGGACAAGTTGTGAAGTTGGCAAACCCCATGCCAGTCTCACAGACAAGAGTATCTAAGTTTGGGGACCTGGTTAGGCCAGAGTCCCCAGGAACTCCCAAAGTAAATGCACCCAAATTCTTGGGGGCACTCCCACCACCTGGGGGATTACTACTAGTAGTAACAGGAGGCTTGGGAATGTTACTTGGGGGTATGTTCTCCTTATTGTTATTCTTTGGGCAACTGCTGTCAGTTTTCAAATGACCCACCTGTTTACAGGGATAACAATAAGGTTTCTCTGGTTATTAGAAGGATTCTGGGACCCACCCCCCTCAGAGGATTTTTGGGGCCCTGATGTGGTTTGATCTGTAGATTTATTCCCACCCTTCTCTTGAGGCTTGGTTGATTCCTTTTTCTGGTCACCACCTTGGTTCTTGGGCCTAATCCTGGTTCTGACCCATTTGTCTGCCCTCTTACCCAATTCTTGTGGAGAGGTCAGATCAGAGTCTACCAGGTGCTGGTGCAATAACTGGTTCTGACAATTATTTAAGACTTGCTCTCTCATAATAAGATTATACAATCCTGTGAAGTCAGTAACCTTGCTGCCCAGTAGCCAGCCTTCCAAAGCCTTAGTGGCACAATCAACAAAGTCAGCCCAATCCTGAGACTGAGTTTTCTGGGTATCCCTGAACAGCAACCTGTACTGCTCAGTGGTTAAGCCAAACCCATCAACCAGTGCATTTTTCAGGACTTGGTAATTGTTAGCATCCTCAACTCTAGTAGTGAGGAGCTTATCTCTACCTTTGCCATCAAAGGAGAGCCACAGTATAGCTGCCCACTGACTCTGGGGAATGCACTGCACAGTGCAGGCCCTCTCCAAAGCAGCCATCCATTTCTGGATCTCATCCCCTTGCTTAAAGGGGGGCACTATCTTTGTCAGGTGTTTAGTATCTAAACCCTTCTCTTTTTCTCTTGGGAGATTGCTGCCACCAGTGGGAACTATCCCACTCATCTGCTGCTCTCTAGCAAAGGCAAGCTTCTCTTTGGCCAGGGCAAGTTCTTCCCTTTCAATCCTCAGTTTAGCTTGTCTCATCCTTGCTTCATGCTCTCTTCTCTGAGGGGAAGTCAATCTCCTCTGGGGAGAGTTCCTTCTCCTCTGAGAAGAGGCATTAGAGTGCAGAGATCTATTGGAGTCCCTAGAAAGAGATCTATCTCTCCTAACTCCAATGTTAGGCCCACTTCGGGTCAGTACTGGGGGTCCCCCAGATCCTAGCCCAAGTAAGTCTAAGTTGGCCCTAGCTAGCCTTCTGACTACCTCAAGACCTTTGTCTACCTCATCCCCAGAGAGTTCCTCCTGATCCTCCTCCTCAACTGCATTTGCAGTGTTGGGGAGGTCTGGATCCCCAGAGGTACCCTCTAAGGCTGGCATATTCCCATCTAGCTGAGAAATCTTTCTCGCATCATAAGTCTCTAAGAGACCTATTAGAAAGGGAATGGTGGGGTTAGACCCCTGTTTCAGTTTCCTGGAGGTACACACTTGTCTCATCTCCTGGAAACTGAGAGCTGCATATCTTGAAGTGACCTGTGGAGGGTCAATAACCACAAGGGGGGTCTCAGTAGACTCTCCCTGGGTAGACATGCTTTTCTAGTGAGGTGTAAGTGGTGCACTTACCTACACTATATGTTTGCCTACTGATCCCTTGCTAGAGTTGTAGTTTAGGGTGTGCTAGGCCCTAGGAGCTACAACAGCTGGTTCAGTAGAACTCAGAGTATTCTAAGCTAAGTTATATGTACCTCAGTACTTATGTGATCTTTCAAATGATATTCTTAGGATATGTGTGATAAAACAACAGCAAGCTCAAATCCCAACCGCTGCTCACCAATGTGAGAAGTTGGCCTGATATGCAGTGCTCACTATTCTAGTGATCACTATGTATCAGTCCAAACAACCCTTATTGATGATTGGTTGTAAGTCAACCTTATAGACCAGCTATCCTAGTAGCATGGATACGAGCAGTCTAAGGCTAAGACTCTAGAGGGCGTGTTAAGCCAGCTGTTTTACCATCACTTTACCCCTTGAACACCAAGTGAAAGGACACCACACAAGTTGTTATGAAAATAAACAGATATTTATTTATAACAAGACTACCCTGAACTCTTTATGAGTCAGGGAGCTAAGCACACAACAAAACTCTTACGAAAATACTTTAAGTCGCACAATTTACACAAATGCCCTAGGGGCACGAAAAACCATATACTCAGTAAGTGGAATGCGAACTTGCTAGCAGGTAAGTAATACTTTTCTAGACTCAGGAATCGCTAGGCCTACAATTCTAAACACTGGGATTAGATGCAGGGGGCCTGTGGACGTCGTGTGCAGAGTGGGAACTCTCACGCGTAAGATGGGAAAAAGTCTATGGAGGCTAGCAGTTGCAAAGTTACTGTTCTCGGGCGAACCCGACTAGGTGGGTCGAAAACGGGAGTGGATCCGAACACTTAGGGTGTTGGACTACGCTGGAGCACCGGAGTACTCAGTTTACCTAGCCCAGGGGCTGCGGCTGCATAGGGTTGAAGTTGCGTCGGAAACCTGAAGCCTGAAGAAAGAAGTTGCTGGCAGGCGGCCAGTGAAGAAAGTTCGTGGAGATCCAAGCCTTAATCAGGGAAGAAGAAACCTGTAAGCAGAGGGGACCAAGTTCTGAATCACTAGCCAGTGATTTAGGTGGGCACCAGGATGGCACCGGACGAAGTCACCTCAGCCAGGTGAGTGGGCGCTGCTGGGCTCTGCAGTCTCTCGGACCAGGAGGCGTTGTCGGCGACCAGGATGGAGGTGCGAGCTGTCCCACGAAGGTACTTGCTGTCGACGTCGCTGGACCCAGGATTGGGGCAACAAGTCTTGGCAAATGCAAGGCCCACGCGGTGGACCTAAAATGGCGTCTTGAGTGGACCAGGAGGGTCCAAGGTGCTTCTCTGATGAAGGGAAGCAAGGGCCAGTCTGGAGCAACCAGACCAGCAGTGGTTGTCGTCGTGGAGCATCGCAAAAGGGCCACTAGCCAACGGGCAAGTGACCGGGACAACGCGGTGAGCAGCAAAAAGCAGAAGGGCCCCACGCAGATCTCGTGGATGCAGGGGGGCTGAACTTCGGTGCTGGAGCTGCTCTGGGTCGGGGCTTCTCTTACCCCAAAGCACTCGGTCGAGGGTCACTCGGTGGTCGTGCTGGACAAGCGTCGTGCAGTTCTGAAGATGGCCGGTCCCTCGAGGTCTCGTCGCACCCACGGGTCACAGCTGGGCTGATGATGTAGGTTGAGGTCAGAGGTGCCAGGGAAGCCGGTTCTCGTCGTGCTGGAGCAGTCTTGATCCGGAGGAGAGACTGGCAACAAACCGCGATGCTTGGTTGGTGCCTGCTGCTGCAGGGTGACTACTCCTTAGTCACAAGGGAGAAAATCTTGGGAAGAGTCTTGAGTTCTTCTTGAAGAAGGTCGGTTCAGGATTCAAAGATCGATCTAATTTGGAAGGGGGCCTGCTCCTACCTTTATCCTACAAAAGGGGGCTGGCACACGACTAAGTCCTGCCCTATGGGTGGGACTAGGAGGGGGGTGGTTACACCCCTCTCCTTTGGCGGGCTTTCCCCAGCTCAGGGTCTGGTGTGCCCCTGGAACTGGTTCAAGCCGGCCTATGCACAGTGAGCACCGGGGTGCCACTTGCAGTCACCTTCCTCTAAAGCCCTGCCTACCTAGAATACACAAAACCCTGTCTGGGACGGTGCTGGCACCGCCCCTGGCAGGAAACCCTTTGTCCTTGCCTCCTGCTCTGGGAGGACTCCCAGCAGCAGGAGGGCAGACTTGTGTCTCGGTGGCAGCATCCATTTTGTGGATGCTAAGGCTCTGTCTGACTTTAACCGGGGTTACAGGTTACCAACATGTCGTGTCCCTCTAGAAGGGTGGAATGCTAACCCCGTCGCCAGAATTGGCGAGGGGTTAGTATTCCAATTCGTATGACCCCTTACTCGACATGTTTTGATAAAGCGATACCAGAGTTGGCATATAACCGCGAGGATTATAATGCACTTAGGGGTATATGGTATGCGATATCATGGAAACGGCTAAGGGATAGATCCCGAACGCCGCAGACAGGCTCAGCTCATGCCAGAGCACCATCTCACACGGTTCCAAGCACTCTGCCTTCAGGATTGTCAAGGCCTGCCATAGGAGTGACTGATAGGAGATCTGTGTGCCCATTTTAGGGTTAGATATAGGTATACTATATCTAAAGCAAAGGGTGATTACACCACCTTGCCCCAGCTGTCGTGCAGCCAGTTGTGTCAGATTTGTATGGCCAGCCAGGGGTGGCATAATACATGCTGCAGCCCCTGGTAGGCCCTGGGTACACCTATGCCCTGGGTACCTAAGGTACACTGTACAGGGACTGATAAGGTGACTCAGTATCCAATTAGATATGTACCTAAGGTACATGGAATCCATTTTACAGAGAGAGCAGTAGGCCTGGGGCCCTGAATAGCAGGGTCCCAGGTCAACTAAGTCAGAAAACCAGCAAAACACCAGGCAAAAAGTTGGGGGCAACCATAGTCAGGGATCTACCTTCCTACACTATCTTCCTACACCAACAAGAAACAAACTTCAACCAGGGCACCTTCATAGCACTACTTATTTTAATCTGGTCCCCTAGAGAAGCCCTATCCTCTGCTAGCTCTAGTGTTGACCAGATGCATATCCAGTACATTAATGGCTTTAAATGTGCCACATCTGAAATTTATTTTTAACCTAAAGTGATCTTATAAAATTATTCTCAACTGCTCCCAGCTTCTGGGTGTCGGCACAGTCCCAGACTTCAGCTCCAAACAATGCTGAATTTGAGCCTTAGCACAATATACCTTAACAGCAGGTGATATTGAGCGAGAATGGTCTCTCTTGGGTAATCAAAGGATGGCTTTAGTTCTATGTAATATTACCACAGTGCTTTTATTATGTTGAGGTACCCATTTAAACTTGTCCGATAGTTTAACTCCCAAGTAATCAAAACAAAGGACCCAGTCTAGGTATTCACTGCCACCTTTTGCCTGGTATTTGATTTGATTTTGAATGGAAATGCACAGGGTTCCTGCTATTCAGTTCCCCAGTTCCAGATCCCTTTCCCAAAATTGCATAGCTGTTTCTCCAATTGGCAATACCTTTAGCACTCCCAGTAAGTCCCTAGTAAATGGTACCCATGGTACCTAGGGCAAGGAGGCTAAAGAGGGCCCTTAAGGTCTGCAGCATCAATTGTGCCACCCTAAAAGGACCACTCACCAAAATTACAATCTGCAGTCTGCGTGTCTTGGTACAGACAAAAGTGGAAACACAACATGGAATTCAGCCTGTGTGCCATGCCTGCAGACACTGCATACAGTATAGGTAAGTCACCCCTACAGCAGGCCTTACAGCCCTGAGGCAGGGTGCACTATTCTACATGTGATGCCCTACCTGCATGAGCAGATATGTCCCTGTGCTGGTCAGTTCCATTACTACCAGTACAAATGACCAGGGAAACCATTTAAAAAGCATGTGCTAGACACTGGTGAAAACAAGTTCCCCAGCTACATGATGGCTTCACTGAAATTAGGGATGTTTGCTATCAAACATGTTGTATGAATAAAACCCACACTGATTCCAGTATTGTATTTATTAATACATGCACCCACAGGGCACCTTAGAGGTACCCACTGAAAACCTACCAGCTACTGGTCTGCTGACTGACTGGGTTTATCACCACGCCACCAGAGACCAGTTTCTGACTCCCCAAGGTTGAGGGCCTTTGCCCTCAGGAGGTAAGAAACAAAGCCTGTTTGGGCAGAGGGTGTTTACACCCCCTCTCTCAGGATAACATGCAGATTAGCTTTCTAAAGCGGGGGAGCTTCAAAGAGCCCACCGCCTTTTGGTATGCTAATCAAGCAGGAAAATTAGCTAGTTAGATAAAGGTGTCCACCTTCAGGCTAGTACCACTGCTAAGGTGGGCTACCTGAAGTGGAGACTGTAGAAAGCTGGCTCTGCATATACTATACCAATGTAAGGTATAGTGTGCACAGAGTCCAGTGGATCCCCAAAGTCTTACAGAGGTTAATTTGTCAGTGTTTCCGAGCAGCAGACAGGAGCGGAGTGGAGCCGAGCGTCGTAGCAGCGGTAGCGGAGGCCTCCCGTCGGCTTACCCGTCATCACAGCATCACTAAACCTTGGAGTCGCCACTTCCATCACTACTGCCTCCCGCGGAGCAACAGCAGCAAGGAGAGTAAGGCGGACGGTGAGCGCGAGAACCCAAAGGGTACGGCAGGCAGGAAATTGGCTCTCCTGAGCTTCCCCGAGCTCCAGAGCCTCCGAGTCCCGGAGGCAGGCACAGCCGCCTAAGCTTCTGGGGGCGGCCGCAGTAAGTGAGCCCGCAGAGCATTTGGGAGGGACCCAATCATACTCTGGATAGCCCGCGTCTCTGTCCAGTATCCCCCGCATGTCCTTCTGCCCTCGGATCCCCCTTGAGCTCGCCTTCAGACACTCCCAGCCTTCGGACACTCTTAGTCATTCTCAGAAAGAGTGTTCTGGAGCAGGGGCGGGGCCGGGGACCCTGAGCCCTGAATCGGAGCAGAGCAGAGCAAAGCAAATAAGGAAATAGGCTGAACTGGGGCCAGACTGGGGGGAAATCTGGATTCCTCACACGCCCACCAGCACTACAGGGCTCAAAGAAGAATCTGAGCAAGTCGCTTAGAGGGTGCTAATATTATAGAGAGCTTCGGAGCATTGCAAAAGGATTGAGAAAAAAAAAAAGATCCGGACAGGAAAGCCAGTGAAACCAGCATCATCCCCATCAAACAATTAAACCTAACCAAGCAATTAAACAATCCCAGAACCAATACCAAGTAATACTAAGCAATCGTACTCGATCAATCACTCGAGCAGGCCAGAAAGTAAGCAAGCAAGCAACCAGACAATCTCGATTTAAAATTGAAGGTTCAACTACAACACACCCTCAAGAGCGCAATGAGGTCAGGGAAAGTCAGGAAAGTGTCAAACAATGTCCCGGTAAGAAGGCACGGTAACAGCAAGCCTAAGGCATCTAACGGAATTAATAACCTGCTGTTGGCGCAGGAGCAACCACCTCCAGAGAATCTGATCTGCGAAGAGGTAGACTCTGAAAACCTGAGCAGAACAGCAGCTAAGGGGCATCAGCCAAAAGTCTACACAATCTTTTCATTTTTGAAAGATCTGGGCTCGTTCCTAAGTACCTCAATTAGCAGTCTCAAGGGGCTCCCTGCCCCCATGGAACCCAAGGGGAACATTCAATACATTGCCCCAGGTGGCGAAAAAAGGGGAGAAAGTAAATACAAGGAAATGCAGCACAAGATACAACGATACATGAGAGAGGCTAAAGCGCAGGAGGGGGGGCAAAATAAAGGAACAGGGGTGGAGGGCGAGGCTGAGGGGAACTGAGATCATACACACACAAGGAAAGCCCCACCCAAGCCAAAATGACCGGCACTGACAACGGCGGCAGCAGGGAAAGTTGCAAGGTTAATAATTGTACCACTAACGAAAGGAGCTACCCGCTTGAGCCGAAAATAGCAATTTTGTCAACTTTGCAGCCATCAATGACAGTAACAGGGACCGAGCAAAATAATCAAGAGCCCACCAATAACGGAAAATCAGCCCCATTCAGTAATCCTGAGTCACAAATCCAAAGTCAGCCATTTAAAAAGGCCCGTAATGCGCCAGTTCAATTAAGAGCATTTCCAGGGGCCAACTTCAGCAATCCGGTGACAGTCACCGCCACAGTCCAGGCCCCAGCCCAGGCGACTCAACTAGTCCACGACGCAGTGAGAGTTGGGAGAGAGCTAGGAAAAACGCTGAAAAGAAAACATACAGAAGAAACAGATAAGACGGAAGTAATAGAGCTTGAGCATGAAACTTCAAAACTAGGAAACACCTCTCAGCTTACAACAGAGGAATGGGAGAGGCTAGTAGCATCATACTCCCCAGTTATTCCCCAGGAGGAAGACATCAAACAAGAACCCGAACTGACCGCAAAATTAGAAGAGCTGTCTAAAGGCCCGGAGCTACTATGGTCATCCTTGCTAAATACGTTGGTTATCAATAAAGGCAATGCAGTATCATTCGGACAAAATGGACATGCAATTATCCCTCCTAAATTTCCTAGCCATACACGTAGCCAATATCGATAACAAGCTGGCAGACCTGAATGGCATGATCAAGAGGGTCCAAGCGGAAACACAAATAACGCAGCCGAGTTGCGCCTGCTACACAATTGTGGACAAACTCACAATGATCCCCCAATTACTGGGGGGGCATTTTGTCGGACTTAAAGACAACTGACAACGCAAAAAAAGATGCTAACTTAGGTACAGCGATCGCTCCAACAAAGCTACATTTCAGCCAGCAAGGAGAACAGCCTGGGAGCTTAAACCTGACTAATAACGCACTGGACCCCAGTAACTTCAGCAGTGGGGGTGAGCTAATCAGTCCAAATAGCTTGGAGAAAAACAAAAATGAAACCTAGGGGGGAGGAGCTTCGCGGGCATCCAAGATGGTCGCGTGAGCACAGAGCTCCCCGGACCCGTGCCACCCCCTATGGTTATCCTGGCAACATCCTGATTTCCACGACGGGCTTTTGTTCGCATATCTTCACTGATCATCGAATACTTTGAAAATTCGAACTCGGACGCCGGGGTCCACTTTTACATCGTTTCTATCTTTTGAGTCCCCTTCTGGTCGACCCCTCCTGACTTTCGGTTTCGATTCTGCTCCCGGCTCTGACTGGCAGGGGTGCAGCCTCTCACCACCTTCAGCTCGCCCGCTGTTTTTTCCTTCTGCCTGGTGTTGGCCCGGCTGCCTGTCTACTTCCCGGCTCTTTCGTGCCTGCAACACTCGGATTTGGTCTTGTTGACTTTCTGGACACTTTGCGCTCGGCCATTTTCACCAGGTCGCAGGGACCCCTTCGGGGTCCCTTTTCCAAGATGGCCACCGGGCAGCCTCTCGAGAAGCGAAAGACTAAGGCGCCTCTCCGTGGTGGCCAAAACCAGACCAACATCATGGACCACTATTCACAAGTCAAGGGGTCGCCTGGCGCTGTGAGCCGTGTTTGGGATACTTCTAAGAACCTCTTTCCAGCATCCTCGGACCCATCCTTGCAGGACGTCATGGGAGCCATAGCCAACATGCAGGCCTCTATGGGACAGCAGTACGAGGCTTTAGCCTCTAAGATTGACACGGTGGCCATCGATATCACGCTGATTAGAGTGGATCTCTCGAAGACCAATGAAAGGGTTGAGTCGCTGGGCCTGAAGACCTCGAGTCTTATCACTGATGTCACGGATGCGCAGGCTGAGATCAGCAATCTATGATCCTCTCATGATCACATGGCTCGTCGTCTCGAGGACTATGAAAATAGGTCCCGCCGCAACAATGTGCGCCTTATTGGTGTCCCGGAGGACTCCGAGGCGGCGGGGGCTGACCTCTTGGTTGAGGACCTGATTGCCAATCATCTGTCTCCTGCTGGACTTAGCAAGTTCTTCGCTGTTGAACGTGCTCATCGTGTTCCCGGCGGGAAGGCTAAGCCGGGTGCCCCTCCGAGACCCATTATTGCCAGATTGTTCCATTTTCGAGACCGAGACGCTGTTCTACAGGCATCGCGAGATAAGGGCCCAGTGAACTTTGAAAATGCATCCGTTTCTTTTTATCCTGACTTTTCGCCGCTTGTCCAGAAGCAAAGACTTGGCTTTCAGGGAGTCAAGAGGCGATTGCGAGACTTGGGTCTTAAATACTCCTTGTTGTTCCCTACCAGGCTGCGGATTGAATATCAGGAACGTGTATTCTTTTTTGACCGCCCTGAAAATGTCAGTGACTGGCTCGACTCCCTGCCTATGAGACATGAACGTACTGGGCACCATGGAGGTGCTGACGGAGGTGTGGCTGAATGAGGACTTTGCCTGTGGATCCCGGCACCTGGCCTTTTCTGCTGTATCAGCTGAGTCTGGACTTGGGTCTTTGTTAGGCCTAGATCTGCCCGGGGGTGGCGGGGGGTGTATGGGGACTCTTCCTCCTCCTGGGTTCTTTGCGTAGCTAGTTTAGTTATGGGGCGACAGGCACACTGCAAGTTGGGGTGGCTTCTTAGTCTTACGCAGGGCTGCAGGGTGGGGGGAGCAACATGGGTAAGTTGGGGGGTGGGGGGGTGTTTGTGTGTTTTTGTTAATTCACGAGGCATCGTATTGTTTTTTCTATTCGTATTGATTGTGGTGCTCTATGTGGGTCCTGCTCTTTCTATTCATCCGGGATGGGGGGCGGCGAGTTGAGAATCTTATCCTGGAATGTCAATGGATTAGGGGACAGGATTAAGCTGGGTATTGTTCTGCGATTCCTTAGGCGTCATTCCCTCGATATTGTCCTCCTACAGGAGACACACTTAATAGGCAACGCTTGTCATGCGCTTAATAGACGTGGTTACCGCCTAGTGGCCCACGCGGGGTTTACTTCTGGATCTAGGGGGGCTGGTATTCTGATTCGTTCCTCTCTCCCTTTCGCAGTTGACGAGGTTAAACTTGACGACAGGGGGCGCTACGCGGTGCTCACTGGCAGATGGGAGGGGAGGACCTTGTCCGTACTTTCGGTTTATGTTCCCCCGGGCCTGCAGACTTCAACCTATGCCGACCTGTGTAGAGTCCTCTTGGATCTTCCTGAGGGGCTTCTGATCTTGGGTGGGGATCTTAATTTGGTTGTCTCCGGCACCTCTGACCGTCATCCCCCCAGGGCGCAAATGTGGCTGAGCGACTTGTTAGAGACATTCGGGCTTGTTGATGCTTGGAGGCTGCTACACCCAACACAGTTGCAGTACACCTTCCACTCTGGGGCACATGGCAGTCTGTCTAGATTGGACTATTTTTTAATGCCAGCGGTCCAGTCTTCCTCTATCAGAGAGGTTCGTCGGCTCCCTAGGGGTATCTCGGATCACTCCCCCCTGTGGCTCCGGTATGAGGTGGGGGCGGGAATTGAGGGTAGAGTAGCTCCTATTAGCCCGTGGTACTTTCATAATCCCAAGACCCGCTCAAACCTTGTCAAAGCCATCGAGAATTATTTTGATGAAAATGTGGGATCTATTTCCTCTGCTGTGTCATTGTGGGAAGCGTTTGAAACTCTTATACTTGGTCAGTCTTTATCCCTTATTGTTGCTGCTAAAAAGGCTGCCAATGTAGAGATTGTGCGCATGGAATCCGAGATCGCTGATTTGGAGGACGTTCTCCGACTTGGTGTCTCCAGTGCCAAGTTACATTCCCTTGCTTTGAAACAGGCGTACTATAAGGCTCTTGTCACGGATGCGGCGAAAGTGATGTATAGGGAGCAGCAGGGACGACTATACGATGTGGGTGATAAGGCGGGTAAGTTGCTAGCGTGGTTGGATAATAAGGAGAGAGTGAATCGTGTGGTCCCCGTTGTTGAGAGGCTTGATGGTGAGTGTATTACTGACCCTGTTGGGATCGTTCAGTGCTTTGCGGATCACTTTGAGACTGTGTACACCTCCGTCTGTGACAGGGACGAGGACGACTCCCGTTCGCTGTTGCGAGACATCGCTCTGCCTTGCCTCTCTGACTCTGACAGAAACCTCCTGGACGCCCCGCTCGCAGTAGATGAAATCGCAGTGGCTATCCGCTCCCTTCGATCGGGCAAGGCGCTGGGCCCCAATGGTTTGCCCATTGAACTGTACAAGCTGCGACCCGACAAAATGGCGCCCTATTTGCGAGACATGTTTCTCGAGGCCTTGGAGTCTGGCTCCCTCCCTCCTGACCAACGACTCGCTACCATTGTTGTTATTCCCAAAGAGGGTAAGCCTCGGGATCGTTGTACTTCCTACAGACCTATTTCCTTGCTTATTGCCGAACCCCAGATCTTGGCTAAAACGCTAGCTAATCGCTTAGTCACTGTGATCGGGGACCTGATTCATCCGGATCAATCCGGTTTTATCCCGCATCGCAACACTGCTTTAAACTTGCGTAGACTCCACGGGGTTCTCGCGAGATCTAAGACGCTTACTGAACCGGCCATTTTGGCTTCTCTCGACGCTACCATGGCCTTCGACACGATCTAGTGGCCCTACCTATGGGCGGCCCTCTCGAAATTCGGGTTCGGGCCGGGCTTCATAGCCTGGGTAAAGCTCCTGTATGAGAGTCCCCTGGCCCAGGTAGTTGTTAACGGACGAGTGTCTTGCGTTTTTGAGCTTGGACGGGGCACTCGACAGGGCTGTTCGCTGTCCCCTTTGCTTTTCCCTCTCGCTCTTGAACCACTGGCGGAGTGGCTTCGTTGGGAACCCTCTCTGCGGGGCATCCGTTGGTCCCCTGACTTTGAGGATCGAGTCTCGCTATATGCGGACGACATCCTCCTATATCTCACCTCCCCGAAAAAGTCTCTCAATGTGCTCTTTGATGTTCTTGCTTCCTTCGGTAAGAACTCCGGTCTTGTTATTAATTGGGCTAAATCCTGCGTCTACGTTTTGGCTGGAGATCTCCCTCCGCTGCCGCGTAGATTTCCGATTCAAGTGACGGAGACCGGTTTCAAGTACTTGGGGATTTATGTTTCCTTGGACCCCTCCAGGCGCTATGAGCTTAACTTGTTACCCCCCCTTCAGCGGCTTAAACTTGATGTGGCTCGCTGGCGTAAGTTGCCGCTGTCGCCCCTCGGTAGAGCGGCGCTTTTTAAAATGATGTCTTTGCCCCGCTTTTTGTACGCACTTCAGAACTCCTTTGATCCGATTGCCTCCGGCTATTTCCGTGAAGTGGAAAGCCTACAGAGACAACTTGTCTAGGATGGGCGTGCCTGTATCGCCATTTCCAAACTCACGCTTCCGTGGTACGATGGCGGTATAGCCCTCCCAGACATCAGACGTTATTATTGGGCCTCTCAGCTCAGTGCGATTAATCATGCAACTTACGCACCGGGCCCTGCCCCGGCGTTTTCCATGGATAGGCTTATCCTGCCAGGGGGACCTTTAGCAGAGCGTTGTACTCTAGTGGTCGCTGCGGAGCGCTGACTGGTCCCACCAAGATTGCTGTGAGAGTGTGGCGTGATGCGACTGCGGCCTTGGGCTGGTGTGGTAGACTTACCCGGGCCACCCCCTTGTATGATTCGGAATGCTTGGGCCATCTGTGGCGAACGAAAGGCTTTGATAAATGGGACATGATTGGTATTAGTAGGGTGGGCGATTTGTGGTCGAAGGGTACTGTTAAGTCCTTTGATGTGCTGCGGGTGGAGTATGAGCTTGGTGACACTGAATTCTTTAGATATGCCCAGATCGGCCACGCTTTGTTGTCTGTGTTTGCTGCGGGCACCGATATTCCCGAGTCTTCCCCTTTGGAGGACCGCATTTTGGATGGCCACGTGCCTGACAGCACGATCTCCCTAATATATAAGAAACTCATTAACAACAGAGCTGACTTGCTGATCTGCCTCCGGGCCGCGAGGTGTGCTGACGGCCTGGAATTAGACGACGAGGACTGGCAATCGGCTTTGTCCTCGCCTAAGGAGGTCGCTATCCCTGCTCGCTTGCGGTTCGTTCAACTAAAGATACTTCACAGAGTGTATGTCACGGGGCCCTGTTTGGTTCGAATGGGGTTTTCCTTGGATGGGTTATGCAAGCGTGGCTGTGGTATGTCTGGTTCCTTTCTTCACATACTGTGGGAATGCCCGGAGATTGTCAGGTTTTGGACTCGAGTGCATGACGTTATGAGAAGTGTCACGGGTGTGTCCTTGCTGCCCGAGGTCAGGCGTTGTCTGTTGAATGTTTGGGAGCCTAACGACTACGGTTCAGCTCAAATCAAGTGGGCGACCCTTGGCAACATGGTCGCTAAGAGGGACATTGCCCAGCTCTGGGGTTCGCATAGACCACCTACCCTGTCCGCATGGAAAGACAACATGGACTGGTGCATGTTCCAGGAGAAGACGGTGTACCTTTCCCGGGGACGTCCCAAAAAATGGGGTCGAATTTGGTCCCAATGGAATGCGTATCGAGGCAACATATGTGCCCCCCTCATGATGTCACCATTGATGTGTCTTTGTCCCCCTGATTGACATTCACTTGTTAAATGTTGTTTTTTTTTGTCGCTTGTCTCCTTGCCTGCCCCTACCTCCGCCTTCTCCGACTGCATTGTATTGGTCTTACCTTTGAGCTCTGCCCGCACGGACCCACATCAATGTATTAATATGTCTCTGCCTTGTGAAGTTTAGTTATGTATTGTATGTCTGTTTTTCTTTCAATAAAAATAAAAAAATAAAATGAAACCTATACTGCCGCTGCAGGAAAAGCCTCAAAGACGCCAACCGAAATACAAAGAAGGGATTGCTGTGAGCAAGTGAACACACAGCAGCCCAGCTATATGCAGGGGCAACAGGGGAAAGGCCCAAAAAACATCATTCACCAAAGTCCTCATGGCCAAAGTACGGGGAAAGGAACCCCAGGAAAACTGTGAACAAAAAAGGAAAGGGAGAAACAAGATCAGCAACATAAAAGCATTCTTCAAAACGGTAAACTCAACTACAGAACAAGAAGACGAAGCAGAAATAGATGGGTCAACTGCGACCACAATAAAATCTCCTGCCAAGGAAATCAAACAACCTGCTCAAAATCAGAACTCCAATCGCACAGGCAAAGGCTCGAATAGTCTGCACCAAACAAACTATTCACCGAAAAATTAAAGACAATAACGGAACAAAGACGGCAGACAGTATCGATCTCTCAATAACCCAAAGACCGGGAACGTTGCAAGCAGGAACTAAGGGAGCCCAGCTGACACAGGGACCTTTGTCAGTAGAAGATACGGAGGTTCGAGACGTGCAGGTAGAAGAGCCATCACCAAGAAAGAAATCTGACTGGTTACAGGTCAAACCAGCCATAGAAGGACCTAAACAACGGGACCATAGGCAGGAGGGAGCCGAAAGTGGTACAATCTTACTCATTCCGGAGTACAAGTCAAGAGGCAGAGGGGACATCCTCAAACGAGGTAACATCTTACGCCTATTATCCACACTCAGTAACCTGAAGGAAATTGGCACAAACGACCTAGAATCTGTGGAGTTTGCACATACAACTACCTGCCCGATTACGAGGTGACTAAAACAACATGGACTACGCCAGAAATAGCCGAAAGAATCATGGAAATGGAACCGAGCTTTCAAGCATTTGGGATACGTCTAAAAAGACAAGGAACAATTGGGTATCCAGAACCATTATGTCAGGCATACAAAGAGAGAGAGGATTGTTGCTTCCAAAATAAACAAAAACCTGCTAAAACTGAAAGTGTCCTGAAGGGGACCCGCAGTTCATCAATATCACAGATGGACACAAACTCATCGAGCCCAAGGCAAGCTCAAAGACCTCTTGGACAAAATGACTGGAATTGGATAGCAAGAACCATTAACGCAAGGGCCTCGAAGACATGACAAAACATGCAACGAAATATTGCAAAAAAAGAACTAAGAATATGCTCTTGGAACATAAATGGTGTAGGGAATAAAGCTGCTGATACTCCGCTTCAACTCTATCTCCAAAAATTTGACATAATTGCCCTTCAAGAGACCTGGTCAGACCAATCGCATCAAATACAGGGCTTTAAAGCATATCACCTACCAGCCACAAGAAATGCTAAATATGGCCACTTAAAAGGAGGTCAAACAATATACACGTCAATCAAGAGTATCAATGAAATAAAGAACAAAGACGCCAAACAGCTAGGCAACAACAGCATAAAAACAATAGAGCTGGCCTGATGGGGAAAAGACCAAAATCGAAAGCTAATCCTGCTAAATGTATACTTACATCCTCGAGAGAAAAAAGCGGGGATGAAACTACTGATTGCAGAAGTGACAAGAATACTGTCAGAGGAGTTAACATCTAACCTCATAGTGACTGGGGACTTCAACATGTATCTCGGAGGGCCCCAGATAAGGGACTCACTGCTAGAAGAGCAGTTTTTGACATGGGGCATACCACAACAGGAGACAAGCAAATGGGGCAAACAAAACAGGCTGGCAAGGGATAGCTTAAAAGACCTAGAACATCTGAACCTGGCAGCTCTAACTGGCCGCTTCACAAGCGACTGCCCCCCGGCAGCCACTTTTCATAATTTGAATGCAAGCTCAACCATAGGCTTTACATTTGCATCTCTACAACTTTTTGGCAAAGTCCTGGATTTCCGAATAGGAACAATGCCAGCAAGCGACCACTTACTGCAAGAAATCATTCTTAACATCTATGGGGTAGTGGTAATTCTGCCAGCAGTAAACCTGGGAGCTTCATTTTCTGTCACAAACAAAAGAATAAAATGTAATGCGCACAACCTGGAAGGTTTTGAGAAGGAAGCGAAAAAACTGTGGGGGAAAAAGCACCGCGACTCAGACAACTTAACCCGATGGGAGCTATTTACCAGCAGCCTTGGGACTGCTCATACAAGGAAAACAAAGTTCCACACAACAACAGAAGCACAAAACCAACAAAGCCCCACAAAGCGTCCTCCTATCAATGAAGGCCATGACAAGCTAATAAAACAAAACACCAATTTAAAGGTCCTAAAGAGAAATATTAACAAACTACTGAGGCAATTACACTGAGAAGGTCTGGACCACACCGTTCAAAAGGGTCTGCAAAAACTTAAATCCACCAAAAGGAAACTAATTTGGAACTTAAAAAGGGAAGGAGAGGAAGAGTTATGGGCTAAGTTGCTCCACGATGCTAAAGGAAATAACACTAGTGGAAGATTCTGGAAAAAGGTGAATTACCTGCAGAACCCATAAAGACCTAGCATCAACTCTCATCTTACTGAAGAAGCTTGGTCCGATTACCTTTTGCTCCACTTTAACACAGCTCCAAAGAACACTATAACAAGGCTACCAGAACCCGACAGAAAAATCCTAGATCGTTCCCTATTAGCGGAGACAACTACACTGGCCTTCACAGGAAAGCAAATCCTAAGTAGGATAGCGAAAGGAAAGACAGAGTGGGCGCCGGGCCCTAACGGAATCCCCATCCATTCTGTACAAAAAAAATCCGGAGTACTGGGCAGTGGCGTTATACCCACTCTACAAACAGATTATAGAAACCGAAATAATTCCAGACTCATGTAAAGGCTCAATAATAGCTCTAATACATAAGAAAGGTAACATAAATGAATCAAAGAAACGACAGACTTGTTGCCCTAATCGACAATGAGGCCAAATATTATGCTGCCCTATTACTAGAGGAGCTCACGGAATGGGTGAATGAAAATGCCGTGATCCCCATCACCCAGACAGGTTTTCGAAAACCAATGGGAACAACGACTAACATTCTGGCCTTAACGCTTCTAATAGACGCTGTCAAACTTGCCAACCTGCCTCTTTATGTATGTTTTATCGATTTCACTTCAGCTTTCGATAGCATCAACAGAAAGCTATTATGGGAGAAGTTGGCCAACAGAAAAATTCCGCCATCCCTACTAGCACAACTGATGTTATTACACACAGACACGTGGATACAAATTAAGTTGGGATCAGGCGACTGCCTGTCAAGGAAAATTCGGACAACCAAGGGCCTTAAACAAGGGTGCGTGCTAGCTCTAACCCTTTTTTTACATCTTTATGTCGGATCTCTCGCAAAAGCTAGACGAAAGTAATGCACATGCCCCGAATTTAGGAGGACTCAATCTTTCGAACTTGATGTATGCAGACGACATTGTGCTAATTAGCCGCAAGCCGATAGGGCTACAACACCTAATCGATACAACATACAATTACTTGGCTACAAACTGTCTCAGAATCAACCTCTCAAAAACAAAAGCCATGAGAATAAACGCGAAGACGCACTCCCCCAAGTTTTCCTGGCAAATGGGAGGTCTAACACTGGAAATTGTGGAGGAATACAAATATCTGGGCGTAATTGTTGACAAAAAAGGGTCATTTGAACCACAGAAAGAAGTAATTCAATGGAGAGTAACCACAATAGCGGTCACACTGAGAAAGCTCAAAACGAAATCTGCAGGTCGCAGCTTTACTCCACTACTAAAAGTGATCCAAGCAAAACTAACACCGGCAATTACTTGGGGAAGCGAATGCCTCCGAGGGAGAGACGCAAAGATTTTGGACAACATAACAGCCAGGGCAATCTGAATGATATTCAACCTGCCTAACTATACCTCACAGGCACAAATAAGGCTTGAATTCGGCCTGAGGGATCAAAGAATAGAAAGAATAGGTGCCTATGCCAAAAGCTGGCATAAAATACAGGGTGCCGAAGTTTCAAGCTTGAATTACCATCTCTGGAAGGAGTTAGAAAGAAAAAATAAGAGTGCAGCGGCAAACTATCTAAAGCACTCAATAGACTCCTTGGATCTACAAGAAGCCTGGAAGAGCATTGGATCTCATAATACTTTCAAGCAATCAGCAAATAAATCTGTAAGGATAATGTCGCTAGTGGAGGGCAAAGCAACATTAGCCAACAGGGCTCACGGCTGGACCATCATCCAAAATTACACTAGCAGCGCCTGTCAAAACTACCTAGGAGTCAGCTTCACACGGATCACAAAGGAGAAGCTTGTACGACTAAGGTTGGGAATTCTTCCATCACTATACCACCTTCCCCTGTGGAAACGGCCCCAAACGACAAAAGATTGCCGGCTATGCGGGACCCAAAAGAGGATATCCTCCACCTAATATGCATTTGTAAAGGACTGGCAATGGAGCGCAGATATCATCTAAAACCAACACTAAAGAAACTGGGAATAAGAACATGCCGGCAGGCGGTCAAAGCACGCTTTGATGGGAAAATATCCAACTAGCAAGTAACCTTGTTAAATTCCTGGAAAAAGCTGAAAAAAAGCAAAATGCCAGAAGGGAAAGATTGGACGAAGCAAACCCAATCGGAATTTGAGTCCTATTACCCCACTCGGCAACGACAAACAACAACCACCTCCACGTTAAAACCTCGCAAGAAATGGCATTTGTCACTAAATAGTACAAGCTGCACGTCCAGACACTCTGGCAGTGCCCATTTTATTTTAGGAAAAATATCAAATTTCTCTTCTTGTAAGTATGGCGGCTCACCTCCGTCACAGTGGACCGGTTACAATACTACAAAATTGCAGACCTGCCCGCAACCAGCCATAATACGCCCTTGAATGCCCAGCTTTTTGACTGTTCTACCCACTTGACGGTGTTGCTTAAATCACCCCCAAGAACCTGCAGTCGTAAAGATCCTAACATAGACACTTTAGGCCACATAATGATCTACCTTTATCTTAATTCTTGGAAAGTGCTAAAAAGATGCCTAATGTTTTTTGCAGAATGGACTTTTTAGCCTTATGAAATTTTGCTCTGTTTTTTTAATACATTTTAACAAATTTAATCACATAAATCCGTATTTTAAGTTTATTTATACGTACTATATGTAGCTGATTGCAATGGTTTTAACTGAGCAATAAAGAATTACTTACTTACAGAGGTTAAAGTATATTATACCTTTCTCTCGATTTGTGGTAGTATGGTCGAGCAGTAAGGCTTTTTCAGAGGATAGTGTTAAGCATTTATTGTACACACTAAGGCAAGAAATGTCACACACCCAAAGACTAAACTCAGACCAATTTGTTTTGTATAAAAATATTGTTTAGTTGTATTTTATTTCTACAACCAAGCAAGGCCTGGCTCAGGTAAGTGTAGTTGTAGTTTGTAACAATAATGCAGTTAATGCAGTTGACAATTGCATATGTAACAAGGACCCCCTGAATAGACGAATTCGTAATTCCTAGGTCAGGGAAAAGGAGCTATTTGAGAAGTAACAGCCTAGGCAATTGAACACAATAAATCTCCACAAGATCGAAAGATATGTAGCGAAGGACTACAGCTGCTTAAAAAACATGTTTTTATTAGTTAATTAACACAAGTAAAAATGAGGGTTCATTATATCACATTAAAATAACAATAAAAAAGTTCCATAAGGTACAATTGAAAAACACAAATTAACACTTTATGAACATTAAAAATTATATTAGATGGGTGGCATGAAAGTTCGATCTCTACGCGCGTTTCGGCGGCCAGCGCCTTCTTCCTGGAGCAGCCACACAATATCTAAAGGTGAAGATATATACAGTTATATCGATTCTTACTCATAAAACATGTAACTAACTGTTATGCATTTTATTTAACAAAAATGAAATTAAAGAAACAATTTAGGCAGCAGCTGTAGATAAATAGAAGTGACATTAAGAATTGCATTTATCTTATCATATTTTATTGTCATTTCCTTATGAGAATTGGATTTATTTATTTCAATGCGAAGCGAGAATCGAATTTTTCTTTGGGCATGATGTCAAAAATAGGTACCAATAATGGGCAGGTGTCTGTTAATTTATCAAAAGAGTTTCCCAGTTCCAATTATTTGGCCCTGCTTTGATGTACAATATATACTGTAATTGCCACAAGAGATTAGGGGACTTGGATAAAGAGGTAACATTGGCATAGTTTGGGCCAAGAGTCTTTATAAATAAAGTTATAATATTTCAATCTGGCACAACAAAAGCCATTCGTCTTTTAGCATTGGTCTGATACTTACTAAATGGTAATATTAGCAGAAGGTTAGCAGAAGATAGTTGTTTTAAAAATAGATATTCAGATTCTTTCTTTTTGGAATCCTTTCGATGTCGGTTATGATACGACTAAGGATAAAAATAGGTACAGTAACATAAGTACTTATTAGTGTACAGGGATAACTGTCCATTTCTTTAATCAATAGTACCAGTTGTCACTGTTACCTGATTGTATAGGTTTATAGGAATCTACGCCCGCCAACCGGAACCCTTTAGCGTAGGTAGGTGCTTGGTAAGGATTGTCCTTGATGATCTAAATTTAGGATCTTTGTTCTGGCGGGGAGGAGAGAGGTAAAGGGATGTTTAATATCTATTTGTTTATGCTTCTCTTGATTCAAAAGTTCAAAGACATTTACGATACATAGGACGGTTGGGGTTCTGCATTACTCATGGTGGCTATGTTATTCTTACCCATTATATTCTATTCGTTTCTCTAAGAATGGTCGATTTGACTTGTGGTTTCTCGGTCTATTCTTTCCTTTGTGATACCGTCATGAGCCCTTTAGAGGAAACATATCAAACATATATTCAACGAACCGCTATCTCTTAATTATTTTATATAAGTACGGTCTCTTCTAATATGACCACAGGTCTTACTTAAAATGTAGGTGCTTCTCTTTACCGGTTTCAGAAAAAGGTTTCTTGATCCTCTATGGTGCTGAGTTCAAGTGATTAAAAGATCTCCCTGCCTGCAATAAGAGGGAGGGTATGATTAAATGGCGGATAGTATAGTTTACTAGTCCTGCTTCCTAATGCTGAATTTTTCGAGGTTTTTTGTGTCAGAGTCTTACCTGGTAACGATTAGCAGGGCTCCCTATGTCCGGTGGCGGGTGGTACGTCTCGTCGGATGCTGAGCGCGGCAAATAATGGTGATCGACTGCTCGTTGGTAGGCGTTTATATTAGAGTTCACGTAGTCACCTGATTGTCTGAGACTACTTGCACCTGTTCTTTATTTGTTTTTTCTCGGCTCTTAGGCGCGAAGTTTGAGGAGTTTTAAGATTAGGGCCAGCGGAGTTTTGTAAGCTCACACATGATTGGATGTTTGTTTGGCGCGCCCACACTATTGGTTACTTCAATGTATACACACGGCGGTATTGGTGAAAATCGTGCACAATACGACCACGCTATTGGTTACTTTGATGTATACAGAGTGCGGTATTGGTGGAAATCACGCACAATCTGGGTGTGTTTTCTCCTTTCTAAATGTAAACAAGGAGATATCTAACAAGTTATATTTAAATTGATCAATGTTTATCTAACATATTCGCTACTTGGATCTGAATAATGGTTGAATACTTTTTTATTATCTATAACGCCCAAATCAATGAATTCCAAATTGGATGGTGACGAATTTTTCTTTTTGTTGGCTCTTACTAAATGTATTATTACAGATTCGGTAACCTTCAAAATTGGTTGTCATATCATATTTTAGGTGAGACATTGAGTAGATTATAATAGCCTCTTATTTTATATTTCGAAATATCAGCAAATTATTAAAGCGTATATAGATAGAACATCTCTAGGGTTTGTTTATTGATCATTTTGTTTATTAGGGAAAAGGATGTTAAGAGGTCTCAGTACATATCAACTTCTAAGCAGCACATTAAGCAGATTTGCAGTGACCTCCTGATTATATTTCAAAGTTTTGGATGTATGCTAACCCTGGGTACATAAGGTTCCATGTCTAAATTAAGTATGCAAATGTACAGTATAGTGACTGTAACTCATAGGGGCATGATCGTGTACGGCTAATAGCTTCTAGGGGTATTTTATATTAAACTATTGCATGTTCCCACGGAATTTCGCTATTTAAGCCCTGTCTGAATGAGTTAAAAACAAAAATCCAAAAGACTTCTCTTTTCTTTCGAATGGACATGCCTCCTTTTGAGTCTGGAACATGTATTTTCTCTAGAATCCTCCATTTAAAATCCTCAGCATGATGACCTTTATCTAAAAAATGTTTGACCATTGGGCATGCCGTTTTCTTAGTTTTTATCGCTGAACGGTGTTCGTTCAAGCGTGTTTGAATTGCTCTGGAGGTCTCACCTACATATCCTTGAGAGCACGGACATTGAATAAAATAAATTACATTGTTTGTTTTGCAATTCCACATTTCCTGTGCTTTCGTTTTGTGGCCATTATATTCGAATTCCTCACCTGGCAGAATGTTACAACATGATTTACATGAAGAACATGGGAAAGTTCCTTTTAAGGGATGATTGGTCAAGATTGAACGTTGACTCAGGGTGTCATTTTTAGCATTCTTGGCAAATCGGGAGTGAACAATAAACTCTTTTATGTTCTTGTTTCTCCTGTGTGCATAAATCGGTTTCAACAGTTTTTCATCGTTCGCACAGTTACTGTTTAGGATATGCCAATTCGAGTTTATGACATGTCTTACTTTTTCATTTATCGTTGAATGTCGCGTAATGCAAACTATTTGGTCACTGGGTTTGGTTGGTTTGGTTTTTAAAAGACAGTCTCTGTCATAATATCGGGCTCGTTTATAGGATTCTCTTATTAATCGATGGGGGTAGCCTCTCTCGATAAATTTAGTCCTCATTACCGCTGCTTGTTTGTCGAAATCTCTTACATTTGTACAGTTGCGTCTAACGCGTAGAAACTGTGAGAATGGGATACTATTTTTCTGAGTACGCGGATGGAAGCTTTGATAGTGAAGTAAAGTGTTTCTTGCTGTGGGCTTTATGTGGAGATCAACTTCCAAGGTCCCAGCATTGTCTAAAATTTCTATGTCTAGAAATTCGACTTTCTTGTTACTGACATTAGAGGTAAAGTTAAGGTTAGGGTTGGCTCCATTTATCCATTCAAGGAATTCCAGTAGAGTTTCTCTCCCATCGGTCCAGATAAAAAAGATGTCGTCAATATATCTGGACCAATGGGAGATTGACTCGTAAAAAGGTGCAACTTCATTATGTACAAATTCTTTTTCAAATGATGCCATGAAAATGTTAGCTACGGATGGAGCCACTGAAGCACCCATGCTTACGCCTTTTATTTGGCGAAATAAGTGATTGCCAAATTCAAAGACGTTCTCTGTGAGTACAATTTCAAGACATGCAAGCAGGAATCTTTTTGGACAAGGGATTTGATGTAGGTCTATAAACCAACTCGTGGTTTCCAGTGCGTCTATAAGAGGGATGTTGCTATATAGAGACTCTACGTCCATTGTGACCAGTAGGTCATTGTTGGAATTGAAGGCGATTCCTTCGATCTTCTGTATTATGTGGCCTGTGTCACGAATGTAAGATTCTATTTTAGGGACAAAAGGGCGTAGGTAATTGTCTACATATTTGGAGAGTGGCTCAGTAGCTGTCCCTATTGTGGAGACTATGGGTCTATAAGGGGGGTTATTGGCATCCTTATGGATCTTCGGTAGACCATAAATGCAGGCAATTTTACCTTGATTATGGTTCAGGTAGTCGAATTCTTTAGGATTGATCAAACCATCTTCTAGGGCAGATTTAGTTAGGGACATGATTCTTTTAGATAGATTAATTGTAGAATGGAGTTTGAGTGGAACGTAGAAGGCTGGGTCATTTAGCATTTTAAGCATATTTACTTCATATTCTGAAGTGTCAACAATTACAATTCCTCCACCCTTGTCGCATCCTTTGATGGTAAGATCTTTATTATTGGAGAGGGATATTAAGGCCTGATGTTCTTCTTTCTCTAGATTGTAGATGGGTTTGGGAATGTATCTGAGAGCTTGATCCAATTTTTTAAGGACCACTAATTCAAAAGTAGCTACCTCGGGTCCCAGTTGTTCGAGACCTGGGCAAAAAGTAGAAGGGAGGCAAAGTGGTTTAATAAAGGAACTATCATCATCTGTGGTCATATTTTGGGCAAAAAATTTTTTTAGGCGGATTTTGCGAAAAAAAGAAATGATATCACAGTGTAATTCAAACAAATTTATTGTAGAGTGTGGGACATATGATAGTCCTTTGGACAGCAGGTTGGTGCTATGATTGTCTAATGCAGTTGACTACAGTTGAAATGCAGTTGAATGCAATTGGTTTTGCTACAGGTAACTCAAATGTTCAAAAACTGTTGAAATGACTATACAGTTACTTTGTAATTACTTTGTGAGTAGTTTGTTGGATTACTTTTCAGATTACTTTTGTTACTCTGTGTGGTATACCTGGATACCACACTGGATCATTTCCCGTATAAAGGTAAGTAATGCAATTTATCAAAACATACTTGTATGACTTTTCATAGAATTTCCAACTCCACAATTTTTTTCTCAAAAAGCAGTCAGTGCAATCCTATGGGAGGAAACTAAGTTATTGGTTTACAGGTTGGTACTTGGTTTTGGGAGTTGGGTTTCTGGGCTTAGAACCAGAGTTCCCCCAGGGTCAAGGATGCACTCCCAGAGCACCCTCAGCTGCACTGGGGCAGCCGGTGCAGAGTGCTGAGGCCCAGTGTTATCCACTGGGGGATAGGGGGCCTCCTGTTGGTGGCTGCTCATGAGCAGGCAACAAGGTTGAGGGAGCAAAGCTCCTAGAGTTAAGCTCCGGGCAAAGGGGGAGGAGGGGGGGGGGTTCAAGTTAGCACACAAAGTGCACCCTCAGCAGCACAGGGGCAGCCAGGTGCAGGGTACTGTTTTGGTGTTGGGTGCCCTGTTGTTTTCAATGGGGATTATCTGGTTTCAGCAAACACTGCAGGCTCGAGGACGTAGATCTTCTTGAGGCGACCACCCGTTGAAGAGTTAAGTTGGGATGTCGAGGGATGGAGTGGAAGGGTGGCATACGCCTCAACTCTGTGTCCTTTGCCCAAATCTGTGTCCTTTGTCCGACATGGAAGCAAACTCAGACAGAAAGACCATCACCACACTAATCACAAAGAGACACCAGATCTTTTATTATGGCTACAATTTCCGTTTAGCAGCTGGCAACATATTGCAAGATTATTTGAAGTGACTCCTCAACTAACTTTTAAGATGAAGTTACATTACGTAGTGCATTGCCAAAACTGCCTCCTACCACAAATATACGATCATCAGTCCATAGAGTGGAGCAGTTAACAAGGGAGGGAAGGGGCAGTTTGTTCTTGATTCTGTACATACACCTCAGCTTCTCTGGCAAAGGCTTCTCTGTCTCTGAATCTAGCCCGTTGATGGCTGTCGAGAGACAGTTGGATTCCAACTGCCTTCCATTTCTTGCCTTCTCATTACAGTGAATGTGTTTGTTGCCCCTATGCTCACTTTGGCCGATCAGTAATTAACTGAGACTCGGTGAAATGTTGTCAGTCAAATGCTTCCACTTCTTGGCTTCTGCAGGCAAAGCTGGCAAAAGACTCATGTAGAATATTGGTATTTTTATAAGCAGAGCATTGTGTGTGGGGGCGTCCGCTTAGCTGATGTCAGCATGCGTGGAATGTGACTTTACAAAGGCATTCAGCACTTCATTGAAAGGAAAACATCTGTCAATTTAATTGTCAAACAGTAAAAAAAGTATATGGTATCTGGATGTTGTGAGCACTTCCGGTGTCAGCAGGAAAACTAAAGTCTTTCCCAACGCTGTGGTTGATTTTTACACTTGGTTCCCTTTCTCATCTGGTTAGAAGTTGGGATGCTATTGCAGATGACCATCTTTGGTAAGATGGTGTGATGAAGGACTTTAAATCTTTAAAAATTGCCTCCTAAAATCTTGTCTTTTAATTTAAGACAAAATTATAAAAGTGGAAAACAAATAATGTGTGTAAGTACTGATGATGTTAATTCTCTGGAATGTGTGTTGCAGCCATTCGACCAGAAGGAAAGAACAACAGGCCATATATTTTCTCCATCAGTATGGCCTCTGCATCTCGTTGCACATTGGATGTGGCAGCAGACTCAGTGGAAGATCTGCATGACTGGGTGAAGAAAATCCGGGAGGCAACACAGACTGCAGATGCGAAGGTAACCAGCAGGAAGAGAATGTGCGGTCTGAAGATGCCACTAAATTACCATAGGTTCACCATGCCATTCTCGTTTTATTACACTGTGTGCTTTCTGAAGCTCATGAATAGAGCATCCTACATTTTGAAGACGTAGCCTGCAAATATGCATTTGTATTCTGGAAAATGTCCGGTAAAGCATGACAAATACTTCTTAGTGCAGCTCATGCTGTAGATGGCTATAGTTAAAATTAGTACTGGGACTTCTGTTATGAGCAGTGCAACCAGGTGTTTGGGTGATTGGTGAGAAAGCTGGATACATCAAGGGTTTTCAACCACAGAAACTTTAGGTAGTCTGAGACCTTGACCCTGGCTGGGAAATGACTTTCCTGACTCCCTCTCTTATAATTATGAGTCCTGTAACCCTGGAGTATCTCTGTCTTTCACTCTGATGGGTGTTTATTGATGGAGTTTAACTTCTTGCATGTCTCTGTTCTGTCCTCTCTCATGGACTCTGTGCACTCTGTTTAAAGCCTGTCTTAATATGGCAGCTATCCCTTTGGGATGTCTCTGGCTGACCCCTCTATCCAGGTTTAATATGAATGAGACCGTACCTGCTGCCATTCTAGATAGTAAATTTACTTCACCCCAGTCTCTGTATTGCTTCCTTTCCTGAATGCCTTGCAGTTATCGAATCTTTCTAGCCTTTATGATTTAAACCAAAATTTGAGATCTTACCTAGAGTGAAAATCTTTAGTGAGGCCACACAAGAAAACACTGGCCTCTGCTGTTGTGTACTTTTTCTGCAACATTTTCGTATTGATTTGTCATCCTGCTGCCTAATGGGAGTTTTTCTGATTTATTCGTTCTGCTTTTTCCAGCTCACGGAAGGGAAGATGATGGAGAGGAGGAAAAAGATTGCCCTGGAGTTGTCTGAACTAGTCATCTACTGCCGGCCCGTACCTTTTGATGAAGAGAGTAAGAAGCACCAAAACCCAATATTACTACCCTCTCTTATTAAGTCCTAAAACGTTCATCCACCAGTACACCCTGATTTTGCCGGCCATCATAACATCATGGTACTGCATTACCACATGAAACTACTTATTGCCCTCTCCCATGAACAAATGTTAATGGTTCAGCCTTTACCTAGTGCTCCTTCCCTCACCCACTTCGTGATTGTCTGTTCCCTCTATCCTATACGGTCAGTCTCTCCATTACCTCTTGTATTGCCCTCACCATTACCTTATCCAGTTTTCCTCCAGTTGTCCTTCATCATTCCAAAATACATCTTTTCTCCACTGCCCTATGCTACTCCCCCACCCCACCTCCCCCCTCCCGACTCCAGCTTCCCTAGGCCATCTACTACTCTATTACCCAGGAGTTATCTCCTCTACCACATGGAAGAGCCTTCCATTATTTCCAGCTAATGCACTCTCCTGCAGCCTAATGCTTATGTCCTTCTCCCACAAGCCTAAACCTAGAAACCCCTTTTTAATAAAAGCAAAAATATTATAGCTGTTGCTGGTACAACTGTGTAGGGACCATTAGAAGGTAATTCTTCATATAACATAGTCAGGGAAGGAGGTAAATTAAAAATGTGTTTGAATGTATATATTGATCTTTTCTATAGCAGAAACCTAGCAACAGAGTGCAGTACATACTTGGGGAGACTGTGCACATCAAATGCAATTCACGCATTACATTTCACATTTTTAGGCCATGGGACGTGTGTTGATTCATTGATTGAGAATCTGAAACTTGTACGCCTTGTGGAGTGAGACCAATCCAGAGTCATTTGTGCGTGGAACTGTGTATTTGTTGTGTTGGTTAATTGTCACAACTCTGTGTTGAACCAAAACTGGAAAATCTCATATAACATGCAGTCTAGATTTAATTGTAAAAGAGTGGTACAAGAGGGCTTGAGGTGGAAATATATGTATATAATACATATTTATATTAAAATATACGCACATATAAAGCATATGTTAGCCATAAACTATCTCTTTGCTCATGCAATCGAGCAAAGCCTGCATAGCTGACCTCTTTAAGAATCAGATGTAGATTTAGGTGTTTCCTAAAAGAACATACGTGGGAGGCAAGTTCTGCTACTTTAGCGCCAAGTAGGAGAAGTAACATGTGTTTCCTGGGCATCTACTCTTGCAGTTGAGGATATATTTATTTATTTTACAGAAAGGTTGGTTCCTACATGATGGCTTTTTTGGAGCAATGCAGAGCATCCAAATTACCCCCACTTCACCATCAGTCAGTGAAGGCTTACTATGGCTAGTTACACAGACTACGTAGACTTAGTGTCTGTGCGTAGGAGATTGGATTTGGGAATCGGACGTGAACTGTGTTTAATAACTGAACGTAGGGATGAGGTTTCATTTGTGTAGTTGAAGGAGATCTAGCATATAATGTTGTGGAGGCCAATGTGTGCCGAGATTGGGGTGAATTTAAAGCTGTAGGTTCTCAGTCCCTGTCATGGTTTGGTGCATTAGTGGAGGTTCCTAGCTATCTTAGGAAAGGAGAGTGCAGACTCTAATACATTTTAAGCCGTGACTTCTTAGTTGTGTGCATTTATAGGCTTTTTGGAGGATTTGGGTTAAATATCTTTGGGTAATGTGTGTCTCGGTTGGGTTGACATGCAATGGTGGTTTCTTAGGATTGGTCACAGTACACCTGTATTAGTATTGATTTGCAGGAACCTGTCTTTAGTATTGCTACAAAGGACTGACGCTAAACTTGGGACTTTGGTTTGCAAACGCTAGTTACAGTAGTTGCCTTAGTCAATTTTGTGAAATCCTTGCAGCACCTGTAGATCTGCATGATGACATTTGCACAAAGTTTACCATTTGTAATGTGTCCTGGGGTTATAGTACTTGCCACAATTTTATTTGGTGGAATAAAGGTGTAGTATTTGCACAATATATTACCTTGGGGTAGCTCAAGATTGAAGTTTGTTTGTAAATTTGCCTGTGCCACTTAAACTATTACTTCTTAATGTTGTGCAGTTCTGCAAGGTTGTGCGTTGGAAGAGCTGTATGGAATTCTGCATCTGCAGTAACCATGTATTGTGACCAAATAACTCCATAATAAAACAGTGAATGTTAAAGTGATTGCTAAAGTGACTAATGGCAGTAATATGTCTTGTTTACGCACACCAGGAAGAGGATGCATTGGTAATGCAATGCATGGACTAATAACTGCAATATATTGAGGTAATACTCATAGAAAGAATGATTGTAGAAAACTGGACTCTGTTGCAGTATCCCCCCACTTTTTGCCTGGTATCTGATGCAACTTTGACCAAACTAACCAGATCCCCAGCACCTTTGTTCTTTCACTAAAGCTGTAGCATTGTTCAACATTTGACACCACTTTAGGGTCCATGTAAGTCTCTAGTAAGCGGTAGGGCATTGGGAATGAAGAGGATTCCTAAGGGCTGCAGCACGAATTGTGCCATCCTAAGGGACCCCTCACCAAGCTGATGGCATTGCAGCCTGCTTGTCTTGGTGCAGAGAAAAACGAAGAGTCGACATGTTGCACATACTTGTGTGCCATGCCTATCCAGCACTGCATGTTGTATTGGTAAGTCACCCTTACAGCAAGCCTAACCGCTCTAAGATAGGGTACACTATACCCATGTGTGGGCATATCTGCAGGAGTCGATGTGTCCCTGTGAAGTCTAAGTTCACCTTTAGATAACACGTGCACAGTGAAGCCATACCAAGTGCATGGGCTGGACACTCGTGCTTAGGTGTTCCCCGTCTACATGATGGCTTCGCTGTACCCCAAGGTGTTTAGTGCCAAACACCTAGACTTGATAAACCCCCACTGATGTCAGTGCTGGATTTATTAACAAATGCACGCAGAGGGCACCATAGTGGTGCCCCCTGAAAACCTACCAATCCCTTGTGTGTTCACTGACTGGTCTCTACTGGCCAGCCACCCTATACAGGTTTCTGACCCCCTGAGGTGAGAGCATTTCCTCACGGAGGTCAGAAACAAAGCCTGCTCTGGGCAGAGATGTGCACACCTCCTCCAAGCAGGAACTGCATTCCAGGGCAGGAAGCTTCAAAGGCCCTGCTGCCTTTCTTATGTGACCAAGCTCTCTCCAAATAGTGGAGATACCCAACCCCCCCTGTCCTGACCCCACTTTTTGGCAGCAAGGCAGGCATTGAAATTAGTAATATTAGGAGGTGTACCCACATCAAGCCAGCATCACCCCTGAGGTGGACTAGCTGATGTGGATCCCCTTTTCAGATTCCTCCATCTTGTTTTGGATGGAATTGGCAATCTAGGATCAGGCTTATACCCACTTCCTACCGGAAGTGGTCATGTAGAGAGGGTGTAGACACCATAAAGGTAGGCACCCCATTGGCTACTACCTGTCACTCTCCTTAACCCCCCCTACATTGAGTATTTAGGTAGAAGTCAGATTCAACAGATCAAGAGAAGGACGAAGACGAGTCACTGTCTGGCGAGAACAGCCAAAAAGCAGAGAACTTTTGGAGCTAAACTCTGCTTGCTCGCAACTCTCACGACAATCGCGACAAAGTGACTCGTCCTGCAAGCTGGGGAACTACTAAAGCCTTGTGTACACTGCCAGCAATCGCCTACAATCTCCCTTGGAGTAGATTGACTACTCCCCTACAGTCTGCAGGCAACAACAAGTTGCCTTTCAACTCCCCGGCCCGACTGACACCGCAGACAACCAAGAGATGGTACTAGTGCTCTGGAAATTTAGATCTGTCTCCCCACTGAATGTGAAGACACCAGGACCGACCAGAACCTTGCAGCACCAACCCCCAAGGTACCGGATGCCCTGCATCAAGCACCAACAGTGAGAGTCCAGTCTGGATTCCCACAGTACCACGAACGGGCAGCAGTCGAGGGACTTCAGCATCACTGGGATTCACTTCGTGAGTGGCCCAGCTGTTCTGATTTTGCCCCTGCCAGCTGTTTCCCTCGAACCACAAGGAGTATCTTTGCGCATCAGCCCAGCCGTCCTAACCACTCTGCACCTGTGCCGCCCTGCCCAGGTCCCGAAAAACCGGCTGTGCCCCCTTGCTCCAAGACCCCTTGCTACCTAGGCCCCTGTTTGGGAGCTCTCTGACTTGTCCCCAAGTCCCCCTGTACAGCCTGTTTCCAGTTAACCCCCATTTCACTGTGGTGTGCCCAGCTACAACCTCACCAGCACCCTGCTTCTGGGAAAACCCAGGCAGTTCCTAAAGAACTGCTGGTAGTACTTACTTTGGTCCACTACAACTCCAAAACCTGAAGGTGAACCCCTGATCTGACTGCACCTACCTCTATGAATCTCTGACTTTTCCTCCCATAGGGTTGCATTTTGCATAAAAGCGCACAGGTTTGAATGTTTTACTTATCTGTGAAAATATATTAAAAAAACAGTACTTACTTTGAACAAAGTTCTTGGCTTTACAAAATATATAAAAAGAAGTGTTATTTTTCTAATTTGGTCTCAGATTTATTCTTTGAGCATGTATCTCATTTATTGCCTCTGTGAGTACAACAATTGCTTAGCACTACCCTCTGATAAGCCTAACTGCTCCCCCACACTAACACAACAGAGAGCGTTAGTATTATCTACATTAGCCTCTGTAAGCCAATTGATGACCCACTGGACTATCTGCACAGTATACTTCTTTTTAGTGCTCCAAATAGAGAGCCAGCTCCTACAACGGTTTTGTTTGATAAACTCTAACTGGTCCACCCAGCCTGCCATTCATTTCTGCCAGCTCTTTACTCATAAACGCTTTGTTGTTACCTTCTTACTACGATTATACCACTCTTAATAGATGACAAAGGCAGCATCATGAACTATGTCTTGATTGAAAAGGTGAGATGCAAAGATCTTTCTGGGGTCTGAGGGTATTAATGTCTACAGAGCTTTATCCTGGGAACTGAAAAATATTTCACTGGTTAGTACATTGTATTTCATTTTTGCAGAAATTGGCACAGAGCGGGCCTGCTACAGAGACATGTCATCTTTTCCGGAAACCAAAGCTGAAAAGTATGTCAATAAGATCAAAGGCAAGAAGTTCCTCCAGTACAACCGGCGGCAACTCTCTCGCATCTACCCAAAGGGCCAGCGCCTTGATTCCTCGAACTATGACCCACTCCCTATGTGGATCTGTGGCAGTCAGCTTGTAGCACTCAACTTCCAGACTCCAGGTAAACCACTCTCATGGCACTGTGATTTTAGCCGCTACCAGATGTGTTTTTGTGCTGCAGAGAATTTCTTCATAGCCCATTAAGTGATAAAGTAATTTGGCTTCTGCCACTAGTGTGAATCAAATTCGGTGTAAAGCTTTCTGATGACTGGCATTTTAAGTGTTAGAGTACGCCTTTCAATTCAACACATACCACATAGTTCTCAACTAGGTTGCCACTTTTCTTGACACCTTGCACTTTTAACTATTGTTGGGACTGAGTAAGGACTAAGTGGTCAAATATGACTCAATAGGTTAAACCTTAAGGAGGTGTATTTTCTTTTTCACATCCCTGCATTTTACTTTTTTAACATTGTGAATTCCCTATATTCTCATTTCACAGAAGCCACTCCTGGTGCATCGCTGTCAAGTTGCGGTAAACCTGTAGTACCTAGCAATGACTTAAGCAAAATCAATTAAAACTGGCCACACATGTAAATTAGCCTTGGTATTGGTTGTATGCTGTGAAAGAATACAAAATAATGCTTAATGATAATCTCAGCTTCATCACTACTGTTAGTAATCTGTTCATTAAGGAACAGGAGAGGGATTTGACTTCGGATGATCCTCCAGTTTAAATTTAAGAAAACTGAGTTGTTCCCAATTCTGGGTTACAAAACCATTTATTATGTTTAATCAGTTTTAATATGCTTTAGAATACATCTGAAAACAAGCTTTGCTAGCAGATGTAGGCGTGTCTTAACAAGCTGAAATAAGCTTTTTTAGTTGAAAATAAAAAAATCGTGCACACATCTTAAGCTGTTGCATATTTTACAATGTACCCCATAGCACCCCAAGGAAAGCAGGGAAAGTTCACATATGTAAAGATTATTGAGGTTAGTGTTTCCGGTTGCCTGAGCGTACTAGTTGGCATTCACTTGCTCAGCTGTGCTCGATCAAATGCTCGTTCTCATTGTTGTGGTTACTCTAACATATTGGATGTACCTATGTGCTTATGTCTGATTGTTTATATTACCCGCGAAGGTAAGTCAATTGTTTTTGCATTCAGTATAGCCAATTGGGTTGTCTTTAAATTTGGGTGGGTTGAAGGAGTACTCAGAGTAAATATGTGACTTGCTCTACATTTTTTCTCTAATTCCTTCTACTTATAAAAAAACGCTGCTTTGATCATGTGTTGAATAGGAAGTGTCCAACTATTGTGATGGGTTGTTATTTGATGCCTGCTCCTAAATCAGTGAGAGCGAAGGACATTGCCTCTACAATGGCAGGTTCATACTAACCATCTTTTCTTTCAGACAAGCCAATGCAAATGAATCAATCTCTGTTCTTGGCAAGCGGACGCTGCGGATACATGTTGCAGCCACCCAGCATGAGGGATGACTCCTTCGACCCCTTCGATAAGTGCTCCCTGAGAATAGTCGAGCCATTGATCATCTACATTGAGGTTTGTGACGTTCTCCAAAAACTCCTTGAATGAATTGTCTGCCCCACACTTGAAGGTGTTGACCAAAGGTGCTTTTTTGATTCTTAGGCACATAATGATGGCTGCAGTCAAACTAGTCTCTCCCTATTGTTTCTTCAAAATGCCATGTAGACTAACTGCTTCCATTCCCCACCTCTCTCTCTCTCTCTCTGGCAATGTGGGCTTCATTCTACCAGATACTCCACACCCACTTCCGAGAAGATGTGCAAAGTGCTCCCATATCTGAAAGTTGTATTTCTGAGTCTTTATTATGAGAAGGACACAAAGGCTGGGTACATGCCTGATGACTCTCTTGCTAAGGGAATGAAAGCCAGACTGAGGAAAGATTTCTCAAAAACGTGGAAAAAACAGATAGGAAGAAAGAGGAGAGGAGGCCACATAATTATGAAAAAAGTCAGGTGAAATGAGGAAATATTTTATTGATGGAAAATTGATTGAGTGGAAGATGAAAACTTGCGTTTTTGACCGGCATTGGAGGATGATGAAAAGTGATAATGAAAGAAGTGAGAGTGGAGAGCAAAAGGTAACAGACAATAGATAATAAACAGTGAACCTCAGAAAAATTGACTGTACACCGGTTACCTAACTAAATCTGAAGGTTTATTACTTTCAAGGGTTACAGGATGTTTGTCTTCAGAAGTAACGGATGGGCAAAGAATGTGTGAATGATGTGTACCCCAGTTGCTCACCTCAGAAAACATTAGCTGCCGGCTAGGATTAAAGTAGCACAGGAAAATGTAAAATGCTAACCAAACATCAGCATACATCAAGTACAGCTGGAACATCAATCAATATACATAAATACATTTTATATCAAGACAGTTATGTATTAATGGTATAACAAAATAGTTGCTGTCTGTGAAGTAGTTTATAATATAGGCAGATCTGTTCCCTATCATTCCTCTCACTGCCATAAGTTTGCATCCGTGCTTGCTGTCTGACACAGAGTGCACATATTGGTATGTACAGATGTTGAGGCTCTAACCCCTCAATCATGTTTGCTCTGTATTGAGGCTTTTTCGCATAGGTTATTTGTGGGATGCTTTGCTCTACTGTCATTGCCTACGCTTCTCCCCTTGGATGGGTTTAGTACACTGATTTCTTTTGAATTCTTTTATCGAAAGGTCCTCGGAGCGCGACATCTCCCCAAAAACGGACGAGGCATTGTGTGCCCATTTGTAGAGATTGAGGTGTGTGGTGCCGATTACGACAACACCAAGCAGAAGACGGACTTTGTCGGTGAGAGCTAGGGCAGCAAACTGTTAATGAAAAGCTGTTCTGTTGCACTTTGTGCAGATGGATTGATTCTGGCGATAGTCAGCATTTTGTATGTTTGCATGTGAAAGAGAACGAGCGAGAAAGATTCAGCTACTGCCTTGCACTTTACAGGATATGCACCTGCTGTGTAGCTTCCCTGGTGGCTAGTACTGGCCTTATCCAGGCGAAATCCAAAAATATAAGACTGGCTGGTTTTTTTATTTTGTGCACAAGACCGAGACAATGAATCTTGCGTAACAGAGCCTAATGAATTTATGTGAAATAATTTCTGTGAAAATAACTTTTACCTAATTTATTAGCCACAGGTAGTATGTGTACAAAAACTAAGCAAAAAAAATCTTTATTTGCTAGTTCTAATTCCTGTGTCAAGATCAGCTTTATCAAAACCAGTAGTGATTACAGTTAAAATAGTGATTGCAGTTCGGGTTTCTCCATAATGCTCTAATTTCACACCAGTGAATCCCTATTTACTCTGCCCTACCTGTTTACCACATGCTCTCCTCCATGATTCTCCACCCCACCACCTAACAAGTATCAAATCACTTTACTTTCACTTGCTACCGTGTTCTTCTCGTCTTCCTCCTCCCCCTCTGCTGTCTGCTTAAGATCTCTCCTGCTGCCCTTTGCTTTTGATGCCATGTGCTCCTTCACTTTGTTTTTTTATTTGTTATCTTGTCTTTCTCCCTCAACATGTCCCATCCCCACTACCTTTAATAAGCAACCATGTTCTCTTACAATGTACACATCTCCCTATCTCTTTATTTGATAGCATGACCCATACTCTCGATCTTCACCTCACACACCCAAAACCCAATTGACTTCTCCTTTGGCACAATGCCTACTATATGCATTAATTCTCCCCGCCTATTCTTTGTTACCATGTTTTTTGCTGTCTGTGGCCCTTCAGTACTCGCTCAGTTGCATTTGCATCCGCACTGCATTCGCTGAGCCTCTTCCACTTACTGCATCTCTTGCAACATTGCCCGTTCATGGCACTACGCTTGTATATCTTCATTCAGTCAAACTCCATTTGTATAGTGCAAAGCTGCTTCATAAGCAGCACCTTCCTACCAGCATCCCCCTCATTGGCTATGTTGCTGCCCCGAGGCATCATTTTATAGACCCCGGAGTTCCTGTACCAAACTCAAAGTTTCAAATCTTCACTATGTAGGAGCTTAGTCCATCTCAAGGTTGCAGATAGACTAAATTGAGTACATTTCAGCTCTGTAGCCCCTTCAGACGTAGTCGAAAAAAGATATTGCACTTTGCATTTCAGGCATGTGTGTTCACAGACTGGGATGGCTGTTGTTGCTATAGAGGGTGTATCTTTTTCTAAAGCTGGAAACAGGAAAGCCAATATCACAAGAAATGCAGAAAGTGCTTTTCCCCCATGAATGGTCCTGTTAGTCCAGCATGACTGACGCTAACCTAAGAGGTTTAGGTGAAAAAGTAGGCTCACCATAGCCTCTGCTAAGTGACATATGGGAATGGCAGGATTATACTGTGCTCCAAATTAGAAAATGTTTAACTTCATTCGGTGAACTAGAAAAAAATGACCCACCCACAAGACGTTGAGTAACAGCCTCTTTGAAAAGCAAATGTTGTTGGTTAGGTGTTTAAGGCTGTCTGCTCATTTACTATGAAATATAGTATTATAGGGAGGGGTGTTTCGTGTGTATTCAGTATTCAGTCTCCCACTCACTCTCAAACTTCCCCTAACTCTGGGCTCCCCTCTCTTTCCCAGGACATAGCTTGCCACTTTACACTGTCAATCCCATTTCCCTGACTTTGAAAACTGTGAGCATTGTGCTTGAGTCACCTTCTCACCCTCCGCCGCACTATGTCGGAGTGTTTTCAACTTCTTTCAGTCGTTACCACCAATTCACCTTAGGGATGGCACGTTAGCTGTGTGCACTATACAGGAAATGTCACTAAATTGCTCACAAAATGTACACACATTCAACTAGCGACCATATGCCCCCTCTTGTATCCGTTGCCAGAACCTGGAGGAGCTTTCAAAAGATCCCTACACTTGCCTAAACTCCATACTGTCCTTACAATCCCGACTCCTATGCTTGTCTCAGACCCTACACTCTCTATGAACCCTTGTGCTCTTAAAGACCATATGGTCCTGGGAGCATGGAGGGAAAGTAGACAGAGCATGGAGAGGACAGTTTGTTATGTCAATATATGTGCCTCTTACTGTCCCTTGCGCCTCTCTATTCCAACCACCCACTGAAGGTCACCATCTCCTTTGCTTTCTGCACTCAGGGGTGGGGCAATTGTACCGCCCGACACCCAAGACACCTAGATTTATTTCCAGGGCAAGCAGTTTTAATGTCTTGTCTGAGGGGCAAGTAGACATGAAATTACTTTAAGTAGGGACAGAATTGCTACACTCTCCTGCTTTACAGCCAATCACAACATCAGAGGCTGATGTATTTTACTTGTGAAATGTGTGACGGCCTATGATTTGCCGGAAGTATATGACTACAGTCACTATTTTGATTGGCTGCAGAAACCCTGAGCTCACCCCGATGTAAAATGTTGTGTTTGATTGGTGAATGCAGACCGAGGGTGGGTACAAGGTTGCTGATTGCTCCTGAAAGGGAGATTTCATCAGGTCGTGACGAACGCCATGGAGCAGGACAGTACAGCTCCTATTAGGACACTAAAGTAAGAGGGCAGGCGAGTTGGGAAATTCAGGTCCCATTATTTCTGCCCCTCTGTTCCCTGCTCTCACTTCTTTGCTTCCCTTTCAGTTCCATGGGCCTCTCTCATGAGCATTTTTATGGGCCTCTCCTCTGGTGCTTCCTCCCTTGGACCTCCTAGAATAATCATACCTGCCTGTCGGGCCTGTCTGTGGCTTGTGATTCCTCTGGGCCTCGTGGATTCAACTCAAGTCTGCTGCTCCTATGGACTGTTAACATGACCCTTTAGTTTCCCTAGGCCGGACATCTAAGTTAATGCCTATTGGGAGCGCCCCCCCCAGTGCTTCCCTTGCTGTGCATTCTGTACATTAATCAACATAAAATCGACTGCTTTGTGTCAACGGTTTATTTTGTAGTACTTCTCCTTTCACCAGCATTAGTGAACAATAGGATAGCGACAGAATACAAAGGAAATGCCAGAGTGCACTTTTTGCAGGTTTTCCAGCAGTTTTCTGATATTTCTCATAAATACCTTCTATTTAATACTTCAAGGGGCTTTGTATGTGTTTAAATGCAGGGCCAAGTATGGCTTTATGGAGGCTTCAAAATCTCAAGACGGGGTGCTCATCACTTTGAGAGAGCAATTCAGCACCGTTTCAGATATCTGCTACATGGCAATTACTTCTTATTACAGGATAGTCACCCCACTGAGAACTAATCTGGGTAACTTTAGGTCTGTGTGATCATGATTTTAATACTGTTTAAAACAAAGTGGTATTGTGCTACTAATCAATAAAACACTTAATATGTAAATGTCCAGTTGTTTGGGATAGGGTTAGCCTTTATCCAAGTGCAAACCGTTTTGGGAACATTTGCCCAAGATCACACACTGTAGTTAATTGGAGCGGTGTTTAGAAGTCTGGTGCTCTCCTTTAACAGCTGCTAATCTAGTAAACAGATTGCATCTTCACTAGCATGATGCAATGCATGCCAATACCAGTGAAACATCTGGAATGTTTACCTCAAGTATACTACAAATGGATAACATTAAAAAGGCTTGACAATCTTTTAACGCAGTGCTTAAAATGGACTTCTTAACAGTGGTCACTGAGAACTTGAGGGAGTGTGGGGAGTCTGAAGGTGGCCTGTTCCTCTTCTGGCCTGACTCTGATACATTAAAGAGTCTCAGGTGTCCCCTCGCATCAGAGAGGCTTAGAAGTGCTTTGCTTTCAAACTTGAAACACCTCCCTGTGTCTCACACTTAGATTTGGCTTCTTGGCCAACTACCTCTAATGTGCTCACTCAGCTACACATTGCAATGATGGTAACATTTAAAGAAGACCCCAGATCGCAAGAGTTAACCCCAACGCAGGGAGCACTGAAGTTATTATTCCGTTCAAAAAATACTGTATGCAAAGCACGGAAAAAAAGCAGAAGGTGTTGTTGGAGACAACTAAATAGAGAAACAACAAACATTAGAGTGCTCGGAGTAGAGGCACTATGTAGGATAGTAGCCAGTAAATAACATGAATGCTTTTATTTAGAGTTCTTTACAGCGACTATAAACTCAGGTCTGAAACCAAAAAAGCACCAAAATTAGTTCATGCCTTCCCTAATGAACCCACACATTTAGCCACATCTGATACCCATATCCTTTCTTGCTCCACAGCAAACTCCTGAACCATCTCTAGCCATGTCCAAACTTTTCTTTTTCGTGCACTCAATGAAATCCTTACCTTGCTGACAGTGTAACCTCTCTCCCAAGCATTCACTTCCCCAACTCGCATCTCTTCTTTCTCCTGTCAGAAGCCCAGTGCTATATTTTTTGTTCACAGTCTAGCGCCCATGTCCATCTAAATCTATAGCTAAACTCCCCATCAGTCCTCCCTTTTCTCTGACCACCTGCCTAACACTGGCACCACATGTAACCACAAAGCCATCATCAGCCGCTTCCACTGTGTAACTTAAGCCATCTCCAGCTGAGAATCCCTGGCTCCCTTTATGAATCCTGGACTACCAAAGGCTCACTCATCAACAGCTTCCCCCCCCTCCCCCCCCACACCAAAAAAAGGTAACGCTAGCTTCCTGTGGAACCCATCACTAATATTGGGTTCATTGTGTAAACCATCAGCCATCACAGGCTCTTTGTGCAATCCATCCCCCATATCCAGATCCCATTGAAAACCCTGCCCTTCGCTAACTTTACTGTGAATGTCTCCAAGTGGCTTTGCCTCTTTCATATATTTGAAGACAAAAGACTGCCATGCGCGTATGTGTGTCAGGTCATGGTGGGATCATGTGTTGTAAAGAAAAAAATAGACATTCACTTGCATTTACCCTCCTTAGATTAGGGCTCAGGCTTTGATGAATTTCTGAAGTCTTGTTAAACTTGACCTTTAGATGCTGTCCACAAGCTTCCACTTCTGTTTGAAATGCATTTGACCCAGACGAATGATGCTTTCAGTCTTTTAGATGTTGGAAACTGATGCCACCTCATGCTAAACGGTGGACAAAGGTGTGCATGTGTGTGGAGATTACTTTCCCTTCCCTCCAAGCTACTTTCCTGTGTAATTTCTGTTCTTGTATGTGCCCTAACATTCCCACTCTTCCCTGTCTCCACCTCTCTCCATAACATCTTCCTAGGATTCAACCTGCAACTCTTTCTTATAGCTGCCCATGGTATGTTCCCCTATAGCATAAAGTGCCACACTTCCACCAAGTAACCTCATCTCCTGTCACAAGTCATGACCTTCTGGGACAAAAGGTCAAAGCATGATTGCACAGCTCAATGTAAAACCAATAAACAAGCCCCCGTGTACGATTTTTTTCTCCTACACCTACCCTACACCCAGGCCAGTAACATGCCCCAGCATCCAGTAATTAGCTCTCCAGCTGAGGATTATTTTGAGCATATTAAGGAGCTTGATTGTGGGATTTTTTCATCTGACTATTTGTGATTTTTTTGCTTGGAGATTTCTACTGGCAGCCGCCTTCTGCATGCAATATTGGACGTCTGTTTAAACCATAGTGTACATGATTTAAGAAATGCCTGTCTTGAGGATTCATTTCTTAACAACTTACTGGTAAGCAAGCAGTATTTGGACTAAACCATACTCTTGACCGTAATAGGTAAAACTCTGTTCTGATGGAGAGGCAGCGTTGGTTCCTGTCCGAAAATGAAGGTTCAGGACACACTCTGGGCAGTAATGTGTATTTTCTTACAAATCAGATAGCCCTCACTAGAGGAAGACTATTGAGGCAAATGCTGGCCACTCAAGATGGAATCATTGTGTTAAATTTGCTGCAGAAGTCTAATTCTGTCACAGCACTATGGTAAGAATTAGTGGTGAAACCTCACGGCTCCAACCATAACCGTTTTGAAGGCACTGACTTTTTCCCCGAAACCATGTTCATACTGATAACGCAGGATTCATTTAGTGGTGCATCATAAGCCTATAAACACATTTTCCCAGATGGAATTCCTTACGTTTGTACCAAGGAACATCAAAAGCCTGCTGGGAACTGACAAGATTCATAAGTGGAGTTGCACTTCTTTGGCCCTGATTCCAGCCTGTTACATGAGTTTAGACATTTCAAATTTGAGCACTGCTATACCACCTGTTCTTGTGTCAGTTTTGCCTAGCTTGCACAGGCAAGGAACACGGATCTGGAATCTACTCAAGCTCTCCCAGTGTGCACTCTCCTTTGGGAAGTTTTAAAGCCTTTTTTGTGCCTCTTTAAAATAAAATAAAAGAAAAATTGGGTATTGTCTGTTGACGAACTTATACCCTTACCATCAAGTATCATTGTAAATCTGCTTGGGACTGCTAGTGAGACTGAGATACTTGGTCATAAACCTACCTCCCCCACCGCTTGCCCCACGGTGAGCCGGGGCTGGTGTACACCAATGAGTTTTCTTTATGGCCATTATGTGTTGCAATGTCACAGCCATTCAAGTGAGAATCCTGCACCCTTTGTGAGATGATTCTTTGCTGTAAGTTTAAATTAAATCTGTATAACTGCTTCTTAAGAAAGGAGCCCTCAGACTCCTGCTCTTCCCTGATGAGTTAGAAAAGCTATCCCTCACATTGCCGGAGAATACAGAATACACTGAAACATTTATGTTAATTTCTGACCTATGACTGGATCACAGATGTTTTGTAAATACCAGCTTGTGCCTGAAATGCTTGTTCCTGTATTTTATTTCTTTGCAATACCTTTTGTAAATGGTATACTATGCAAATATAATTTTCCAGTACAGTAGACACCGTGTCGTTTTATAAAACAGTTTTCTCTCAAACTAAGGCTTTACTGTGTAAAGTCAATAGTGCCATAGACCGCACTACACTTAACTGGTAAATTTTTTTGGAAGCCCATCTAATTGATTTATGCAGGATGCCGGGCAAGTTGATTTGTTTGCAGACTAGTAGATTTCTGTAACTTGTTTCTTGGACAACAAGATTTAAAAAATAATTCCACATCCCTGTGCACTGTCTCGCAGTTCTGCGTACCTGCATGCTTGTGATTTTTAGTGGGCTTCACAGAGTTGGCCTCTTGATCTGACAGGGAGGGACAGTTGTGAAGTGTGCTAATGGTTAGCCAAGGGGCCTAAGTTGTTTGGGGCATGTCCTTCCAGTTTGATCTGTGCCTGTTCTCGGTTGTGATGGGGTGTTAAGACTCAGCGTTATGGGTGTTGGTTATGGTGAGGTCCAGGAAAGGTGGCTGGGCTTTCCCCCGGCAGTAAAATTTAGCCACACCATGCTAAGTAGAGGTGATGTGACTAAATGTTGGTATCGAGCTCATTGTGCCTAGGACTCAAGCATCCCTCATTGATGAAGTAGCCCAATGCTGAAACCAGTCTGGAGTGGCTTGTGTTCCTGTTCAATATGGACGTGTCTAAGCATTTTGGGCTATGCCAACCTTTTGTGATGTGGCTAAGGCATTGGATCCTTATCTTCTGTGGAACAGATGTGTTAAACAGGTGGAATAGAATGTCCCAGAGTAATTACCACTGGCTAAGATTAACACAAGCAAACCATCCATCACTTGCAGTCTAAAGATGAATTGACTCTCAGTAATGTTACCAATGAGGGTTAAACATGAGATCCATTTTGGAGGGGAGTGTATGATTGTAGAACAGTGGGTAATTTAGCTCAGTGTTGTGAATGATGGCAAGAGAAAATAAGTAAGCATTTTTTGTATTAATGGGTTCCATTAGGGAGCTGGGTAAGGTAGGAGTAAAAAAGAAAACCTCTGTGTTTTTTGTTTTTCAAATAAGTTCGGGTGATGCCATGAAGAGATCGGTGAGGGGGCAGGAAATACCAAGTTCGAGGCATGTGTGGCTTTGCATACTCCTGCATCTAGTATTGGGTCAGGATGTGTGAAAGTTGTTTTTAGTATCATGAGGTAGAGGGAATCCTCTTGGTGATAATGCACATGGGCATAGGTTCCATTGTTAGATTGTGTGTTCCTGTGTGCCGGGTCAAGACCATTAAGGTGCTTTTTTGGGTAGTGCTCCACCCCACCCTCACCTTGTCGGTATTGTTGTTGACTGCGTACTCAGTCTTGTGTATCGAAGTATAGAAAACCTTTTCTGTCTTTGAATTGACACACTTTACCCATGGCCCAAAATGGTGTTGCCCTTCGGGGCCTACACTTCGATCTCCTCAGGGTTCTTCAGAGAATGCCCTTCTGTTGATGGAACAGACACCTTTCCGTTTCTGCCCGAGCTGCCACGCCAAATACCCTCAGACTGATCTCCATCAGGTCTGTAACCTGTGTTTGTCATCCAAACACAGGGAGGAGGATTGGGAGGCCTTTAGGTCTTTCCGGTCGAAGAAGACTCTCCCAGACCATCGGGCATGTCGAAGTAATGCATCGGAGGGATGTTGAGGACAATCCCAACATCTTTGGTCATCAAAATGTCAAGAAGAGGGGGAAGAACTCTGAGACCTTTGTGGCGGAGGTAGAGGCATTCTCCATTGATGAGAGCTCCTAACCCTGAGCTTGATTTTGGCTTGGAGATGCAGGAAGTTCATCCAACTGAACAAACCATGAGTATGGAAGCCCCTGCCCCCTCAACCTAAAAGACATTCGATTCCTACTGAACACTAGGCTCCCGGTCCACCACTGCCTTCAGGGCATGATCGGTTCAGAAAGACTGATTCGGATGCACTGCCCTTGGGCTTGGTGCCAAAACACCAGCCAAAGACATCGACCACCTTGGTGCTAAGCCGACCAGCTCCATCTGCAGCACTGACCACTTCAGCACCAAAGCAAAAACCTTGGCTCTGAAACGTTCCGAACTTTCTCTGAAATCTGACCTGGCAAGCCCATGGAGCCTATTCTCCATAAATTGCTGTAGAAACTGGATCCAAGCCAAAGCAAATCCATATCTAGGCTCATACTGGGCGTATTTTTTGGTTTCTGCTTCACCACTATCGAACCGGCAACTCTGTTTCAGAGAAATTATTGATCTACTGGTGCCGGCCAGGCGGAAGAAGTTGGACAAATCCACCAGCCCTTTACCACCTTCTCCACCAACACCACCCCTACCCCACCCCTCCCTCCACCACATGCACCCTCTTTACCTCACTCTCAGGAAGATCCATTGGACATCACACCTCAAGGGCCCCGACACTCTTCCACTGGTGGGTATAGGGCAGGGAATGACACATTGGGTACAACACCACTGCCTGTGATATTGACTCTCCTGGGGACACTCACTGATCCTGACTTATGTCCTACTCGGTCATCTCTTCCTGATTATTCCTCCTCACACCAGGAGCTCATTGTTAGAGCCGCTGCATATAATGGGGACCAGTTGCAAAAGGAACCTCTTTATGAGGAGTTCCTTTTTAAGACACTCCCTACCACACATAGAGCAACCCAGTACCTCCCTATGCCTAAAGGTATGCTACGTCATACAGAGGATATTTTTAAAGCCCCTAAGAGAGCTAGAATCATCACTCCCACGGTGGCTAAAACATATAAATCCTCTCCTTCTTACACCATCTACATCAGGGGACAGATTCTTTCTGACTCGCTTGTTGTTACATTGCTCACAAGCGAGCAAATTTCCAAGCTGGCAGTCATCCACCACCTCCTGACAAAGAACACAAACTCATTGACACCTCTTGTAAAAGGGTGGCCGCTCAATCCACCAACCACTGGCGTATTGCCAAGTCCATGGATTTGCTTGCAAAGTATGACTGCCTACTGGGACAAAAGGGAAGAACTCCTCCAGTATCTCCCAGAGTAGTACAAGACAAGGTGTCAGGAGCTGATCTCAGAAGGCAAGCTCATCTACAGCACCTCTATCCTTTGTGCCTAGCATCTTGCTGTGGGCCATGCCTGGCTTCACATATCTGGCTTTAACCCAGAAGTACAAGAAAGCCTATTAAATGGCCGTTTCGACAAATACCATCTTTTCGGTCCCCAGGAATCCCCAGCCTTGGAAATAATGAACAAGGATACAGAGGTGCACTTCAGACACCTAGTCCTCATTGCTCCTTTCGCCACTCCACCTACAGAGCAGGTTCGAAAACCACCTCCTCCTATGCGTCTACCTCGTACCATCGTGAACAGGGTCACCACTTCTCTCTCCAATGTAACTATAGAGATTCTGTAGGAAGCGGGCTCTTTATGTGATATATCAAAAATCTTACATACCATGTAAAGAGTCCACATGCTCCCTTATGAGTAGACAGGGGCTTACTGTGCAATCCCAAAGTGCTCTTTTAGTGGGTAGTCTGGTCGAGCAGCCTTAGGCTTAACACAGAGTGCAAGACATTTGCAAATACACACTGATTAATAAACGACAAACACGACTCAAGAAGGAGATCCACACTAATTTATAAAAATAGCAAGTATCTTTAAATATGTTTAGGCACCAGAGAAAAATCATTCAGGTAAGTACGTTTTTAGATATAACTTCTTGTCAGTACAAAAAGTGGACACAGTACAATTTTTAGCTCTGCAATGTTATCCTATGTAAGAACGAAAGTTCTGCAAACCGGTACAGTACAGTGACTTACGGGACCAATATCCAAAAGTTAAGGTGAAGGGTGGGCAGGGTCCAAAGCAGCACCAGCAGTATGCCACCAATGGCATGAGGGCGGCCAGGTGCAGGGTGCTAAACAGCACCAGGAGCCCAATACGGTTTTTATGGAAATCGGTCGCTGTGAAAGGAGGCTGCAGGCACTGGCTTGGAGCCCAGTTGGGCTGAATCAACAGGAAGGTTCAAGTTTTGGTATGCTCCGGGACTTAAGAACACCTGGGGTCCTCTTCTACACGGCCCAGGAGCGACAGTTGCAGGTGACTTTAGGGGTCGGGTTTTCTTACCGGAAGCAGTCACGATCGGGGGGGTCTGCATGCAGAGGCTGCAGGTAGCGTTAGCGAGTTCAAAAGGGGTGAAACCATGATTGACTCGAGCTCTGGAGGGCTGGGGGACCTTGTTGATACTGTTGGCCCACTTCAACTCATGCAGGGGGCAACTGGTGCAGTGGTTGCTTCAGGTGTCCGGTTTTGCCGGTTTGGGAGGCCTCAGAGTCTTCACTTTCAGAGTTTTCTGCAGGGTGCAGGAGAACAGGTCTACTGTTCACAGGAGGTCTTGGTCTTTATCAAACGCAGGCAGTCCTCCCAGGTTTTTGGAGTCAACAACTGCAGTCGACTTTGGCGCAGTTTTCGACGAGGGATGCAAACAGGCAGGGTTGGTACAGGTCAGCTGCTTCTTCTCTACTCTGCTTTTGCTGCTCTTAGGTGTTCCCTCTCTTGTTAAGTCATTAGCATCTGGTTCTCTGGTGCTGGGGGCTCCCCTAAATACTGAATGTAGGTATGTTACGGGAGTGTAGGGTAGTAGCCAATGGGCTACTGACACTTGTGGTCACTACGCCCCCTACTTGACCACTTCCTGTGGGAAGTGGTAATAATCCTGTCCCAGAATTCCTAAGTATACCATCACAAAGATGGCTAATCCCGAAAAACCGTGCCCACCTCACAGTAGCCCACCTTAGAAGTGGTACTAACCTGGAGGAGGCACTCGTATCTGACTAGCTAATTTGCCCACCTGTTCAGGTGCCAAGTGGGTCCTGAACAAAGAGGGGGGTGGCTTCCTCTCCTTAGATGGGAAAACAACAATTGATGGACAAAATACAGAACAATGTCATACATTCACCCCAGTACAGAGATCTGGACCTAAATCCATCGTTTTTTGCTCACCAAGCCATTCCAGTTTGGACCCAGCCATATGCAAATCAGTCTTGACCCAGCGCCCAATAGGAACAGTCCAGCCCGAACTACCAGGTCAGGTCCTCCCTGGACTGGAAACAAGCATCTTAGGACCAGTTTCAGGCTTTCAGCCCTCATCAGCCAGGATAGCTTGACTCCGGTGGCATGGAGAACATAGGACCCACGTCTGGGCCTACCCGTCCCACTCGGGGTGACTAATGCAAAAATAACAATTGATGGACAGAATGCAGAACAATGTCATACATTAACCCCAGTACAGAGATCTGGGCTTAAATCCATTGTTTTTTGCTCTCCATGCCATTCCAGTTTGGACCCAGCCATATGCAAATCAGTCTTGACCCTGTGCCCAATGGGAACAGTCCAGCCCGAACTGCCAGGCCAGGTCCTCCCTGGACTGGTAACAAACATCCTAGTTTTCCTGAGATAGGAGCCAGGCTCACATTCTAAAGGCTCTTTGAAGCTTGCCGACTTGGGGATGCTAATCAGCCAGTCATTCTGTGGGAGGGGGTGTTACACCCCTTTACCAGACAGGATTTTTTTCTGAGCCTCCTGAGAGCAAAGGCTTTCACCCTAGATGTTCAGAACAGTTTCTTTGGTGGCAGGCTGGCAGAAATCAGCCAGGGAGTACACCAGAGGCTGTCAGGTTTTCAGGGGGCACCTCTGGGTGCATGTACTGGTAAATCCATCACTGGAATCAGTGTATGTTCATCAATACAAGATGGTTGATACAAAGCATCCCTGTTTCAGTGAAGACATCATGTAGCTGGGGAACGTGTTTTCACCAGTGTACAGCACATGTTTTAAAATGGCTTCCTTGTCCGCTTGCACTGACAGTAATAGGACTGACCAGCACAGCAGGGGCATATCTGCTCATGGAGGTGTTCCCTCACATGTAATATTCCTCACCCTGCCTTAGGGCTGTCAGGCCTGCTGTAGGTTGACTTGTATATATCACTTGCAGTGTTAGGGGACATGGCACAGAGAAGTGCGACATGTTGTTGTGTTTTCACTTTTGTCTCCACCAAGACACGCTGCTTGCAATGGCTGCCTTGCGTGTGCTTGGCGAGGGGTCCCTTAGGATGGCGCAATTTGTGCTGCTTCCCTTAGGGACCCTCTTTAGTACCTCAGGCCCCAGGTACCTGGGCTACCATTTACTAGGGACTTACAGAGGGTGCTAAAGGTTTTGCCGATTGAGGAACCATTGTACAGTTTTGTGAAAGGGCTCTGGCACTGGGAACCTGGTTAGCAGGAACCCAGTGCACTTTCAGTCAGTCACATCATTTTCATGACAAAACGTGGTGGTGACCATGTAAAAAAGAGGGACTTTCCTACAAGTTCAACAATGCCAAAGGGAGAGGCAAAGGTGCTTCCCCATGTAGTGGTGCATCCACCACAAAACAATGAGTTCTTTCTCCTTCCCACGCACACTCAACACCTGTCTGGGGACAATTACAGGATTTTCTGCCCATATGGCAATCGATAACCTCACACCCGCGGATGTTGGACATTATCCAACATGGTTACTATCTGGAGCTCATTACATCACCGTCAACCATTCCACTTGGCACTCACAGGCTCTCTCTGGAACACCAAACACTACTGAAACAGGAAGTTCAAGCTCTCCTTCTCAAAGGAGCTATGGCACCCGTTGTTCTCCAACATCAGTGGTCCCTCTACTTCCTAATCCCAAAAAATGGCAGATCTTTAAGGCCAATCTTGGATCTACTGCCCCTAAATCATTACATACTCTCATAGCCATATGGTCACTCTACAAAATCTCAGATCTCCGGCAAAGCTACTTTCTGTCAGCCCTAGACTTAAAGGACACTTTATTCTACATTCCAAAACATTCAGCACATCATAAATACCTAAGATTTGTGATAGTAAGCAAGCATTACCAATTCAAAGTCCTTCCGTCTGCAGTTATTACTGCACCTCACGTATTCACCAAATGCCTAGTAGTGATATTAGCAGCACATTTATGCAGACAAATCATCCATATCTTCAACTTTTCAAACCCAATCGACAGTTGACAGTCTGAACTGTCATGCGTCTACTGGGTATGATGGAGTTATGCATCGCCATACTGCCACATGCACGGCTATGCATGTGTCCGCTGCCGGAATGTCTATCAGAACAGTGGCCTTAGTCACAGGGTCAATTAGAGGATCTAGGGTTGATAGACAGCCACACTCATTGCTCTGTGCAGTGGTGGAACACAACCTGTTAAACGGGTGGCTTTTCCTCAGCCTTGTCCCCCACATCATCCTGACAACAGACTCATCACTGACTGGCTGGGGTACTCACTTACAGAATCTCACAGTCGGGGGTCTCTGTGGCACCAAACACCAGGGTCTCCACATCAGCTACCTAGAGCTTCAAGTCGTTCACCTAGCATTAAAAGTGTTCCTTCCTTACCTGATCTGCAAGGAATTTTAGTCTGGATGGACAGCATGACAACCATGTAAAACGGGGTGGGGGGGGGGGACACACATTCTCCACAGTTATCACACCCATCTCGGGCCATTTGGCACTGGGCTCTGCATCACAGCATTCCTCTGTTAGCGGAACACCTCCCGGTAACAGACAACAGTTTAGTCGACCTCCTCAGCAGATTGCGGCAACATGTTCATGAGCGGGAACTCCACCTCAGAGTTCTCCTCCCTTACTTCCACAAGTGGGGATTTCCGCAAATAAATCTGTTCGCAACCGCAGACAAAGCAAAATGTCCAAACTTCGCCTCCAGGTACCCACACTCACTATCCAAGGGCATTGCTCTATGGATGAATTGGTCTGGGAGATTTCCCTATGCTTTTATGCCTCTCCGTCTTTGTCTGTTTCTGCTTCGAAAGTTCAGGCAGACATCTTTCACACTCCTACTAGTGGTGCCCACATGAGCCCACCAGCCCTGGTTCACAGCACTACTAGGACTATCAGTAGTTCCCCACAAGAAGGTTCCCCTCAACCCAGACCTTCTCACTCAGAACCATGGAGAAATCAGACACCCAAATACCAAGGAAATGAACCTAACAATTTGGCTTCTGAGTTCAATCTCCCACCTGAAGGTATGGCCATTCTCAAAAAAAGCTGCTTGGAGGCCTACTACTAGAACATGCTATGTAGCTAAATGGAAAAGGTTAGTTTGCTACTATCATAATGAAAGTATCAATCCATGTAATGCTACAATACAAAACATTGTGTTCGAGGCATATGAGCTGCAGATACTACACTTTTGCTTTAGATCGCCACATGGTGTTGGGCTCGGATGATTGCATGTTGTTGTCGTCTTGGAAGAAGTCTTTTGTAGTCACGAGATAGGTGACTCCTCCCTTGGGCGATAGTGCGCATGGGCATCGGCTCCATCCTTAGATTGTTTTTTTCCGCCACTGGGTTCGGATGAATTTTTTCCGCTCCGGCTAAAAATAGACTTTTCAAGTACTTCGAAGCGCAAAAACGTATTAAAACTTTACCGAAATACTTTCGATATCGACTAATATCAATTTTGACTCCATCAGCTCGATTCCGGTCGTCGACGCGGGCCGTTGGGCCTATCCACGCCGTGAGGCCTACACCTCATGGAAAGGACGCCATTCAAGAGATGCCCCGAGTGTGGAGCATAGTTTCCACACAGTGACCACCACAAGGTCTGCAACCTGTGCTTATCACCAGAACACGACGAATCCAGCTGTACAGCCTGCGCGTCCTTTCGATCCAAGAAAACCAACCAAGATCGGAGGGCCTGTCGACACGACATGCAGAGATCAGCTCCGGAACCGGTGGATATCTTCGACGACGAGGTTCCGCCTGTTCCCGAAGAAGATTCAGATGATCTCCAAATAGTATCAGAGGCAGTGACTCAGATGACTCCATACCATCGGGTCAGCGCGTGAGTACTACTGCCCCTGCACCACACACAGTACCCAGATCGAAGGCAAAGGTCAACACTCCGCCTCCGGGGCCCAGTTGCGACCGAAAAATCACTTCGAAAGCCCCGTCATCGAACCCGGCTCCGAAGAAAGAAATTAAGCCTTCCGGTAGCTCTGTACCAAGCAAGCCACACGTGCCGATCCCACAAGCTCCCTCTGCACCGAACCGAAAGAAGTCTCGGCTCTGAAACGGTCGACTTCTAAAGACAAAGGTATGAAGCCAGCGTCCGACGCCTCGAAGCCGACGAGACCAGCTTCCACTACGAAGCCATCATCTTAGGTACCGAAACCGACAAGGCCTGATTCCGATGCGCCCAAGCCCTCGAAACAGCCTACGACACCGAAAACAACACCTTCAGGGTCGAAAACTATGCCAAAGGACATTCTAACACCTCCTAAGGCTAAAGACAGACAGCAACCTCGTCCGGAACCGAAAAAATCGGCGCAGACAAAGGTTCCACAAGGAGAAGACCTTTTCCAACCAGATCCTCTGCAAAAGAAGATCTACATTGAGCCAAACACAGGTCATGTAGCCACTATACCACACAAGAAAAGGAAGGCAGATGCAACACCCGCAACTGTAGTACCTGCCAAGAAGAACTCTGCCACATCTCCTATGCACCCTTCTTCTATACTTCCTTCTCCTTCATCTCCTGTTCCTCTTAACAATTCACCACAGATTTCTCCTTCACATTCTCCTCTTTTGTCTTCACAATCAGCTCAAAACGATGATGAGTATAGTTTAGGGAGAGGGATAGACCCAGATGAGCCTTTCCCATACCCTGTAGATGATACAGACTGGGGGTACCCAAACCCACAGGATTTGCCAGATATTCCTGACCCACAGTCATACCCATCAAAACCTTCTTCCCCAGAAGATAACATTGGTTTTGGTCACCTGCTGAACAGAGCTGCCATTTACCATAGGGTCACTATGCATTCTGATAAAGCAGAGGAATATTTTCTGTTAGACACATTTGAACAATCGCAAAGGTCTGTTCAAATTTTTCCCATGATTAAAGGGGTCATCAAACATGCTCCAGAGATATTTAAAGACCCTGTACGTACTAGGATCCTAAACCCTAGAATTGAGAAAAAATATAGGCCTGCACCTGCAGATCCCACCTACATTAAAGGACAACTACCATTAGATTCACTAGTTGTGTCAAATGCTAGGAAAAGGGCAAACTCACAAACTTCAGGTGAGGCACCCCCACCTGACAAAGAATCCAAAGTAATAGATGCTTCAAGCAAAAGAATAGCTGCGCAAGCTACCAACATATGGCGTATAGCTAACACCCAAGCGCTCCTTTCAAGATATGATAGGGCTCATTATGATCAGTTAATCGAGTGCACACTAGATGTGGCAGACACTGCATCTAGAGCTGTAAACACTAGTGTCCTACTTAGGAGACATGCGTGGCTACGCATTTCAGGATTTAAACAGGAATTGCTAACTACCATTTTAAATCAACTATTTAATCAAAATCAATTGTTTGGACCAGAAGTAGACACAGCACTTGAAAAGATGAAGAAGGATACAGATACTGCCAAATCTATGGGAGCTTTACAGTCCACACAAGCTAAAAGTTCCTTTCGTCACTCCTTTTACAGAGGAGGCTCCAAACAAACTGGAGCAGACAATACAACCTCCTTCAAATCTAACACACAAACATCCTCTAACTAGGGATATTTTAGAGGAGGATATAGAGGAAACAACAACAAAGGAAGAGGTCGGGGTAACAACAATAATCGAACCTCTTCCACCACAAAACAGTGACTTCCCTCTGACCTTACATTCTTCTAGGGTGGGAGGCCTCTCACTCTGTGTGGCTGTGGCTGACGTGGAACGTTACACAACGTTACGCGACGTGACGACAAGGGGGAAGGAGGAGGATGGACGCGAGCACGGAGGCCTCTGCAAAGATATAGCTGTTCCGTTTACCGCTCCACCGCAAGGGTAGGAAAAGCTGAAAGAGACTGTGAGGCACACTCGGGGGATCGCGTAAGTATCGGCTGGAAACGCCGGTACTGCGAAGGAGCAATCCGAGTGCATGCCTCCAGCCGGGTGCTCTCGTCTGTGTGTGCCCCGAAGGCACAGTTTGGTGGTTTTCGTGGACCGAGAGGAGGGTGCTGGCAAGCAGTAGCAGTGGCAATAAAAGCAGCACCGTGAAAACGAGGAAAAGCCACTCATTCTAGGGAGGTCTGAGGTGCTTTATAATAAGACCTTCGCGAGCTTATAGAAATATTTAGGCAACGGAAACCAGTGCAAGGAAGAACACCCACAGTCAGCCAGTCAGCACACAGAGGAGGTAAGTGTTTTATTCTTTTTTTTTTTTTTTTTTTTAAGCATTAAAAGGTATTAAAAAGGTTCCATTTAAGGTCTAGTCCTGGCAGGAGCCTAGAAAGCTCAGGCAGAGCAAGAGGAAGCGTACATTAAGGCTTTAAACAGACGTCTGACTCGCGGGACTGCACAAGTGAAAAACCGTGTGGTGTAAAGAGGATATACAAAGAGGATCTAATTGGAATGGCGCCAAGGAAGGCCAAGGCAAGAAAAACATGTAAAGATGTAGCAGAACAAACTGAGGAACTTGAGGTATCGACAGTTAAAGAAGGGCAAGAAGGGGTGTCCGTGAAAAATAGAGTGGAAAATGATAAAAGAGAGGGAAGGAAAATGATAAAGAACAGCGCTATAGCTGATAAATCAAAAGGATGTGGGAAGGAAAGTGGCTTAGTGTCCAAATCCATAAAGGACTTTGTGGGGAAGCACTTTAAGAGGACACTTACACTGGGGAAAAAGTCAACGCCCAGCATGTAACAAGGAGGTTGCAAGTGTAGAGGCACTATTGGAGATTGCGGATTCCTCTCTTATACAGAATGATTTAAGCTAAATTAACCCATCTCTGGAGCCAAGACTGTCATCTTCGCCTCTGATTTTTTAATCTAAGAACGAGATATCGATAGAGAACAGGCCCAAGGATGTAGGGGCCGGTATTGAATTGGCAAACTCTGCTACAAGAACTGCATTTGAAAGAAGCGCAGACCAGATGGGGAACCAAAGCTCCAAGCTTATAGACTCTGTAAATGAAATGTTAAGGAACGGTTCGCTGGGCCTAGATATCACAACATCATCCTCTGCCTCCATGCTGGACATTCTGTTAATGTTGCAAAAAATGCTACACAGGTTGTTAGAAGTCTCTGTATTAAATAATACCATGTTAAACAACCATGAAATACAGTTTAAAAGAATGATAGAAGAACTACAGGGGATAAGGGGGCAGATACCAGCAATGGTTAGACCAGTACCAGACCCCTTAATAGAAGGCAACATTGAAGGGAACACAGGAGCAAATGCAGAGGGTATAGCCCAGGCAGATGTGTATATTTCCAGATGGCCAATGCTGGTAAATAGGTGGGGAAATGCCACTTGGCCAAAACGCCTGTTCCTTAGATACTCTCACAAAAGACCTTCGCATACTCATGGAAGAAAGAAGGCACCAACTAAAGAGAAGGATAAGGCACTGCAGACTAAGGGACTGCAGACCAGGGAACAAACCTATGAAAATGGAATGCAGTTAAATAATAAAAGGGAAAGAAGTCGTATAGAGAGACAATTTGGGTCTGTAGGACAGGGGCAGAAGTGGAAGGGAGAATGGTTCAGCGAAAATGCACCCGTAAATCCTGTGGAAAGGATAAGAGTTTAAAAATGAATGGAAATATGCCAGGTAGGAAAGTATCCCTTAGAAACTCAGCAAGTAGAACCAACACCCCTGTGTGGGATTGGGACACAAACGATTCCACAGATAAGAATAATAAGAACAAAATGTGGATTTATTTTAGACCTGCTGATCAAGAGATGGGGAGGAAAAAACAAAGGAAGATTGTCCCCTTAAATCGTTCCCAACTCTTTTTTTCCTTTGCAAAATGTCTAAGTTTAAAAGAAATTGGTACAAAAGACCTGAGACAGGTAGGGTTCAGTAGTAACAATATAGGCGTAGAATATACAAAAGTCCCAAGTCTACTCGGGTCTGGTGAAGGCAGCTATCCAGAAAGCCGAGAAAGAGATCCTAAAAGAGGGTATAAAGATAATCCCGGAAGTAGAAGTAGTTAAGGGGACACAGCGTGAGGGTGATTTTTTGAGATTCCATGCAGGGTTGGGGGTAAGGCAGGTGAAGTTAGTAGCAGGAGGGCGAGGTGAGGAGGAAAGTATTACCGTAGCAGTAGTAAATCAGGACCCCAATAAAAACTGGGGCAATTGGGGTGCGGATAATAGTATTCTAAGTACTTTTACATGGGGTCTGAATGAATCAACGTGCCTTAGTGAAATCGATTAGGCACCGAGTTGCCGCCTGAATGAATCAACGTGCCTTAGTGAAATCGATTAGGACACTGAGTTGCCGCATAGCCTGAGAATAATATCATGGAATATAAACGGGTTGGGAGGACAAACGAAGGTGGATAATTTAAATCACGTCTCACAGGATGTTGATATTATATGTCTGCAGGAGACATGACTATGTGGCAACACTCCAGTAGTTGAAGGGTTTGTTCAAATTTATAAACCAGCCTGCAAAGTAAAAAGATGTGGACGCCCGTCGGGTGGGATTATGACTCTATTCTCAACCAGGCTAGTGAAAGAGGCAAAGTTAATTAGCACATTATGTAAATGGGTGCTGGTTTGTAAGGTATCCCATTCGGATAGTGAAGGGAAGGAGGGGAATTTGATCATCATAAATGTATATATCCAATGGAGCTCTCAAAAAGAATATGGTACAGAAATGGGGCTCTTTAAAAATGATATAACCAATCTAAATGAAATGTATAGAACGGAGGCAATGATGATAATGGGCGATTTTAATCACAAATTAAACTATGAAAAGATAGATTACTGGTTTTAGGAAATCTTGAGCTCTTATAGTATAGGATCAGCAAAATTTCCCTTGTGTGTAACTACTTATCAAGATGAAGCTTTGGGGAAGTTTCTGGGATCTACGGGATTAATATGTTTAAATGGTAGATGGGATTCAGACCGCCCAGCCTCGCAGACTTTTAGAGTAGGTGGTCAACAGTGTCCTATAGATTATATTTTTGTCCAGGCCTGGAACTATGAAATGGTAAAAAAGTTCCGGATATTTAAACGCAAGGATAGTGACCATAATGCTCTATATTGCGAATATTTAAGTGGAGCAACAAGGCCATGTGAGAGAGCGATCCCCCAAAATGTGGAATATCCCAAGCGCCTTACTACAGAAGAATATGTGAAGAAATTGGTAAGCTTTCAACAAAACTTAACAAAGGATCGAGTCGAAGGGCACCAGGTAGATTGGTATGTAGATAAAATAGTACAGGCTGTGCAATGCCTAAGAGTGCATTCAAACGGTAAGAAACGGGGTAATGTAAAAATACAACATAGCCAAGAAAGGCAACCAAAGTGGTTTAACCTTGCCTGTAGGAATAAAAAAAGGGCCATTCGTAAAATAGAGCGGTGTCAGAGAAAATGTTATGAAGTTGGGAATTTAGAGATCCTGGTCAACATGAAGAAAAAATACAAATCCTTAGTAAAGAAGCAGAAAAGGATTTTTAGGGAAAAATGTTGGGAAAACCTACTAGAAACAATAGAAACTAAAAATATAAAAGGTTTCTGGAGGTTGATGCAGGACGCCGCAGGAAGGACTCCGGGAAGTATGAGCTGCGTGGTGGAAGAGGCAGCATGGGTAAATTATTTAGGAAATTTATACAAAGCAAATGGGAATTTGGAAATAAATAAAGAAAATCCTATTTGGACAGTTTCTGTTGACGAGCTAAAATCAGCCTTTAATATAGAGAAAGTAAAAGAAACAATCATGAAGCTGAATTTATCTCGTGCAGCTGGACCTGACAATCTCCCAGCTATAATAATCAAAACTCAAATAGATTGGTGGGCAGGATTCCTATCTCATTGGTTTATGGCCATTTTAGACTCTGGTTGTATCCCTAAAACCTGGAGAGGGTCAATAATTAGACCACTACACAAAAAGGGTGATAGGAAGGATCCAATGAACTATAGGTTAATTAACTTATTGGGCATTGGAGAAAAGGTGTTTTCAAAGATAATCCTTGGTAGATTAAAGGAGGGGGTGGAGCAGCGGTCGATAGTCCCAATAGAACAGGGAGGCTTTAAGGAAGGTCACTCTACTATTGACCACTGCTTTGCCTTGTGGGCTGTGGCGCGGAAGTCCATGGAGCTGCAGGGCAAGTTGTATTGCTGTTTCGTGGACTTTCGCGCAGCATTTGACTTGGTGGATAGGGAATGTTTCTGGGCGACCATGAGAAACTATGAGGTTCCAACGGATCTCTTGATGGTGATCCAGGAGCTACACAGTCCTAATTGGGCACAAGTAATTAAAGATACATCTGGCGGTCTAACATCAGAAATAACAATAAATAATGGTCTCAGGCAAGGTTGTGTTTTGGCCCCGCTCCTGTTCGCCATATTCCTAGCAGATTTGCCTAGTACTCTGAGCACTGCTAGAGGCGCAAGCCCAAAAATAAACGGAAGGCATCTGTCCTATATGCTGACGATTTCGTAATATTGGAACAAACTGAGGTGGGTCTACAAAGAAAGCAAAATATTTTTAGTGCATACTTGTACGGCCAAAAGATTAACGGTGAACATGGAAAAAACAAAAATGTTGTGCTTCGGGAAGAGAAATATGAAGTGCAATTGGTATCTGGGCAAAGATAAACTAGATATTGTAAATGAATATAAATATCTTGGAATATGGTTTTCAAATTCGATGAAGTGGGGTGTGCACCTTGAGGCACAGAAAATAAAAGCACAGCAGGCAATATGCGGGCTGAAAAGATTCAATCATAGTTATGGTGATATGTCCCATAAACCCTTACTGACTGCTTATATAGCAATGATTCCCCCGTAATATCAATATGGTTCAGAAATCTCTTGTATCGATGGTAAAAGCTTTTGGGACAAAGAGGAAGGGAAATGCTTAAAATCTTTATTGTCCCAGCTCAGCAATGATCCAAGCTATCAGAATAGAAACTGGGCTGATAGCATGGAATATACAGGTGCAACAAAGTCTTCTTAGATTTTGGAATCGCTTAGGTCGTGAGGAGGTCACAAAGGTATCTCAATGGTGTATGAAAGAGATCCAAGTTAGTGAGCTAAAATGGGCTAAAGCCCCAAGAAGCAAACTTCAGACCATCTGTGACCGCCTGAAGGTGAAAATTGATCCGAAGACATTACAAACCAATGTAATAAAGAGCATACTCAAAAGGCAGGGAAAATAACTATCAAGAGCAATAGATCGAGAGTATTTGAGTAAGAAAGATTCTGTAAAATTTATGAAGAAAAGCTGAGAGAAAGATAATAAGTTATCCTTACCTTGATATATTACCAAATCGATGGTTAAGAATGGACGTGTTAAGGATAAGAATTGGAATAAATCCTGCAGTATCAAATAGGATAATAAAAACAGGCCTAATGCAACCCGATGGCAAATGCATGTGTGAGTTGGGGATGAAATGTAACATTTTACACATTTTATTGGATTGTCGAAAATTTTTAAATTTACGTAACTTATTTCTTCAAATTTTTTAAAGTATGATGTAAAGGCGCGCTTACAAGCATGGGAGCTTCTTCCAGATATGGAAAATTTAGATATAGCGATAGCCATTGGGAAATATATGCAGGGTGTATATAAGTTCCCTAATTCATTAGAGGCTTAAGTGCAAAAAGTGTATCGCTATCCAAAATGAAATATTACTGTTTTAAAAATTTTAGGAGTGAAGTTTTAAGGATTATATGATGTCTATTTGGTTGTGAATAAGACCTGTTAATGTGTAAACTTTTTTTTAAAGTTATTGAATGAGCCATTGTTTAAAGACTAAATGGTCTAAATAAACTTTGTTTGACACTGACTTCCCTCTGCTTCCCCAACAGCATTCCACTCCTGTAGGGGGCAGATTAACACAATTCCTACCTGTCTGGAATTCCATCACAACAGACAAGTGGGTAATACAAATTATCCAGTATGGCTACTGCCTGAAACTTACAGCAACCCCTCCACACATACCACCCAGGCAGCGTCCAATGTCTGCAGAACACCTTACTCTGCTCAAACAAGAAGTTCTGTCACTTCTACAAAAGGACGCAATAGAAATAGTTCCATTACAAGAGCAAGGAACAGGGGTTTACTCGCTGTATTTTCTAATACCCAAGAAGGACGGGACACTAAGACCAATTGTCGACCTCAGGCCCCTCAATTAATACATACCATCAGATCATTTTCATATGATCACTTTACAACAAGTGCTCCCACCGCTGCAACAAGGCGATTTCCTTACAACACTAGATCTAAAGGACGCCTACTTCCACATTCCTATACATCCTGCTCGCAGAAAGTATCTAAGGTTTGTACTGGAAGGACGACATTATCAGTTCAGAGTCCTTCCATTCGGAGTGACAACGGCACCAAGAGTATTCTCAAAGTGCCTAGCAGTAGTAGCAGCACATCTCAGGAGACAACAAATACATGTCTTCCCTTATCTAGACGATTGGCTCATAAAAGCCAGGTCATTCAATCAGTGTGTCCAACACACACATCAGACAATTCAAACATTGCACGACTTAGGGTTCACAATCAACTACATTGCACCTGCAACCCTCTCATATACATCAGTATCTAGGGGCTACCATAAACACGTCTACAGCTCTAGCGTATCCCAGTCCAGCAAGGAAACAGAGCATTCAAGCCTTATTCACAGTCTTTAAACACCAACAATCTCTGCAAGCCAGAGTGTTCATGAGACTAATAGGCATGATGGCATCTTGCATCTTCATAGTACCATATGCAAGATTGCAGATGCGTCCGTTACAGGAATGTCTAGCACAACAGTGGAACCAGGCTCAAGGTCAACTAACATACCTGGCATTGGTAGACAGCCACACACATCGCTCTCTGTAGTGGTGGAACACCAAAAACTTGACAAAGGGGAGGCTGTTCCTCGAACCTGTTCCACAAATAGTGCCCACAGCAGACGCATCTCTCACAGGATGGGGAGCCCATCTCCTACATCATACAACTCAAGGACAATGGAACATTCAACAAAAATTGTTCCATATCAACCATCTAGAGCTGCTAGCAATATTCTTAACACTGAAAACATTCCAAGTACAAGTACAAAACAAAGCTGTATTAATCCGGAAGGACAACATGACAGCTATGTGTTATATACAAAAACAGGGGGGACACACTCTTTACAACTGTCCCAGCTTGCACAGAACATTTGGAGAAGGGCCATTCCACAAAATATATATCTGCTAGCAGAGCACCTTACAGGATTTCACAATCAGATAGCAGATCTGTTGAGTCGGCTGACACAACAAATTCACGAATGGGAACTACATCCGCAAGTTCTTCAACCATTTTTCCACAAGTGGGGTCATCCAGACATAGATCTGTTCGCCACACCCGAAAACGCAAAATGCCCAACCTTCGCCGCCAGGTTTCCACACCCGCTGTCCAAGGGCAATGGATGAACAGGTCAGGCAGATTTGCGTACGCTTTTCCGCCACTACCACTAATACCATTATTAGTAAGCAAGCTCAGACAACAGTCTCTCAAATTAATCCTGGTAGCTCCCACATGGGCACGCCAACCATGGTTCACCATACTGCTAGAACTCTCTCTAGTTCCACACCAAAAGTTACGACTGGCACCATCCCTGCTAACGCAGAACCATGGAGACATCAGACATCCAGACCCAAATCAACTGAATCTGGCGATCTGGCTCCTGAAGTCTTCGAGTTTGGTTATCTTAACCTACCATCAGACTGTTCGAACATCATTAAAGATGCCAGAAGACCTACTACCAGAGCTTGTTATGCTGCTAAATGGAAGAGATTTGCCATTTATTGCAACAATAACCAAATTAATCCCCTGGATGCTTCTATCCAGAATGTCATTTGCTACTTTTTACATTTACAAAGGTGTAACTTGGCCTATTCATCCATATGCCTGCACCTTGCAGCAATTGCAGCATATTTACAAAACAGACAACATCTGTCTCTTTTTAGAGTACCTGCAATTCAAGCATTTATGGAAGGATTCAAAAGAATCATTCCACCCAGGTTACCACCTTCTCCAGTGTGGAACCTAAACGTGGTTCTTACAAGGCTCATGGGACCCCCTTTGGAACCTTTACACAAATGTGAACTGCAATTCCTCACATGGAAAACAGCTTTCCTTATTGCTATTACCTCTCTTAGAAGAGTAAGTGAGATACAAGCTTTCACAATACAAGAACCATTTTTACAACTACATCGTAACAAAGTGGTTCTAAGATCTAATCCTCAATTCCTTCCACAAATCATTACTCATTTTCATTTAAACCAATCTGTAGAGTTACCAGTGTTTTTCCAAAACCCTGAATCTGTAGCAGAAAGAGCTCTACACACTCTAGATGTTAAAAGAACTCTTCTCTACTATATAGATAGGACTAAATCTTTTCGAAAAACAAAACAATCGTTTGTATCTTTCTCTCCACCTCATAAAGGCAACCCCATCTCTAAGGGTGGAATTGCAAGGTGGATTGTAAAATGTATACAAGTATGCTATCAGAAAGGAAAACGTACATTAACAGTTCCTCCTAGAGCGCACTCCACACGCAAGCTAGGAGCCTCTATGGCTTTCTTAGGGAACATCCCCCTAGAAGACATATGCAAGGCAGCAACATGGACTACAACACACACCTTCACTAACCACTACTGTGTTGATGTGCAAGCCAAGCAGCAAGCTGCAGTAGGCCAAGCTGTCCTTAAAACTCTCTTTCAAACAACTGCAACAGATGCAGTTGACCACCGCTAGGGGAGACACTGCAGCACAATCGGTGCAAAAGTGTAGTATCTGCAGCTCATATGCCTCGAACGGAAAATGTTACTTACCAGTATGAATCTGTTCTTGGCATGTAGAGCTGCAGATCACTACACGCCCTGCCGCCTCCCCGGGACTTGTATCTGTTCCAGTTTTATCTTACTTAGATTCTCACGCATGGACATCTTTTTCTTTACTTCTACTAACTCCATCATTTCCCATCATGGGGAAAAACAATCTAAGGATGGAGCCGATGCCCATGCGCACTATCGTCCAAGGGAGGAGTCACCTATCTCGTGACTACAAAAGACTTCTTCCAAGACGACAACAACATGCAATCATCCGAGCCCAACACCAGGTGGCGATCTAATGCAAAAGGTTGTATGATTAAACAACTACCTCATAAATTACGAGTGCCTAAACCACGAAGGCTAAACAACGAACAATGCCAAACCACTAAATAATGAACCACGACTTACTGAACAACGAAAATTTTAATTTTATTTATAAACCGAATCTACCACTACTTTCAAATCAACTCATCGAACCCACGTTTTATTACCTGTGCGGGCGTTTTTAGCTGAAGTATAAAATGCACAATGCAGTCTTGGGATAAACAGTGAGGCACATCGTAAGTATCACGCATTGATTTTTAATGCGAATGTCCATTTTGTTTGTTTCCTTTAACTGCGCAGTATTTGCAAGATAATAGAGAAACCTGTTTCAGGGCAGTCACTCTACCAAGGCCCGTGACACTTCCTGACCTTGAGTTATTATTAAACAGGATGCCTCGTTCTTATGCTTTTTGTACGGTGCGCAATCACTCTCAAATTACTATCTCCTCAATAACTCTTTCCTCTAATCCCACTAATGCCATAAATATAAAAAAGATTTTTAAAAAAGCCTGTCAAAGATCAGACTAACACCTCCCGTGGCATCTTGCTGAAACGTTTCTTTTCTATGCAAAATGAAAGTCCATCACAACTGATGTGGTAGTGCTCTCTGGAAGTAACTCTTTTTTTGATTTAGTTTATGATTTCAAACACAAATAGCTCAAATTTCTCTGGCTCATTCTTAGCTTCATTAATGTCATGGAGACGGGTGTTTTACAGAAGCAGCGATTTATCATTTACGTGGGCTGGTTAATTTTCATTGTAATTCTGTGCCATATTCTTGACATTCGCTGCTTTGGCTCAGTGAACTAGATTCTATAACTTAAAAAATAATTTATTTAAAATAAAAAATAGTAATAATATGTTAATTAAACTTACCTTTAGCTCTTTCTAAATTTAGTAGTTGGTGAGGAAGTCGTGGTTAAAAAGGTCGTGGTTGAGGTCCAGGTCGTTGTTAATGAGTCGTTGTTCAGGCCACTCGTTCTAAAAAAAAATCGTGGTAAAGGTCGTTTCCCAATGCAAAAGTGTAGTGATCTGCAACTCTACATGCCAAGAACAGATGCCTACTGGTAAGTAGCATTTTCCTTTTTACCTTCTGCATTTACATCTCTCTGGCCTTGGATTCACATCCATACGGTTACATCTGGCTGCAGTGGCTGTCTATCTGCAAAATAGATAACACCTGTCTTTGTTCAAAGTATCAGTCATCAAAGCCTTTATGGAAGGTCTTAGGAGAGTGATTCCACCCCAGGTTCCACCAGCAGCAACCTGGATTCTTCAAATTTTTTCTCACAAGACTTATGTGTCCACTTTTTGAAACACTACATAACTGCTTCCTTCAATTTTTATCTTGGAAGGTCGCTACTTTAATTGCCATCACTTCACTCCGATGTCTTAGTGACCTTCAGGCACTAACCATAGAAGAGCCTTTCTTCCAGCTCCACAGAGATAGGGTGGTCCTGTGCTCCAATCCAAAATTCCTTCCAAAGGTGGTCTCTCATTTTCACTTTAATCAAATCAACAAACTTTATTTGCTTTTTCAATTAAAACCATAAAAGTTATACAAATAATAATAAAACTCACGTGCAAAATAGAAATACAGTTCACCCATTATAATCTAATTACAGGATAGAGTAAAATAAATCCCACTATCAAGGTTAATCACAGCTTGACCTAAGACTGATGGCGGCCCTTAAAAAGCTAAGCGTGTATAGTACAGTGTCATTTGAAAGGATTTGTAAAAAGATAAAAGCGGGGCTCACCCTCCTAAAACAAGCCTTTTTAAGAATAGGAACAATAAAAGACTTTCTAGGTACCTCATAAAAACTACAAAACATTAAAAAAGTGCAACATGTCCTGAGCAGACTGGTTGTCGCAGCCACAGGGCATGAGACACTGCCCTCTATGAGCACCACGTGGTTGGGACAGCAGGTAATGGAAAAGGCCAAGCCGAAATCTTGTCAATCAATCAGTTGAGTTACCTGTGTTGTTTCCTCAACCAGACCCAGTTGAGGAAAGGGCTTTCCATACATTAGATGTTAAGAGAGCCCTTATGTACTACATTGACAGAATTAAGGACTTTCACAAAACCAAACAGCTCTTTGTTGCTTTTTTGCCCCCTCATAAAGGAAAGCCCATATCCAAATCAGGCATTGCCAGTTGCATAGTTAAATGCATTCAGACGTGTTGCGTTAAAGCCAAAAGGACTTTACCTACATCCGATAATGCATACTCTACTCTCAAGATAGGGGTTTTTATGGTTTTCCTAGGCAATATTGTACTAGCTGATATATGCAAACCAGCTACATTGTCTACGCCACACACTTTCTCTAAACATTATTCTGTGGATGTTCTAGCACACCAACAAGCTAATGTGTGTCAGGCGGTGCTACATGCACTCTTTCAAACAACTGCGACACCAACAGGTTAGCCACTGCTTTTTGAAGGCACTGCTATACAGTCTATGCAAAGGATGTGCATCTACCGCCGCACGTCTCAAACAGATTAATACTTACCCTGTAAGCATCTGTTCTTGACATGTAGTGCTGTGGAGTCACATGCACCCACCCTTCTCGCCGGACACCTGTGGCCGTTGCAGTTCCTTTACCTCTTCATATGCGTGGACATCTCTTTACTTACTATTACACTCCATTCTCACCCGCCTGTGGGAAAACAATCTAACAATGGAGCTGATGCCCTTTCACAGTGTCGCCAAGAGCAGGTGTCACACAAAATAAAAATACTTCTTTGAAGAAAAACAACTTGCACACATCCAGACCCAAAACTAGATGACAGGAGTATGCAAAGCATGTGAATCTACAGCACTATATGCCAAGGACAGATGCTTACAGGGTAAGTAATATAATCCTTACTTTTTAAATCTCATGTGCCACAGAACACCCCTCTTTGGTTACTTCTGTGTTTATTTTTGTGTAGGAGAACAGTCTCATTTCATAACCGTAAAGGATCCCAGATTTGGAAAGCTCTTCTGGACCATAGAAATTATTGACAAACTTGTGTTCAAGATTATTTTAGCTCCACCCCCTTTGTACGACCACTGTGTTTGGTAATCTACTTGTGCTCACCATCAAACCTTTTATTGCTATAATTTTTTCAGTGGTTAAGTTCATCCTTCACAAACTGACCTCAGATGAGTTGCAAAGTTAAGACAGAATGTGTTTTATTGCCGTTTGCTGATTCTTGCTTTTCCTCTTCCTTATGTCTTGTTCAGTTGACAATGGCCTGAACCCTGTGTGGCCTCAGAAGTCCTTTCAGTTTCTGGTCAGCAACCCCGATTTTGCCTTTCTTCGATTTGTGGTGTATGAGGAGGACATGTTCAGTGACCAGAACTTCCTAGCCCAGGCCACCTTCCTGATGAAGGGGTTGAAGACAGGTAACATGATGACACTGTGTGCGTGATGCATAGAAGTATGTGTACATGTATAGCCAATCATATAAATATTATTGTCTCTCCCTCCCCAAAACTTATTCAAAGTGAACCCAAACACTCTTCTCTACCCAACTTGTTGAGACATCGAGCTCTAAAATTCTGCAACTTGCTAAAATGTAGAAAACTGGCTCTTTATGTAGTGGACCAGAAAGAGGAACACTGTGTAAACAGTCCAAGCAAACCCCAAAGGAATTACAGAGGCACAAATGATGCCTCAAGTGCTCTTTTGTGGTAGTGCGGGCGAGCAGTTATGCATATTAGAGGGTAGTTTTAGCATTTATTGCACACACTAAGGCTGTAAATGAGACACATGCTCAATAAAGAAATCTGGCACCAATTTATAAAAATAGCACATACTTTTATAAGAATTTAGATACCAAGATCATCAGTATCAGGTAAAAACTTTTTGACTTATGAATTGTTGCAGTTTTTAAACATTGACAATGTAATTTTTGGGAGTGGTAATGTTATCCAATGGGGGAGAAATATGTACCTCATTCGGGCACTTAACAGCGGCTTACGGGACTGTTCTTCAGGACTTAAGGTGAGTATGGGACACGGTCCAAGGCCACACAAACAGGTCAACTCTGGAGGCTCTGGGACATCCGGGTGAAGGGGTGTGTCACGGAGTCAGGTGTCCCCTTCACTTTAATGGAGAATGATCGGGTTGCATAGAGGCTGCAAGTAGGAACTGGCGGACCAGTCTGGGGGAACCCACAGGGGGGTTGACCCTTGAGATGCTCAGGCACGTCGGGACTCCTTTGGCCCACTTCTCCCTGGGCTGTGAGGCTCGGGTGCAGTGGTGTCTTTTGCTGTTGGATCAGCGCTGTAGTCTCTGGCGGTTGTAGGGGCCAACAGAAAGAGACTGCAGGTGGTGACTGGAAGTCCTGTCTGGGCAAACCCAAAGATGGACTTAGCTCTTGTGGGTCTGAGGAACCCTTTGGCACTGTCACCTCCTGTGGACTCGGGTTTTGGAGCACAGGTACATACTCTGTACCCCTAGCCCCGTTCCACCGCGGCTCCGTGCCGTTTGTGTGGAGGGCAGGGTAGAGCTCCATTGTGCCTCAGGGCCGGCTCCCCGACCAGAACGGAGTTAGCGTTCCAGCTGGGGGCGGGGCTTAGACCTTAAGAAGAAGCGTGACTGGGGGTTCGGGCGACTAGCAAGGTGGTGGCAGCTCCTTGTGTGTTTGTTGTGAAGAGCTCGTGCAGATTGCGAGGGGATCCTCCTCTGCATACTTGTTAAGCCCAGTGCTAAACGCAGTATTTTTAAAATTCCCCGTTAAAAGCGCACCTTCTGCAATCCGATGCAATTGATGTAACAACTGTTATTTTAAAATGTATTTTAACCTACTAGCAGTACTGTGATTAGTCTGTACCCCTAGCCCCGTTCCACCGCGGCTCCGTGCCGTTTGTGTGGAGGGCAGGGTAGAGCTCCATTGTGCCTCAGGGCCGGCTCCCCGACCAGAACGGAGTTAGCGTTCCAGCTGGGGGCGGGGCTTAGACCTTAAAAATGGCTACCCGGAAGCGCAGCGGTCGAGCGCAGCGGGAGCGCCGTTACCGCGCCGAAGCCGAGCCAAAGGGGTGCCAGTCTGCGCCAGTCCGCGCTGGGATCGCGCTGTGCGCCACATCCCCTGGCCCCCGCAGAACCCACTACACAACGAAGGTAACAACCTATTCCAGAGCGCAGCTTCTGAGTATAGGAAACACTGTAAATTACAAGAGCTGTACTCACTTTGAAACTGATTCCTTTTGTAACTTACTTTCTAACGCCTGTCTGAACTGCTCATTTAAGAAGATTACGTTACCTTACTCACAGCAAGCATCCATCCTGGTCCCTAGAAACGAAGATAAACACATAATCTGCACACTTATAAATGCACGTTCTCTTATAAAACATAGGGAAGACGTGGCGGAACTCATAGCCAACCAAAATATAGACGTTCTGTTTATAACTGAGACCTGGGCAGATCTAGCACCTGGCCCAGATTTTAGTATAGCCACCCCGGACGGCTATCATGTGATTAGACTAGACAGATCATCCGGCAAAAGGGTCGGTGGTCTAGCCATTATACACCGAGCCAATTTAGCTATAAAAACAGAACCATTAGATTGCGATTTTGCTGAAGTTTTAGGTTTCACTATTACTCTCTCCCCTATACAAACCTTTAAGGGAACTCTGTTGTATCGACCACCTACCTCACGTATACCCTTCCTGAAATCCCTCAATTTTCTATTAGAACCAGTAGACGCCAATTCGGACTACACAATATTGGGAGACTTTAATTTTCATTTAGAAAATCTTGCAGATAAAGACTCGTCCACTCTTATCTCGGACTTCTCGGCCGCTGGCTTAGAACAGCGGGTCTCCTTAGCCACTCATCAAGCAGGCCACATTCTGGATGGCTTATTTACAAACAATTCTCATATGACTTACCCTACAGTGTTCCCGCTTATATGGACGGATCACTCGGCAGTGAAATTCACGATCTTAGTCAGGAATCATAAAAATTTATCCCCTCCCATCCGCCCCCAGATTAAATGTCGCGACTGGAAAAACCTTGATTCCACCGTTTTATATAATACCTTGGAGTCCACGAGACCAGAAGACATATCTGATCCACATGAAGCATCTAATAACTATGGACATTGGCTGAACAATGCCTTTAACCGCTTAGCACCTAACATAAAGTTGCAGCCAAACCGCACTAAACCCCCCGCGCCGTGGTTCTCGGAACCACTAAGGCTTGAAAGACAACAATGCCGAAATTTGGAGAGGCGTTGGCGTATGAAATACGACAACAGAGATACATACAAGAAAGCTTTGTCAAGCTATAAAAAACTCATAATTGCAGAAAAATGTAACTTTTATAGTACACAGATAGAACTAGCTCAAAATTCGAGCAAACAGCTATATCAGGTGGTTAAAAAATTAGCCAATCCACCAGCTCTTGCCACCACAGAGCCATCTCAAATTTTCTGCAATAAGGTAGCGGAATTTTTTAAGGCAAAGGTCAAAGACATCTTTAACAACTTTACTAAAAGAACTATCACTGATTCAGCCTGCTTGGAGATCCCTCTCGCGTCCCCTAAGCCAACTTTTGAGGCTTTTTCCCCACTATCCCAACAGGCTATGAAAGAACTTATGAACACTATTAAGTCAGGATCACCTTTGGATCCATGTCCCCCATTCATCCTCAAACCATTATCCAATCTGATAGCCCCGGTGCTCACTAACATCTGTAATGCCATGTTTTGGACAGGGGACTACCCCTCAATCTGGAAAAAAAACACTGTAAAACCTCTCTTAAAAAAAATCGACCCTAAATCCATCAGAGCCTAAAAGCTATCGCCCTATTGCCTCGCTCCCCTATCCATCAAAATTTTTTGAAAAGGCAATGAACTTACAGCTGTCGAACTATATTGATCAGAACGATCTGCTGGATGACACCCAGTTTGGGTTCAGGAAGGGCCACGGGACCGAGACTGCTCTGATAAAGACAGCAGAGGAGGTCAGGATAATCATTGACCAGGGTGGTGCAGCGGTCCTAATACTGTTAGATTTGTCTGCAGCCTTCGACACGGTCGATCATACCATCTTGATCGACCGTGTCGCTGCAATAGGCATTCAGGGCAAAGCCAAAGCACTCCTGGCATCCTTCCTGGCTGATAGAGAGCAGTCTGTGAAGATGGGGAGTTATTACTCTCCTGATTTCACTCTGCCTTGTGGAGTCCCTCAAGGCTCCTCGCTAAGTCCGACACTTTTTAACATCTACGTGTCGGACTTGGCGAGGGTGATCAAGTCATTTGGTATTGGACTGACCTCATACGCTGATGACACCCAGCTGGTCCTGGCGATCCACAAAAATGGGGGAGCAGTGGCCGCTAACTTCCAGGAGGGTATGAGAGCCATCAGTACCTGGATGGATCAGAATTGTCTAAAGTTAAATTCTGACAAGACTGAGGTCATGGTATTTGGTGAGCTGACCCCGTCTTGGTCCCCAGTTTGGTGGCCTTCGGAGTTAGGAACCCCTCCATCACCAGTATCCAAAGTTAGGAATCTGGGGGTTCTATTCGACAACAAGCTAGCTTTTGTCAGCCATGCCAATGCAGTGGTCTCAGCCTCCTTTTTTACCCTAAGAATGGTAAAGAAATTGCTTCCATTTCTTCCCCCAAATGCAGGCAAGACCCTAATGTCCACTTTGGTATTGTCTAAGGTGGACTATTGTAATGGCCTATTGTTGAATGTGCAGGAGCAAGTTTTGAACAAACTACAGCTTGTTCAAAATGCTGCCGCAAGGATTCTAACCGGCACACCGAAGTATTCATCTATTTCGCCCATCATTCGTCAACAACATTGGTTGCCGGTTAGAAGCCGTACGAAGTTTAAGGCCTTGTGTATCACATATAAGGCATTGAACAACATTGGACCAGAATTTTTTAAAAAGGCTATTTGTGTTTACACGCCTAGTCGAACATTACGTTCATCTGCAGCCCAACAGCTTCAAATCCCACGCACACAAAAAAGCCACATGGGGAGACAAACGCTTTGTGGTTGCCGCTTCTAAACTGTGGAACCTGCTCCCTCCCTACATTAAACTTAGCCCATCACTGCTAACATTCCGAAAGCATCTTAAAACCTGGCTTTTTAATCAGTAAACTTCCAATAGGAACCCTTTTGCAATCTGTAAGCTCTAGCGCCGAGACACCGGAAGGTATTTGTGCGCTATAGAAATTTTATAAATAAATAAATTAAATACTTTAAACGTTCGGTGGGGGCAGTCGCAGATTCACTTTTTGTCTTTGTTTCTGCTGCAGAAGGGCAAACAGGACAGCTGGGCCACTCTCCATGTGGATCCCTGAAGTCCCTCGATGTGCAGGTCTGTCTTCGTTGGTGTCTGTACTGGACCCAACCCGACTTGGCTGCTGCAAGGGTCAGTACCCCAGGTATTGGTACTGTGCGGCTCTGGTCGGTCCTGGCATCCACACACTTGGAAGGAGTATGGATCTGACCTGTAGGAGCATTGCTGCCTCTTTCTGGGCAGCAGCTGCGTCGGTAGTCCCCGTAGGCAGCAAGTCTGTGTACCTGGCTTTTCTTCTTGGGTGCCTGCGGCTGCAGAGGAGTAACTCCTCTACTCCAAGGGAGTTTCTTTGGCGATTGGCAAAGCACTGGCAGCTCTCTGGGTTTTTGGAATCTACACAGTGGCAGGATGAGTCGGTTGCTCCATGAGGGTAGAGTGCAGCAGGCAGTCTGGAAGGGTTGGCGCCAAGTCAGTCGTGCTCCTTGGTTCTTGGGTCAGCAATCTTCTCCTTTCTCCACTTCTTCCTATTTGTCCTTGGAAGTCTGAAGTCTTGGTATCATCGGGTCCCCTAAATTATCAATTTAGTTACGTTCAAGGAAGTGAGGGTTAGTAGCCAATGGGCTACTTACCCCTGGGGTCACTATACCCCCTAGATGACCACATTGGGGAATGGGCATCACCCTGTCCCAAAATTCCTAATTCCTCACATACAAGATAGTGGAATTTTAAATTTGTGTTCACATAAGGCTTGGTCACTCTAGAGGTGGGCCCAGCCTTGCATTGAAACACGCCTCTTGCATAGCTAATTTTCCTGCCTGTCCTGTTGCCAGATGGGCCCAGGGCATTGGGTGGCATTTCCCTGTCTGGTGAAGTCTTAGTCTTATGTCAAATTGTGTCAAAGACCTTTGAAGCCTCCTGCCTTGGTATGCTGATTTACCAGCCTTCTTGGGGAGGAGGTAATAACACCTCTCTCCAGAGTAGGCATTGTTCCTGGTGTCCTGAGAGCGAGGGCTTTCACCCCTGGGGGTCAGAAACTTGTCTGTGGTAGTAGGGTAGGACCAATGTCAGCCAGAACACTAAAGGGCTGGTAGGTTTCAGGAGGTTATGTCAAAAACGAAAAAAGGAGGGGGGACCAGGAGCTGGTTGAAGGTCCAGTGCCCGTGCTCCAGGAGTTAAATGTAAAGTCAAAAACAGGGGGACACTGTTCCTAGGGAGGTGTGCAGTGCCACTCGCTCCCTTGAAAGAAGGGGAAGAGAAGAGAAGGGAGTAGCCTAGGTCTAGGACTCTCTAGTGACAAGGAAGAACAAGTCTTAGTCAATTTTAGATCACTGCACGCACCTTTTCACTATTCCCCTCCATACCCGCATGCACCATACGGCAGTTTGCAGTAGATTTCTGACAAAATGACCCTTCGGGGAACCCGTAGGGCATTGCAGCGCTGGCCCGACGAGCAACTGCCCAATGATGAAGCATGAAATCCTTCGGGGTGTGAGAGAGCAACAAGGAACAAGACTTGTTCTTCCTTGTCATTAGAGAGTCCTAGACCTAGGCTACTCACTTCTCTTCCCCTGCTTTCAAGGGAGCGAGTGACACTCTGCACACCTCCCTAGGAAGCGTCCCCCTGTTTTTGACTTTAGGTTTCAGGAGGTACCTCTAAGGTTCCTGTGGGTACATGTACTAATAAATTCAACACTGGAAACAGTGTGGGTTTATTAATAAGAAGTGTTTGATAGAAAACACCATAGGTTTTGATTAAGCTATTATGTAGCTGGGAAACTCGTTTTGACCAGTGTCCAGTACATACCTTAAGATGGCTACCCTGTTCACTTCCACTTTCAGTAATTGAAATAGCCAGAAAGGGTCATATAGTGTACCCTGCCTTAGAGGCTGTAACGCCTGCTGTAGCGGTGACTTTCAAATATTAGATGCAGTGTTAGGAGACATGGCACACAAGTGTGTGCCATGTCGTGTTTTCACTTTTTAGAGCACCTTGTGACACAGACTGCAGCGACAGTCTGTATAATTTTGGTGCTGGGAACTTTAGAATGGAACAGGATATGCTGCACCTCTTAGGGACCTAGTCTTTCTAGTCTGTCAGATGAAGAAGAGTAAGGAAGCATGTTGGATTGTTGCAGGGACTACTCTGTCCTACATCCTCCTGTCTAGGTGCGTCCTTTCTAGAGCTGACTAGTGTCAACAATGTTAGGATCCTATTTAAAATGTCCTTTGTCTGCCTCTTTAATGTCCTTGCCTATTCTATTTGGTTTGGAACCAGAGGTGTCTACCTCTGCTAACCCTAACTTAGCAAGGGTAACCCCCAGCTTACCCATAAAGGTTACCCACAACTTGACAAACCCCACCATAACCAACAGAATCAGGGTGGCTAGCTTACTATTTGACATGGGGTCAGACCACCAATCCAAGAACAGTGCAGCCATAAAGGCTAACACCCAGCAGAGGCCGCTGACAGCTGTCAGTGCCCAGAACCACACCTTTAGCTCTTCACTGGCAGGCGAAGGTACTAGCATACAGGCTTCTTCAGGTTCAGGTTGGCTGTCTGCTGCTTTAGAGTGGGGTGGTTACTACATCCTGTAGTAAACACCCTTCTTCCACTCTCTTTTCTGTTAGATGAGGAGCCACCAACTCGGGCTTAACAGCTGCTGACTAGTCAGGACTCGTTGTGAATCAGGCAAGGCTACACCAGTGCCAACTTTGGAATTCTACTGTGCTGGTGTAGGATCTCCTTGGCACACTGAAACCTTGGCTACACGTTGCCCACCTTTCCTACACTTTATCTTTTTCCTTTTCATTTGGGGCTTACCTGAACTAACTGCAGGTCCAGCCAACCCCCCGAATCCTTTAATGAGGACTGGCCTTGGACCAGTACTTTCTTTGGCTCAGACCAACCTCTGGGTGGACGTTTCCAAGGGAACAGTCCTGGGAAAGGTCTGTCCTGACTACCACACATCTCCAGCTAAGGGACCCAACTATTTATAGGAGTACTAAAGCCACATGCCTAACAGTAACCTCCCCTGGGATAGCCTTTACTCTCCTAGTCTCACCCATGATATACTGGTTTGAGAGTACCAACCTGTCATGCACAACAGTGTGACCGGCACAGGTATCTCCCAGGGCAGTGGCTGGGATTCCATTCACTAGTAGGTGGTGGAAGTGTTTGCTTCTTTCTGATATCTCCAACTTACCTTTGGGTCCCACTTTCCAGTTAAAGACTAGGAGGACCTCTTCATCTGAGGAATCATTCTCAAAAGCTACACTAGCAACCCCTGAAGGTACACTAGTAGGTTTGTTTTTAGGACAAGAAGGGACCTTGGCTCTCTTAACTGTCTGTTTACAGTTTAGGAACAAAGCCTTCTTGAAGCCCCAGTTTTTACCCTGGTGCCCACCTTTGTGTTGTGAGGTGTCTCAGGGCCCACCCTCCTTGACAGGTTTTTGGGGCCTACAGAGTACTCATTTTCTTATTCTTTAGAGCGGTCCACTTTTTCTCTCCTTTCTTCTAATAACGCCCTCCATGACTGGTTTTGGACACTCTTGTTTTTACAAAAGGGTCAGCCTTCTTCCCGAACTCTTAGGTAGAGACTGGCCCCATGTCCCCAAGGTATTGATGTAATTTATCTTGATAATTACATAACAGATGCTTTTTCATAATTAAATGATAAAGCCCATCATAATCGTGCACATTGTTACCTTTTAACCCGCCACCTAGTGTTTTCCCTGAAAAGTCTACAAAATCAATCCAGGACTGACTTGGGGTTTTCTGAGTGTCCCTGAACATGACCCTGTATTCCTCTGCTCCGTGGTGAGTTCAAAGCCCTCAATCGGGGTGTCCTTCATGAGGTCATAAGACTCGGTATCTGCCTCATTCACAATTCGTGCTGTAGCTCTTAGGTGCCCTCTTTCATACCTCAGGCCCTAGGTACCAGGGTACAATTTACTAGGGACTTGTAGTGGTTGCTAAAGGTTTTGCCAATTGGGTAAACAATTGTACATTTTTAGGGAAAACACTGGTACTGGGACCTGGTTAGCAGGAACCCAGTACAGTTCAGTCAAAGGTGAATCAAATAACAGGCAAAACGTGTGGTGGAGGTGGGGAGGAGGGTACTGCAAGAAGTACCAAGCGTCCTACAAGGGCTAGGAAAATGAAACCATGAACACACGTTGCCCAGATGAGCTACCTTCTTTTGGCATCATACTGGTTCTGCATGTGCCTTGAGGGAGAATAGAGCTTCTCTATTTGCCCAAGAAGGAACTTGTAAACAGATTTGCCAAATGCAACGAGGGAATCAGTGTATGTAGGTTGCACTTCCAAAAGATGCTAATAATAAATCCCTCTACACTGCTTTTAAGCTGGGGGCTACTTTATTTCGGGACTCTTTTGCCCAGATGCTGCCAATGTTTGCTTTAACCCATCAGAAATTGTTTCCAAAGTGTGACTTAAAACAATGCTGGGAGGAGAGGAGGGAGTTTGTGTTCTGTGCCAAATATTCTACACTAACCAAGGCCTTGTTTTTTGTTTTTATTTTGTAAGGATACCCACCCAAATAAACGTGCAACAGAGCACGGCCTCAATTTGGCCATGTTTTAAGTTCACAGTTGGACAGATGAAAGCATTTTATCCCTCCACTTTGAGTTAGGGAGTTTTTTTCTAAACTAAATATAAGTTTAAATAGTTTGACTGCACAAATGAGATAATCAGTTTCAAAGGAAGAAGAACACTAGCAGTTAAAAAACAGTTTGAGACTTTGTAAATAAATATGTAATAACTATGTAAATAACTATGTTCACCTCCATCACTTCCTTGAAAATTTAATGTATGGCTTTTCACAAACATTAGTGCTAATGGGTTTGATTTGCTGCATTGCTATCCACGATGCAGCGTGTAGTATGAATAGGATGCATTGACAGTACATGAAATCTCAGCTTTTTGTTACTGCTGATGCACGAGCCACGCTCCTGCTTGGGTACCAGAGCGCGCCACAGTCTCTAACACGCTTGTACCAGGACCCCTTTACAATTTAGTTGCCTCATTGTGATTATATGGCAGTTCGGGAGTGTGTTGATCGTTTGACTCTCTTACAGTCTTGTAACTGGTTCTTGATGGTTTGTTTTATTTAAGGATACAGAGCAGTGCCTTTGAAGAATAACTTCAGTGAGGATCTGGAGCTGGCCACGTTGCTTGTTAAGTTGGATATTTTCCCTGCTAAGGTAAATTACTTTTTTCAGATCTACTTTGAATGCCTATGGTTGGAGGAAATTGGCTGGCAGTGTGCGGCAGGCAGTTTGGCTGGTATGTCCTAGTATGTGCTAGTATATAGATCTGGGAAGTAAAACCAGGCACAACAAAGGATTCCGTTCCATACTGCCTACAATTTTATGTACTTATTTTGCTACTAACAGCTGTTTACCTAAGAGGTATGACATTCAATACATACTATTCCTGTTAGATGGTTTGTTAAGTGTTTAGCCCAAAGGAGTATTGTAGCGCTAAGAACCTAGCTCAGACTCAGGTTTTGATTGTAGTGCAACTGGGTCCCTGCCAACCAGGTTCCCTGTGTCAGTGCTTCTTCCCTAAAAACTATCCCACAATTGGCCCTTCAGACCACCTGTTAGTCCCTAATAAAATGTACCTGTGTACCAAGGGAATTGGGACTGAAGAGGGTCCCCTAGGGACCCCTCACCTAGGCCACGCAGACTGCCACTGCAGCATAAATCACAACTCTAGCAGGCCTTACCAGCCATCAGGCAGGGTGCACTATATCCCACTATAACCCTGTGCAGTACAATCGAAACCACATTAATGTCCAAGCAAAAAGTGGGGGCCATGTCAAGAGAGGCACTTTTTTCACATACTCCTTGATTCTACCTTTTGTTATTAATAAATTGCATTAATAACAAAAGGAACATGTTGCAAGAACCTAGGAAACCAGTAGAACGGCAGACACTCTCACTGTTGTTAGTATATCAAAAGATGTTTTTAGTCACTTGTGACTCGGGGTGTTACCACACTGACTTACCCCTTCCCACTTGTAGCTCCAAGACACTGATGGTTTGCGGGGGAGGGGGGATGGGGGGGCGCTCACCGATGTGCATGGCTCCAACTCACACTCTCTGCATGAGTAATTTAAGTGAAGAGAAATGCTGTGACATTCCACCAAGATTCACTAGTAAATGTTACATTTCGAGTAGCCTCTGTTGTGATGATACTTTCAGTTCACCTATGTGAGGGGTCTTTGCCTTGGCTTAGGACCCCAAACTCATCATTATATCATCACCAGTCCGATGTTGAACAGAAGAAATTTGAAGACTTCAGCAATGGTCTGGAGGCCTGCAAGAAATGGAAGTAACACTCGCCAGCAATGTGCAGGTTATATTGCGGGTCTGCGCCTTAACAGTCTGCAAGATGTGACTGTAACACAGATCTTGGAGTGTGCATGTATGTCGTTTATATGAATCAATCTGAGGGCTGGCTACCCACCATTGATTTATCATGCTATACTATATGATGAGATATTACTTACATAGTGCACAGCATCTTGAGGGATCCCAGTTCATTTTATACAGTCCTGTGAAATGCATAGCTACTGTAGCACACATCTGCAAATTTAGTTTCAGCATGTGTTGAACAGGATTTACATAATTTCTTCACATAACACGTCTCGGGTTTGAGTAGGACATAGTAAATATTTTTTTTAAGCTGTTTGCAGACATTCGTTCATTAATTTGTGTGCATGTGTTTTATTTTTTGGTTATTTTTCTCATTTCTCTCTGTACGTGTCCATGCCCTGTAAAGTCGCAGTTAAAGAGATTTCATGCAGACCTACACCTATTAAGGCGCTGCTTCGAAAGCCATATGTCAAGTGTACTTGGGCGTACTTTTCAATCTTCTGTTAGTAAAATGAGCATCACTGCAGTCAGTGGGAATGTTGGAAATTGGCCTTTTTGCAGGATTATCCCCAAACTTTTTGCTTTTGCTTCCTATTTTTCCCTGACCTGTTTGTGTTGGTTTTAGGACTCTGGGCACTTTACCACTGCTAATCAGTGCTAAAGTGCATATGCTCTGTGTAAATTGTGTTATGGATTGATGTTTCCATGATTGGATATTTGATTTTCCTGTTAGCCCCTAGTAAAGTGCACTGCGTTAGCCAGGGCCGGTGAATTAAATGCTACCCGGGGGCCTGCAGCAGTGGTTGTGCCACCCCCGTGAGTAGCCCTGAAAATGGTAACTCAGACCTGCCATTGCAGAGTCTGCGTGCAGTTTGTAACGGCCATGTCGACTAGGCCAGTGCACACACTGGCCGGTCCCTAACCTTCCCTTTTCTTACATGTCAGACATCCCTCAGGTAGGCCCAAGGTGGTACCTATGTGAGCAGGGTGCAATGTTTGTGAAAGGTAGGACATGCTCTGGTGTATGTGGCATGTCCTAATAGTGAATTACAGCCAATTTCGTTTTTCACTATTGCAAAGCTACCAGTTCCCCATAGGATAGAATGGGAGGTTTGTTTATAACATCTTATAAACATAACTGGCCCAGGGAATTCCGTAAGAAAATAAAGTTTAGTATGCCTGAACTCTTTAGAAAGTGGGCATTTTCTCGCTCAGTCATCCTGTGTGCCTCTGCTGGAATATGGATTGCCTGTCTAGGTTTTGGATGACAGAAGGCTGGGGGCCGGAGAGACTACAAATAGTCTAGGTAGGTCAGGAAAGGGCTGAATAGATCTAGGCTGTGATGGGGAAAGGGGGAGGGGATTTGCTTGCACCTCAAAGGGCCTGGTCTGCCTCTGACAAGCCATCTCCATCTCCTGCCAGGAAATCACACAAGAGAAAGCAGAACTGGTTCTGGCCAGGCACAGGCCCTCTCTGCCTAAGAGAACAAAGGATTTTTGGACGTAAACACTGAGTCCCAGACCCCTGAATTTTAGAACTCATCTGGAAAAAGAAGACTGCCAAGAAGAAGAGCCAGACAAGCTGCGAAAGGGAACGACTGCTTTGCTGGGCTGACCTGCAGTGACTGCTTCTGTCCTGGGCAGTGAAAGGCCTGGACTGGACTTTCTGCAACCCAATTTGTGAGTCTCTTCAAGGGCTTGAGGTAGAGCTTGCCCCCTGTTCACGAAGTCTCAGGTTCAACAAAGACTTCAAGATCTTCTGCTTGCAGCACTGGGGACTGTGTGTTTTGTGCTGCAAACAGAGGAAAAGCAACTCAACGACATCTATGACGCCGCTGCAGACTCCATGTCCTGACGGCACCACAGAGGGCTCTGCCGCACCGCAACCTTGGTCTCACCGCCGACGCCTGTTGACGCCGCCACCGAGCCGCTGCTTGCACCACGACCTGTGGGCACCGCACTCCGCACCACCTCACTTCATGCCAAAACTTTGGCACCTCAGAGAGCACCGTCGCAATGCCGCATCGCAACTTTGGTCTCACTGAAGACGCCTGTGGATGCCGCCAACGAGCTGCTACGTGCACTGCGACCTGTGGGCACCGCACACTGCATCACCTCACTTCACGCCGAAGCTTTGGCACTGCAGAGAGCACCTCCGCACCGCGACCTTGGTCTCACTGACGCCGCCACCCAGCCGCTGCTCGCACCGCGACCTGTGGGCACCGCCTCGCTTCACGCCGAAGCTTTGGCACCGCAGAGGGCACCACTGCACTGCGACCTTGCTCCCACTGATGCCGCCTGTTGATGCCGCCACCGAGCCGCTGCTCACACCGTGACCTGTGGGCACCGCCTTACTTCATGAGGATTCCTTGGCCTCCCTGGCACCGCCGTTCCACGCTGAAATCGACGCCGCTGCTTGCACCGTGGTTTGAGGGCACCATTCGTAAGTTACACAATGCATCGCCCTCATCCCGCAGCCTTGGCTTACCGACGCCGGTGCCATCTACTCCAGTTCGTCAGCCGACGACGGCGCTTCAGCAGCGACGATGCCGCTGCTGGCACAGTGACCTGCTAGCATGTGGCGAACCCCGCCTTCATCTCGCACCACGACCCTGGTCTCACCGACGCCATCTGACGCAGTCACCGAGCCGCTGCTCGCACTGCGACCTGGGGACACCGCACGCTGCACTTCGCACCACAGCACCCGACGCCTGCCAGCGCTCCTGATTCGATCAGAGAGGAGCTCGACCTGCAAAGCGAGTGACTTCAAGGGTCTGAACGCCCTGCATGTCTCACAGGTACTGTTTGCGGGTCTTCCCGACACCGTCGCTGGCTCGCGACCAGCCAGAACTGTTGATTTGTTGTTCACGATGCCGTGATAGCCCCGGACGGAGCTATCCACCTCAAGGAGCTATTTTATAAAGCATATTTTGATAAGTAAAGATTTTGAAGTATAGTATTGTGGATTTGTATCGTATTTGGTCTTGTCTTAAGTATGTAAAAATTGGATATTTTGCTTAACTGGTGTGGTGTCCTTTTGTAGTGCGTACACTGTTTTACTGTTGGTTATTTGCAAATGCTTTACACACTGCCTCTAAGATAAGCATGGCTGCTCATCCCAAGCTACCCAGGGGGTGAGCAGGGGTTAGTTTAGAAGTGTAACTCCCTTATCCTGACTAGAGTGGGGGTTTCTGCCCCGCTTTGGCGCAAGTCTCAGCTAGCCAGAAATCCCATTTCTAACAGGGAAATATTACAGTATTGAGGGTTCTTGGCCAGCACGTAAGGCCGAAAAGCGCTGATCTCTTCAGAAGTTTCTTTTGTGTAAGTATTACTTTCTAAATAAAATGGATCACCTCATCAACTACACATCAACTGCACGTAATTATCATTGCAAGTGACATCTTATAGCTATTGAATAGCTACAGGCAGAAACTGATTTGAAAATTTCGCCTCACTTCACATTGTCGCAGTTCTTTGATTCGGTCACAAGATTCTTTACCTAAATCACCAAGAGCAGAGGGATTTACAAACTTCTGATCTACTTCAATGTTTCGTATCCTGTGGTCCAGGTTCCCCTGGGGGTCCAGGACTCCTACCCAGGGAGTCCATCACTGCTTACAAAATGTAATGCCATTAATAGATTAATAGATCCTATATAAATAAAGGAGCAAAATGTACAATTGCCAATTTTCAACATTCTGTAAATGTGAAAGCATTTGAAATTGGAGAGTAAAAATTAACTTTGCATCTTGGATTGATTTTATGGGAGCAGTGCAAGTGCATCCTACAAAATATAGTACGGACAGTGGGTGGCCTCTATTGCATTTAGAAAAGCTCTAAACTTCTCATTAAAATTTCGAATTTTTGGGGGGGCATTTGTTTTTTAATTAAATAAAATATTACATAATTTGTGTATTTGTTTGAGGATTGCATTTATCTGTATTTCTGTGCATTGTTTTGCAGTTAAAATGTTCATGATTGCTTAGGTCTGGGTCCCCGGATTCCAGTAATGACTCGGTGGGGGTTCCCTAATTCCAGTCATGACTCAGTGGGGGTCCTCTTATTTCAATGATGGCTCACTGGGGGTCCCGGATTCCTGTAATAATAAAGTGGGGGGTTCACAAAAGTCAAAAGGTTAAGAACCACTGTTCTACCCCATAATCTCAAGAAAGATAGATAGATTCAGTTTGGTCAGTATTAGTTCTTCGACTGCATGGCTTTGCTGTAGCACATCTTTGAGACTTGATTGATTGTATGGCATGGCTAGAACACAGGTTTGGAACTCATTCCTAAATTAACCATGTTTGCAATCCGTGCAAATGTAAGTAGGAAAAGCAATACAATCATTCTTTCTTACACTTTCAGCTGGAGAACGGAGACTTTAACTCCTTTGGTGCAGCAGCCCAGAGAGATCGGAGCAGCGAATCCGTAAGCACAATGCAGGGCTACAGAAACCGGGAGGGCTCCATAGATTCCCGCTACCAGCAGCAATTCGATGATTTTCGTGTCTCTCAGGAGCAGCTGGCGGACCATTTCGACAGCCGGGACAGAAGGTAAAGGTCGGTCTCTCCTAAATATGGGAAAGGGATATTACACATGGTTGTCTGTAATAGATTTAGATGATAGTGCTTTTTTATGCTGGAGGATCATAGAAGTGCCTTGGACATTACTAAGAGCTGCACAGAACCATGTACGTTCCTGGAGTCTCTTCATATTGCGTGAGTCAATTTTCGAGTTGCGGTCCATGTGGGATAAACTAAATGAGTTACTGTTTCATGCAGTTGAGAGAACAAAACGGAAAGACGTAGGGAAACCCCATGGTAATCCAGTTCAGCACACTACCACAGTGTATTCCATGTTCAAATCAATTTCATGCCATTGCACAGCTTTCAAAGGAAAGAGGAGGTTTGAAAAGTCCCCTGCTCGCGACACAAGGGGACTACTTAGAGGTTTGTTAGGAAGAGGGAAATCCGGGATCAAAGGAAGATGGAGGGTGAGGTCACCCTACCAGGACACAGCTCTTTAATTGTGAAAAACATATCAAGTAATGAACAAGTTACTTGATAAAGCTAGAAATCTAAAAAGAAGGAATCCAGTGATAGCACGCATCTCACTGAGTTTCTATTCGCTGTGGAAACATAAGTGCGGCTATCCTGCCCGAGGCAGTACTGCTCTGCTACAAGGACAATAGAGACAAAAGCCTTTCCACATATTGACAAAGCATGGACAGCACAGGCAGCAACCTTTTTGGGCACCCCCACTCAGTCGCTGCCCATGTAATTCATCTGTACTCTGAGCTCTAGAAATGTAAGGAATTCGATCTACAGTAAAAATGCCAATATTTGACCTCTCAACTGAGGCTTCCAAAATGGGTGCTAGTTTATTCTGAATCATTTTACTGGCATAGGCACCAAACTATTGAGATTGGATTGAAGCTTAACACTACTTTCATTTAGCACATTGAGCCACCATTAAATTACTTTTTTTTGTCAAAAGTATTTTTTATTGATCATTTAGTAAAAAACCAGTAGAAAGAAACATGCGACAATCCTGCACTTCAGCCCACGCAGGGGGTTAAATTACTTTTTTAATATCACTGACGTGCTACATTTGAAAAGACTACCAACAACCTGGATAAGAATTAGTGTTTATGAGGTCCTACTCTTTCTAATCATATACCAAACAGTTGAGTTACCATCTCCAGTATTTTAATTGGGAATCATTGGTAATTAATGGTCAATACTGACATAGCGCATCCATGTTGTTCCCACATTCATAGTTTTATCTTGTGTGGATGTGATTGGGCAGTCTTTTCAAATGAGCCCCTTTGTGTATTTTGATTTGTATGTAGTTGGATGACCTGATGTGTTCGTTTTTTGCTCCAGGTCTATTAATTTCCCGTTATGTAAATGACCCTTGCTTTTTTGGGTCAGATGTTTGATCTTAATATCATATATACAAAATACTCAAATATAGGGCTTTCAGACAGCCTCTTTTTAGCGATTGGTCTGTTATTGTGTCATTCACGTTTTTCTTCCACACACTACAGCATCCAGCATGGAGCAATGGATCAATTCTCTTCAAACTTGGGCTAACTTCACTGTGAGTGCCTGCATTCTGCACCTTTCACAAGTAGCACATCCAGAAGGACTACTATAGCAGTGTCTGCTTAGAGACCAACTTTATATATCTTTTTTGCTTTTAGGCATTTTTTAAAAAGAAATTATAAGATTGATGAGTGTAAGAAAGTGGCTCTATATATACTGGACCAAAGTAAGGTACAGTGTCTATAGAGTCCCCAATCCCCAGTGGTTTAACAGAGGTTAAAGTCAGATCTGACCTTACTCTCTAATGTGGTAGCTTGGTCGAGCAGTAAGGCAGTATCAGAGGACAGTGTAAAGCATTTGTTGTATACACTCAGTCAGCAAAAGGTTTCACACACTCAAGAACTGAACTCTAGGCCAATTGTTGTTAGATCAAAAGATATAGTTGTTTTATTTTAGAACCAACAGGTATCAAAATATACTTTTCTCAATATGAGAGACTTTGGGAAATTACTTTGCAGACAGGCAATAGACTTAGTAAGTACAATAGTTACTGGGGTTGCAATAGGCAACACAATTCTAAACACAATTTAACATTGGGCTCAATGGGTTTTTCTATAAAAATGCAATAGATTACTGTCAGGATTAATTTGCTAACCACAGGACTCGATCCTGGATTCAGTCCCGGGAACCTAAGCTGTAACCAGTTATGTAAAAGCGTTTTGGTTACATTTGTACTTTTTAAAGGATTTAAATGTATTTTCAAAGTTGACACTTGGAAACTTTTCAGAGAAAAACGAGCAATGTTATCCTATGGAAGGAAATTCAAGTCACAGGTAAAGTAGGTTCTCGTTACTTTTGTGATCCAGTACTGGACTCCTAGATCCAGCACTGGGACCTCTACCTAAGACAGGTAAGTATTTACGTTTCAGCAGTTGGTACGATTTTTAAGGAATATATGTAATTTGCAAAAATCGACAGAAGACAGAGAAAAACAGTCAATGGTTTCCTATGGAAGAAAATGCAGGTAACTGGTAAGTACAGTCAAGATTATTTTTGCGGTTCAGCACTGAACTAGAAAGTACAGCACTGGCTTCTCTCCTGATCCCAGGAGAGTATTTCGGAAATAGTTATTCGGCTGATTTTAGAGGAATATTTTAAAGTTGCAAACATCGACACTTAGAAGAAATTTCAGTGAAAACCAGTCAATATTAGCCTATGGGAGGAAAGTGAGTTATCGGCTTTCAGGTGAGTACTCGACTGGTGAGGTTAAGGTTCTGGGCATAGACTCAGGGGTCTCCCAGGGTCGAAAAGGTACATTTGTTACACCCTCAGCGCACAGGGGCAGCCGGGTGCAGAGAGAGTAGGCCCAATGCACTCCAATGGAGGGTAGGGGGCCTTTGGTTGTGGAAGAGGTGTGGCGCCGCGGCCAGGGCGACTGACGCTGGAATCTGGGGACCACGGTTCGATCCCCGGCTCCGGCGGCAGGTTAGCCCAGCACCATGTGACTCTGGGCAATAGCTCGCTTAATCTTCCCGACGGCCCCCCAGCGCCTAGAGACCCTTACGGGTGATTGTGCGCTTTACAAATGTGGACTTTACTTTACTTTGGTTGGTGGCTGCAAGCAGGCAGGCTACGCGGCTGTGGGAGCTGAGCTCCTGGTCACTTCTTCAGGGCAAGTGGGGAAGTAGGGTAGTAGTTGCACTTCCAGCTGCACTCTGGCGGCTGGGTGAAGGGTGCTTTTGAGCCATTGGGCGCTCAATGTTAACCAATGGGAAAGTTACAAAGTGAACAAAGGCTGCAGGCTCGGGAGGGAGATTCTTCAGGTGCGACCACCACTTCGAGAGGTAAATTGGGTTCTTGGAGAAGAGGTAAGTACCCCAAAGGAGGGCACAGGGGGCCATGGGGCGCCGGGTGCAGGAGTGTCTTTGAGCGTCAGGAAATCTTACCCTCGGCTGGTCGCGGTTGGAGGGGTCCCTGGTTATGAGGCTGCAGGCGTCGTCTGGGTCATCGAGGAGGGTCTTTGAGCACTGGACTTTAGGTCCCAGTTGCCGGGGGGATGTCCTCGTGGTCTTGGATCACTTGAGCACGGGCCGGGCTCGGTGGGTGCAGAGTGGGCTGGATTCGCGGTTCCTGGCTGGCACTAGGGGTATGGTTGTTGGAGCAGAGCCTCTGCTCAGGGAAGTCCCAATCTTTGAGAGGGTCAAGGCAGGCAGGTCCTCCAGGTTTCCAAGGTTGCTGTCCACAGGACTCGCTGGGATTTAGCAGGGGCATGTTCCAGGGTTGACAGGCCGGTAGGGGTGGGGCCAAGTCAGTTGGTGTTGTCCTGTTGTTAGCAGCTGCACAGCGGGTCTTCTTCTTGATCTTCTTTCTGGTTTTCTTATCGGGATCTGAGTAAGGAAGGTTCAGGGTGCCCCTAAATACTGAATTGAGGGGCGTTACAGGTAGGGCAAGTACCAATAGGTCCCTGTCCTGGGGGGTGTACACCCCCTTGTCTGCTCCTCTCCTGTGGGAGGGGGCAGGAGCCTAGTTGTGATTGGGCAGGGCTCCCCATCTTCATGTGCTGAGAAATTTGATATCAAACTTGTCAGTCCTCAGTGTAGCCATTATGTTGCTGTGGAGTTCGTAATGACGTCCTCCCAGTACCAAATACTCTTAATGGCATCACTGCACGTACAGTGCCCAGGAATGGCCCTGGGTACTGTAGGGGTACAGGGCTAATGCACCTGAGCCCACACCGCTGGCATAGGGCACCCAGCTAGAGGGGTGACTGAGGTATGCCAGGGAAGTGGGTTTTGTGGGCATGGCACACAGGGATGTGTGCCATGTCGACTCTCTGTTTAGTTCTGCACTTAGACACTCAGCCTGCAAAGGCAGTGTGTGGGTGTCAGGGTACAGGGCCCCTAAGAGTGGCACAATAAGTGCGGCAGCACTTAGGGGTCCTCTCTGGTCACCATGCCTTAATTGGGTTTTGGTTTCAACACAGTTTTAGGGAAGGAACACAGGCCCTGGGCACCTGGTTGGCAGGAGCCCAGGGCACACTCATTCAAAGCACATCCGCAGTTCTGCAAAAAGTGGGGGCTTAGCAATGCAAGAAAGATGGCACTTTCTCCCGATGAGGGACTGATAACTTCCTCTACAATAACATTTCTCAAAAATACTGACAACACAAATCAGGCATTAACACAGCCAAAAAACTGGCAATCCAATGTCGGACCTACTGGCTTTGCCAATGCCCTTTATTTCTTGGGCACAACTTAAGACAGGGGAACCCTACTCACAAGGAACCAGGGTACTAGTTATATACAAGGAAACAGCGGTTCCAGTGGCTAGTGAGGAAAAATGATTCAAGCAATGTATATGCACAATCGCGATAGGTTTATGAAGGATCTAGTAATATCTGAGAACAAAATAAACTTTCTACACAGTTTTGCTCTATCATGTTTATATAAAACACAGTAAATAGTATAAACTCCTTCTTAAATTCAAAAAGCAGAATACTTTGTGCATTGTGTCCCCAAGTGAAATGGAACCAAAAAAGTGACTATATACAATGAACAGTTTACAAGAGGTTTCCATAAATTCCAAGTAACGACCCATCAATATACATTTTTACAGCCTAGATATACAATGACACTAGCTGTGTGAGGGTCTGTTCTATAAGCTTGTCGACTGCGTTTCGACTCTTCTGTGAATATGGGGTCTCTTCAGGACTCCTAGTGTAGGGACATCTACAATTAAAATGGGGAAAGCATTAGGCCCATTGTAATCAATCAATCATAGTACTTGTAAAGCGCGCTACTTACCCGTGAGGGTCTCAAGGCGCTGAGGGGAGGGGGGGTGCCGCTACTGCTCGAAGAGCCAGGCCTTGAGGAGTCTTCTGAAGGTGAGTAGGTCTTGTCTGCCGTAGGTGGGTAGGGAGGGTGTTCCAGGTTATGGCGGCGAGGTAGAAGGATCTGCCGCCCGAGGTCGTTCGTTGGATGCGGTGGACAGCTGCGAGGCTGGCGGAGCGGAGCTGGCGGGTGGGGGTGTGGAGGTTGAGTCTGTTGTTCAAGCAGGCTGGTCCGGAATTGTGGAGTGCTCTGTGTGCGTGGGTGAGGAGCTTGAAGATAATCTTCTTGTCTACGGGGAGCCAGTGTAGGTCTCTCAGGAGGGGGTGATGTGGCTGCGGCGGGGGGTGTTGACGATCAGTCGGGCGGAGGCGTTTTGGATGCGTTGTAGCCGTCGTAGGTGTTTGGTTGGGCTTCCTGCGTAGAGTGCGTTGCCGTAGTCCAGTCTGCTGCTGACGAGGGACTGTGTCACCGTTCTTCTTGTTTCGGTCGGGATCCACTTGTAGATCATATGGAGCATGCAGAAGATGTTGTAGCAGGAGGAGGAGAAGGCGTTGACCTGCTTAGCCATGGAGAGGGAGGAGTTTAGGATGAATCCAAGGTTGCGTGGATGGCGGTGCTGTTCCCAGTGTGGTAGGCCACCAGGAGTCGTCCCAGGCTGAGGGGTGGGTCCGAGGATGAGGACCTCCGTTTTGTCCGAGTTCAGCTTCAGACGGCTGTTCCTCATCCAGTCGGCTACGGCATTCATTCCCTCGTGGAGGTTGGTTTTGGCGGGGTCCTTGGTGAGGGAGAGGATGAGCTGGGTGTCGTTGGCGTAGGAGATTATGTTGAAGTCGGGATGGCGGGCCACTTTTGCGAGGGGGGCCATGTAGACGTTGAACAGCGTCGGGCTGAGGGATGAGCGCTGGGGGACGCCGCAGATGATGTCGGTGGCTTCTGATCGGAAGGGTGGGAGGCGGACGCTCTGGGTTCTTCCGGATAGGAAGGACGTGGTCCAGTCCAGAGCCTTCTCTTGGATTCTGGCTTCTAGGAGGCGTGTCTTTAGAGTGCGATGGCAGACTGTGTCGAAGGCGGCTGACAGGTCCAGGAGGATGAGGGCTGATGTTTCGCCCTTGATTATATGGCGCCTGATGTCGTCTGTGGCGGCGATGAGGGCAGTCTCGGTGCTGTGGTTTATCGAGTATTTGGGTGTCTTTCATAGATTCACATGCCTGAATCATTCCCCGTCGTCGAGACGGGAGCCTCCGGTATATAAAAAAGTAATGTCCTAGAGACATACATAGAAAAGAATAGGCCCAAAGGTCTCACCTTAGTAGCCTATCCACGTCCTTTTGCAGGAAGGACCAAACAGAGCAGGCCCCAAGGGTCCCACCTTGGTGGCCTATCTGGGTCCTTTTGTAAAAAGGACCAAATAAAGTAAAACAGCCAATCAGCTACTACCTCCTTCTAGAACCTTGCTGCCAGGAGCCCAAGTCTCTCATATTTTCTACCGCACGTTGTGCTAGGGAGTCTCCACCTGAGTTCTCCTCAGGAATTTCTCTTTTTCTTCAAAACAACTTTTATTGTCTTCTACAGTTATGTCGGATAGTCAGAAGAAGGGTCTTTTCAGGGCTTGTTCCTCCTGCAGCAAGAAAAAACTTCATATTGAGGATAAACATGAGACATGTTTATATTGCCTCTACCCTCACCACCAGGCAAAGGACTGCAAAATATGTCGGTCCTTCTCCAACAAGACCCTCAAGGACCGAGAAGGTCGACTCCTGTTGTGGCTCAACAGGCTCAAGACCAAGACTGATGACTTGGTGTCTGAAGGTGAGAGTGTGTCTGGAGCGTCGCATTTTTCCTTGAAGAGGCCAAGGGTTTCTTCCCCTAGCCCCACAGACACCCCTCCTATGAAGACTTCTAAAAAGTCCTCAGAGGGCAAGCCATCTGTGTCTGGCAAGGACCTGCCTGTCCCCAGGAATCAGCCGCTGGTCCTGACGACGACGACAGCGTCGACGGTGCTTTCTGCACAGAAAACTGTCTCGACGACGACAGTGTCGACGACGACGGCATCATCGGCTTCCTCCTCGACGACGAGGACGACGCCTTCATCGTCGGCGAGCAGACCTACGCCGTCGACCATCCCGGTCGCTCCATCGACGACGAAGATATCGTCGTCGAGGACGAGACCCTCGTCGAAGACACCGACGACGACGACACCGTCGACGAAAACAACGCCGTCGACGAAGTCTACCTCGTCGACGAGGATCATCACGTCGACGGTGGGAAAGCCGTCGACGACGAGTACACCGTCGACGGTGGGAACATTACCGTCGACGAAAATGACGTCGATGAAGACACCGTCGTCGCAGCCACCGTCGACGATGAATAAATTACCGTCGACGAAAATACCTACCACGACACAGTCGACTTCAGCGTCGACGTCTACAGGACCCTGGAAGGAGTCTGCACTCCTATCCCACGCCATGGATGCCTTTCCACCGCAAGTGAGCCATGTCATGGTGAAAATTACTAAACGGCCTATTACGCCACGTCAGACATCGCCCGGTAGGATACAACAACTACCTCCGGCCTGTCTACTACAAGGTCAGGAGTCGGACGAGGACTCCTTTACGCAGGCTACTAGTCCATCGGACCTAGTGCTGAAATGCCAAACCACAGACGAGGAGCCGGAAGAGGAAGAAGACCTACTACAACAAACGGTCCAACCTCCATCCCAGACACAGGTTACTCCGATGGTGTGTCTCCCCGCATCCATCGTCTCGGACCTACAATTCCTCATACAGGATTATAAGGAAAGGTTCCCGGAGAAACCCTCTGCGCCCGCACTTCCAGCTGCACAGGTGCCAGCTCCTTCATCTCGCCATAGGCCAGCTCCCCTGGTCATTGAAAAGACACAGGTACCAATTCAGGACGCTCCCTCATCTGATGAAGAGGAGAGGGAACAGGAAGAAGGGGAAGTAGATGACGACCAGTCGGACCCGGATGCAGACCAGGACTATGTGGCACATTCTCCAGCCTCTCCGGATCCACAGACCTTGGAGTCTCCACCCGCAGACATCGGTGGATTCCACAACATCATTGAGCGGGCTGCCAAGAGGTTCCATATGTCCATGGAAACTCAGGAAACTGAATGCTTCCTTTATGACTTCAAGGAGCCCACTAGGAAGACTTCAAGGTCAATCCCGATTAGTGACTATATCTGGAAGCAGGGCAAACAAATCATGCAAGCACCTGCTTCTATACAGGTGGTGGTGCCCAGGCTTGATAAGAAATACAAGGCCACCTCATCGGCACCAGCATGCCTGACAGGTCACCCCAAACCAGATTCCGTGGTGACTCAAGCGGCGCAGAAGAACTCACGAAATCCAGCCTCGCCTCTATCGACGCCACCTGACAAGGAGGGCAGGAAACTGGATGCCGTTGGCAAACGCTTTACTACCACGTCGGCCATGACGGTAAAAGTGGCTAATTCAATAGCCCTACTGGGCTGTTACAATCGCCAACTCTGGGCGGACATTGCACCATATCTTTCAAATCTGCCGGAAGATGTCCGAGAGGAGGCACATTCACTTCTCTTGGAAGGACAGACCTCTGCCTCAGAGCTCATCGATTGTGCCATTGATGCCGCCATGACTGGTTTCCGGCAACTGGCAGGGGCTGCAGTCCTGAGGCGACCAGGTTGACTCAAGGCCACCACTTTCCGCCAGGAGGTGCAAACCAGGATATTAGATATGCCTTACGATGGCCAGCATCTGTTTGGTGACCAGATTGACGCGGCCCTTACCACCATCAAAAAGGACACGGATACCGCCAAGGCTCTGGGTACTCTACAATTCCGGACCCAGTCCTTTCGTGGCAACAGGGGAAGAGGCCAACCTGCATACAGAGGTTCCTATCAGAATCGGTCTTCATACTCATATTCCCAGTCCAAGCCACAGTTTCAACAGCGAGAACCTCAACAGGGACGACAGTCTTCCTACGGCAAATCCAATTACCGAGGAAAGGGCCAAAAACGACCTGCTGGCAACAGACAATGACTTGTCTCCCTGGCTAGCCCCTCCACCACTACATTCTTTAAGACTTGGAGGGAAACTGAAATACTTCCATCAAAATTGGCAAACTATAACAACAGATCGGTGGGTACTCCAACTCATTCGATTTGGACATTCCCTAGAATTCACCTCTATCCCCCCAACGACACCACCGTGTCAACGTTCACACAGGCACCTACGATTACTTCTTCAGGAAATAGCTTCCATGCTGCAGAAGGGAGCGATAGAGAGAGTTCCAAGGGCCCACGAGAATCAAGGTTTCTACTCTCACTTCTTCCTAATCCACCAAAAAGGAAAAAAATGGCGACCAATCCTGGATCTCAGGGCACTCAACGTGTTCCTAAAGAAACAATCGTTTCGTATGGTGACTCTGCAAGAAATCCTTGGTCTTCTGGAGAAAGGGGACTACATGACGTCCTTAGACCTTCAGGACGCCTACTACCATATACCTATTCTCAAAGGGCACAGGAAGTTCCTCAGGTTTGCGGTGGCGGGACAGCACTACCAATTTCGGGTCCTTCCATTTGGCCTCAAATCGGCCCGAGGATATTTACCAAATCAGCGTTAATCAAGTGAAAAAATGGACACTTGTAACAGATCCAGACCATTAGTTGGAAAAACTATGGTACCCTCAAAAGACCCAATGTGAATAGGTGTAGCGGTATATATCATTCCTCCGCCCCTACATTGTGGTTCGTTGGCAGTTATCATTGGGTACCATAGGTAGTGTGGGTGCCTGCCTCAACCTGAGGCTCCTCTGGTCTGGATTGCAGTGGCCAGAGAGAAAAAAAAAAAAATATATAGTGCAAGAAGAAAAAAAGGTTAAAAAAAGATCAGCACTTTTAAGTATTTTAATAAAATAGTGTAGATCTTATATTAAAATCAATGGGTACTTATCTAGGATCGAATTATGAGATCCAGAAGTATTCAAATTACAGGAGTGTCGACATGTTTCAGCCCCCTCTGGCTCAAAGGAGTCTACGGGGCTTTCGTCAGGACAAAAATGACAAACAAACAAAGAGATTCTACTCACACTTAATATGTGGAGTTCAAAGGAAAAGGCGAGGGTCAAATTAAACCACTCGATTTTCTGCGAGCCCCCTGATTAGGAGATTCAAGCTTGCATCGGGGAGGTTCAGAGCCGCGTGTGTGCTTCCCTACGCCGCTTGTGCTGACTCTGCCCCCGGACCTGTCCGGGGGCAGAGTCAGCACAAGCGGCGTAGGGAAGCACACACGCGGCTCTGAACCTCCCCGATGCAAGCTTGAATCTCCTAATCAGGGGGCTCGCAGAAAATCGAGTGGTTTAATTTGACCCTCGCCTTTTCCTTTGAACTCCACATATTAAGTGTGAGTAGAATCTCTTTGTTTGTTTGTCATTTTTGTCCTGACGAAAGCCCCGTAGACTCCTTTGAGCCAGAGGGGGCTGAAACATGTCGACACTCCTGTAATTTGAATACTTCTGGATCTCATAATTCGATCCTAGATAAGTACCCATTGATTTTAATATAAGATCTACACTATTTTATTAAAATACTTAAAAGTGCTGATCTTTTTTTAACCTTTTTTTCTTCTTGCACTATATATTTTTTCTCTCTGGCCACTGCAATCCAGACCAGAGGAGCCTCAGGTTGAGGCAGGCACCCACACTACCTATGGTACCCAATGATAACTGCCAACGAACCACAATGTAGGGGCGGAGGAATGATATATACCGCTACACCTATTCACATTGGGTCTTTTGAGGGTACCATAGTTTTTCCAACTAATGGTCTGGATCTGTTACAAGTGTCCATTTTTTCACTTGATTAACGCTGATATTGTTTGGGGAAATAAAATGGACACGTTTTCCTCGTCCCTCCTCTGATTATTCTGATATTTACCAAATGCCTATCTCCAGTGGCAGCATTTCTTCGTCAGCTAGGCCACCAGGTGTTTCCATACCTGGACGACTGGTTGGTGAAGGCACCGACAGCGGCCGCCGCAGCCTCATCCTCCAGCGCCTGTCTGGATATTTTCCACCGCCTGGGACTGACCCTCAACACCGCAAAGTCGACTCTGGAACCCACCAAGGTTATCACGTTGCTTGGAGCGACTCTGGACACGGAGTGTGTCAAGGCTTTCCCCTCTCAGGAGAGAAAAATCAAACTCATCTCCTTGGCCAAAGCAGTGGCTTCGCGGAAGACTCTTCCGGTCCGCACTTTCAAGTCCCTCCTTGACATGATGTCTTCATGCATACTGCTCATTCCACACTGCCGCCTGAAAATGCGTCCACTTCAGGAGGCACTGACAAAGCAATGGACCCAAGCCACAGGTTCTTTCGAGGACCGCATACGAGTCACTCGACCCATTATCAACCATTTGCAATGGTGGACGTCACTCCACCATCTGTCAAAGGGTCTGCCGTTCCTGCTCCCAGCAGAGCCACATGTAGTAACTACGGATGCGTCCCTGGAAGGCTGGGGAGCAGTCCTCCAGGAACTCCAGATCAACGGCAAATGGACGACACAGGAAACCAAGCTCCATATCAATCTGTTGGAGTTACGAGCGGTCTTCTTAGCTCTACAGGCGTTTCTTCCACGCATTCGTCACTCCCCAGTGCTCGTCAGGACGGACAATACCACGACGATACACTACCTGAACAAACAGGGGGGGACGCGTTCGATCTCGTTATCTCGAGAATCGCAAAGAATCTGGAACTGGCTTCTGGAACATGGAATAGCGTTGAAAGCGGAGTACGTCCCGGGCAAGGACAATGTCTTGGTGGACGCACTGAGCAGGGAGAGGTCTCCTTCCCACGAATGGGAACTGGACATGGAGGTGCTGGACCGTATCTTCAAGGAGTGGGGCACCCCGAACATAGACCTCTTTGCCACCAGAGAGAACGCCAAATGCCCAAGCTTCGCAAGCAGGCATCACCACTCAGGAACCCTCGGGAATGCATTTTCCATCGCATGGCGCAACGTCTTTGCGTACGCCTTTCCGCCATTCCCACTGATACCCAGGGTTCTCAGGAAGATGAAATCGGAACCCTGCACTCTGATCCTCATTGCTCCGTCATGGCCGAGGCAGCACTGGTTCATGGAGCTTCATCGCCTCTCTGCCCTGCCCCCTCTTCGCCTGCAGCAGTTTCCGGCCCTGATCACGATGTCTCAAGGGCAGGTTCTCCACCCGAACCTGAGCTCTCTGAAGTTGTCAGCCTGGCTCCTGAATACCGCGAATTCAGCCACCTGAACATCCCGCAGGATTGCAGAGATGTCCTTGCGAAAGCTAGAGCTGTCAGCACTAACAAAACCTACTCACTAAAATGGAAGCGATTCTGTTCCTGGTGTGTGGATCATGGCTTGCACCCCTCCCATGCCACTCCACAGCAACTGCTGCCATACTTGTTACATCTTGCGCAATCAGGCCTTGCGCATACATACATCAAAGTGCATCTAGCGGCGATTTCAGGGTTCACAAGGACGGCTACGGGCCCATCTTTGTGGGCGGACAGACTCATCAAACAATTCCTAAAAGGCCTATTCAGGTCCTTTCCACGACCGCGACCTATTCCTCCATCGTGGCACCTCAATGTGGTTCTTCATCAACTAATGAAGCATCCCTTCGAACCCATCCATAAGGCAGAGATCAAGTTCCTCTCTTGGAAAACGGCCCTCCTCCTGGCACTAACCTCTGCCAGAAGGGTCAGTGAATTGCAGGCTCTATCCATCCAGGATCCTTTTCTTCAATTTAGAGAGGACAGAGTCATTCTGAGGACTAACCCTTGCTTCCTTCCCAAAGTCCCCTCGGACTTCCATCTTAACGAACCAGTGGTGCTTAGATCGTTCTTTCCGAATCCTACCACGGCAGCCGAAAGAACTCTACATTCTCTAGATCTAAAGACATGTCTTAAATTCTACATCGATAAGACACAACACTTTCGAAAGTCATCCCAGCTCTTTATTGCCTTTAGTAGACCAAGGCTGGGCATGCCCCTGACAAAGCAGAGCATCTCAAGATGGATCTCTTCTGCGATCACCTTTTGTCACGACAAGGCCGGACGTCCTTTAGACTCACGAGTCAAAGCTCATTCTACTAGAGCCATGTCCACATCTGCGGCGCTGTTCGCTGGAGTGCCGATATTGGACATATGCAGAGCGGCGACATGGAAGTCCCCGCACACCTTCACCAGGCATTACTGCCTGGATACTGAGCTGATGAAGGATGCAGCAGTGGGCAGAGCAGTGCTTTGCCATCTATTCCAGTGAGGTGAGCCCTACTACATCCCTCCATCCTTTACGGGTATGCACATTCTCTTTCTGTATTTATATGCCATTGCATTTTGTACTTTATAGTCATGTGATATGTTTTATCTACATGCTCATACCTGATGTTCATACAGAATGTGCATAATGTATTGCTCGCTACTCTGATTCAGGCATGTGAATCTATGAAAGACACCCAAATACTGGATAAGAAATGCGTTACTTACCTGGAACTGCAGTTATCCAGTATTAGTGTCTTTCAGTAACGCATTTCTTCGTCTGAATCCGGACTGGGATGGGTCCAAAATGTTGTTGTCTTCCAGGTGGCGGGCCAATTGTATGTTGACGATTTTCTCGATGACCTTCGCCGGGAACAGGAGCAGGCTGGAAATTCTTGAGGTCCTTGGGGTCCGCCTTGGGCTTCTTGAGGAGGACGTTAATTTCGGCGTGTTTCCAGCTTTCCGGGAATGTTGCTTATTCGAAGGAGATGTTGATGACCTTCCGTAGTTCGGGTGCGATGGCTGCGTCTGCTTTGTTGAATACGTGGTGTGGGCACGGGTCTGACGGAGATCCTGAGTGGATGGAGTTCATGACCTTGCGTGTCTCGTCGTCGTTGACGTTGGACCAGGAGGTCAGGCGGTTGGGGCTGGTGGTGTTCACAGAGGAAGTGGAGTCTGGCATAGTTGGGGCGGTCGTGGTGTGGAAGCTGTCGTGGATGTCAGCGATTTTGCGGTGGAAGAAGATGGCTAGTGAGTCGCACAGTTATTGTGAGGGGGTATGTCGTTGGCGTTGGCACTGGGGTTGGAGAGTTCCTTTACGATGCTGAAGAGCCCTTTGCTGTCTTATGTTATCTAGGCGGTTTTTAAAGGACGATCTTTTGGCTAATCTGATGAGGTGGTGATGTCTGCGGGTGGCGTCCTTGTGGGCTGCGTGGTTGTCAGGTGTGCGTTCGCGGAGCCATATCTTCTCCAGTTTTCGGCATGCGCTTTTGGAGGTTTGGAGCTAGTCTGTGAACCAGGTGGCTCTCTTGCTGGTGTGGTTGTTGGAGGATTTCTTGAGGGGGCGAGGGTGTTGGCGCAGTCGTTGATACACTGTCTGAGGTTGCGGCCTGCGACGTCTGGGTTGGTGGGGTCGGTGGGTGGGTTCTGGGCGAGGGTGGTGATCAGCTAGTCTTCGGTGACTTTGCTCCAGCAGCGGTGGGGCCGCTGTTGGGTGCGGTGGTGCGTGGTTGGTTTCTTGAAGGTAAAATGGATGCAGTGGTGGTCAGTCCAGTGGAGTTCGGTGGTGTGGTCGAAGGCGACGTGGGTGCCCGTGGAGAATATGGGGTCCAGCGTGTGGCCAGCTGTGTGGGTGGGTGATGTGACGAGTTGTCTGTTGGCGAGGTTGTCGATCAGGGTGGCGGAGTTGGTGTCGTTATTGTTCTCGAGGTGGAAGTTCAGGTCCCCGAGGAGGATGTAGTCCGTGCAGGCGAGTGCGTGGGTGCTGGCAAGGTCGGCGATGGAGTCGCTGAACTGAGCCCGGGGTCCGGGGGGGGGTCTGAAGATGAGCGTTCCTCGGAAGGTGGTGTTGGGGTCGGTGTGGATTTGGAAGTGCAGGTGCTCGGCGGTGTTGAGTGTCGTCCGCGTGGGTGGAGACCTTGAGGGTGGACTTGTGGACGATGGCTATTCCTCCTCCGATTCCGTTGGTGCGATCCCTGCAGGTGATCTTGTATCCGTCTGGGATGGCTATGGCGATGTCGGGTGCCGAGGAGTCGTTCCACCAGGTTTCGGTCCGGAAGGCTGCATCAGGGGCGAGGGTGTCCAGTAGGTCCCAGAGCTCGACGGCGTGTTTGCGTGCGGAGCGGGTGTTCAGAAGTATGCAGCGGAGGTGGTTGGGCCCGGTCTTGGGAGGTTTGTTAGCTCTGTCGCAGGTGAAGCTGCAGGTGCGGCAGGAGAAGGGACCGTGTGTGCGTTTCAGGGCGGCTTGGATGCAGGTGTGGTCTCGTCCGGGGTTGAGTGCGAGGAGAGTGCCGGCGTCGTACTGGAGTCTGGTGTTGTGGAGTTCGCTGGGGCCAGGGATTCTGGCAATGGGCGCGGACGGGCGCAGATGGGCTTGCCTCTGGTGCGCCTCCGGCCTTAAATGCAGAGGCTGCCATTTAAGGCGGGGAGGGAGGGAGGATCAGCTGGGGGGCGGCGAGGGGGTGGGGCCCCAGGGGAGCAGTGGCGGGAAAACTGGTGTGGGAACAGAAGGCAAGCAAGGGGGGAGGGGGGGGGGGGAACGAGGCCAACAACGAGGAAGGCATAAGCAGAGAATCAGTACAATAATTACCAAATCACAGTAAAACAACGAGGACGGCACAAGCAGAGAAACAGTACAATAATTACAAATCACAGTAATACAGGTACCTAAAAACTGAGACACTCTACCACAGGCAATGGCATGAGCGAACTCGCGGGCAGGGAGGCAGCGGCAGCGTGGGAGCCACTGGCGCACAGATGGAGCTGTGTGGCAGCAGGGGAGCGACCTGGCCTGCGAGCCGGCACATATGCGAGAAACTCTGTCGAAGGATTCCTCGTTAAGTTTACCTGGATGTTAAAAAGGGGCACTCGTGTGAGGAACTATCCGGGTTCTTCTTTGATGAGGTAAAAGAAAAGAAACCTAAGGTTACATCAGGTGATAGCTTCAATTTGCGGATGTGGGCAGAATTATCAATGTTAGCCTTACCTCACGATGACTGGCTCCTAAAAATAAAGTCAGCAGGCTCCTTTAATGCCCTGCTACAGCCGTAGCATATTTTCCATTAGTTTTACTCTTTTCCAGCCCTGGAGAATTCCGTGTGTTAATTGCTGAAAGGAGATGAGAGTGCGTATTAAAAACGGTTTTGTGGTGCCCAGATGGGAATGGTACAGTGTGGAGCATAGCGCGGGTAACTTACTGGTATGCTGGTGTGCGAATCCGATCTATGTGTCTGGCAAAGCTAGCGAATCAATCTGCTGACTTCGGTGTGATGACACCGAGCGCTTGGCTTAGCGTGAAGTTAAAGCCAAGTTTCCCGCCTTCCCGCGTTGCGAGTGTGGCAGGGAAGCAAGTGGAGCCCGGTATTCGAGTCCGATCGGTATCTCGTAACCATGGGAACCGTGCCTCAGCCTGTTGGCGTGGAAGCCGATTCTGGGTGCGTGTGCGTGATCTTCCTCAGGCGTACGTGTTATTGATGGGGGAAAACTGTGTACAGTGTCAGGTTTTTTACATGTAATAGACGGACCGGTTACAAAACCGCTATACATTTTTCAAGTTCTACACATTAGTCATTTTCAACATTGGACGTGATTCATGTCTTAAGCTATAAAAATAGAGCTATGAGTGAATTACCTTGATTAACATTCTTCACGTGTATTACTGTACGAGGAATTCTGAGAGTCTCATGCATAATGACATTTATAATACATTAGAAGACTTTCATGCAAGATGACAATTTATGGCACAGTGTCAGTGTTTCTAAACACAGAAAGTACATTTGTTTGAGTGGATTCTGTCACGAGCACATGGTGTGCAGTTTGTGCTCCCAATATAGCCGGCACAGTGAGTGGTGGAGAGAGCCAGTATCTACGATTTGGGCACTTGATGTTTTCACGATTATATATTTTCAGGAAAAATCTCAGAGTAAGGTATCAATGTAATGTAGTGACATAGCCTCTCTATTCCTCAGATGAATTTAGGCCCTCCTCAATCGAGTTAACTCTGTCAATCCATTTACACTCAATGCGCGGTAGTATGTTGGTAAGGTCCCCTCCTGTTTGTGGTAAGGTCGCTGTATCTATCACTTGCCATTTAAGTTCATCCGCCGTGTGATTTTTGTCATTGTAGTGGGCCACCAGGGGGGCATTTGGGACCGACTTGTGAATGCGACTACAGTGTTGGCTGATCCTCACCTTCACTGGTTGTTGTGTTTGGCCTATGTAAGGGAGGTTGCACGGACACCAGATACAATATACCACATTTCGCGTGTTACAGTTAGAAAAACCCTCTAAGGTGTGTTTTATGTTACCATGCTCGAAAGTCGTGGTATTGAATGTGAAATCGCAGGAAACACAGTTGCCACACTTAGTGTCCTTTGATTCTCGGTAAGCCCCATGCATATTTCTTGGGGCCATAGGTTTTCTCTTTATTCTTCAGTTCACACCCTTACCTGTCTTTTATTTATTCCAAACCCATCCTATCACCCTCTGAATAACCCAGCCCATATGCGCCACCCCTGTTCATTAAACCCTGGTTTATTACGTCCTGTTTCTTGGCCCTCTGTTCAGCCTTTTCTTCACCCACTTTGTCAAAAGTTGTCTTATCTTCTTTCTTCAGCAACTGACCCCCTGTTCCCTCAACTTTAGGTCTTTTTACAACCTGCTGTTTTTCAGTTTTTAACATTGGTCTGGGTCAATTTTTCTGAGATGGCTCATTTCTAGAGAAGCTGCTTTATCGCACCCTCTTACACTGTGTGCTAAAGGGAGGCATAGTCAGAAATGGATGAGGTAGTTCACTGGTTCTCTTGGCTTGATGAGGTATAAAGGTGCGATTTGATAACTGGTACCACTCCCGACCCCAACTGTGCCATGCCTAAGCTTTTGCGTGGGACTCTTTCATCAGTCGTACAACTCTCCTTCTGAAAATGGTAGGGTAAAATTAAATAGTCCTAGAGGGAGATACTTCAACTTCGATCTGAGCCCTGAGTTTTATTGCTTTTGCCCTTCATTGCAATCCTAGAAGGGGACAGTAGGGCTTTTTAGGGAGGTCCAGCTTACATGCCCGGATCAAAATACAAAAAAGAGGTATGCCGTTCCCACAACGGCCGGGTGTGTGAGGGCCCTCTTTCCGAAAGGAAGGATTCCCCACCTACTTTCATAATACACCTATTGATTCCTTCTTGTGATCCTGCCATAACAAAATATCCCCTTCTCCCCTTGTAGGAACAGCATACTTCTTTTTTGTATTTTGTCCTTCATTGCCATGGCAATCTCAGTCATGTCTAGAAGTCCAGTATCTAATTTCCAACTAGCCTAGATTATTGTAATTGGTGTTTCCGCATGACTGATACAAATTCTTTTTTTTTTTTTTTTTTTTAAAGTTTTGGTGACATGGTGAGGGTACTCCAGGACATGTCTGAAATAAATTCCTCTGTGGGAATTGTAAAAAAAAAAATGTTATTGACGAAGCCCACAGGTGGATAACCAGAAGGGGCAAAACTGCACCTATATTGTTTTGGAAATCGATCATGACTGACTGCTTGATAATTTATTTTTTGTGTGTGCAAATTACAGGGTTTTAGTCTGAAGTTTTCAAGCCCATGGAAAATGTGTATGTGAAGTTTTGTTTTTTTACTCAGAAGTTCCCTTTGATGGAACTCAAGGTTTGCAAACAGCTAGCAACTGTATGATCGTAAAACAAAAAATGTCAACTTATTCTTGCCAAGAAAATGTGATACTCTTCGACAGATGTTGAGTCTTTTGTGCCATGTCCTTGATTGAGAGAGATTGCTGAGAAAATGGCAACAATGCCATGACGGAATACCTTCAAAAGGAATGTTTCTCCACGAAGCAGTCTACTTAGCAGGACTCAGAAGACAGGCAGGGGCACTTTGGTCAAGACAACACTGAATAATCGCAACTTCTTTCTACAGTGAAGATCAACCTCCACAAAGGCTCGAGATTGATTTAGGGGCCTGAGCAGATACTATAGATGGATCGCTTTGAGTCATAAACACTCCAACATACCCACAGAGACTCTTCATACTCTATGACTATGTGAAACAGACTTGAAGCTCAAAAGATCTAAAAATTGCCATGATGCATGCACTCCACTGGAGTCCTGGGTCTTTGTTGAAGGCGACTTTGTTGCAAATTCGAGGAGAACAGCAGACAGGTTGGCCGGGCTGGGGCCGGGTCAGTTATTCATTTGTCAGTCTTTGCTTTCGCAACTCTTCAGGGTCCTCCTCCTTCGTAGGTCAGCAGAATCTGCTTATTTGGTGCCAGGGGTTCCCCTAAATATTTAATAAAGGATGTTAGGGGAGTGTAGGGTAGCAGCCAATGGGCTACTTACCCCTGGGATCACTACACCCCTTATATGACCCATTCCCTGAGCTTCTACGTTTGCCATTGCCAAGATGGAAAACTTTGAAAAGTTGCCTCAACTTCAGGTATCCCGTCTTAGGGGTGGTACTAGCTTATTTTCCCGCCTGTCCAGGTGCCAAAGGGCTCTGGATAAAAAGGGGTTGGCTTACTCTCCTGTGAGGGAAGCCAGATTTGCATTCCAAAGACCGTGGGCTCTTTGAAGCTCCCATGCCTTGGAATGCTATTCAGCAGATCATCCTGCGGTAGGGAGTGTAAACACCCTCTTGTCAGAGCAGGCTTTGTCACTGACCACATGAGAGCAAAGGCCCTCACCCTTGGGTGTCAGAAACTTGTCTCTGGTGGCAGGCTGGCGAAAACCAGTCAGTCAGCACACCAATAACTGGTAGGTATTCAGGAGGCACCTCTAAGGTGCCTTCTGTGATCATGTATTAATAAATCCTGCACTGGCATCAGCATGGGTTTATTAATTTGAGATGTTTGACATAAAACATCCGTATTTTCTGTGAAGCCATTATTTAGCTGGGGAACTAGTTTTCACCAGTGGCCAGGACAAGTACTTAAAATGGCTTCCCTGTTCATTGTACTGGCAGCAAAAGAGCTGACCGGCACCGGGGCATATCTGCTCATGCAGATATGTCCTCACATGTAGAATAGTGCATCCTGCCTTAGGGCTGTAAGGCCTGCTGTGGGGGTGACGTACCAGTACTTCATGTAGTGTCTGTGGGCATGGCACACAGGCTGTGGGCCATGTCGTGTTTTCCCTTTTGTCTGCACCAAGACACGCAGCCTGCAGTGGCAGTCTGTATGTGTTTGTTGAGGGGTCCTTTAGGTTGGCACAATTTGTGCTGCAGCCCTTAAGGACCCTCTTTAGCCTCCTTGCCCTAGGTACCAGGGCTATCATTTACTAGGGACTTGCAGGCAGTACTAAAGGTATTGTCAATTGGGGAAACAATTGTACAGTTTTGGTAAAGAGATCTGGCACTGGAGACATTGTTAGCAGGAACCCGGTGCACTTTCAGTCGAAATGACTTCAGATGCCAGGCAAAAAGAGGGAGTGACCATGTCAAAAGGCGGTACTTTCCTACAGTGATAACTATATGGGGAATGGGATAGAGGGAATACAAAAGAACTGACAAACAAAATAATCACAAAGCTTCACGCCACAGTCACACTTTAAAAGATAAGACCCTTCGATTTAGGATGCATTAGGATTTTTAGTTTAATTTGAGGTGAAATATAATATATTTTAATGAATGTATGTCTGTGAATAGTCTTCTAAAAAAAAAAGATGACGGCAGGGTACTGATTCTTATTGAACCGTGTAAGTTACTACAATTCAAAGCTAATGTTAGATCAAACTAGCTGAAAATTACAGCCTTCACTTAGATAAGTGGGTAAAGGTACCATGAGTGAAAAAGAGATCCATTCTTCTTTTGTCATCCAGCGATAACTAGCAGTGAGATTTTATGATGCCTTTTAATAATCAGTAGAAGTTAAGAGATTAGGATATCGCTGTCCGAGCCTCTGCCTTGTTGCCCCAAAACACATTGGAGGTCTTGTTCTTCTTTAGATTCAAGGGGAGGCCACTATATCTCCATTTCTTTGAGACTTTTGAAGATTTCCTGAATTTTCTTTAAATTTGATGTTTTGGCCTGGATGTTTCAAAGCACACATCGCTTGAGCCATATTTAAAATCAAGCACGGTCCGATTATTATTGTGATGTCACATAGCCTTCAAAAGGGGCCCCGTTTTTAAGTCCTTGCCTACAAATAATAGTTAACAAGTCTTAATTGATGACATCCTGAAGTTTGTTATAGAGTAAATTGTGCAGTTATTCGATAATTTAATCTTAATATCACATTTTGCTTCATTGAAATGAACATTTTATCTCTTCTCTCTAGAGTACCACGAAAGACCAGGCCAAACGGCGACAATCGTCTCTAGAAAATCTCCATGGAGTGTCACGGATGTCACTGAACTGGTTTCTATGGAAACGTTATTGCTTTGGCCTACTTTCGGGCACCTTTTACGTTATTCTCGTTTAAAGTCTGCACTCAGAGTTGTCAACGCTGAAATGTATTTGTGCGTAAAGTGAACCTGTCCCCATTGGAGGTGAACTGGATCTTGAATGTCGACAGTTTCCAGCACAGTGAAAGATGCATCTCTTTTCAGAAGACAAGTCGTCGTCCGACCACTGTGTAGTGACAGCAGTGTGAAGGGCCTCTGAGAACAGTGTTACCGAGTGTAAAGCGTAAGGCTTTGACATTGTCCTCTGCAGCCTGTGGTTGTTTGCCTTAAGGGGCCTTCAGGCATCCTGTTTATTTCCGCCATCTCCCTTTTAGACATATAGAGAGTATTGTGTCATTGCAGCGGGCACTAATTTCACGTCTTATCAAAGCTGGATGGACACCTCTTACAAATGCAGTGTTCAATTGCCAGAAGGCTCTCCCTGAAATCAATCACCCAAGTGGTCAGCTTGCTGCCTGCAGACAACGGATCCCACCTCATTCCCACTTGGATGCTCTTCTGAACAACAGATCCATTTCAGTAGTTTTTAAATAGGACACCAACGGGGTGTTTTTTATGTGCTGTCTGGAAATAGAATGCTTTTATGACACCAAAAACATATTCTAACGTAGGTATTATAATCAAAAGGGACCAAGTATCTACATAAACATAAGGTCAGCTTTTATCAGATTGGAGCAAGGAAGCTCGTTCGCTCCTGTTATGCAGGTCCCTTATGCGAAATATGTGTATAACATTTTACCTTTCACAGGGGAAGCTGAATGATTCCGACAAACTTCCTATGAATGTGAACTTTCACCTTTTTAGGCTCTGTGGTTATATTTAAACATCAGTGTTGGTTTTCAGAAAACAAGATGGCGCATTATTTTGTCCCTCACCCTTTTAGCATTGGCCCTCATTCTCCTTTGTAAGTTTGTAGACATTGTTTTTTTCTCTTTTTTTTTTCTTTTTGCAGGTTTTGTCACTAGACAAACTATTTAATACGGTAAGACCGTTCTACCCATGGCATATACTTGCACAGCCACAACAGTTATTTACTAGCAATGTATGAAATGTGTTGGCGCCGCAGGACAACTCGTTCAGAATTCGTTAGTCAACTCTGTCATGTCCATTAAAACGCCACAGCCTTGCATATTTTATAACCAGCAGAGCTCAACTGCAATATCCCCATGCCTATTGGTGAACATTTAACTGAGTGTGCAATGAATTCTGGGATGGGCTGACCTTAGGCTCTACAGTGGGCCAGCCGCATTTCATTGCCCGATTAACTGCTGTGGCTAGAGGAGAATCTCTGTGATGAAGAGTAAGGACCATGTTAATTTAAAGCATATCGCTCATCTTTAATGGAAGAATGCTTCTTTTGTATTATAACTGCCGAAAGTGTGTTTTTAATGTTCTAATTCTTTATTATAAGATGTTTTTCATGAGGTGCTTTTTTGATTACTTTATGGTATAAGAAGGACGTCGATGAAAAAAACATGAATGTTTCTTTACCTTTTTATTTGAATCCAAATATTTCAACGGCACTGAGGGTCGCTGCTTTTCTAGTGCCTTCGGAAGTGAAAGAATTTGTTTTTTTGTTTTAATGACTCTTAAACCTGGAATTCTTGCCAAAAAAGGTTGAAAACTTCCTAGAAGATAGCAAAGCGTGTGTGTCCCTTCCAAGGACAGCATACATTGCTGTGTTTTCCCTTAGCATTCGGCAAGATTACCATTGTTTTATAAACTGTTCTTATTGTAAAGTCAATATTTGTTATGGTACCTTCAAGTTTTATCTTTATTGTTTGGCATTTCACGAGCCATTTAAGAAGCAGCACTTCTCACAACATTGGGCCTTTAATTTTGCTGTGGGGTGGACGAGAAATATTGTTACATTTCTTTTCCATTTGCCAAAAAAACTGTCTGTTAGTTTTTGTGTGAACTCTTCCAAAATGCTGTATACACGAAATTACTTGGTCTGAAAATGTTTTGTAGAAATTGTTCCTGTGCTGTCCGATATTTCCGTTTGCCAGTGAATGTTTCTACCATTGTGCCGTTAAGATGCATTAAATATTCATATAGTTAATAAGAGCCTTCTCTCTCGCGTCAGATTCTGAAGCGAACTACTCTATCTGATAACTAGGAGCTACCTGCCAGACCGCTGCTACTCAAATACGACTTGGGTTGGGTCAAAAGTAATCATGTCAGGTTGTAACTTGCTTTTCCAGTTATGTCAGCGTTTGAGAGGAAGTCCTGTTAAATCTGCTTATTTCCTCATTGGCAAATCCAAATAATTTTTTAAGGCCACCTGCTCTTTAAATGATTTGATGGTAGCAGTTGAGTAAAATATGCTTGGATGGGATTTAAAAAACCTCAGGCTCGCTGTGGGATTATTTTACTATTGAGAGTACTTTTCAAATCAGTTGCAATTTCCCAGTTTACTTGCCAATGCTCATGGTCATTTGCATCGCCCATTGAATCCAGGCTAAATAAAATGGCATATTTGGAATGTGTTGTATGAAGGTGCCAAATTCTCTTGTGACACATTCAAGACTTAAGAATCTGGTTTTAGAGGAGCAGTTAAGCCCACCAAAGAGTTTGCTGCTGACAGCATAAAAGTTACACCTCGCCGTTTGCAGTCTCTGGATTTGTTTGGCCTCGTCATGCACCTGTATGTACATGAATCGGTAGCCGCCATGCATGCAGTAACTGGCTGACACAAAGCAGGTGCCTCAACATCTCGGGCTTGTCGCGCATACAAGGTCTCAGTCTCGGGCCTTGGATTGGCTAATGGACACCAGTTATGTGTAAAGTTAAGTTCTTAAATAAAGCCCTCTCCAAAGAGTATGGTCTGATGTCCCAATTTTTGAAATGCATCTTATGTTGATGTGAGTGAGACAAAAAAAGGAAATGGTTTATTAATTTGAATAGAAGATGAAAATTCTTCGGTACGGCCACTAATCTGCTGCATGAAAAGACAAAGGGATCGATTCATAGAGCTAAGCAATGAATAGCAAGGCAAATGCCTAAATATGTGATCATAGAACAACTCCACATTTAATAATGCAATCCCCGATATATATGGAGTAGTGGGATTTCAATATACTTTGAGTTTGCACAAGAATGATTGCACTGTTCGAAATAACACATCACAATGTCATGCACTCATAGATTTACACTAGGTTTACACTCTAGACCTCATAGAAGTTTAATTTAGATTTCATGAACATGGGTATCTGAAGGAATAAAATCAAGACCATAGCTGGATATAGTGTTGCTGAAGTATTCAAGCTTTATGGATTAAATCTCTTCATTGATTTATAACGGAGCAAGAAGTATCGACATCAGATAGCATACAGTCCCAACTGATCAAAATTGCATATTACGAAGCACATAAGCACACAGTATTCAATATGGTGGCCGGGGGTGTCAGTTTGATAGCGGTATAATACACAGCAATAAGCTTGCAACCTGTTCGGGTCGGTCACGTAGGGGAACACCCCCCCCCCCTCTGCCATAAGTAATTAATAGTAGATTTATGTGTCCAGTGTGAAATACCAAGATAGAGGCGACTGATGCGCGGCATGCAACGTATGTATAGCCTTGCTCCAATGATGTTAACAATATATACCCACAGTAAACGTTACAAAATGAACACTAATCCCGCCCACAACCTCCCCCCACCCTCTCTCCTTCCAAGGATGCCTATATACATGTGGACCGGCAATATGGAAAACCAGTAATTTTGCAAGATGTTCCCACGCCAGGACCAGCCTTCTCCTATGTAGGTGGGACCAACCTAAGAATACGTAAGTAAGCCTGACATGTCTGTTCTCTGAATTCCTTGAACAAGATGGAGATGAACTGAGCCCATATATTTGTGTAGGTTGCTTGATCAGCGTCAGCTGGCATGGATAAGCGCTCCATGCCTAGCAATGTCCACAGTTGATGGAGCCATTGCCGGTGATCCATGACCCCATCAATCACCCACCGTGCCAGGATAACTGTGTGCTGCGATATTCAAGATTTATGAGAAGTTCTAACATTTGGTTGTTCCATGTGTGTTTTACTGTGCTTTGCAGTATGCAAGCCACAACAGGCAATTGACCCTTCACCAGTTTCTCCTCCTGTTTTTTCTTTAAGTGTGCAAATATACTTTTTTGAATGCTAATTCAGTCAAAATAATTATTTTCTTTTATACAGTAACAGGTTTCTCCTTTACAGGTGAATACAGTAGTGGATATCTTTATCTTGAAGCAATACCAACACACATCTGTTGACCACCACCTGACGGAACATTTGGAGGTATTAATACCACCTTACCCTTCCATACGTAAGGTTTATCATCTGCCCGGCTAGTGGTCACTTGGTTGGTTGGTTGGTTCATGGCCTAAAATCCTGTCTAAACCATGTCCAGTCGTCAATGATCAAGTAGTAATTTGCTAGAGGAAAGCTGCTGCTTTGCTTCCCCACCTTCATCCTGCGCCATGCTGGTTGGATTGTGACCCAAGTTGCTTATACCACCACATATATTTAGGGCTTCATTTTCTTTTGATGCAGGTATGTGCATGATGGTAAAGGAGCCTATTGATTACTAAAGGCTTGCTTTTGGTCCTCTGTTTATTACAATGCCTTTACTCGTTTATATTTTCTGGGATTATTTGATCTCAACTTATTGGGTGCAGTCGGACCACCTAAGGGACCCTTAACGTCTTTAAACTGAATGTTAATTACAAGATCTTCAGGTATTCACATGTTTTGTAATTGATAAATATTGCTTTTACAAAACAGTCTAACTGCCCTAGCCTCCCATTATTCTTCTGTTTTGTCTATTAGTTTACTCAATTTCTCCTGCCACTGCCCTCTTTAACCCAACTGGTTTGTTCCATCTTATTCTCTGCACCTCTTCTACCTTGCATAACTTTCCAACTTTTTTACCTCAGTCTCCTGTGAACCCCCAGCTCCATGCACATTGCATTTATTACCTCCTTTTAGGCACTCCAGACCAACACCTTATTTCTACTCTTCGCTTACAAATCCCTCACCCCTTACAAAGGCTACAGCCTTAATCTATCTTGCCCTCTCCCCTACCTCTGATAATCCATCCCTCCCCATCTGGTATTCCTCCACTCTCTTTTTACAATGGATAACTGATTTCTTTCACACCTTCTAATACTTCTCACATGCTTTCTCTCAATAACAAACCTACACCTCTCTGCCACGCTGACCTAACCCTTTCAAGCTGTATCTTGGAACCTGAAGTTGAGTCTTCTTCCACGACCTCATGTAGGGTCATAGGAGTTCGCAATGACGTACTCTTTTGGCTTCTGATGGACTCAGTAGAACTGTGACGTAAGTTTTAGAGTGTAGTGAAGTAAAGGCAAGTTTAGAATGTTGAGTTCAGGGTTACACGCAGATGAATAAAGACGTGTAATACCAAGTGCCATGTGTAATGTAGTCATTGTCTAGTACTCAGGCTGGGAAGGACGCTACAACTGGCAACAACATAGGAGATAAGTAACCCGAAGATCTGATAGAGACTCCTAGCCGCAGATTCCTTAACGTAGATTTATCCCCAGGCGTGAGACTGGATCCGGAATTTTTTTTGCCACAGCATTGCTGCGCGCCGGGGGGACTGCACCACGTGACATAGTCCGTGTACGTGATGTCAGCGAGGTCACATAAGTCCCACCCCAGCGCACTGACATCAGTTTCCTTCTTTTCCGCGTGCAACGCGGATCTGGATAGAGTTCCCTTGACCTGTTTTAGGTCTTCTTTTAACGCCTTTGCATTGGGGACAGTGTGCAAATGCCTTCGGGTTTCAAGACGTGTTCTTCCTGTACGCGTCCGATGTCGGCGACAGACACTCATCCTATTTGTATGTGGTGTTTGGGCGAGCACCATGATTCTATGGACTGTGACGCTTGTCAACATCTTAAGTGCCGGATGAAATTGCTTTTGGCCCGCTTGTCCAGATCGGTCTCGTCACTGCGTCTGTCCCCTACCTCGGAAGGCTCCAGAAACCGCTGATTCCGGCTGCGGCATCGTCCTTCACCGAGGCCCCATGGGCGTCGCTCGTCAGCTGGTAAGTCCTACAGCTCATCACCGGGGCCTTGTCCTTGTGCTGCAGAGGGCGCGGGCTCCTCTCGGGACGTGCGCCTTCAGCCGTTGCCACCCTATCCGCCGTTTCCTGGCATTGGGGCGACTAGGGCCCAAATGGAGGCCTATGCTACAGCTCTGCAGTCTTCTTTGGGCCCCCCCTCCTCTTCCTGAGAAGTCCACAGATCCCTCGCCATGCGCGGGGCCTTCCGCGGACTCGCCGGCGGCTCCGACCCCAGCGCCGACGAGTTCGGCTTCAGGTTTTGGAGGTGTTGTGTTGTCGAGGTGCGGCCCTACGGGGTTCCCCTCTTCGACCCACGGCGTCTCTGATTTGCCGCCAAACGCCGCCGGTTTCCCTGTGGTGTCGCAGGAGGTTGCTGGGGGTTTGTCCCGGAGTCCCCCTCGGTCCTCTGGGCAGGCAGCTGTCTTACCGGAGGCCGAGCCAACGCCTTTCCGGCACCGACTGCTTTCCTCCCCAGCCCTAGCTGCGCAGTGGGTGGAGGCCGGGACCCGGGACGCCTCCCAGAGTCCCTCTCTGTCCTCTGCGCAGGCGGCTGCCTTGTCGGAGGGCGAACTGGCGGCTTTATCAGCGTCGCTCATTGGCTGCTCTGGATCCGACCCAGCCCCCTTCTCCTGTCAAGCACGTGGTGGTGGAGGTCGACTCTGCACCCCTGGGGGCCACTTCGGTGCCGATCGGTGCCCATGGCAGACTCCTCAGCACCGTCCCGGCGTCGGGTCCTCGCCTCTTCTCCGGATGTTTGTCATCTCCTTGTCTCCTCTTCACCAGAGACTGGACGCCACGTTGTTGCTTTTTCCCTGGCGTCTTCCAGGGCAGATTCTAGGCCGTCTCCACAGACCCCGGACCCTCTCTTCCGCACCTCACGGTTAGTTGCCCCGCAGGCTTCTCAGCCTTCTCCGGAGACCCCTCAGGCCCCTCACTTGTCCATGGGTCTTCCATCCTTCAGGGGCTGGCCGTTTCTTCCTCCAGCTGGGCTCGTGGACGGGCGGCTTAGTTTGCAGCCTTCGCCCACGGAAGAGTTGCTCTCTCCCCCGCGACGCCCTACGGAGGCAAATGTAGCCTTTGTCCTGGCCATTTCCACGGCGATGGCATTTTACAAATGGGTACCCCGGTCAATCCACTCCCTCCGGACCATTTGTTGGAGGTTCTCCACCAGGGCTCTGGTGGAAGGGAGCTGCTGCTTCCATTTGAAGCTTCGCTCCACAACTCTCTTCTGTCCGCCTGGGGGCGCCCTGCTACGGGAGCGCCGGTGCCTCAACCGCTCCTCTACCGCCACCGTCCTGCTCCACACGATCCAGTCTGCCTTTTTTTTTACCCTTCGGCCCAGGGCCGGTCCTTCGGCCCAGGGCCCGGTCCTGCTTTTCCTTCCTTGCCTTCAGTGGTGCTCCCTCTGTCACGGGAGGCCTGGTGGTTGGACTCCTGGGGGCGTAACATCTTCGCTTCCACTAGTGCTGCTTTGCACGTGCTCAACACACTTTGTGTGTTGGCCAGGGCTACCTCTGGACTTTGGGATTCCACGGAGTCCCTTCTGTCTCGCTCCTCCCATGAAGATGTCTGCGCTGACCTGCGGAGTGGTGTGGCTCACTGGTTAGAGGCAGCAGACCCGGAAGCAGAGAACGGCCTGGGACCAGGGTTCAATTCCCGACGCGGCAGGGTCGTGGACCAGGGTCAGCGGACTCGATAATTCTCACCTCGGTGCCTACTCTAACCAGGGATCACACTCGGCAACTCTGGGCATTAGCTTGCCTCATCTCTACAACGGCCCCCCACATTCGCCGGGGATGCCTGGTTTCACCTTGGAGATACCCAGTAGGGACCATCTCACAGGGATAGCCAGGACGGGTTCCCCAGCAGTCTACAGCGCCACGACGCCTCAGGGCAGCAGTGCGCTTTACAAGACACACACATACATACATACATACATACCATGTGCTAGATGGTTAGGAGTTGGCAGCGTTTATTCTCAGTTTGGCCTTGGATGTTTCTGATTCTCTTGGCCATGCTATGGCAAGTTCTGTGGCTCTCCACCGCCATGCTTGGTTGCGGGATGACATCTTTATGGAGAATATTAGGGAACGTCTTGTTGACCTGCCGTTTGATGGGATTCTTTTATTTAACACCCATGCAGACTCCGCCATTCAACGACTCCTTGCGGGGCTCCGTCCTCCTCCCCCTCTATAAGCTTCCACTTGTCGGTCCTCAGGTGCCTTATGGGAGACGTTTATCCCACCTTTCTCTTTGGGGCTAGTGTTTAGGTTGGCCCGTCTGTGTATTCTATTTGATTTGGAATATCTTCAGGGACCTTACGTTGGCTCCCCTGTACTGTTGGCTGCTGGTACAGCCCTTTAGCTTGTTTGTGTGTTTTGTCAGTTAGTTAAGCTGTATAGGTCTTCAGGTTGGACCTTCTGTGTACATTTTGGCTGATCGGTAAGCTACCTGCGGTGCTACCCACAGGTCCTTTATGTTCTTGACCACTACTGCGGGTTTTTTTCCCTAAGAGGTGTTCCCATGTTTTGTTTTGGGACGTGTCATACCCTAGGTGGGGTACTTGTAGCTATTGTATACCTCTGCCCTAATCTGCGGTGGTGTGGATACCTTCTTGGGTTCCTCGCCTTTCCTGGCGTCGCTGTATACTGCTTGACGTGGTCTTTTTTCTTCCGCCTTAGCGCAACTTGCCCTGCTCCAGGCTCTGTCCTGCTCAATATCCGGTGGTGTTCCTATCCGTTGTCTACCGGGCTTTACTTTCGTACCTTTTATCCCTCTTCAACCACTGGATCACCGGACCGACTTGGATCATACCGTCTAAGGCGTTGTCATGGTGCTTCCACCTTGTTATCCGGCGTTTCGGCCTGGTCCTCTGCCATGTGTTCCGGGTTGTTAGGATGCTCCTGGTGTTCTCCTGTGTTCTGGTTGAGGGCTCTAGGTCTGTACTGCATATTTTTCCTCTTTATCTTCTGGCCGGTCCCACTTCTTTTCGTGGGTTGGGTTGTGCCACTGGGACGGTCCTTCTCTGGGGCTTGTTCTGGGGTTCCCTTGCCTCTGCCTTAGTCTTGCGCTTGGCTTGCTCTGAGCACACTACTTCATAATATTTACTGGCTGCGCACGCCCGGTCGTTCTGGTCCACCTCCGTGGGGTTCGGCGTGTGCCTGTGTGCTCCTGCCCCTTGTTCTGCCGGGGCTTTGCTCAACTGTCTTCTTCTCACGTCTGCGCTTTTTGGCTGGGGGCTGTTCCTGAATTGTCTGCTGCCTCGGGGCTGATGCCAGTTCGGCTGTCCCCTTCGCTGTGTGTGTTTTCCTGTGACGGGCTCTGCCGTCGTTTCCACCTCTTCTTCTTGGATTTTGAGGTGGTTCTTTTCTTCCTTTGGTCCTCTCTTGGTGCTGTCTGTCCCTCCGGGGTTTCTGGCGGATGCCCCTTGCCCCTCGGGTAGGCTTGTGGTAACCTGGCCTTCCCCTCTCCTTGTTCTTGCTTACTTCTCCTTGTTGGGGACTGGACTGTTCCCTCTCCCCATGACACATTGCCAGTTGGGGCCTTGGCTCTTCCAAGCTGGTAAGATTCTCTCGTAGACCCTCCTCTCTGGGTATGGCTAGGGTATCTGTTCTACGGTAAGGAATCTGCAGCTAGTAGTCTCTATCAGACGTACAAGTCCCTTACCTTCGGAACGATGTATCTGGTGGAGACGATTCTAGCCGCAGATTCCTTCACGGCCCGCCCGTCCTCCCCGGCCCGCCCGTCCTCCCCGTTCTGCGAGTACCTTCAGCTTGGTCTTCTGCACTCGCCTCCCTCCGGGTGGCCTGTCTTCTGCGAGTGCCCTTTTTCACTTCCTCCCTGGCAGGTTGCTTCATTCTGTTTATTTGTTCCTTTTCCTTTTTAAGTAATTGGAAGGTAGGTTCATGTGTACTTTTGCATCCCTACACCTTGGTTATTTCAGTGTGGGGCTTACTCCTATTCTTATCTCTTTTTTATTGCTTGGGGTTTTTGGATCTTCTGGGTTGGGGTCTCTTGGCTGTGCCTCAACCCCTTAGCTCTTGCAGGGGATACAACACTCTTTGATGGTGTTGTCTTGGAGTAACTTGTCGTTACTCATCTGTTCCAGGCTTGTGGCTCCTTCACTGTTATAAATTGTGCCCCAGATTGTTTTTTTCCGCCATTGGGTTCGGATGTATATTCGACATCTCCAGTTCGGAATCGATATAGACTTTTCTTAAGGCCCAAAGTCCTTTCTTATACCGTTGGTATTGTTTTGCGCTCGGTGCCCAGCTCTGTTCCGGCTCAGTTCCCGAGTCGGACGTCCAGAGGACACGCGTGACTCTTCGGTGCTCGAGGCCCAGTCGACAAAGCAAGACTTTCGACGACCCATCATGGAACGGAGTCCGTTCAAGAAATGTCCCGTGTGCGGATCTAAGTACCCACACATCGACGTCCACCCGGTGTGCAACAAGTGCCTGTCGCCGGACCACGATGAAGCCAACTGTATGGCTTGTTCCAGGTTTCGATCGAAGAAGACGATTACACTTCGGCGCGTGGCGCGCCAGGAGGCCCGGCAATCGGCCCCGGCACCGGTGGACATCTTCGACAGAGAAGAAGCAGACGAACAGGAAGTTCATATGCAGATTTCCCCTCCGGCAGAGGAGATCGACTACGAATACGACGCGGACGTCGAAGTGGTCGAGGACGAAGTCGTCGACGATGTAGGAGACGACAATGAGGCCTACGGGGCCACGGAAGATAGCTCATGTGAAGAGCTAAGCCCCGAACGAACAATTACTAAGGCTCAGGTCGAGGGATCGCCACACGGCCTTACCCAAGACCTTCCACCCGAATCCACGGCCTCGCCTACGGGCCCGGCTACGGACACTTCTGCGGAGCCTACCTTGGCCAAACCGAAACCTTCGGTGTCGACGAAAACGAAACCAATACAGACGCCATCGAAACAAAAGACGTCTGTCCCTACGGCCGCCTCCTTGTCTTCAGACACGTCGGGGCAGCCGAAACCGAAAAAGGCCGTCGAACCGGGGAAGTCGACCAAGGGCGCCGAGCCAAAGTCGGTCAAGGGCGCCGAGTCGAAGTCGGTTAAGAGCGTCGAGCCAAAATCGGCGAAAGGCGTCGAATCGAAGACTGGGGCCCCGCACCCAGTGCTCAAGTCCACCGACAAGACAACGTTGGCGCAGAAGGCCGTCGGCGCCGAAGGAGGGCACAGTGTGCCGAAGAGGGCCGATCCTGTGCCTTGGCCGGATAAGAAAAAGGCATCGACGCTCGAGTCTTTACTCGCAGGTGGTCCGAAGAAGTCGGTCGGGTCGACGAAACCGTCCGCTTCCTTTACGAAGCAGGTGTCGTACTCTCTACAACGCATCAGGAACAAAGCTTCCGCGGCTGCACTGAAGGATGCTTCCACCGCGAGGCCGGCTGCCACGACGCCAAAGTCTTCGACGCCACTCCTGTTTACGTTGCCGCCGAAGGTTGCACCAAATGCCTTCGCACCACGGTCGGTCACCGAACCTCGACAGCCCTCGGTGGAGGAGCAGTCGGAAAACTTTATCGACGCCGACACCGGGAAACTGACCCTCTACAAGAGGAAAATCACGGCAACCCAGCCTTTGGAGTCCTACACCATTCCTTTGAAGCGCAAGAAGCCTGCTGTGGACTCCCCTGTTCTGGTGGAGACTCTTGTTCCACGGACTCCATGAGTGGCCACACCCTCACCCACTTATTCTGATGTGGAGGGTGGAGAAGGTGAGGACGAGGAGTATAACTTTCCTGCCAACACTGATCCTGAGGATCACCAAGACTCATGGGCAGATGCGGGGGACCCAGGGGATCCGCAGAATGCCCAGGACCCTCAGGTGTACAATGTCAAGACCTCTCTTACTGAGGATTCGGCGGCTTTTAATGCTTTAATTGAAAGGGCGGCTAAAAACCACGGCGTCCAGCTGCATGCTGACCCTATCGAAGTGGACTTCCTCTTTGATACCTTTTCCACAGCAGAAAAGACTGTCAAGACACACCCCACGCGGAAAGGGGTTCTCAAACATGCTACGGACATTTTTAAGGAACCCACACGGGCCAGGGTGATCAACCCTAGGATTGAAAAGAAATATAGGCCGGCACCTGGCGACCCCACCTACATCAAGGGCCAGTTGCCATTGGACTCTCTGGTCGTTTCTAATGCCCGGAAGAGGGCGAACTCGCAGACCACTGGTGATGCTCCTCCCCCTGACAAGGAATCGAAAGTGCTGGAGGCATCAGGGAAGAGGGTGGCGGCTCAAGCGGCCAATGTCTGGCGTATCTCTAACACTCGAGCACTACTGGCCAGATATGACAGGGCACACTATGACACACTAGAGACCCTGTTGTAACATCTTCCAGATCAGTATAAGTAGGCAGCGGAGATGCTTATTCAGGAAGGGAAGCTTATCTCCAACGCTTCGATTAAGTGTGCACTGGACGTGGCGGACACCGCGGCCAGAGCCATTAACACCAGTGTCATGTTGAGACGCCAGGCCTGGCTCAGAATCTCCGGTTTCAAGCCGGAGATACAGACCACCATCCTCAATCAGCCAGTAAACCCAGATAGGTTGTTTGGTCCTGAAGTGGATACCACCTTAGAAAAGATAAAAAAGGATACTGAAACTGCAAAATCCATGGGGGCTCTCCAGTCCCAGCAGTTTCGGGGCAGCACTTTTAGTCGCTCAGGCAATAGAGGTGTTTCCAGAGGCCAGATTTCCCAGCAAACGCAATACAATAAAGGTGGGGCGCAGTCCTCGTACACCAAGCAGAGTAGAGGCAGCTATCGGGGCAACAGCACCAAGGGCAGAGGTCGGGGAAACAACAACTCCCGCTCCTCTGCCACCAACAAACAGTGACGCCCTGTCACTGCCCCCCGACCATACTACACCTGTCGGGGGGAGACTCCAGCAGTTCCTGCCTGTCTGGAAATCTATCACCACAGACAGGTGGGTCAGGAAACTTATCCAGTTCGGTTATTGTCTGGAGTTAACATCCACTCCACCCAACATGCCACCAAAACATCGTCCTATGTCCACAGAGCATTTGCACTTATTGCAGCAGGAGGTACTCGTCATGCTGCAAAAAGGGGCAATCGAGCTCGTACCAGTGGAGGAAGAAGGCACGGGAGTGCACTCCCTGTACTTCTTAATCCCAAAAAAGGACGGGTCCCTCAGACCCATACTGGACCTCAGACCCATACTGGACCTCAGACCCCTGAATCAGTACATTCTATCAGAACACTTCCATATGCTCACACTGCATCAGGTTCTCCCGTTGCTCAATCAGGGAGACTTCCTCGCAACCGTAGATCTCAAGGATGCCTATTTCCACATTCCAAGGCATCCATCACACAGGAAACACCTCAGGTTCACTATTCAGGATCGGCATTATCAATTCAAGGTCCTGCCTTTCGGGGTGACCACGGCGCCCAGAGTGTTCACAAAATGTCTGGCGACAGTAGCTGCGCACCTCAGGAGGCAGAACGTTCACGTTTACCCTTATCTGGACGACTGGCTTGTCCAAGCAAAGTCGGCCCAGGAGTGCGCTGCCAACATGTCCCACACCATTCACCTTCCTCACGATCTGGGATTCTCACTCAATTATCCCAAGTCGCACCTTCAGCCAGCCCATGTGCGGCAATATGTTATGTTATAAAGGGATCTTCTATAGCGCACGGCTACTCCGTGGAGTGTCCCGGCGCTTTGGCAAAGAGAGCTAAGAGGGAAGTACACAACACAGCGCCCACCGCAGGCCGGCACAGAGTTACTGGGAGAAGAGCCAGGTCTTCAATTCCTTACTAAAAGAAAGCAGACTAGTGGCTGTTCTCAAGGAAAAGGGGAGCTCGTTCCAGCATCGAGGTGCCAGGTACCGGAAAGAACGACCTCCAGTGTGAGCGCGTCTGATGGTGGGAACGACGGCTTTGGCCTGCAGAGCGGACCGGAATATCTGGGTGCGTCGATCGATACTCTGGCAGCCACAGCTCAGACAAATTCTGTGAGGATCGACAGCATTCAGGCACTGATCCAGAAGTTCAGACCGCAACACTCACTTCCAGCAAGAGTGTTCATGCAGTTGATAGGCAAGATGGCCTCCTGCATCTTCATAGTTCCGCACGCGAGGCTACATATGCGTCCGCTCCAGGAATGCTTAGCTCATCAGTGGACGCAGGCTCAAGGACAGTTGAACGACCTAGTGTTGGTGACCGGTCGGGCATACAGCTCTCTGCATTGGTGGAATCCACACAACCTTTGCAAGGGCCGACCGTTCCAGGAGCCTGTGCCACAGATTATCCTGACGACGGACACATCTCTCCAGGGATGGGGAGCTCATGTACTCCATTACACAGTGCAGGGACTATGGACAACGCAGCAAAGGAAGATGCACATCAACTACCTAGAACTGATGGCAATCTTCATGGCATTGAAGTCCTTCAAAGTACATCTGTGCAACAAAGTCGTGTTGATCCGGACGGACAACATGACGGCCATGTACTACATCCAAAAGCAGGGAGGTACACACTCTCCGCAGTTGTCTCATCTGGCTCAGAGCATGTGGAAGTGGGCCATTCAGAGGAACATCTTCCTCATGGCGGAACACCTCCCGGGCAAGGACAATCAGATGGCGGATCGGCTCAGCAGGTACAGCCACCAAATGCACTAGTGGGAGATGCATCCATCAGTACTCCGCCCGTACTTCCAGCAGTGGGGTCATCCAGAGATAGACCTGTTTGCCACAAGGGAAAACGCAAAATGCCAAAGCTTTGCCGCCAGGTTCCCTCACCCACAGTCGCAGGGCAATGCGATATGGATGAACTGGTCAGGCAGATTTGCGTATGCTTTTCCCCCAGCGCCTCTCATACCGCTGGTGGCACGAAAGCTAAGGCAACACTCGATGACGCTCATCCTGGTTGCTCCAACGTGGGCACGCCAACCATGGTACACCACGTTTCTAGACCTCTCCGTGGTACCGCATCAAAGGCTGCACCTCACACCCCGGCTTTTGACGCAGAACCGTGGCGACATTCAGCATCCGGATCCGCAACAGCTCAACCTGGCGATCTGGCTCCTGAAGTCTTAAAGAGTTTCGCTACCTTAACTTGCCTCCTGACTGAATGGATATCATACGGGCAGCAAGAAAGCCCACCACCAGAGCTTGCTATGCAGCAAAATGGAAGCGGTTTGTCATTTACTGTAATGAGCACGACATCAACCCGCTAGATGCATCCACTCCCAACATCATCTGTTATTTGTTACATCTTTACAAATTCAATCTAGCATATGCTTCCATTCGGATACACTTATCCGCCATAGCAGCTTATCTCCAAAACAGGCCGCATCTCTCCGTTTTCAGGGTTCCTGCCATTAAAGCCTTCCTAGAAGGGCTGAAGCGGGTCATCCCTCCCAGGACCCCGCCAGCTCCTGTATGGAACCTCAATGTGGTCCTCACCAGGTTGATGGGCCCACCTTTTGAGCCTCTACATTCCTGTGAGATTCAGTTCTTAACGTGGAAAGTGGCTTTTCTCATTGCCATTACGTCTCTACGACGTGTAAGTGAGCTACAGGCGCTCACTGTACAAGAGCCATTCATTCAAATTCACTCCAACAGGGTGGTGCTGCGCACTAACCCTAAATTTCTTCCTAAAGTGGTTTCGCAGTTCCATGTCAATCAGACCATTGAGCTGCCCGCCTTCTTTCCAAACCCAGAGACAGTAGCTGAAAGAATGCTCCACACTCTTGACGTCAAAAGAGCTTTGATGTATTACATTGATAGGACCAAAGATTTTAGGAAGACGAAACAACTCTTTGTTGCCTTTTCAGCCCAGCACAAAGGCAACCCCATTTCCAAAGCAGGTATAGCTATCACAAGGCTAAGCGCACTTTAACGGCCCCCCCCAGAGCCCACTCCACCCGTAAGCTGGGGGCCTCCATGGCTTTCCTTGGTAATATCCCTTTGGAAGACATTTGTAGAGCAGCCATATGGTCTACACCACACACATTTACTAAACACTACTGTGTAGATGTGCACTCCAAGCAGCTGTAGGGCAGGCTGTTCTTAGGACACTTTTTCAAACGTCTGCAGCTGGCACAGGCGGCCGCCGTTAATGGAGGGACTGCTATTTATTCTATGCTATAGATATGAATTCAGCAGCCCACATGCCTCGAACTGAATATTCTACTTACCAGTATGCATCTGTTCTTGGCATGTAGGGCTGCTGACATTCATATCGCCCGCCCTCCTCCCCGGCGCCTGTAGCGGCTGCAGAATTTACACTTACTCTTAGCATGGCCATCGCTCACACAGTTACACTCCATCTTCGCCACAATGGCTAAAAACAATCTGGGGATGGAGTGGATGCCCATGCGCACTGTAGTCCAGGGGAGGAGCCACCTATCTCGTGATACTTCGAAGACTCTTCCAGGACAACAATGTGCAATCATCCGGACCCAACACTAGGTGGCGATCTATGCTATAGATATGAATGTCAGCAGCCCTACATGCCAAGAACAGATGCATACTGGTAAGTAGCATATTCATTGCAGGCTTTCTGTTGTCTGCCATGACATTTTCCATATGTTTTTTCTGCTCTTTTCACTTCTTTGACCTTCAGTGACACAGTGCCTGGCACTGTCCCTAATGGTGTTGTTCCTCACCATTTGCTTCTTCCCTTTCTGTTTCACAGATTTTTTTCACACACTGTTCCCGTACTCTCACACTTTTGTTTGTGATGGCTCTGCGTTATGCACGGAAAAGTTCTCAGAAGAAAACTGATGTCAGCGCGCTGGGGTGGGACTTATGTGACCTCGCTGACGTCACGTACACGAACGTATTCAGGGCAGAGTCACATGGTGCCGTCCCCCGGACGCGCAGAGATGCTGTGGCAAAAAAAATACTGGATCCAGTCTCACACCTGGGGATATTTCTACGTTGAGGAATCTGCGGCTAGAATTGTCTCTACCAGATACATCGTTACCGAAGGTACGTAACTTGTACATCAACAGTGCTCTCCCGTAGAGTTTACTGTGGTCCAGCAAACTGCTAGTGTGTGGCACATGTGCCTCAGTCAAAGTGAAGAATCAACATTTGGCATATGTGGTGTCAAAGCGCAACTCCAGCCATTGTGACGTATTTGAAGATAACTAAAGCTTCATTGAGACGTCTACACATCGTTAGCCAGAATCCTGCTGGTAAGGCCCTAATGAGTGATATAGCACTAATACGCAACCTCATGGTATGCTTTATACTGAGTGATAACAAAGGCGGATACAATCCGGTTTTGAAAGAACAGTACATTGCGAGATAACGCTGCGATCAGAAGCGCTGCGAGGCAGAGATCAACCAGGTGTCAGTGCAAAGAGACTCCTAAAAGCAAAGCAATTCAGACACAGGAAATGGTCATCTGCTTACCACACCAATTAAAGAGAGTCATCATACCACAGCTTTCGTTGGGTTGAAGTGACCCAAGAAGTGCTGAGGGTTGTGCTAATGAAGCCCTCCATACCCGAAGCAGCATGCCACCAAAGCTACTGCGTGGCAGCTCAGAACAACTCCAACGGTCTCCAGAAAAGTGATGGGCTCCAATGGAGACCAAGAGGAAGGTCACGGTTCCACATACTCTCCAAGATGACCCAAAGGCCAGCTCAGGACAAAGTCTTAGGGATTGCATGGATGAAGCGGGTCGTAGCATACAGTGCCAGAGAGAACTCCACTCTGTCAGCCAATCCCATAAATAGTTAAAATTTCTCTGCCTTCCTGAAAGCACCACCATTCGATACCACCAAAAAGCAGAATATTGTCGACAGATGGACTGCTTAGATAGAGACATATGATGATTCCTTGTTGTGTAGAAGAAACAGATAAGAAAATCAACAGTAAGATTCTTAAGGTATTTGTTAAAGGTGTAAAAGAAGTCATAAAGAGTGCTGTAGTGTAGTTCCTATATTCCCAATAGGCTCTGCGCATTGGAATAATATCTTCAGTAGTATAGACGTAGGACAGAGGTTAACTAGGTCTTCTACTGACTATATTAGACTTAAGTTTTGTGTGCCAGCTAGCTCAGAGTTCACTAGAAACTTTCTCGAATAGGCGAGGAGGATTTTAACCTCCCTGGATAGACAAGAAGGGATTTAGTTTCTGACAACCATAGAACATGACAACTTTGCTCTCCCTAATCAAGAGTATATCTCTAGAGTCGTGTGAAAACAAAAGACAGCTATTTTACTCAGTCAATACGTGCATACTTAGTTTCACCAGATAGTAGAGAAAAGAAGAGACGGGCGTTTTCAATAAAAGGTGTTATTTATTGATCAGTCTCTTTTCTCATACAAGAGAAATGAATCGCTACAATTGCAATACTTAGGGTTAAGTAGAATGCATATAGTAAAAGCAGGATTATAAAATAATACTGTAAAAGCATTGATATGGTTTCTTAGCCATATGATACTTTAAAATGGATAAAAGATATACATACATATATACATTGACTAATCGTACTCAACTGGTGCTTCTAATTAAGCCTACCCCGGTGTACCTGACCTAAGCCTAATACATGGGAAGGAGTAAGTAAGTAGCAGTTTAAGTTAAGTTTGTTTTGCCAAGAATCTGACTCAAGAATTCTCTGTAAGGGTTTAGTCAGTTCAGTACCTGGGATTTGGAGGGCTGGTATCTCTTTCTCAGGACTCGGTATCCCAGTCACCCGCGAAGGTGGGCTGGAAACGCTGGAGGCTGGATTTCTCGGCAAGAGAAAAGACAGCGTCTTCCTCAGCGCGTCAAAAGGGGAGGGGCAGCGTCCGTGGGCTCTCGCATCAGCTGGGCTCTCCGGCAAGTAGTCGCTGCTCCAGGTTCATCACCACCGTGTCTTTGCTTAGGGCAACGTTGGTATATTTATACCTGAGAGGTGCTGGGTTTGACGTAAGGATGGACATAAGACGTCAATAAAGATGTCACTAAGAACTGATCGTTCTTGCAGTGCTTTACAGGAGTTCTCGGACTAAATCAAAACATAGCAGGCGGGGATTTCCCAGGTTGCTCGAGGCTTGGATTTGTTTAAGAACTCGGTGTGCTTTCTAGGGGGCTGGAGGAATAGTGCTTGCTTAATGTGACAGCATGCGCTATGACTAATTTATGAAACGGGTTTCTGTGCCGTTGTAGGGATATTAGTGATTTATAACTGGACAAGGGTCAGGAATAGGAGTATCGATACAGGTCCCTAGATAAACATACTACAGTGCCGCAAGCTGATGAAGTTACATACTGCCAAATCAAAGAAGTCTGGAATTCCAAGTTCAATCCTATAGCAAATGTAGATTTCGAAAGGTACATTTTCAGCCAAAACAACAAAAAGTTGGTGAAACCATTGACGAATATGTTGAGAGACTGGATGTGCTCATCAAACACTAAGTTCAATTAATTGACTGATGAGGAAGCTATACGTCTTAGGGTTATTGACGTATGACTGTCAGATTCAATCAGACAATGAATGCTGAGAGAAACTTAGTCTGGGGCGAGTTATCATGGTTGCCAGAGCTGACGAGTGGGCCAACCGACAAGCTGCTGGCATGAAGGCTGGGGGTGCCCAAAGTGAGTCAGCCATGAAAAGTAACCAAAAGCACAAGACTGAAGGACATAGAGTGATGTCTCCACAGAAAAAGAAGTGCTTCAGGTGTGGATTTTGATTTCCACACAAAGGTAAATGTGCCGCCTTTGGACGGATGTGCAAAGGCTGTGAGAAGGTGAACAATTTTGTAATGGTCTGCAAGGCAAAGGAAAAAGTACGTGCATCACGGTGGAAAGACAAAATGGCCACACAAATGTTCCAGAAGCGACCTTCGACGCACACCCACAAGGCCACATGACAAGACCAGTTGTGCCAAATCGACATCAAACGAAGTTGATCATCCTCTAACCCATTGTCAAAAAGTTCTTCAGCATTGATCCAGCGCTCTGGTCTCACTTTCTTAACATTGGCCCTCTGATGGACCTTTTTCCCCCGACTGAGAGGTGATGGGATTTAACATTATATCAATCAAAGTTCAATTAACAGTGTAACCCATTTGGCTACACAATAACAACCAGGAATCTGTAACTAAGGTTAGGAAGGTTTATTACAAATTAGCAATCAAGTTAAGGTACACGACTCGTAGCACCATGATATATTTATGTGTTTAATAAGCTTCATTAGCATCAAAGTTTGCAAATGATAAAGCACAATTATTACGTATGAAATACGAAATTGTTAGAATAATAACAATGCAGTAGAAAATAAAGCTCTTTACAATTTTTAACAGTAAATATGGGAAGGGGAGGATAGGAAGAGAAATAAAATAAATTGTACCTCATACAACTGAGGGTCGACTGACATTGCATAATACTATAAAACAACTTAAATGGTTTAATTACCTAGAAGATGCATATAGAGGCAAAAACTAATGAAAGAGAGCAGGGAGAGAACAATTCATGGAGGTTTAAAGGTTTCGGAGCAATTGCGAAGCTCCTGTCGTTTTGCAACCTTATTCAAATAGGAAGTTAATTGTACCCAAAATAAGTCTCTGTTTACATGAAGAAGCAAATGCAACATCTAACCTATGATAATGACAAACATTATTCCACCAAGCTTTGACATCTTAGAGGAACATTTCTAATTTAATGTAATTTGTTGAAAAGCTAAAGCTAACATAAGGTCAAATAAACCATATTTACAAGAAATTAATTCCAAAGTATCAGATAAACTACAGAGAAAAAGTAATACATTGGACATGGGACATTGTAAATTGAAAATGAGCAAAATAGGGATCAAACCGTTTTTTCGAATGGAGGTGATAGGCGGGCAAGTAAAAAGAAGATGCAACAAATCCGCAAAAAGATGGCCACAAGACCAAAACAATGAGTTATTTGTACGTTTAAAAGTGGCAGTAGATAGCGGTGTGTGGTATAATCTATGATATAAAAAGAACAGGGTTTGAGTAGTGGATGCAGATCTAGAGATTTATAATGATCTAGTCCAAATCTTGTCCCAGAGACCAATGCTCCAAACATATCCAAATCAGCATCCCAAGCAAGTTCCAGTTTAGTTTTAACGCGCTTAGGATTTAGGGCTGACAGATAATTTAAATCAAAGCAGCTTTTGGGAAGAGAGTATCTTGAGAAGGGAATCATCCATGGGGATATCGATATAAGCAAACATCCAGAATTACCTCCTTGAGAATTGAGTACTTATAAAAAAAAAAAAAAAAAAGAACGAGGAAAATTTTAAGTAGCCTGAAATTGAGGGAAAGAACAAGGAATCATACCATGAAACAAATCATGAACCCAAATTATGCCCTTATTATTACTAATGATAAGACGATTGTACCATAGGGGAAATTGGAGAAAATCATCTGTAGAAAGAACTCTTGGGTGATAGTGGGGTCGCAACAAAGAGCAGGTATGTTTAAATAGTCTGAGAGGGGTAACTAGTCTTTGAGGAAAAAGCAAGAACTTCTTTCACAGAAAATGGTGTAAATAATGGTCAATAATACACCATAAAGGTAAAAAAAAGAGGAGGAATCAGAAAGGAAGCCTGCCGAAAACAAAAACCTTGATGATAAAGTTGAAAGTCAGGAAAATGCACACCTCCAGTGGATTTAGATTTTCTAAGATGTGCTAGGGAAGTTTTTCAACTCTATTGAATCCTTCCTTCATATTGATTGTAATTGTATCTGAAATGGAATTAGTAAACCATATACCTATTCATTTAATTGTAGTGTTGTGTGGCGTTTTAGGCTCCAAGTGAATTTTCCCGATTCATGCCCTTATATAGGTACAATTCACATTGCCCTAATATAGGCATAGAAATTAAGCCCTTATTTAGACATAACCCATGCAGACCAGATACAGGCATGGCTACTTCCACGTGTACCAAACGTCACAACGATTTCTTGGAAAATCGGCTTAAGCAGTCAGGGACCTTCCCTTGCTCGAATATTGATTAGTCCAAGAACTCATGTACTTTGCAAAAAACGACTATTCCCTAGGGTTTCTTTCCTGACATTATTATGCCCGACTTTACGTCAAACTAGACACCTTCGGCTACGGAGCCGGTTGTGTTTGGAAGTGTCTATGCCCCTCCACCTCTGCAATGGTCTCTGGCTGAACGGCTGTTTGCGGTATGGGCAGAGGTCCCGGAGTCCCTGGCTGTGCTTGGTGGAGATTGGAATGACGTGCTAGATGCGACTGTGGACCGTCATCGGTTACGGGGGGCGCCTGCGGTGGCCGCCCCCTCTCGATTGCGTGCGATGGTGGATGGCCTGGGCTGGGTTGATGCTTGGCGACATCTGCATGCTGAGGCCAGAGAGTATACGTATGTTTCGGCAGTACATGGCTCCTTTTCACGGCTGGATTGTGTGTTTGTGCCCGGTGGGTACCTGAGCAGAGTACAAGGGGCGGCCATTCTGCCTCGTGGGTTGTCCGACCACTCCCCAGTGGCTGTGGATGTTGAATTGTGCAGGCGGAGGCAACCGTTCCGGTGGCGAATGTCCCCATGGCATCTCCAGCAAGCTGACTATGTCCATCATATGAGAGAGGCGATAGCCCACTATTGGCAGGAAAACCTCGGCGGGGACACGGAGGTGACATTAGCTTGGGAAGCTATGAAGCCCACGCTTCGTGGGGTAGACATAGCGTGGTGCGCGGCGGCTCGCCGCCGACGCAGGGAGGACATAGTTGCGGCGGCGGCGCGTGTAGGGGTCCTCGAGAGGCGGTGCCAAGGGGAGGGAGGTGGCGAAGCTGTGCGGTTACTCCTGCAGGCGCAACAGACCTATGCATATGTATTGCTTGATGAAGCTCGACGGGCATGGCTCGCCACCCGCAGTAGGATTTATCAATGGGGGGACAAGTCGTGCACTATGCTCCATCGACTGTGTCAGAATACCATGCAGCCGATTACGCTGCCTGGACTCACGGATGATGCTGGAGTTACTATGACGGATCCGGTAGAACTGGCGGCTAGCTTCTCGCGATACTACGCTGAACTTTATGCGCCGCAGGACTGCCTCCCAGCAGAAGCAGCGGACAAGTTTATTGCCGACCTGCCCCGAGGGCTGTCTCTGACGAGGCGCGGGCGATCTTGGACCTTCCTATTACAGGGGAGGAGTTGGGAGACGCACTGGCGCAACTTAACACGCGAAAGGCGCCCGGGCCGAGTGGCTTCCCGTGCGAATTCTACAAGAAGTTCCAGCTCCAACTGGGGACTCACTACAGGGCGGTCCTGGAGGCTGCATGCGAGTCGGGTCGGTTGCCCGCTGATTGGCGACATGCTGAGGTGGTGGTATTCCAGAAACCGGGTAGGCCGCCTGCTAAGCACGACTCGTATCACCCCATATCGCTGCTTAACATAGAGGCAAAACTACTGGCAAAAGTGCTGGCGAACCGGCTTCTCCCCTATGTAGCGGATCTAGTTCATCCGGACCAGGCAGGCTTTATGCAACACAGGGCGACGCGACACAATGTTCGACGGGCACAGACAGCCATAGATGCGATGGGGCCACGGGTGAGCGGGCGGCCCTGTTTCTAGCAGATATAGATAGGGCGTTCGACTCTGAGTTGGGCCTACTTGTTTGCGCTCCTGCCTCACCTTAATTTGGGCCCAGTCTTTATCTCATATGTTCGGCTGCTCTACACTGACATCACGGCAGCTGTGCGGGTCTCGGGTGCTGTTTCCGCGCGGTTTCCAATCGGTCGGGGGACCCGTCAGGGCTGCCCACTGTCGCCTTACCTGTTTGCGCTAGCTATGGAACCCCTTGCCTCCTGGGTTCGCATTGATGCGCAGTTGCAAGGTTTCAGATGGGACGGGGGACGCACTGATAGGATTGCGCTGTATGCGGACGACGTCCTATTCTTCCTTACAGACCTGGATAGGTCAGGCCCGCGGGTATTAGAAATTATGCGCATCTTCGGAGAAGTCTCGGGTCTGTACCTTAACCCGCGTAAGTCCACCCTATGGGTATTGGGCGATGGAGCGCATGCGGGCCACTGGGCATCGGCCCTGAAGGTGGCGGTTGGAGGCATGTTGTACCTGGGTGTGTTCTTGTCCGAATCTGCGTCGATTTCTTGGGAGCGAAATATGGTGCCGGTCTGGGATAAAGTTCAGTCGAACCTTAAAACGTGGGCGCAGATGCCCCTTACTATCTTTGGCATGTCTGCGATATTCAAGATGGTTGCACTTCCGCGCCTATTGTATCAGCTACAGAATCACCCACATCCGATTGCACCCCAGTGGTTTCGGCAGGGTAACTCGGCATTGGGACGCTTCTTATGGGCTGGGGGCGCCGCCAGAGTGGCGCTGCGTACGTGTTTTCTGTCCACCTACTGTGGCGGGCTTGCAACATCGGACGTACTGTCCTACTACCAGGCCTCCCACTTGTTGGTCCTAAACGAATGGTGGTACGGAGATAGAGGGGACCCAGCATACGCCTTGGAGCGCCTGCTGATGGGAGACCACGCTTTGCATACGATTCTCTACTCGGCCAGACTGCGGCGGCGGCTGCCCCGTGACACACAGGTGGTATTTACGATATGGCGACAAGCGCTGCGCCGCATGGGGTGGTGGGGCAGACTGACGGCCGAGACCCCACTGTGGCATAATGGGCAACTCCCCGCATTGGCCACGCTGTCGGGGTTTGACGGATGGGATTCAATTGTGATCTCATCGCTAGGACATGTTGTGTCCGGCACAACACTCAAGTCGTTTCAAGAGCTCAGAGTTTAGTTTCATATGCCCAACACCCAATTTTTTAAATACCTTCAGCTCCGCCACGCGCTTGGACCTTGCTTGGTGGGCTTGGAGTCACTGCCGGAGTTCAGCCCTATGGAGGCGAAGGTTTTTATGGGAGACCTAGGCGATAAGAAAGTGTCCCGCATATACCAAACATTGGTCACTCACTGCTCCTCCTCCCTCCTTAAACTGAAGGAGGCCTGGGAGCGGGACATTGGCCCGCTAGATGAGGATGATTGGAGGGAGGCTCTGGAGTCCCCGCGGGGTGCAGCTATAGCGGTGCACCTGCGCCTGATTCAGTTCAAATATCTACATAGGGCCTACTATACGGGAGAGCGATTGTGGAAGGCGAGCTTGATTGGGTCCCCGGACTGTTTGCGATGTGGTGCTGAAACGGGTACGCTGCTGCATACGGTGTGGTCCTGTACTGGTCTGTCCCGGTTCTGGCAGGGTGTATGGAGCTGTCTATCGGAGGTACTGGGATGGGATCTTCCCCAGACCCATCGTCTGGCCCTTCTCCACATACTAGAGGGTGTTGGGGAAAACATTTACAAGCGTCATCTGTTGCTGCTGGGCCTTGTCGTTGCCAAGCGGGACTTGGCACAGGCGTGGAAGAGTGAGCAGGCTCCCCCGTTGAGTGCTTGGAAGGCAGGGATGATTATTGCATGGGGTTGGAGCGCCCGGTGTTTGAAGCAAGAGGGTGCCCCCGTAAACATTTCAAGATCTGGAAGAGGTGGGCGGAATATAGGGGTTTGACATTGGATTCCCCGGTGGAACCGGATGACGGTGAATCAGATTCGATGGACGGGCAGCAGGCCTGAGGAGACGCTGGCTCTCTTACTGGATACGGATGATTACTGGTGACCGGCGTGTACCCTATGTTACATGCATGTGCATGTCACCCATGCATATTTCTCTTAGTGGCCTGAATCACAAGGCCTCTGAAATCACGTCCTGCATTAAGGTGCCTGTCATCAAGTTTCCCAAACGTTAAGCTAACATGAAGGCCCATGTATTTGCATTGTGCACTTTTAAATAAATATCGTAATGAACCCTTTTTGTGGTTCAGTCTGAGCCACTTTCTGAATCAGGGTTTTCATGACTCCTGACACACTGAAAGCTGCAGTTACGTATCTCTGACCTCGCATACTTCTAGCTCAGCTGAGCAAGGGTTGCCAAGACAGTATATTTTGCTTAACAGTTATCTGCATGCCCGGTGAAAAAGGTAAACAGAACCCGTCTGCTGAGATAGGGCCCAGCTTTTCTGTCTCTGTTTAAATGAAATTACAGTACTTGCATCTGTTGAAAGCTCACAGCCCCCATGTAATGAACGAAGAAATATATGCTTTTTCTGATTCTTAGTGATGAGCAACCTTTGCTTCAGATAATACATCCCCTGACTTAAGATATCAGTTAGTACCAGACGTGCTGGTCGCCTTGACACTAAAGATCTCTCTGCTAGACTGAAAGTCAGCTCTCCTCCCAGTTACACGTCAATTGCACGTCATGATCAAATTGCGTGCACAAGTAGGGCAAAGTTCCAGCCTGCCATGTAACTCCTCCTCTGTGTACCACCCACCTATGACCCACCTATCACCTTCCTATGACTCATCAAGTGTACACCCTCATGCACGCCCACATGCTCTTATCTCTTTCTTTCTTGCTCTGCCTGGAGCGCTCCTCCCTATGTACAAGAAAAAATGTATAAATGTATGTACTCTAAAAATAATGTTAGAAGACCCAGTAGGTCGCGAACGCCACCACCTGTACCATATAGAGAACGTAGAGTAAAGCCGACAGCATCAGAGGCGTTCATTTCCTCGTATCTAGACGATTCCCTTCCGGACTACGTTAATGCAGGTTTCCCTCCACCCCCACCAGCAGATCAGCTCCAGCAACTTCAGCAGCAGCTAGTAAAAGATGACGTAGGTCCCGGGGCAGTGGGAGGGGTGCCTACTGTAGATGTAGCCATTCCATTTTGTGTATATGATCCAGAACCAGGAAAAGGTTCAATGGTCGTGATTTCACGTAGGCTAAGACAAGCCGTTGCATATCTAGAGACATTACCAGACATGAAAGAACACCTAGATAAAATGTACCATTTCATTAGAACGGGGGAGGGACCAGATAGTATAGCACAAGCCATGGCACAAAGAAAGGTAGGGGTTAAGAACCATATCCTACGTTTTATTATTAACTGCCTGATCAGGGAACAAGACGAAGGAGACGGAGATGTAAAACAAGGTTTGATAGAATGGAGCGAGCACATAGATGCCGGTAGACATGATAAACAGGGACAGATAGATGCCATGTACAAGAAAATACGAAAGGAAATAATAGAAAGACACAGAAAAGAGTCTGACGAGAAGGGTGAGTCATCAGCGGAAGAGGTAGAGGATCGTCAGGATCCGAAAGGCAAGATTAATTATGTAGGAAAAGCGCGACAGTTTGACAGACCCAAGTGCCTTGATTACCGTAAACAAGGTCTCTAATAAAAGAGAGAGGGACCCCTGGACCAAAGGGATAGGGTTCCACAATAGACACAAGTCAAAGTATATAATTCCCTTTGGGCGAATTATCATGAACAAGCAAATTATTGCCAGTATGCATACATTCAACAATGAACAACATGAACTTTTAGCATGGAAGCAATGTACAAAATATTCAAAATTTTAAGAAAAGCACAATAAAAAGTAGATCTGCACAGTTTATTACCATACAATATAATTTGTTAAAAATGGGAAACATACACAGAACAGACATTATATACAAAATAAATCAAACATTTCAGTAAAAAAGGAGGTACAGGCAAAGGATTAAATTCCGACAAATACAGAATTTTCCTTAATTCGTTTTCCTAGTATTACTCCTTGAGCATTGACTCGTTTCGGTGGTGTAGTTAATATTTAACCACCTTCATCAGGCACAAAAATTTATGTTTCCCAATGTTTCTGAAATTGAAACAAACCAAATCTTAATACTTTTTAGTGATATACTCACATTCTTTTGTACAAAAAGATTTGACATTTAAAAAAAAAACAATGTATGCAAATATCTACATCCCTCAACCATTGCTTCCATGTTAAATAAGCAGACAAAATACATATACATCATAACATTAGTTGCGATTATAAAGATATCTCAAAACAGTCTCTAAAGATCTCTCCAAATATGAGATTCTATGCTAAATATCATACATAGTGAACATCCTTAAACTTCAGAAACTAAGAGCTACCCTTCAGGTTTTATCTTTAGACAAGAGAGGTGGCCATATTAGAGAGAGCGTAATACACCACGTACCTCAAGAGCTATATATCGTACAGTTTCGGTCAGGGGTACTCTGCCTCCTTCCCAGTCTCACAGGATGTTCGTCCAGCGAACTATCCCTTCCAAGTTAAAATGATATTGTCCTCTATATATAAAAATGGATAAACATAGTATTTTAGTGTCAGCACCCACCATACTTTTTAAGGGGTGGTGTTTACTGTCACACTATAGAAAAAGATAGTCCACAACTCTTTAGGTTTCTCCAATTATTGTTATTCACTACAGGGGTGCTCACCTCCAAATGTGTCTAGATGATCCTAAGCGGTCAATCACACAGATATTCTACGTAGTTTCTCTGCTGCTTATTACTCCACATATGCCACTTGTCAGTGCGTATATCTATGTGAGTAATTAACAGAAAGGTCATTATGGACTCTACCTACTTAAACAAACAAACACATATTGTAAGCACACTTCCCCATTATACTTACATAAAAATGCAGTGAAAGTGCCTCACACGCGGTATAGGTACGGTCATTAAGACTCATACGATTGAGGTATGGACATTCCCTAAACAATGGAAGGAGAGTCCACACATCAGTTTTACACTCTAATGAATGTCACTTCGATACTAAAAATCTAAACCAAAATCAGCCAGCGCAAAGAAAGATGGCTTACCTCTTAAAAGCTTTCACCGAATGAGTTGATCATTTGTTGCGCTGGAAATTCTTGCAGCTTGTGATCCCTGTTAGATACAGACGGATACCACAAGTTATGGGATTTAAATACATTTCATGGCGGTCACATTTAAACGCTGCACAATAGTTGGTAGCGCTGCAAAACTTACAGTGTACACTCCCTGTTGATAATACAGACGATAGGGGCTTGATTATACTTCAGCCGCTCGCTTAAAAGCAGGCATGATAATCGGTCATTCTGCAAAGTTTGCAGCGTGTATCTCCTGTTAAATATACAGGCGGATACCAAACGGCAGAGGGACTTAATTCTACCTATGCCGCTCGCATTCGGACGAGCACACCCAATCCCTTACCTATGGCGCTTGAGGCAAAGGCGTCCCGCGTGTGGACAAACGTGGCTGGAGTCTGCAAACAATCCGCTATTCCAGTTACTGATTTAAATACACGATAAATACAGGAAGTGCCACAGATCTTCCTGTCACATGGCCACCAGTGTTATCGAAACAAACAACGGACTCTCTCATGGAAGCAGAGCCGAAAAATACTCACTTCCACCCGAGTATCGACACCGCCCGCAGTGTGAGCAGTGCCCTTGGCCATCACGTGGAATCAATGCCAAATATATCCAACACACCAAATATACGCTATATACAGAAGCCATATGTTCTCCGCTAAAAATAAGCAGGTGAACGATATTTTGTTTAAGTCGCATTTATTTCTATTACTTCCTAAGGTATGAGTGTATAATAATAGTGGTTTATTATCATAGAGTGGTAAGATTCTATTACAGAATTCTTAGATATATACATCTTTGGAGTGAATAATTCCTCTGGATTACAACTATAGGGGTTGGTCCTATGACTCTAAGTACGTTCTCCCTTTATCATTCTATGAATAACCAGTCCCTATAGTACCCAGCATGTCATCCCAGATCCTTACGATCAGAAATTGGCAAGGTGGTACAGCTCATGTGTTTTCTAAATAGATGACAGCAAAGGGGAATAATTACACAGCCCCAATAATGCGGTCCCACTCCTCTCTCGAATTCAGACCTCTTCTTACAGTATCGAGATATGAAATGTACCACTGCTCTCTCTCCTTTCTTCTAGAGACAATATTGCCACCTCTCTTGCCAATTTTAATTTTCTCCAAAATAAACCAGTGGAAATCGGATTCCCCATGTCCTTTCTCTAGAAAATGGTCAACAATAGGGGCAGTGATCTTTTTTGTTTTTATGGCTGATCTATGTTCCTGAAACCTCGTGCGTGCCTCCCTCCCTGTCTCTCCGACATAGCTGAGGCCGCATGGACACTTTAAGAGATAAATAATATTTTTGCTTCTACAGTTGTTATGGGTCTTGCATTTGACTGTCTTGGTATTACACACAATTTCTGATCCTACCATACACTGAGCACAGATGTTGCACATCCCACATTTGGTTGTTCCAATTACCCTTGTGCCATCTAGTGTTCTTTGGTTATCAACCAACTCATCTCTGTACGTATGTACCAATAGATCTCGCAAGTTTTTGTTCTTTTTAAAAGCGAAAAGAGGTTTCTCTAGGGCCAATTCTTCCTCATGATTTAAGATATGCCAGTGCTTATTTACCACATGTTTGATTTGGTTGCTCATATTGGAAAATTTGCTGACAAACACAACTTTGTTAAGGGGATCTTTTTCTTTTTTCACATTCTGAACCAGTGCATCACGGTCATAGAATCTCGCTCTCTTCATAGAATGTGACAGAAGTTTCTTCGGATATCCTCTCTCTCTAAATTTTGTTTTAAGAACATCTGCATGTTTGTAATAATCATTAATGTCAGAACAATTCCTCCGGAGGCGGAGAAATTGACTCAAGGGTATACTTTCCCTTTGTGACTTGGGGTGAAAACTAGAGTAGTGCAAAAGCGTGTTCTTGGCCATGGATTTCGTGAATAATTCAACAGCCAGAACACCGTTGCAGTTTTTAATAGAGATATCCAAAAAGTCAACCTTTACATTACTGAATGTTGATGTAAACCTCAAATTTGGATCACCTAAGTTAATCCACAGGAGAAACTCTTCCAGAAGTTCAATGGAGCCTTCCCAAATGAAAAAAATATCGTCTATGTAGCGGTACCAGCCCGCTACATTTTCGAAGAAAGGCGCCATTTCATTGTCAATATGCTTGGCCTCAAAGTTTCCAACATACAAGCATGCCAGACTCGGGGCACAGGTGGCCCCCATGCTGGTCCCCTTTAATTGTACGAAATACTCATTTTTGAATAGAAACACATTGTTTGTCAAAATCAACTTTACACAATCAACTATGAAATCCTTGTTTGCACCCCCAAGGTCTAGATCTGTAAGAAGTCCATCTATGACCTCTATTGTATCAACCTGTGGGATATTCGTGTAGAGAGACTCAATGTCAAGGGTTACCAGACACTGAGTCTCTCCACAGAATGGTTTACCTTCCACCATTGATATAATGTGTGCTGAGTCTCGCACATATGATCTTAGGCTGCTCACAAGGGGTCGTAGGAAATGGTCCACATATTTACTAATAGGTTCTAAAAGTGAGTCTATGCTACTCACAATGGGTCGCATTGGTGGATCCAATCTATTCTTGTGGACTTTAGGTAAGCCATAGATGGCTGGAGTTTTTGGTTCAAGGTTGTTCAGAAAGCGGAATTCATCTTCGCAGATAAATCCCGCCTCGCTATCTTCAGTCAATAGCTGTAAGCATTCGTCTGCCACTCTCTTGAGATTAGTCTCAGTGGTGCGGACGTAGTGTTCCTCCACATTAAGCAATTTCAGCATCCTCTGCTCATAGTCACTTGTGTCAAACACCACTACTCCACCTCCCTTATCTGCCGGCTTTATAGTAAGAGACCCATCTTCCTTTAGTCTATTTAGCGTTTCTCTCTCTATTTTGGAGATGTTGTAAGATTGGGATTTGTTTTTCTTCCCCAGAAGTTTATGAATCCCACTCTCTACAGCGGTTTCAAAAGCTTCTATATTCTTGTTAACCATACTCAGTGTTGGTGTAAATTTTGACTTCGGTTTTAGACCAGAGACGTTAATATGATCTCTGCTTTCCCTATTCTCAAAAAATCTTTTTAATCTGATTTTTCTAAAGAAGGACCGGAGGTCCTTCTCTAGCTGAAATTTATCCACATTTGTTGAAGGGACAAAGCTAAACCCTCTGCTGAGAATACCTATTTCTATATCATTCAACTCCTTACAGGATAAATTAATTACTGGTAGTTTACTGGTTTCCAATACTTTTTGCTCCGGGTGCTCAGATAATCCTGTTGAGGAGGGCCCTGGTTGTAGCTCTGCTGAGGGGGTCCCTGATTGTAATTCTGTTGGGGGGGTCCCTGATTGTAATTCTGTTGGGGGGGTTCCTGATTGTAGTTCTGTTGGGGATGCCCCTGATTGTAATGCTGTTGTCTGCCTCGGTTGAAGCGACCCTGTCCTCGATTTCCATTGTGATATTGACCCCTCCTTGGGTGTGGGTCTAAAAAAAAACCTTGGTCACATCCATTTCTCCCTAACTCCGTACACCCCTCTTCTTCAGAGGTAGAGCAAGAAGAATTGGAGAAAGTAACCTGTTTATTGCCACCACGAGAGTATATTTGTTTATTGGCAGGTCGTACCCAGCTACCATTATATCTATTTTGAAAATAATTTTCCTGTAGGAAGGGGTAAACTCTCTCCTCTGCATATTGTTCAATATCCTTTTTCAATTTGTTGGTTTTCATGTTGAGTAGATATGAGCTATTCCCTTCTACATCTCTATTTATATCGGCCAGTTTCTTTTTAGCCTCCTCAAGGGCAGGACAATTTTTTAGTTCAATTTCCAATTTATCAATTTCTTCTTTTTCAAGGATTATTAGACCCTGGGCTGTTTCAATTATTAGGAGCATCCAATCTCTGCTACATCTATTCGAGATCAGTGCCCATGTTTCAAGAAATTTTCTATTTTCAGTGAAGACCCCTGGTTCGTTACGAACCTGTAAACCCATGGGGATAGTACCTGATGTTACATATTCGACTAAAAAGTCTGCGCGAGCTTCAGTTCGAATGAGCTTTTTCTTTAGATTAACCAACTTGCCCCAGTTTTCCCCTTTACCAGATGCAACAGTGATTCTATTTTCGCTTTTGGTACTTATAATTCGATGTAATTGGTCTTCGCTAAACCCAAAGGTTTTAATTTGATCCATTGGAGATTAATATCTGTCAGATAATAATATTATTCTAATAGTAACGTTTCTACCAGTGAGTAGCAAAAGGCTCTCCAGTCCTCACGGACCGTGCACAGAATCTCTAATAAAAGAGAGAGGGACCCCTGGACCAAAGGGATAGGGTTCCACAATAGACACAAGTCAAAGTATATAATTCCCTTTGGGCGAATTATCATGAACAAGCAAATTATTGCCAGTATGCATACATTCAACAATGAACAACATGAACTTTTAGCATGGAAGCAATGTACAAAATATTCAAAATTTTAAGAAAAGCACAATAAAAAGTAGATCTGCACAGTTTATTACCATACAATATAATTTGTTAAAAATGGGAAACATACACAGAACAGACATTATATACAAAATAAATCAAACATTTCAGTAAAAAAGGAGGTACAGGCAAAGGATTAAATTCCGACAAATACAGAATTTTCCTTAATTCGTTTTCCTAGTATTACTCCTTGAGCATCGACGCGTTTCGGTGGTGTAGTTAATATTTAACCACCTTCATCAGGCACAAAAATTTATGTTTCCCAATGTTTCTGAAATTGAAACAAACCAAATCTTAATACTTTTTAGTGATATACTCACATTCTTTTGTACAAAAAGATTTGACATTTTTAAAAAAACAATGTATGCAAATATCTACATCCCTCAACCATTGCTTCCATGTTAAATAAGCAGACAAAATACATATACATCATAACATTAGTTGCGATTATAAAGATATCTCAAAACAGTCTCTAAAGATCTCTCCAAATATGAGATTCTATGCTAAATATCATACATAGTGAACATCCTTAAACTTCAGAAACTAAGAGCTACCCTTCAGGTTTTATCTTTAGACAAGAGAGGTGGCCATATTAGAGAGAGCGTAATACACCACCTACCTCAAGAGCTATATATCGTACAGTTTCGGTCAGGGGTACTCTGCCTCCTTCCCAGTCTACCAGGATGTTCGTCCAGCGAACTATCCCTTCCAAGTTAAAATGATATTGTCCTCTATATATAAAAATGGATAAACATAGTATTTTAGTGTCAGCACCCACCATACTTTTTAAGGGGTGGTGTTTACTGTCACACTATAGAAAAAGATAGTCCACAACTCTTTAGGTTTCTCCAATTATTGTTATTCAATACAGGGGTGCTCACCTCCAAATGTGTCTAGATGATCCTAAGCGGTCAATCACACAGATATTCTACGTAGTTTCTCTGCTGCTTATTACTCCACATATGCCACTTGTCAGTGCGTATATCTATGTGAGTAATTAACAGAAAGGTCATTATGGACTCTACCTACTTAAACAAACAAACACATATTGTAAGCACACTTCCCCATTATACTTACATAAAAATGCAGTGAAAGTGCCTCACACGCGGTATAGGTACGGTCATTAAGACTCATACGATTGAGGTATGGACATTCCCTAAACAATGGAAGGAGAGTCCACACATCAGTTTTACACTCTAATGAATGTCACTTCGATACTAAAAATCTAAACCAAAATCAGCCAGCGCAAAGAAAGATGGCTTACTTCTTAAAAGCTTTCACCGAATGAGTTGATCATTTGTTGCGCTGGAAATTCTTGCAGCTTGTGATCCCTGTTAGATACAGACGGATACCACAAGTTATGGGATTTAAATACATTTCATGGCGGTCACATTTAAACGCTGCACAATAGTTGGTAGCGCTGCAAAACTTACAGCGTACACACCCTGTTCATAATACAGACGATAGGGGCTTGATTATACTTCAGCCACTCGCTTAAAAGCAGGCATGATAATCGGTCATTCTGCAAAGTTTGCAGCGTGTATCTCCTGTTAAATATACAGGCGGATACCAAACGGCAGAGGGACTTAATTATACCTATGCCGCTCGCATTCGGACGAGCACACCCAATCCCTTACCTATGGCGCTTGAGGCAAAGGCGTCCCGCGTGTGGACAAACGTGGCTGGAGTCGGCAAACAATCCAAATTATATTGTATGGTTATAAACTGTGCAGATCTACTTTTTATTGTGCTTTTCTTAAAATTTTGAATATTTTGTACATTGCTTCCATGCTAAAAGTTCATGTTGTTCATTGTTGAATGTATGCATACTGGCAATAATTTGCTTGTTCATGATAATTCGCCCAAAGGGAATTATATACTTTGACTTGTACCGTAAACAAGGGCCAGCTATAAAAGAAAGGTATTCCCTTGAAGCTCTATTCCAGGCTACTGAAAAAGCACTGAAACAATGGATAGGGAGCGAGCGACCTCCCACGCAACACGAAATAGAGTTGGCCCGGTCAGCCACCCAGTGGGTGTCCAATTCCAATATATACAGCAGTGATATAGTGGCTCAGACTTTCTTAAGCCTTCCACCGAACAAACAGCGTTTGGCTGGTATTTACATGGTCCAACACTTGATAACGTTGTTTGAGAGTCAATATTCTGATCCTGGTCACTTGCATAAATTACTAGACGACATTTTACTAGACAGATGGACAGGTTTAGGTACCGAATTAATTAATGTTATTCTGGATCAACGACATAAGTACATAGATTCTCTGACTACATGCATGCCTCCAGTCTCACACCACGGTAGACATAACGTACACATAGACAGACAGAACCCCCTACGAGAGGTTCATCCCGTCAGGAATGCGGCCAATGAGTTACAACGGGTGTATGTTTACACCCCCTTAACGAAATTAGAAATCCTAGAAATGAAAAAGATGTTGCCTTGTCATGATAAAGACCCAGGGGGGTTTCACCGAGAATTAAAAGACATCCTCCGCATAGGAGATTATACGTACGCTGACATTCTGAAGTTATTAAAAGTACTGTTACCTGCAGGGATTTATGAAAAGCTTAAGGAAAAAGACTGGGAAGTGGGTGATAAAAAGTTAAGTTGGGATGCATTGGAAACAGAAGAAAAAGGCAGGGCCCCGGGGGTTGGTCTTGGGGGAAAAAGCTAAAGAGCTGCCTGAATTCCTGATACAAGTTTTGCCGAGATTGATTACTAAAAAGGAAGACTGGGATGCTATTTCAGCATGTAAACAAAAACAAGACGAGGACACAAGTGATTTCTATTCTAGATTTGAGAAATGCTTTACTATTAATAGTGGCCTTAAGCCAGGTAGCGAGTCATTTCCACATCTTTTTGTGAGCAAATTAGTTGAGAATTCCTTGCCCCAGATCAAGAATAGAGTACTGAAGGTTGAGAGTACTTGGCAAGCAAACAGCCCTTCACAAATGTTACAGATGTTACAGTATCACCAGAACAGGATTAGAGAAGAGCAGGATCATGAAAAGAGACGCATGAAAGAGACAAAAATGAAAGTGCTGGTTGCCCAAACGGTACCGGCGAATTCAAACAAACATAACACGACACCTGTCAAAGGGAACTGTAATTACTGCAAACAACCAGGTCACTTTGTAAAGGACTGCACTATTCTGAAACACAATATAGCTACAGGCAAGACAAAAGAACGACAGTACACTCCTAGACAGAATAGCACGCAACAGAACACACAACAGACAGTAGCGAATTTTCCTCCACCACCGCCTGTACAGGGCACACCACAAATGTATCAGTACACACAGTCTGACTATCCAGAATATCAACAGTTCTCATGAAACAGCCTCGAGAGGGAAGTAGGCTTGCCCCTTATTGAGGTTCCTGTAGATCAAGAGGGTCCTTATGTACATAGTCGTGTATTAGGTCAGGACCGAAAATTTCTGATTGACACAGGGGCGAGCAGAACTACCATCAGCCATGACGAGGTTCCAGGGGCACCTCTCTCGGGCTCACAGAATGTATCCCTGGGATTTTCAGGAAAACCTATTGTTAATGAAGTGTCTAAACCAGTTTCCCTAGGGGTTGGTCCACTGTCACGTACCACTGACTTGCTACTTACCAAGTCATGTCCAGAAAACTTACTTGGTATGAAGACATTAAAAGACCTAGGAGCAGTTATCTGCTGCTCTCCAGAAGGAGTACGCCTGTTCTTACGTGATTTTAAGGGACATTATGTACTGACTGATTTTGACCACAGACTCAAGAATGTGCCACAGACTCTATGGGCACAAGGAACAACTGACGTAGGTTACATGGACATAACGCCACACCATGTCACACTCAAAGCAGGAGTAGTACTGCCACGTATTAAACAATACAAGTTACCACCTGACGCCGAAACAGCCTTATTGAAATTAGTTGACGAACTTATTGCACGAGGAGTAGTGGTAGAGACTGACTCGAATGTATGTAACTCGCCTGTCATCCCTATCCTTAAATGATCTGACCCTAGTGTACTGCCAGTGTACCGACTAATTATTGACCTACGAGAATTGAACAAATGTGTAGTACCACAATATCCAGTGGTGCCAGACATTTCTTCATTACTGACTGCTATTGATTCTGAGGCTACTTTCTTTACTGTTATCGACTTGAAGAACGCTTTCTTTAGTGTTCCCATCCATCCCGACAGCCAGTACCTGTTCGGATTTTCATTAAAAGGTCGTAGCTTTGTATTTACAAGAGCTCCACAAGGCTTTACAGAAAGCCCTAGTATTTACAGTCAGGCACTAAAAAAACAGCTAGACAGTGTTCACATGCCTGCCAACACTGCTCTACTTCAGTACGTAGACGACATCCTGATTACAGCACGTTCAGAAAAAGAATGTGAAAATGCATCACTGACAGTTTTACATTTCCTGGCAGATCAGGGACACAAAGTGTCCCCTTCGAAGTTGCAATTCTGTGAAAAGCAAGTGGTGTATCTTGGACACTTGCTTTCCAAGGAGGGTAGACAGCAAACACAAGAACGTATACAGCTCATTGCTAACCTTTCACAGCCCAAGACACAGAAGGAGGTACGCGCTTTTATTGGCCTCACTTCTTACTGTAGGCAATGGATTCCCCAGTATGCATATCTAGCCAAACCACTCATACAGTTAACTACACAGGAGGCAGCCACTCCGACTGTCCTCCCTTGGACACAAGAACACACCTTGGCATTTGAGGAATTAAAAAGAGCATTATGTCAAGCGCCAGTTTTAGCGACTCCAAGTTACAGTAAACCTTTTATGCTTTTCGTAACTGAACGAGATGGAACAGCGTTATCGGTCCTCACACAAGATCAAGCAGGAAAACACAAGCCTTGTGCTTATTTTTCTAGTACACTAGATCCAGTGGCCCAGGCTCTGCCTGCGTGCCTGAAATCAGTTGCAGCAACAGCCCTAGCCATAAGACAAAGTGACTCGAAAGTGCTGGGACACCCCCTGACAGTACAAGTACCACATTCAGTAGAGGTTCTCTTAAACAGGACACAGACACAACATTTGACTGTAGCAAGACTGACAGGATATGAACTGACATTATTTCAACCACACATAGGGATCAGACGTTGTAATATTCTGAATCCTGCAACACTTTTGCCCTCAAGTACAGTAAATGCACCACCACATGACTGTGTGGAAGTAATGAATATAGTGACGAAACCAAGACAAGACCTGACAGATATTGCACTTCCAGACCCAGACTTAACGCTCTATGTAGATGGATCATGCATGAGAACGAGTGCAGGAGAGTTAGTAGCAGCATATGCTGTGACCACTGCTACTAAAGTGATAGAGACACAGAAAATAGACACACTGTCAGCACAAGCAGCAGAGCTCATCGCTCTGACACAAGCCTGCATAAGAGCTAAGCACTTGAAAGTAAACATTTATACTGACTCACAATATGCTTTTGGCGTTGTTCATGATTTCGGGGTCTTATGGAGGGAGAGAGGTTTCTTGACCTCCCATGGGACCAAGATCCAGCACGGCCAGCTCATTCAAGCCCTGTTGGAAGCAATACATTTACCTACAGCCATTTCTATCCTGAAGTGCAAAGCTCACACCAAAGTTACAGACACCATTTCCCAGGGTAATGACCTGGCAGACCGAACAGCTAAACTTACAGCCCAGACACCAACAGACACGACAAGGACAGAGGTACCATTACTGACAACATGTATGACAGTCAGGGATCCCACTCAAGATGTACTCGACATACAGACACATGCCACTACAGATGAAATAAAGAAATGGACTGAACAAGGAGGGGTCCAGACTGAACAAGGTTGGATGACTAAGGGAAAAGGCTCATGGTTTCTTCCAGATTCTATGGTACAAGTAATCATAAACACAGCACATAGTCCAGCACACTTAGGAGAAAAAGCAATAATAGGCAGCTTACAGAATATCTGGTTTAACAAGCACCTGCGTGCAGCAGCGAAACAGAAAGTACGAACATGTATGATCTGTTGCCAGTTCAATCCAGGTGAAGGCATTCCGGTGGAACAAGGCGGATTTCATCCTCCTGACCACCCTTTTGAGGTCCTCCAGATGGATTATATCCAAATGAACAGATGTAGAGGTTACAAGTATGTCTTGGTAGTTGTGTGTGCACTATCTAGATGGACAGAAGCATATCCAGTTCCAGATTATACTGCTGTGACAACAGCCAGGCAATTAGTGCGCGAGTACTTCCCCAGGTATGGATTGCCTCGGGTCGTATATTCCGATAACGGTCAGCCATTCTCCTCTGAATTAATGAAACAAGTGTCTCTTCTGTTAGGATATACTTGGAAATTCCATTGTGTAAGACACCCTGAAGCAGCAGGCCTTGTAGAAAGACATAATCAGACAATCAAAACAAAGCTTGCTAAGATATGTGCAGAAAAAGGCGTGGATTGGATGGTAGCCTTGCCGGTTGCCCTCTTTTACATGCGTATGGTAGCCCATTCCAGAACAGGCCTATCTCCATATGAAGTAGTTTTCGGTAGACCGCCAAATATGTGGGGTACGCCTATGCCTAAAAGAATAACTGATGTTGACAGTAACATGCTGACAGATTACCTGGCTTCCTTGATGTCTGCACTACTCTCTTGTCGTTCACAGGTTGCTGCCGCCTTCCCTGACAACACCCAGGTCAAGGAGCATGCCATATCACCAGGCGATTTTGTATGTGTCCGGAATTTTGATCGTTCAAGCCCCCTCGAGCCTCGCTGGAAGACCCCGAAATTAGTGCTTCTTACAACAAGGACCGCGCTGAAGGTGGAGGGACGCAAAGGGTGGATCCACGCTCAGCATTGTAAAAAGTACTTTGGACAATCTGGAACTTTTGAAATAAATAAAGACATTAAAAACTTTGCGCCGCTTGCGCCGCCTGCGCCGCCTTTGCTAGAAAAGACTCCACAGCAGGAGTATAAATCTAAGTTAAGATCTAGTAAGTCAGACGTAGTTTAATTGTCTAAGTCCACTCGGTGGTGGATCGGTTAGACTAGATTTCTGACATGTATAAGATCACATACGAGAATAGTAAAAAGAGCGAAAAGAAAGCTCAATACTGCAAGTTATTACGCAGTAGATGTATAGTTACTTTGATCATTCTTTTTATTCTGTGCATTGTTATAATTTGTGTCAGTTTATTACTACATGTTTTCTTTCCTATTTCCTCACATATACACTCTTCCAGTAACAGCACCATAGAGCATACATTTAGTGAACTGCCACCTCATGAATTGTCATATCGACTTGCATTGCGTAACAATACTTTTATTCGAATGTTACACCATTCTCACCAGACCAGCAATGCGACTGATTGCTGGGTATGTGGCCAACTGCCTCCTTATCAAAAGACGAAGGGAGTTCTGCCCTTCTATCCTCTACCGTTCTCCCACAATGGTTCATGTGGAGCATGGTTTGCCTTAATGACCTCAATAGATAGAAAGTACATAGCTTATCCAGGTGGCTGGATATATGGAAACCTGAATAAAGTAATGAATGAAGTATGTTTTCCAGACAAAGACGGATATCCCCAAAGGAAGGGAACCGATCTAGAGAATGAAGAGTACGAGCAGGGAAATGCATCCGTTAATTTTATAATGTTAAACGTTCAGCCCAAGCAAAATACAGGTCCACCGTTTATTTCAGTTCTACCAGCAAAAGGTGATTCATGTGTTAATAAGAAAGGCTCAGTACATATGGGACACAGCGAGTGTAAAATTGTAGTAGAGTTTAATGATAAAGGACTTTCTTCTTTCAAAACATCACGCCATACCTATTTCATTTGCGGTCAGACAGCCTATGTACATCTGCCCTTAGACTGGGGTGGGACTTGTTATATAGCATTCTTATTGCCACCTGTATTCTTGGCCCCATCCCATTATCATAGAGATTCACGACTAGAACATGTTAGAGTAAGGAGAGAGACAGATGCCTCAGGTATTGATCAGACAAACAGCTTGGGAGCAATATACAGATTTCAACAAAGGATTCTTTTTCTTCATAGGTCCCGTCCAAAACAGTAAACTGATACGCAAGTTAACAAGGACTCTTGAGGCAGTAGTGAATGTGACTGCATCTGCCCTGGCGAACTTGACCCAGGAACAGTCTGCTATGAGACTTGTCGTTCTTCAAAATCGCCTCGCTCTAGACGTCATCTTGGCGGATAGGGGCGGAGCTTGTAGCGTGATCCGATCTAGTTGTTGCATTTTCATCCCAAATAACGCGCCATCTGTGTATGCAGCGATAACAAGGCTCCACAAGATTGCTCATGTCATACATCAAGACCCAGGCACATGGACTTGGTCCAGTTGGCTCTGGGGTGCGATATCTGCTTGGGGATGGAAAGTGTTGTCCTTCCTAGGAGTGATCCTACTTATGATATTTGGTTGCTGTCTCTGTCTGCAGTGTGGCCCGGCCATTTGCGGCCTGTGTGCAACTGCATGTGTTCCACATCCAAGTATACAAAGGGTTAAGGACGAACAAATTATGCTGTATGATCAACTATACGGTCTCATGAATGTAGATGTATCCTGAAAGGTTAAGTAGGGGACAAGGAGGGAACGAGGAAAATGAAATTTTGCCTGACCAAGATGCCCCCTACGTGTACCCTATGTTACATGCATGTCACCCATGCATATTTCTCTTAGTGGCCTGAATCACAAGGCCTCTGAAATCACGTCCTGCATTAAGGTGCCTGTCCTCAAGTTTCCCAAATGTTAAGCTAACATGAAGGCCCATGTATTTGCATTGTGCACTTTTAAATAAATATCGTAATGAACCCTTTTTGTGGTTCAGTCTGAGCCACTTTCTGAATCAGGGTTTTCATGACTCCTGACACACTGAAAGCTGCAGTTACGTATCTCTGACCTCGCATACTTCTAGCTCAGCCGAGCAAGGGTTGCCAAGACAGTATATTTTGCTTAACAGTTATCTGCATGCCCGGTGAAAAAGGTAAACAGAACCCGTCTGCTGAGATAGGGCCCAGCTTTTCTGTCTCTGTTTAAATGAAATTACAGTACTTGCATCTGTTGAAAGCTCACAGCCCCCATGTAATGAACGAAGAAATATATGCTTTTTCTGATTCTTAGTGATGAGCAACCTTTGCTTCAGATAATACATCCCCTGACTTAAGATATCAGTTAGGACCAGACGTGCTGGTCGCCTTGACACTAAAGATCTCTCTACTAGACTGAAAGTCAGCTCTCCTCCCAGTTACACGTCAATTGCACGTCATGATCAAATTGCGTGCACAAGTAGGGCAACGTTCCAGCCTGCCATGTAACTCCTCCTCTGTGTACCACCCACCTATGACCCACCTATCACCTTCCTATGACTCATCAAGTGTACACCCTCATGCACGCCCACATGCTCTTATCTCTTTCTTTCTTGCTCTGCCTGGAGCGCTCCTCCCTATGTACAAGAATAAATGTATAAATGTATGTACTCTAAAAATAATGTTAGAAGACCCTTCCTGAACCTCAGTGGTAATGGAACAGATTCTCCCTTAACTCGAGTTATTGGAATAAAGCCCTTTTAACTTGGACACCACGGACTCTCTGCCTCTCATTTGATACATGCTAATTGCTAATGCCTAGAAATTATGCCAGGGTAATATTTTATTTACCACATTATAAAGGACCCCATATTAGCAAGCACTACTACATAATAATATAGAAGAGGCATTGTCAGTAGAGGATTTAATAAATTCAAACTTAGCACAAACAAGCTCCTTTAGAGTAGCATCAGAAGAAGTAGTAGAAAATTGTTGTTCCATGCATTTCATTATAGCTAAGCGAATCTTGTGCTGGTTAAGGAAATGTTTCTCTTTTTTGGGAAACATAGTCAATAATAAAGCCAAGGGCAGCAGCTTTAAAGGTGGTGCACAAAAATTGGAGCGAGGTATCCGGTTTCGCATTTAACAAAAAAAATGTGTGAACAAAGGAAGTACCTGAGGAAGTAAAAACAGGATCCTGCAAAAGAGAATTATTAAATCGCCATCTATTGGATCTGGGATGTAGACAGAGCAAATCAAAATCAGTAACAACCGGGGCATGATCAGAATTAACAATAGGTTCAAGGGAAGATGAAATAAGGTTTTGAGACAAAGACTTTGAAAGAGAAATATAATCCAGTTGAGTAAATGACCCATAGGGGGATGGAAAAAAGGAAAATTCTGTGGAATCTGGATTAGACCAGCGCCAAGCATCAACAAGGTGAGTTTGTGAGATTGCGGTATGGAATTGTTTAATGGAAAGAAAGTGAACATTGGATTTCCGATCTAGAAATGGATCCATAATCTGGTTGCAATCACCACCTAAAATAAGAAATGTATCTTTATATTGTATGCATTTTTATGTATCAGGCCAGAATAAGTAGTCCGGTTGAGTCGGGCCATAAACATTTAAGACAGTTAGAGAAATACCATCAATAAGTAACTTAACTAACAACCACCTACCCTCAGAATCTATTTCTTGAGAAAAAAACAGAACATTTTAACTTTTTATGGCATAGAATAATTAACCCATTTTTCTTGGTGGACGTAGGAGAGACTAAGACTGACCCAACCCAATTATGTTTGTTTGAAAGCTTCCGTCTCCATAAGATCTGTTTCTTGCAAAAAAAACATCTGGATTATAGGAAGCTAAATGGGACATTTTCTGCCTATTAATAGGATTAATAAACCTTACACATTCCAAGATATGACTATGAATTGAAGACCTCAAGAAAACATAGAAAACTACACAACCATCCATAATTAAAAGAAAGGAAAGAAATAAAGAAGGCATAGAAGAGAATATATACAAAATAAGGCAAAAAAAAGGGACACCGCAAGAAGGGACAGTACATGTCAAACTGACGACTGTAATACGTACTGTTTAAGGGAAAAGACAAGAAGTGGCAACAAACAGATGAGTATGGCACAACCAACAGGGGAGGAGGTATCACATCGGGACGCCAAGCATGACTAATAGGGAAACAGGCAACAAGGGATCTAAATAATCTGCAAAGGGATTAAAGAAGAAAAATAACGTCAAACAAGTGAGGGAACACGCATCAAAGTACAACCTGTAAAGGAAGAAAATATAAATGAGTAAATCAGACACAACAAACAGTTGCATTAAAGCCAAGTTAAAGAGCAAGGACCAGGAATCTCCATTGATATCGTAAAATTAGAGTGAATTAATTTCCTTAGATCCACAGGATCATCAAACGTAGAAGTGTTATTCAGAAAGGTCACCCTAAAGAGACATGAATGAAATAGGCCATATCATGCACCTAAGGCCCGCAGTGCAGGTCTTAGTGCAAGAAAGTCTTTCTGCCGCTTAGCCATTGCTGTGGAAACATCTTGGGAAATGAATAATTTTGCACCAGACCAAACAAGATGCTTTTAAATCTTGGCTGCACTTAACACGAGCAGGTCAGTGAATTTCAAAAAGAGAAGAATTGCTCCACAAGGTTTTGATGGAGCCAATGCCAGACAGGAGAGGCCCCAATCTCTGTGCTTGCAGGATAATTAGTAGATAGAGGAAGATATAGAAGCTGTGGAAAAAAGGAGGTGAAGATAGTAACCGGATCATTCCCCTTGAGACCCTCTGGAAGACCATATGGACAAAGGTTACTGCGTCTGTTCCTGTTTTCAAGATCTTCTGCGGACATTGTAAGCAGTAAAATATCTTTCTCCAGAGTCACAATATTTACATATATATTCAAGATGTCACTAACATGCTGTTCCACCAAGGAAAGACGAGATTCCATTGATGAGCATTCATAGTCTAGCACTTGTAAGTGAGTCTTAGTCTCTTCAACAAACAGTCGTAAAGCACGTAGCGCCTCTAGAATTGTGTCTAAAGATACAGGAGAAAGAGATTTTGGTGGAGAAGGAGGGTCTTGTTTGAGGCGATTATAAGTAAAAGATGTTGCTTGAGTCTTGTAAGATGACAAGGACAGAGCCGCAGACCGAGAGGAGGTGGTGAGCTGAGCCATGGCATCAGTAGAATGCGTACAATACATTGAGGACACAGTAGTGGAAGATTCAGAAATAGTCAGATTAGCGGCCCAGCTTTTATTTGAGTACAATAAACTCTTACTTCTGCCCATAAGTGAATTTAAATAAAAGCAACAGTTAGGTATCCGCAAGCAAATAAGCAGAGCTGTTCCTAAAGCACTGGTCCAGATGATGGAAAACAGCCAGCCAAGAAAATGACGACAAAAGTGCAGGAGGGTTCTGGAAATCCAATAAGGGCCTGAGAGGAAGATAAAGTGGATGCCCAATACCGCATTCAAAGCCAAGTGCTGACTTCAGCGTGGGAATAAAATCAAAATGGTCATCGGAGCGCAGTCATGGAGCTCAAACTACGTTAACTATAGTGCAAAGGACACAAGAACAAAAAAGAAAATCTGGCCTTCCCTGCAGGAGATGTTCCGGTATAATTAGCTGCCCATTTCCATCATGTCAGGATCGCAGGGATGGCACATAACCAAGCGGCAGTCCCGATGTGATACGGAGCTCTGTATCTAGGTGGCCATCTTAGAAAGTGCAACACGTGCTCACTCTTAGCACCATATTATAAAGATACAGAATAACAACTGGGAAACCCAACCTCTCTAAGAAGTTCAGGTGTACCAGTATTAAGGAAACAAGGAGTTCAGTGACAGCAATGCAAAAAATTAACCAAAGTACCTGATGCTCAGAGAGTAATCTCAGGTTTTCTAGTCTATACATGAGTAAGATTATGGGCCCGATGTAGGTAATTAGTATTTACTGATTGGTAAATACCAAATTTTACCGATTCGGTATTTACAAATAAGTAAATGCTATGTAGGTATATTTACCGAATAAATTAACGAATTGGTAATATTCGGTAATTACCGAATCGGTAAATACCGATTCGGTAAAATTACCGAATTGACAAGGGGGACAGGGTGTCACTTTGACACCCTGTTGCACCCCTGATTCAGGCTTGTTTGCCATGTGACACACATACATACCTTAGGGCACGTATGTGTGCCACATGGCACAGGTGTACATGCACAGGTGTGCATGTACACAGGAATTTGTTATTTACCATCAAATAGTATTTGATGGTAAATAACGAATTCTTAAGGGCCTGTGGCACTGTTTTCAGTGCCACCTACATCTAGATTCACCGAATCGGTAAATTTACCGAATCAGTACATTTTAGGCCCCCTATATGTCACAAACCAAATACCGGTCGGTAACGGCCGAAATCGGCCGTTACCGACCGGTATTTGGTGACCTACATCTGGCCCTAAATTACCTAAATTAGAGTCCAAGCTATGAAAATGGTACTAGAGCCTAAAGGATCTCAAAAATCAGGAAATTCCATAAAGGAAAGTAGAACAGGGCTGGAAATTAAGGAAAAAGGTGTTGGCATTGCAAAAGCTCAGTCAAGAGTATTCTTGGGTCAGGGAACTAAGTGTTAGCCTAAGCCACACTCCAGAAAGAATTCAGGGAAGCATAGAGCTCTACACCTCTCAAAGTCCAGGCAAAAGTGCTCTAGCAACAGACAGTGTAAACTTCAGTTATTCACACTAAAGTCCTTCAGGTAACACCCCTCTGTTCGCATCATCAGGGGTCCATTGTCTTTCTCCCTTTTCACATTGCAGATTGCGAAATTCGCAAAGTATCCCTCACTAGACATGTGAACTACATCATCTTCTCATACTCCGGTTAGATGGTAACATCGTTGAATAGACCTTTCAGTTAATGCTCTGGCTCTCCATGTTCTTTCGTCAAGGTCGTCTTCTCAGGCTCTTTCTATCATTAGTACAGTAATGCATGTGAATACTGGCAAGAAATCATGTTAGGAGAAAATGGAAAACAGTATTTTATGCAGCATAGGGAACACGCCTACTCAACGCAACTTAAAATATTTACTCAATGGTGCACATTTAATGTGTGTGCATATGTAAACACAAGTAAATGTAAAATGTCAGTGCATTAGATTTATATTTCATGTGCATACAGTAAATCTTGATAATCATGTATGGCTAAACACTACATTTAAATGAAATCTATGTAGAACTTTAGTGCGCATATCACAAACTTTTGTTGTTTCTAGAGTAATCACATTCTACATATGTGAGGATGGTCTCTGTTCAATCATCTAAACATTAAATATCATTTAATGAGGTGAGGCACACATTATGTACATCAAATTAGGAATATTAGTTGTTACAACGCGTACAAATACAACGCGAATCATTACAACGTGTGTATTAGTACGCATTGACAATTACAACGAGATACCATTACTACGCAAAACTTTCACAACAACTATGCCTTTACCACGCATGCCATTACAACGCAAAAACATGCGTGGTAAAGGTATAGTCGTGGTAAAAGTTTCTAAGGTAAGTGACAGTCCTCGCACTACATTTACACTACCCAGCACGACCCCCCCCACCCTACACTACCCTAAAGTACGAGTTACTTCCCTTCGGTAATGATGTATCTGGTAGAGACGTTGTCTAGCCGCAGATTCCTTAACTTAGAATATCCCCAGGCTTCAGACTAGATCCAGGATTTTTTATGCAGCAGCACCTCTGCACGCTGGGGGACGGCGCCACACGACCCCTCCCTGACGTCGTCCACGAACTTGACGTCAGCGGGGTCATATAAGTCCCTCCCGGCGCGTTGATGTCAGTTTTCTTCGGAGAAACTTTTCCACGGCACAACGCGGTGCCACCAACAAAAAATTGTGAAAGTATGGGAACAGGTTGCGAGGGATGAAAAATCTGTGAATAAATGAGAATGGTGCAAGACACCATCGTAAAAGACCGAATTAGACACCACCTACATATAAGTGAAAAAGCTGTGAGAAAGAGGCCCGCAAGCTAAGCGAAGACCCTTCCCCAAGTGCAACAAGGGAGGAATATCTCAACAGACAGAAATAGACTGTCATTACCATGTAGAGCTGTGTCGTCCAGCAAGAACGGAGCACAGAGCGAACAACAGTCCACTGCAGGAAGGTATGAAAAGACTGGCACTGCCCTTATAGTAATGGAGGTCTGAAACCGTGGTCAACAGATCCCCAAAGAAGATGACTGTAGAGGAGACCAGAACCCTAAGTCAATAGAAAAGGCGGGAGGGAGGGAAGGCAGCAGGAGAAGAAAAGAAAAAGAAGATGAATTTCCTGGTGAAGGTGAACCAAAAGGCACCATTTTACAGGAAGGAAATGCCTTTGAGGGAGTCAGCTGCTATGGCAATCCTAAAAGGGACGCAACAATGCGAGCACCTGTGAGAGAAAAACCAATGGTAACTGAAAGAAGCCAGTGGAGAACCCCACTTGGCAAGGTCTTTGCACAATGGGGAGGTTGGGTGGGCGTTAAGGAATCTGCGGCTCAAAAACATCTCTACCAGATACATCGTTACCGAAGGTAAGTAACTCGTACATCTGATAGAGACATCTAGCCGCAGATTCCTTAACTTAGAATAGATACCATGCCATACGCCAAAGGGGAGATGGGTCTGCGACAGAACAACAAAAAGCGCCAAGCACTTGAGCCGGCAACAGAGTGACGGACAATGGGGAGGCTGTGGCGGAACAGCCCAACAGCAACCCAACTAGCTCGGAAGAGCAAAAGATAACGGGATGCAAGACATCCCAAAAATGCCAGAATGGCGCTACACCATACCTATATAAGCATGAGAGGTAGAAACTGCAGCAGCCATATACCAGAATAAAAGAAAGAGAGCGGAAGAAGGACCACTCTCAGCTTAATGGCGCACTATGTGAACACCGGCCAAAGTTTAGAAGAAACATGAAGAGATGCAACCAGAGCCTACCAGGCTAGCCCAAGGAAGGAAGCCTGAGAGGCTGCAGCCAAGAACCAAAGGTCAAGAGGTAGAACTCAGCCATGTTTTTAGAAGTGTTGGCGGAAACTAGAAACATGCCAAGTGCATACCCATTCCCAGAATGAGGGACAGGAACGAACAGTAACAATCTGAAGCACACTGATGCGGGCCACCACAGAAACATGCACAGAGCAAACAGAAACCACAAGGTGGCGTAGCTAAAATAAGCATAAGACTGCCCGACCAGGTTGCTTGAAGACTAAGGTGAGAACCAACACATGAAATACAGATATGCAGGGTGTAGACCTAGGACGACTGACCTCAGAAGAGCTGTCCCGCATGCCCAGCTGATAATCTATAAGCTGATCCCTAAAGAAGGAGGCACATCCGAAGGAAGGGGCAGCAGAGGCACCAAAGTACCAAGGCGTAGAAACGGAGGAAGAATCTCAGAATTCTAGATCACACCCTCTGACTGGCAGAAAGTAGCCCTTCTTTGGAAGAGAGATATCGTTCAGAATCTGAACACCAAGAAAGGAGCAGTGTAAAACTGGGGAACCACCCCAGTAAGTGGAACGCAAAAAGGGACCTTATTGGCAATCCTGCATGCATCTCTGAAAAGCTCCCTGACACATGGACACATTGGACCAGGCCTTGCAGCCTCGAAGAGAGGTGAGACGTAGGAAGAAGAGAACTCATGGAACTTGTACATATACATAAATACATATATATAAAGCAAAGACGGGTAAACGAGCCACGACTGTGCAACATGGTTGTACAGGAACACACCTAGTGCATTAATGGCAGACGGTAGCCGCATTGAGAGCGTAATAAACACCCTGAAAACCTCCCAAGGAGGATAATGAGGCAAATAAGCAAGATGACCCATTAGATATAGAAGATCGTGCCAAGGCACAACATTGAGCACCGTACAACGGCAGATAAGAGCACCGGGTGACGCATAGAGCCCAAGGGATATCTCCGGACCAGTAGACATAAGGCAGAGCTATATAATAGCATACAAGTACCCCACACGGAGTATGCACACCCCAACAACAGGGAACACCTCTTAGGGCAAACCACAGTCAGAGGACCAGACACAACAATCTGTGGAACACTGCCACAGTAGGCCAACTGCCAGCTCAAAATGCATAATGCATCTAAAGGATGCTAAATGAAAGGGTAACTACCCCCGACCATGCGAAGAGAAGACCTGAGGCTTACTGCCAGCCTAAAACACATAACGCATCTAAAGGATGCTAAATGAAAAGGTACCACCCCAGAACAGGAATACAGGCCGAAGGGGGAGGGCGAAAGCCGGCAAGGAGGCGCTGAACAGCTGATTCGGCGTGAGCATCAAACAAAAAAACCCCATCAAAGGGTAAATCAACAAGTCTGATCTGAAATGCTTTATTCGATTTTAAATTCTAAATAAAACCATAAAAGCAGCAATAAGTACCATAAACAATACAATTAATTTCATTTGCAAGGTAAAATACATCAAATGGCAGACCTCCAAGTACATTAGTCAGTTAATTTTAAAAAAAGTTAAGCTTTAACTTTTTCTTATTGTACATTTTAAAAATCAAGTCATAATTCCAATAACATACACATTTTCCAGTAATTGTAAGAATAAAAAGGCTGGGCGACATTGCCTCCATGCTCCTTGTTTTAAAAAAGGGATAATCCATCTAGCACGTTCATTAACATAAAATTTACAAAAAAGAGTCACATGCATTGTAGATTGTATAGAAAGATTATCACATGGGCAAAGCTGTCTAGACCAATCATTGGTGGTTGGGAAAGATACTAAGCGGTGAAAACTGTTGAATCTGAACCTGGTCAGGACATATCTATCATAACCACCTAGGCACACTACTAAATATGGTTGGATAGAGCCACAATTCAAAGTCAGTTGGTGCCGAAGGACAGTACTTTTATTAATTTCCAGCCCAATTCTTAAAGACTCAAAGTGGTTTAAACAGAGTCCCTTTAGCTCTTTTCTAGTCATAGTGCACATTATACCTGGATCAGTATAAAAATCTGCTCTCCCTAGATCATTAGACAGCTTTCTTATATAGTTTAACCAGGGGATTTTTCCAGACTGTTCTAGAGACAGGGAGTCTGTTAAAATTTCTCTGTTTAATGCCATGTGAGACGATGTCCAAACTCTGTGCCAAAGTAGCATAGGCTGCATTTTAATTATATCAGCAATAGGCGAAATCCCCAATTCGCTGTGGCAGTTAAAAACCGATGTACTTTGTGGGATGGCTAATATAAATCTTAAAAAAGCACTTTCTATGACCTGAATGGAGGAGACGTCATAGAACCCCCAAATTCCTGCCCCGTACACAGCAATACTTAAGCATTTTGCTTGATACATTTTGAGCAGGATCCTCGGGGGGCCTTTTACCCATTTACTGTGAGAATAACATCACAGCTGCAGGTGATCGTTTAAAAAGAAGGGTCCTATTTTTAATTGCCAATCTCCCAGATCCCATGTCCTCCAATAAAATGCCTAATTAGGAGAACTTTTTATTTGGTTCAATTTTCCCTTTTTCTACTACTAGGTTACATTGTTTATTTCTCCCCTTACCACAGGACACAACAAAGGACTTCTTCACGTTAAGCTGCAAGCCCCTGTTGTCCATAAAATTAATGACGGTCGAAAGGGCTCTTTGTAAACCTAGTTGGGTTCTTGACATCAGCACAGCGTCGTCCGCGTAGAGGAGGGAGACAATCTGTTTGTTGCTAATTTTCAGAGGGTCTCTCGCACTGGCCACCAGTTCTAATCAACAAGTCACTCCCGGATATTCTTCGGGAAGACGCTATCCCGCAACAAAGCATGGCGCCTGAAGGCAACTGAACCAGCCATAGCCCAGCTTGAGGAATCAGCAAAATCTAAGGCCAAGCGGATCGTAAACTCAGCAAGGTCACGGCCATCCCAGAGAAGATGAAGGAGGTCAACACGAGCGCCTTCAGTGGTGACGGAGAGCAGAGACGCTGCAGAGTCCCACAGGGCAGAGGTAGCCCGAGCCAGTACACACACTGTATTAAGTGACCGTAGGGCGGCACTAGTGGAGGCAAAGATGTTCCAACCCCATGACTCAAACCATCTGGACTCCCGGGAGGGAGGAAGCATTAGCCGGGGCAAGGAAGGGAAGGCAGTTTGCAAAACAAACCCCTACACGTCAGGATGCACAAATAAACACACTGGATCATGTGGATGCGGACAGTGGCGGTGCAAGACAGAACGAGTCACCGGATCACCGGAAGCTGGCCAAACCCAGGTACCCAAAAGGGCATCATAAAGAGAAGCTTCAAAGGGCAGAAGCGGCTCCACATTCCCTGACCCACGGTGAAGGAAATCAAGTAAAGGTTCCATAGACAAGGGTGGCAAAGGGGGTTGCATGTTCAAAATCGAGTGGCCAAGGAGACTTCTCTCAGAAAAGCCGCACCAGCCTCAGTAGCAGTCCGTGGAGGGGACAGAAGCTCATCTGTAGGCGAGGGCTGTAAGCTAGACACTGAGGGTGCGACCAATGCCCAACTGAGAGGAGTCCCATTGACGAATGGGGGTCTTGATGGGGCTCTTGAGGAGGCGAGGAGCCTGCCGGGTCTGGGGGCTCCTGAGGAGGCGGGGGATCCTGCCGGGTCCACATATTCTAAGGGAGGCACAGGCAAGAATACACCTGGCATCACCTGATGTGAGGGCAAAGCCAAACTCTCTCCTGATGCTTCCAGAGAAGTGTCAATAACCCAGCGTAGATGTGGCACCAAAACTACTTTAGTCGGCGCCGATCGAGCTCCATCCGGCGCCGACTCGACTTCATCGGCCCCGTCTGGAGCCGAATCCACGACAAGCTCGGAAGGCCGAGTTGTGCTGGAAGCAAGGCATTGAGCACCAGCAACCACCTGCGACGCCACAGGAAGCCCCGCAGGACTATTGGGCGAGGCAGGGGTGCAATGGGTCATAGAGGGGGATCCATCCGGACCGCACCCTGACAACACCATATGGATCATAGAGGGGGACCCAGCCGAGCCTCGCCCTGACGATACCACATCTCCGACGTCCCTGGAGGGCAAGGGCTCCTTTGGCGTCGGGGGCGACCCCAATGGCGAGTCTGCCGGTGACCCTGCAAGCAGCGGAGGCCCCGAGGACGCCCGAGGGACAGGAGAGTACCCAAGGGAGGCCTGCAGAACCGCAGGTGAGGCCTCCATTTGGGTCTGAGTCACCCCCTCACCGGTATAGGGCGGATGGGGGGGGGGGCAACTGTCGGGGGCGCACGTCCGGAATGTCCCGGGAACCAGTGCCCCCGACAACAGATGAAAGTGAGGTCGAGGACCTCGGCGACATGCGCCACGACTTACCAATAAGCGGCGAACAACGGCCCTGGACCCCAGAGGGCGATCGACGGCGGAACTGTAAAGTAGAGGGGCCTGCCGGCGTTGAAGAGGCTGGGGGACGAGACAACTCCGACCAGGACATCCGCGCCGAAAGAAGCCTCATCCAGCGCTCCCGCCGGGACTTAGGCTTGAGGTGTTGGCGGGCGTCGAAGTCCGTGGAGTTGTGGTGCTCACCCAGACACTACATACAGATAAGATGTGGGTACAAGTTTTAAAGCCCGAAGGCATCGCACACTGTTCCAGACGCAGAGCGTCGAAAAAGGGCCTGAAAACAGGCCAGAGAAACCGCTCACTCTGGATTCACGTTGTACGCGGAAAAGAAGGAAAATGACATCAGCGCGCCGGGAGGGACTTATGTGACCCCGCTCACGTCACGTACGTGAACGACGTCAGGGCGGGGTCGTGTGGCGCCGTCCCCCGGCACGCAGAGCTGCTGCTGCAAAATAAATTTCGGATCCAGTCTGACGCCTGGGGATATTCTAAGTTAAGGAATCTGCAGCTAGATGTCTCAATCAGATCCCTAAAACACTACCCTACACTACACATACACCACAACAATACCCAAAAACACTACCCCCAGCATGACCCCCTACACTACACAAACACCACAACACTACCCTAAAACACAACCCCCAGCACGACCCGCTACACTACACAAACATCACTACACTACCCTAAACCCTAAAACACTACCCTGCACGACCCCCCTACACTACCCTAAACCCTAAAACACTACACTACACATACACCACAACACTACCTAAAGCCTAAAACACTACCCCCAGCACTTCCCCCTACACTACATAAACACCACACCACTCTCCTAAAACACAACCCCCAGCACGACCCCCTACACTACACAAACACCACTACACTACCCTAAAACACTACCCCCAGCACGACCCCCCACACTACACAAACACCACTACACTAGTCTACCCTAAACCCTTAAAAATTAAACCCCCACCCCACGCCCAATCCCCCTTACCACTCTCTCCTGGTGGTTCCTCTCTCCTCCTGGGACCTTCTTCACGTCGTCTCCAAGGGGCGGTGCACATTGTTGTGAGGAAACCGCCTCAGTTTCCTCACAACGACATGGATCTTTTTTTTGTTTTTAGTTCGCATGTGAATACCTTTACAACAAGTTTTGTTGTAAAAGCATACCACACATGTCCTTACAACAAATTTCTTTGTAAAGACTTGCTTGGTATTTGCAGATGCGAAGTAAAAAAAAGCATAGTAATTACTTTGCGTTGTACAACGCATATGTGGTAATGCATGCGTTGTAATGGTTTGCGAAGTAATGACTACGAACTAATGGCTGATTACCTCAAATTAGTTTTTATAGTGAGTACATATCTACTAAGTAAGGATTTTTTTATTAACTCAAATGGTTAAAGCACATAGTTTGAGTAAATTCACTAGTCCTACAGTAAATGCACTATAGAAATAAATATCAAGTACAACACTTATTTTAATGTCATAATACCACATGAGAAACATGTGCCAAGTGCATGTTTGTTATGAAATTCTGATGTGTAAAGGTGTAGCCAAGATTTCACTGCACCAATCCCCCCTCTGTGACTCAAGCCATCACACCAATGTCTTATCAGATGGACAAATCACAATCTGGTTGTCTTCATCATCTTTCTCCTGGAATCCTCCAGAAATGTCATATCACCATAATATTTGCTTTGTCTATCTTCTAGTTCCATGTTAGCTGTCATTCTGTACACTCCTTTTTTCACATGTGCATGTTTGTATCCTTTATAGATTACAAGCATTTATAATTCACAAAAAGCAATTATCACTAAGGGTTTCAAAATGCTTCCAATACTTCCACTACCTAGATTTCCAAACCATCTACTTATAGTGGAACATCGATCCCCTATAGCTTCCTAAGCACCTGTTGTTTCTAATCATTTCAAATCTTTCTTTAAGTCAGTATTATTCTTTACGATTTCTTCAAGTCCTTACTTTCATCTGGAATGTAAGTAGAACATTGTTAAACTTTTAACATCCAGAAAACTCTGCCTTCCTTTGCAAGAAGAATATCTAATGCAAGTTTATTCTGCAAAACCATGGATCTAATAGCAACCATTTCAGTATCTATAATTAAAAATCCTCCAGATGTACCTGTGGATAATTTAGCAGCTACAGTAGAAAGCTTTCTAATCTTGTGTGAGTTGAGTATCACTCCTACAGAGGGTATTAAAGCACCAAAGATGTCTCCTACTATTTCACTAGCATCTCTTTTTGTTCTCATATGTTGTTCCCCTCTTGGATCAGCAAGTTGTCCCACAGGATAAATCTTTGGAAAAACTATCTCCATGTAACATGTTCCAAACCATCTCTTTGGTAACCTATGAAATGCATTTTCTCACAAATGTAATAAACTCCAGGAAAAACAGGATCTGCTCCATCTAAGTATAATCCCCAATTTCCTTTACATTCACTCTTCCCTACGAAATTTGTATCAGTTGTGAATTTTCCAATGAATATGAATAATTTCCCTTTGTTGCCAATCTAAAGCTAATGCGACCATATTTCCCACAAACCTATGCTCACTTTCATCTTTGACCTAATGGGGTATTTTTGAATGATCTGTTGCTTTACCCAATGTGACTCTCCGTCTGTCTTCTACCAAATCTATGAATTTCTTTTCTACACTTGTTGAGGAACAAGCTAAATTACGTATATGTGCATAAGCAGTGTCTAATGTCATGGTGGGTATAAAGAAATGTCAGACTATGTTTTTAGCATCAGGATGACGATACAAGTGGTTCAGGACAGGAACGTCTGAAAAAATAAGCCATGATTCGAGTAATAATATTGAAAATGACCCTTTCCATAACATAAGCTCAGCAATAAGCTACAGGTCACTCCATATGTCAATGGGAGATGATATGTTATCTCCTCACTAACTGATAGAGGAATGCAGATGTAGCAATCCCTAGCATTCATAGTGTCAAGCAATTTTGACCTTCTTTATAAATCTGTGAGTAAGTCTTTCTCATCTATTGCAGGTATACTATTGTAGTGTAGTTCTTATATCCCTGATAGGCTCTGCGCATTGGAATAATATACACTATAGTTTTGACATAGGACTGAGGTCAGTATGTCACTATCGAGTTCATTAAACTTAATTACTTGTGTGTGCCAGCTAACACAGGTCACTAGAAACTTTCTCGAATGAACAAGAAGGGATTAGTTTCTGACAACCACATAAACATGACAACTTTGTTTCCATTAGAGTCGGAATAATATCTTCAGAGTCGTGGAAGCAATAGATTACAGTTTCACTTAGTCAATCGTGCATGCTTCGTTTCTACAGAGTTGCACAGAAATAGAGAGACGGGCGTTTCAATAAAAAGGGTTTATTGAACAGTCTTCTTTCTCATGCAAGAGATATGAACTGCTACAATCGTAAGACAGAATGCGAAGTATAATACGTACAGCGTTAGCAGTAAGATAAAATAATACTGCAATAGCATGGTATGTATCTATGACATATATAAAAATACATACATAAATAACACAGGCTAAAATACTCAACTGGTGCTTCTAAAATAATCCTACCCCAATGTACCTAACCTAAGTGTAGTCCGCGGGAAGACGTAGATGCTGTTTTAGCTATAGTTAGTGTAGTTTAGTCGTGCCAAGAGTGGCCAAAAGTTTCTCTAGGTTCTAATTAGCTCCATACCTTAGAATGAGAGAGGTTGGTATCTCTTTCCCAGGACTCGCTCTCTAACACCCCGCAAGGGGAGTCAGAAACACTGGAGCTGGATTCTCGGCGAGGAGCATGACAGCGTCTGGTCAGTGCGTCAGTTGGGAACTTGACTTCCTTCGTGACTTGCTGTGGCGAGCCGCGTCGTGCAAGTAGGTAGCCGAACCGCACCGTGCCTTGCCATAGCAAGTGCAGGTATATTTATACCTTGAAGGTGTTTAGGAATGCCAGTATTGACGTACAAGTCGGGCATAAGAACGTCATGAATGAACCCCTAAGGAATAGATGTTGATGCATAATAAAGGAGTTCTTGGAGAAATCAATCTCCAGGCAAGAGGAAGTCCTAAAGGCTTAAGAGTCTGGGTTTCCAAGGCCCCGGGTCAGAATGTAGTGTGCCTATTGCGTATGTGCTGATAAAGACTCACAAATCTTTTATAACAGTTCAAGCGTCAGCCGAGCGCTGAGGCCACATCCAAAGGAACCTTGATTTAGTGTTTGTGGGACTGCATTCGTTCATAAGGACGCCTGCATGTAGATAGTCTAATGCTGCCTAACAATGGTGTCTGTACTGGGCTGGCTATGCTGTAGTCAGGTATCTGGCGGCGTTCTGTACTGCGACCTCTATTGCAGTTTCTGCAGTTAATGACAAAGATGTGAATATGGCATTCATCCCTGGCCACCAGTACATCTCTTTCAATGCTAATATTGTTTTAGAGATCCCCTCATGTATCAGACCCTCTCCCAGATGTGCTTTGTAACTCAAAGCTGTCCTACGTTCCATGTTTGGAATTACCCTATCCCCCACTCCAGGTATTCGAGCAAATAGAACGCTATTCGGATCAATTATATATGAGTATTTGAGTGGAAACTTTTTAGGTAGTGCTGCACCGCTGCCTTTGCTTAAAGCATTGACAGCCAGTATTATTTCACTGTCTATTTTCGTTTTTGAATGAGTGATTGCAGCTACGGAAGCCGTTTGCAAAGCCCCTTTCGTGGCTTCATCGGCCAATGAATTCCCTTCAACGTGAACGCCATCACGTTGATGGCTCAGCGTGTGTATCACATGAGTGTTTTGTAGTCCGTTTCGCAACTGAACTACTTGTCCCCAAAGCGATTTAAGCTTGATTGTGCCACCTTTTGCATCTTTGAAACCATTTTGAAGCCAATTCTCTAAATATTCATTGTAAGATTGAACACAGTAAAAGGAATCGCACACTATGAGTGTGGGGAATTTGCGATCCGTATTTTAAAGTGTCATTATGAATGCTTGTAGTTCAGCTCGCTGAGCTGTACAATCTCCTAGAGATTGCATTTTTGTGACCATAGGTCTGAATTTGCCATCGCGCATACGACCTTTAACAATCATGCATGCTGCACTATAAGCTTGCTTACCCCACGTAGCGGGTTGTGCATAATGCGTTTTCCATGTGCTAGGGCTATTTCTTTTGCTACAGCAGTTTGAACTGCTGTCAGAATTTTTTCTGTAGAAGTGAATTTCATTTCTGCTTGTGTGTACAAATGTGATTTGTATGCAATTGGTACTTTTTCACCTTTGTTAAAAGTTAAGTAGGTGAATCCGCATTGACCCGGAATTATTCGGATCACTAAGTTGCATACGGTTACACGTGTTTGTAAATGTTTTGTTGTTAACATGTCTGTTTGAAGTGAATGCAAAATTTCTGTGTGTTCTTTAGTCCAATTTATTGTTTTAAATTCATGTTTGATTAATTTGTAGAGAGGTTTAACCCTTTCTGCGTAGTTTAGAATGTAAGTTCTTCCAAAATTCAGGAAACCTAGAATCAACTGTACGTTTTTCATCGTTTTTGGAGGTTGGAGCATCGCACACTTTTCTTAAAAGTTGGCTGCCAGGCTTTTGCCTTCACTTGATTGTTCATATCCTAGAAAAAGGATGTTGAGATGGGCAATTCTAGATTTTTTTTAATTGAATTTATACCCTTCAGAGGCGAAGCCCAATATAATGGTGTTCACCCTGTTCAAGTGCCTATTCAGGTCGTCTGTCAGATAGATGTTGACATATGACAATGCCTCGTCATCATAAGTTTGTAGTAACTCTGTTACCCTTGCTGAGAATAACCCCGGACTATTCTTGAATCCTTGAGGGAGACGACAGAATTGATTCTGTGTCCCCATTATTGGGAAAGCGGTCAAATACCTACTTTCAGGTGTAATGTTTTGACAAAAGAAACCATTTGATATGTCTAATGTGGTTTTATATTTTTTACGCATAATGTTATTCATTAATGCTGTACTGTGTGCATTTTGCACTGCAAATGTTTTATAACAAGAGTGTAAGTGTCTGTAATCCAAAACTAGATGATATCTATTGTCTGGTTTGGAGACAGGAAACAAAGGATTTGGGTGACTGTGATGGGTTTGGATTGGGTACAGGAAGTGATGGCGCTCAAGTGTGTACGTTTAGAAGTATAAGATCATGTCTTGTGAGTCCACGGTGCAAACAGGTCAGGGGAAACAATCCCAGAAGAGAAACAACCCCTGCAAGTGTGTGGGTCAAGACCCACACGACACACAGCACCACGAGAGCTTAGGTCTCCTTTAGCATTTGGATGCACCCGTCCTTTTGCCCTCTTGTCTCTACATCTGAGACACAAGGGTGTTGTGAAGCAATTTAGAATCAAGCGTAATTTACCGGTTCATGCCCTTACATACCTGAAATTCACATTGCCCTTATATAGGCATAGAAATCATACCCATATTTAGACATAACCCATCCAGTCCAAATACAGGCCTGGCTACTTCCACTAGTTCCAAAAAGCCACAATGATTTCTTCGAAAACTCGGCTTCAGCAGTCAGAGACATCCCCTTACTTGAATATTGATTTATCCTAGAAATCATGGCATTTTCAAAGAACTTCCATTCCCTTGGGGTTCTTTTTGTGACGTTATTATTATCCAACTTTACATCAAACTAGGCACCTTTAAGGTATAAATATGCCTACACTTGCCCTAGTAAACACACGGTGGTTCAGAGCAGCTCGACTATCTACTTGCCCGACGCAGCTCGCTACAGCAAGTGCCGAAGGAAGCCGACCCTCCAGCTGACACATTGACAGAGAGGCTGCCTTTCTCTCGCTGAGAATCCAGCTCCAGTGTTTCCAAGCTCCCCTTGCGCGGTGTTGGGAAATTGAGTCCGGAGACAGAGATACCAGACCACCTTCATTCTAAAACCAAGGTACAGAGCTGATTAGACCCTAAGAGAAATCTTGGTTAGATTCTTGGCAAAAACAGACTAAACGTAAGCTACACCTCACTTACTTCTTCCCTCATGCTAGACTTAGGTTAGGTACATTTGGGGTAGGTGTATTTTAGAAGCACCAGTTGAGTACTTTTTAGCCTTTTTTATTTATGTATGTATTTATCTATGGTCTAGGAACCATACAATGCTTTTACAGTATTATTTTATAATACTCTTCTTACTGTACGCATTATACTTTGCAACCAGTATTACGATTGTAGCAGTTCACTTTACTTGCATGAGAAAGAAGACTGTTCAATAAACCCTTTTATTGAAAACGCCCGTCTTACTATTTCTCTGCACCTCTGATGAAGCCAAGCAGGCACAATTGACTGAGTAAAATATCTATCTATTGTTTCCACGACTCTGAAGATACGTTTTATCTTGGGGAAACAAAGTTGTCATGTTTATGCGGTTGTCAGAAACGAATCCCTTCTTGTGTATTCGAGAAAGTTGATAGTGACCTCTGAGCTAGCTGGCACTCACAATTAAGTCTAATATATTTGATAGAGACCTAGGCGACCTAAGTCCTACGTCAAATCTATAGGATATATTATTCCAATGCGCAGAGCCTATTGGGAATATAGGAACTACACTACAAGGGGTTCCTGATTTGTTGCCCTTGTTTTATATTGATCCCTCAATTAGGCCGCGACCGGGTGGGATTCACACCGGTTTCTGCGATTTTCGAACTTTCGTTCAAACCAACAGCCCTGAAGAGTCACATCTGTTGCACGGTGTGATGAAACACGTGTCGGCTGATTTGTTTCCCTTGTACTGATCAAATTGAAATATAAATCTTTTCCACATGAAACCCTGGATGTAGACCTCTGTTACTTTTCGTATGAACATTGTTGAACACACTTGGTTTTGACACCGGAAGCTTACACCACTTAATACATGTGCACAGGACTTTGACTTATAGGAAACAAAGGATTGTTCATTGATGAGTTGCATGTTTTAATCACCACTTGGTATTCAAGTTGATCTAAAATCTCCCTGACCTGTTTTTTAGCTTCTTGCTTAATTGGATATTGCCTTTGTGCAGTTGGTGGATTTTCTAACTGGATTTTTTGGTGAGGTGAGTCCTCATCCCATCCTACATGATTTTTGTATAATGCTGGGGCTTGGGCCCATTTCCTGGCATAAGTATATTTTAAATGTACTGGAATATGGTTAGAGAAGGCTGGCATAATGATGTCTTCGCCATGTGGGCACTCCTTGACAAATTCTGGTGGCCAGTCCCGTTCTGCTAGAAGTTTATCATAACCCTTTGAAAGTCGCTCCCAAAAGAGTGCTTTCATTTTTCTTGGTATGTCTCCCTCCATCCGGAGTGTTATTTCATATAACCTATGTGGAGAACTAACCCTAGTGTCTGCAGTTTCAACTTCAATGTCTTCATTCAAGTCCCTTCAGGTTCTGGCGAGCTATTGATACTTCTGCTGCACTGTCCAAAATTGTCTGAGCCCATTCTCCGTTCTTGAGTTGTGTCCTCAAGATCCTCGGCATGTCAGATTTTTAAACCTGCTACCTTCTTTGTGGTGTATTGAGGTTTTGGTTTGCTTTTCTGAACGTGTTGATCGTCTTTGGACTTCACGCGTTCTTCCTTGTTCTCTGACCGTCCTCTTCTTTCGGATGTCTGTGACGATATCTGAAAGATACAAGAGGAACGTGTATCAGTATCTTGATACCTGAGAGGTTTTCTCAAATTATCCCTATTTCTGAGGTTATACCTCCTTTCAGAGGGCTCTTTTTGAGGAGACCTACCTCGGGTTTGAGAATCTTTCTCTTTTGAATGTTGTTTATTATTTTCCCACTTCTTTTTAGAAGAGGTAGGAGTGTTTTTAGTAAAGGCCTTTTCGGGATCTTTCAGACAGTTGTGGTTTAACTGGTTTCCCATCCAAACTATCTCGACCTAATTCTTTATAGGATTTTTCAATTATTCCGCCTAGAGCTTGTGGTTGTTCTGTTACATCAAATTTCCTTAATTTCTGGCAGATTGCCACTTATGCTGCTTCTCCTTTAATATTAGATAATATTATTGTAGAGACCTGGTTACAATTTTTCAGTAACTTCATACCTAAATTCAGAGCAGGCTCTGCCCCGTATTCGTTTTGAATCTGTTTCAGGACGTCCGGTATTACCGCCATAGACGGAATACCATGTGTTTTAGTGTTGATAGCAGCGAAGACTGTGCCCCAAGTGGTGCAGTCTTCCAGGTGTGGTGTTATCCCATTGGTAAACAGTTAGAATTCTATGTTTGTCATAGGGACTGGTATTGGGAAATACTGCTTCGATTTGAGTCATTTTTAGAGCTATCCAGAACGGAATTTGTTCACGTTTTGTGGGTAGTTTACCCATGACTTCGTGTAAAGTCTGTGGTGTAATTTTTAGTGTGTTCCCCTGGTGAGAGGTTTGTTGTGGAATAACTAATGGAGGTTGGACTGTAAGAGTCCGCATGACATATTGGACCAATTGTATGTAGATTTTGATTGACTCTTTGAGTTGAGTAAGTAATTCTACATCTGTCATGTCTTCGATTTCAGGATGAGGTGTGTAACCTGCTAAAACCGACCATGTTGCTAATGGTCTAACTAGTGGACTGAGCCTGGTAATGTGATTTAAATGTTTTAGGGCGCCTTTAAACCAGAGCTCATGCCCCTGGTTTGAGTGGACTTTCAATATCCTCGAAAGGAATATATTCCTCTGGTGGATCATCTTCTTTATAGAAGTGAAACAAATGTGTTTCTGGATTTCATTCTGGGAATACTAGCCATAAATAGAATACCTCTATCTGGTGATATTCATGTGCCGCTATGACAAAAACTGCTCTACCACCTCTTGATGTTAGGCCATGTTTTATACGTTTTTGGAGTGATGGCTCTCCTTAAATTTGGAGGAATGATTATAGCATTCTCAACGGTTTTAGTAAAACCTGTTAAGTTAAAAGCTGGTATGGCGTTGTCGCCTTCAGCTCCACCGGTTTCGGTGTTCTTGCTGTTAGCAGACATTGTTTAAATGAAAATTGCAAAGCAAGTTTCAAGGGAACAAAGATAAGGTGCACAATATTTTGTTCTACTCAGCTATTGCGGATATTATCCCACCCACTCCAAACGTCTTATGGAGTTTTATGAGTAGAGCGTCTCTTAGAAAAGCACAACTGAGTTACTTTGATTCGATACCCTTCTTTACTGACATCAGCTGTTCACTCTCAGACCCCCCTCAAGGCCAAACAAGTGCTGTTACAGCATCTTGCTGATCCCCAGTAACTTGATTAATCTGCTCACTTTGCCTCACTATAACCATTGGCACATCTGGGACGGGTGCTGTTATATCATCAAGGAAATAAGGGCCTCTGCGAGTATGAGCAGCGTGTACCCAGTTGGGTAGACCTCTGCACTTCACAGCTGTTTTACTGACCAGAATAACTTGGTACAGGCCACACCACCGAGGCTCCAAGCACGATTTGTGTACATGCATCTTCACCATAGCCCAGTTGCTGGGAATAAGTTCATGACACTGCTCCTATTGAGGCAGGGCTGAAGACTCTCTAACTTGGTGAGACACAGAACGCGCCACATCATCCAGTCCTTTGCAGTAATCAAGAATCATGTCATCTGTAATCTTCACAAGTACTTTCTCAGTCACATCAGGCAGTCTTCTAGATCTTCCCATGATGATTTCACAATTCTGTCCTCCTATCTGGAATAATGCGTATGTTCATCAACACAAAAGGCAACGCATCAGGCCATTTTAAGGATTTCAAAGCACATGCTTTAGCCAATCCGGATTTCAAAGTGCCATTGACCTGCTCCACAATTCCAGGAGCTTCCAGCATGTAATTGCAATGTAGCCTCTGTTCAACTTGCAATGCTGCACACATCTTCAGGACATTATAAGTAAAATGAGTTCCTCGGTCTGACTCTGGAAAAGTCAGGCAACCGAACCTTGGTATTAACCCCATCAACAACAACTTAGCCACTGTTAGACTATCATTTCTCCTGGTCAGGTAAGCTTCAACCCAGCGTGAAAAGAAGCACATAATTACTAGGACATCTAAACCCATTTCACACAGGCATCTTGATAAACCCAGTTGCATCCTGTAGAAGGGACCTCCTGATTCTCTCTCTCTCTCTCTCTCTCTCTCTCTCTCTCTCTCTCTCTCTCTCTCTCTCTCTCTCTCTCTCTGTATCTATATATATATATATATATATATATTCACTGAAAAAACCATAGGTTATAGACCATATATAGTTAGCATTAAAAAACCTTTTTTTACTCACACAAAACCATTGAAATTCCATATATAGTTAGTAGTACTAACTATATATCGCGCACCCGCAATCCTATGCTGATCATGTCACATATTACATCATTCATGACATGGTCAGTGACATCACTGATGACATCACTGATGACATCTCAAATGACATCACTGATGACATCTCAAATGACATCACTGATGACATCTCAAATGACATCACTGATGACAACATCCAGTGACTGTGTATTTCTGTAAAGTTAAAATATGTCTTACATATTGAAGAATGAGTGGATGTAGAAGTGTCTGGATGAAGGATTTAGTAGGTGCATGACTGACTGTATGAGTGAGTGGTTAAATGTGTCTCATTGAGTGCATGGGTTAGTGACTGAACTGTGTTAATTTGTGCATCATTATGTTTGTTGTACTGTAAACTGCTGCATGTGTTGATCAGTAGCTATATGAGTAAGTATATGGGTTATTGTTTGGTTGCTCAAGTATTTGTATGGGAGACTGAGTGTGTGTGTGGGTGGCTGGGAGGTGTATGACTCTGTGCATAGATGTGTGAGCAGTTGATTCACTAGATGTATGGGTTCAAAAGTGCACGTGGAAACAGCTGTATGGGTGGTTGACTGTGTGCATCAGTGTATTGGTGAGTGAATGGATATCTCAGTGCTACATGTCAAAGTAAGTACATATGTAAAACACAGTACATGTGAGAGTTGGCATATATAAATAACTGTGCATAAGAGCCAGTGAATGTGTGAGTGGCTGTATGGATGATTGTGAACTTGTATCAGGGATTGTAAAAGAGACTAAATATGTGTTAGTATATGTTTGAATAAGTAAGGTGTGTATAACTGTATAGTTGAGGAAATGGAGGTGTGATTGATTCTTTGCATGACTGACTAGGTGTGTAAGTAACTCCATGGATGAGTGACAGTCTGTGAGTGTCTGTTTACACTGAGTGTATCTAAGGTTATATTAGAGTCTGAAGAGGTTCATCGTATTATAACATGAATGATGTCATCAGTGATGTGATCAGTAATGTCAAATGAGATGTCATCAGTGATGTCATCAGTGATGTCATCAGTGATGTCATTTGAGATGTCATCAGTGATGTCATTTGAGATGTCATCAGTGATGTCATCAGTGATGTCACTGACCATGTCATGAATGATGTAATATGTGACATGATCAGCAGTGGATTGCGGGTGCGCGATATATAGTTAGTACTACTAACTATATATGGAATTTCAATGGTTTTGTGTGAGTAAAAAAAGGTTTTTTAATGCTAATTCCTAACTATATATGGTCTATAACCTATGGTTTTTTCAGTGAATTTTCAAGATTTTGTAAATGCTAATTCCTAACTATATATGGTCTATAACCTATGGTTTTTTCAGTGAATTTCAATGGTTTTTTAATAGCAAATATCATAAGCTGTCGAATGTCAAGTACGTGGTAAGAAAAAACATTTTCGTGTTTATGCACACTGATCTGCTTTGAATGCTGCCCCCCCCTCATTTCTATTAGGAATACTCTCTCTTTGCAGATAGTGAAGGGTAGTTAACGCAGGCCTTTGCCCCTGTTGTAATCCGTCGTGCCTGCTTCTCTCTCCATTTGATTGATTGTTATCCAAGCATTTACTATTTTAGAATTGGTTCTCTTTGGTTCATTATCTATTTACAAACAAGCACAGAGTCGCAATACTCTGTTTAGTCTTTGCAGATAGCAAAAAATCGTGTAAAAAAACAAAAGGAATCGAGCAAAATCAGTAGGCCACTAATGGGATCTCTTTTTGACCTCGCTAAAATAGAAACATTAGGAACAACCCCTCATGAGAAATACGAAACTAGTGAGATGAACTGAACTCCACACCATGATGTATGCAAGACAGCTCGGCTCCGCCACCCACCCCGCCCAAAATAACGATAAACTCTATGCAAATATTACAAATATATACAACACACCAGCAAAGTAACAGGGTAAAACATTTTATTAAATAACTATTTACATAACTATTTTATACTTTTTGTTGCCCGATCTGGCTAGCTCAATCGATCGAGCATGAAACTCATGCACTCTGATGGTTCAAAGTTTTGAGGAGTGCTTGTAACACTGGCTGAAGCCTATTTGCACTTGCTTCAGCTTCACTATTCTTTTTTTTTTTAAAAAACCTTTATTAGCAAAATTATGGAAGTACAGATTCTCGCCTACAACCCTTCGGGCCGGCCAGGAAAACATCACAAGGTATAACATAATACACAGCTCATCAGCCGACAACCAGGGGTCCGGCAGCCATGGTAAGAAGATCGTTAAGTTCCAAACGACAGGATACGAGCGGTTTCATTTTATAACATTCAAACAACAAAGGAAACAAGGCTGCACTCCGATCATTATGGTCGTTCCGTGTGTGGCAGGAGGAGGCGGTCAGGAAACAATAAAGGAGACAGGAGATGGTTCAGGACAGGAAAAAGAAAGGGAGGGAGGGACAGAACGGGAGCCCAGAGCCGGTGAAAATATCGATAAATCTGTACATGTGAGAGCCGGAGTGTACAGTCAAGGGGAACAAGGAGTATCAGGGGGATCTACGAAGGGGGGTTCACAGATGTCCCCACGGAATGCATTCCACTGGTTCCATATCCTACCCCACTTTTGGGGCCTGCCACGGGAAATGTAGACAATTTTCTCTCTGAACATGCACCAGTCCATGTTGTCTTCCCATCCGGAGACCAAGGGAGCCCTCTGAGACCCCCATAACTGCGCAATGTCCCTCTTTGCGATCATGTTGCCTAGAGTCACCCATTGAGTCTGAGCAACATTACAGTCGGTCGGTTCCCACACATTCAAGAGACAGCGCCTAGGTTCAGGTATCAGTCGAACATTCGTGACTTCATTCATCACTTCATGCACTCCCCTCCAGAAGGACTCAACCACCGGGCACTCCCATACAATATGAAGGAAAGTAGCAAGCATACCACAACCCCGCCGACACAGTCCATCATCAGAAAAACCCATACGCATCAGTCGAGGACCAGTGACATAGACACGGTGCAGGACTTTCAGCTGAACAAGTCGCAAGCGCGCCGGAATCGCGACCTCTTTAGGAGAGGACACCGCAGCCTGCCAATCTTCATCATCTAGCTCCAGCCCATCGGCAGTCCAGGCGCCACGCAAATGGACTAGCAAGTCCGACCGAACATTAATGAGTTTTTTATAAATAAGAGAAATAGTGCTGTCTGGAACATGACGGTCCAGCACCCTATCCTCCAGGGGGGAACTCTCCGGAATATAAGAACCGGCCGGAAAAACCGACCCAACGGCGTGGCGAACCTGAAGATATCGAAAAAATTCCGAGTCATGCAGACCATACTCCTGCTGTAGTTCCGCAAAGGTCTTCACTCTATCCTTAACCCAAAGATCGCTCAATTTACTAATCCCGATGAGATCCCATCTATCGAACCCCTTTGACGCCAATAGTTCACCCAGCCTCTCCGCAGCAAATAAAGGGGTCGCCCTGGTAAGCCTATCTGTCCACCCGGTAGCCGCGGTCGCGCTGCTCCAAACCCGCACCGCCACTGCCGTGGGACCCGTCAAGTTCCTCCTAGCACTCCTAGAATAAAAAGCCCTATAGTAATCCCCCCCAGGTAAAAGCCATCGGTCCATTTCAAAAGCCGGATTCGGGACAGGACCATACATAGCATGGTTCACGGCACTCAACTGGGATGCCCAATAGTATCGTCGTATGTCGGGTAACGCGATGCCCCCGTCATACCAGGGTAGTGTGAGTTTGGCCAATGCTATAGGGGGCCGACCAGCCCACACCAGCTTCCTCTGGAGGCACTCTATTTCACGAAAATAGTTAGCCGGCACCAAATCTAGCGTGTTTTGGACGGCATACAAGAACCGGGGGAGGGACATCATTTTGAACAATGCCGCACGTCCCACGGGGGATAGGGGCAGATTACACCACGCCGCAACGTCCGACCGGAGCCGAGCGAGCGGAGGCAGCAAATTCCGATCATAACGCAGCACAGGGTCAAGTGAAATATAAATCCCCAAATATTTAAAACCATCAGTGCAGACCGGGATCGGACATATTCGGGGCAGAGAAAGAGGGTCACTAGTAAGCGGAAAGATACAGGATTTAGACCAATTGATAACCAACCCGGAGTTGCGGCCAAAAGAGCGCAATACGTCAATGAGAACTCCCAGCGATTTGCGGGGGGACGTCAGATATAACAGGATGTCATCGGCATAGAGAGAGACTCGGTCTTCAAAATCCGGAGACCAACGAATACCTTTTAGAGAGGGTTCCCACCGAAGCCAGGCGGCCAGCGGTTCAAGCGCAAGCGCAAACAACAACGGTGACAAAGGACAGCCCTGCCTCGTGCCACGCCCGAGGGCGAAGGGCGCCGAGGCTCTGCCATTAACCACCACCTACGCAAGCGGCTGTTCATACAGGAGTCTAACCCAGGTGATGAATTTAGGGCCAAAACCGAACTTGGCGAGGGTGGCCCACAAATACGGCCACTCAACCGTGTCAAAGGCCATCGAAGCATCGAGAGAAACCAAGATGGCCGGCTCACGAAGAGATCCCGCCCTCGCGATGACGCCATGCAAACGGCGAAGATTGAGAGCAGTATTGCGCTGGGGGATAAAACCGGACTGATCTGGGTGAACCAGTCCGCTGATCACCGTGACCAGTCGATTTGCCAGTATTTTTGCCAATATCTTTGGTTCAGCGTTCAGAAGGGAGATTGGACGATACGATGAGCAACGCTCGCGGGGCTTACCATCTTTATGAATGACCACGATGGAAGCCAGCCTCTGGTCCCTGGGAAGAGAGCCAAGATCTCGCGAGGCCGCAAACATACGCAGCAAATACGGCGCCATTTTGTCTGGACACAACTTATACAACTCAACCGGTATACTATTAGGGCCCGAAGCCTTCCCCGAACGAAGGGAGCGAATGGCAAGCGCAACCTCATCAGCGGAAAAATCAGCCTCCATTAACACCCCGTCAGACTCCGAGAGACTGGGCAGCGCAAGGTCGCGAAGTAACAAGCACGAGTCCTCCTCCGGGAGGCCCGAAACAGGGGCATATACGACCCGAAAATGCTGAGCAAACACCTCAACTATCTCCACCGGGTCCACGACTCGCACTCCATCATCTCTCTCAATCACTGGCACCACACGATTCAATCTGTCTCTCCTGTCCAGCCACGCAATCAACTTCCCGGCCTTATCACCCACATCATAAAGTCGTCCTTGCTGCACGCGATGCATCGCCTCAGCAGCAGCAGTCACAAGTGCCCTGTATTCAGTTTGCTTAAGAGCCAAAACATGCAGAATCTCAGGCGTCACTCCAGCCTCCAATCGCCCCTCAAGCACCGCAATCTCAGATTCCAAACTCACCACCTCTTCTTGGTTGCGCCGTTTCTCATCGGCCACAAGGGACAAGGTCTGACCTCGGATCACCGTCTTATAGGCCTCCCACAATGAAACAGGGGAGGAGACAGATCCCTCATTTTCTGCAAAATAATAGTCCACACATTTGACCACCTCGGATCTGAGTCTAGGGTTCTGGAAATGCCACGGATTGATCGGGGCGATACGGCCCCCCGTCCCCAAACAAACGTCTAAGTGAAACCATATCGGGGAATGGTCCGAGATCCCCCTAGCCAAGTGTCTGATTTCACGCACCGAGGCCAACTGCACCATAGGCACGACAATATAATCAAGTCTCGAGAGACTTCCGTGAGCCCCCGAATGAAAGGTATACTGAAGTTGGCCAGGGTGCAGCTGCCACCAACAATCGGCCAACCCAAAGGCATCAAGGAATTTCCCCAACCACAACTGCGATGCAGGGAGGAGCCGGGGGGAGGCTACGATCACTCTCACCATTTGCCACTGAATTGAAGTCGCCGCCCAGCACAAGCAAGCCTTCGGGCAAGCCCAGAATGACCTCGCCCAAGTCAGCGAACGTAGTAGACTGCAGCCCAGGCGGAACATAAATAGACAGTATGGAGATCAATTTCCCCTCCCATCTCCCGGTAATGCCAGCATAGCGGCCCCTATCATCTAACAGTGTGGTATCCACCTCCAAGGGAAGGGAATGCTTGACCAGGATACCAGCCCCTCTCGATCCCGAGGTGAAGCCGGAGTGCGCCACCAAATGATAGCCTCTCCTGTGCAAAGCGTGGCACGTGTTGCCCACCAAATGGGTCTCCTGAAGCAGGACCACATCCGGGGAGCACCTCTTCAAGTATTGCAGCACAATCCCACGTTTTATCCTGTCCCCAAGACCATTAACATTCCAGCTCAAAACCCTAAGCCCCCTACCCCCATCCCTGAAGCAAACCGACCGCACTCCCCACCTCGAAACAGTCAAGTGAAAGCAAGTGATAAACAGAGCACAGCCTCGAAACAAACAAGAAGAAAAAGGCCCCCCCCACCCCCAAGGAACCCAATAGTAACGAACCCCCCACCCTGCAACCCTGTGGTAGACCCAAAAGCCACCCCAACTTGCAGTGTGCCTGTCGCCCCATTAAACTAACCTACAGAAAGAGAGAAAAAAATCCCCAGAGGAGGAAGATCCCTCAGACCCCCCCACACCCCCGGGCATTCACATAATACTCAAAACACAGTCCAGCAGCCCCTGCGATGTATTCCGGCTTGCCAACGTAGACTTACTGCTCCTGGTCCTCCACGCCTCCCTCGGCTCCTCTCGAGTCTTCCGGGCCCTCGGTACGCTTCGGTAAAGTGTCCAACCAGTCACTCACCACCTCAGGGCGGTCGAAGAAAAAGGCACGCTCAGCATGTTCGATTCTCAGGCGGGCCGGGAAAAGCATGGCATATTTCAGTCCCAGGTCCCTGAGGCGCCTCTTCACGCCCGTAAAGCCCATCCTCTGTTTCTGGACAGCTTGCGTGAAGTCTGGATAGAAACTAATCGAAGCGTTCTCAAATTTAATGGGCCCAGTGGTTCGCGATGCTTGCAGGATAGCGTCTCTATCGCGAAAGTTAAATAGTCTAGCTATAATAGGCCGTGGAGCGGCACCCAGCTTCGGCTTGCCTCCCGGAACACGATGGGCCCTTTCGACCGCAAAACATTTACTTAGGCCCTTCGCCGCAAGATGCTTCAACACAAGGTCCTCCACCAGGATATCAACAGGCATATCGGCAGAATTCTCCGGGACACCAACGATGCGGACGTTGTTGCGCCTGGCCCGGCCCTCAAAATCCTCCAACCGATTGGCAAATAGGTCACAAGTGGTCCGAAGATTACGGACCGTGGTCTGGAGGTCCGAGACATCCGTGGTCAGACTAGCGGTCTTAAGATCAAGAGACTTGACACGCTCGTTTGTTTTCCCAAGGTCCGCTCTGATGAGGGAAACATCAACCGCCACTGTGTCTATTTTAGCAGCCAGGGTTTCATACTGCTGGCCCATACTGGATTGAATACTCGCAATGGCGCCCATCACGTCTTTCAGAGTAGGCTCCTCGTCATCAGGAGCACCGTCCCCAGCTTCCTCCAGGGCCCCACTCGATCCGCCCGGGGAGCCCTTAGGTCGAGTAAAGCGATCAATAGTCTGAGAGTGGGTGGCCCCCCCTCGGGACGAACCTCTTGCGCCGCGTCTCTCGACAACTGTCCTGCCCGTCATGACTGGGGAGAAACTCCAACTGGAAGTGCGAAACTCAGGCAAAACAACCTCCGTCGTGGCAGGCACCGAATTGCGAGTGAATAAGGGCACAGCACAAGCACTAGACTGGCAGTTGCAGAGGAAGAACTCCGATCGGGAAGTGGGCTGGCACAAGGAGCAGAAACGAAACCGAAAGCACACCAAGGGCAGAGGGCGTGGCCTACCAGCCGTTGTTGTTCGATTGCCACCTGGGTACCTCGGGGACTTGAGCCCCCGGTTGGCATACGTGGTAGGCCTCAAAGTTCAGGTCGCAGTAAGTTCAGCGTGCGACGGCCAAAACAAGTCACGAAAAGAGCGGTGGCATCAGTAGGGCGTCAATGAAAAATATCCGTCGTCAGAATCAGGATAGATGACAGGATAGTCGCCGGAGGTGGAAGGGGTCCGGGGAGCTCTTAGCTCACGCGTCCATCTTGGAATCGCGCGAAGCTCCTCCAGCTTCACTATTCTTAATGTAAGTGGGGGCTGTTTGAGGACGTGACTGCATTTGAAAACAATGTGATGCGGTGCCACCCTGAACCGCTTGACGGAGGCCCCCGAGGGACGGTGTCATGGCGCGGACTCGGAGGAGGCGCTTGGCTCCGGCCCCCTCCCCAAGTCGTGTTGCCCTGGTGTGGCCTGAGATCGCCCCCGACATAGGTAGCCGGCTCCCGGTGTCAAGCGGAACTTTTTGCCTTTTGGTGACTCTTCCATTCTTGACCTTGTCCCACAATCCGTTTCACCTAAAGACACGCTGTAGTGGGGCGCCCCTTTTCCGTTTCAGTTGCCATTCCGCCCGCTTTTGCTACACTGTGCCTCTTCCGCTATTCAGCTGTTTACCGCCCGCTCATCGACTACAGCGTCTCGCTCACCATGTACTTGAGTTGCTCCCGCTCTTGCGGTGCAGCGATAGGCGACTGCCACAGGACTCTCAAAATGGCGGCCGGCTCTTCAGATTTGGGCGTGGTCCACTAAAATGGCCCTGCGACACCTTGGAACTCGGACGCTTGTCTGCTAGGGCTTGGGCTCCATTCTCGAAAGCGTCCCCTCAGCCTTGAAGATTCTACAAGAGTCTTGGGGGCCCCCGACTCCCGCAGGCTTCTGGTGGGGAGCGGCTGCCATGATTGCTCGTGGAATGGCCACGACGGAGCTACGAGATGGTGGTGCTCTCATGCTAACGCCAGCTTCAGTCTGAAACATCCAGAAACACTGTAGACTACCAATTCGATCAGTTCCGGTAGCGCCCCAACGTGACCCGATAGAGAAGAACTTGCCCTCCCCTCTTTGACTGATGGTTCTTGTTGCCTGTCCCTTCTGTTGTCATTTAACAGAACTATTTAGCCTGCTGAAAGGAGTTGTGTTCCGACCGCTGGTTGGTGGAGACATTTTGACTATATTGTGGACCGGCGTTGTCGCGTAATGCGTCATATGACGCGCCGCGTTAGCGCACCCGGAAGTGCTCCGGTGCGCGAAGCGCAGCTTCCCGGAAGCGATCCGGGGTGCGGCGCGCAGCGCGTAACGTAAGCATAACAGGTCATGTGACTTGTTAATAAAACTTTTTATTGGTTCATTTTACTTTTCTTATTCTAATGATGAAAGGCTTGGTCATATGACCTAAAAATTACGCTTTTTATTACTTTCGAACATTATTTTTTCCTAAACATATGTTATAATGTTCCAGGCTAATGTACTTTCCCGGAAAATTTACAACTGTCCTGCAAGTAAAATATATTCCTTTTTCGAGAAAAAGGGCGTTTCTTCGTCCCATGACGGAGCCGTTGAGCAAAAGAGGCTCGGCCTGCTGTCTTAGTCGCCGATACGCCTGAATATCAGATTCTTATCGATCACTTTATGTTGCAGGAGTGAAAAACACAACAGCCCTTGACCATTTATCTTTACTGCGTTCCTGCGTATTATACCTTTTACCCTTCATGTAATTGGACTGCTTTATTTCACTTGCCTTTTACTGATTCTAAAACACTGACTATTATTAAAAACTTTACCAATGTAAAAACTACTACCATGTTTTCTTTTAAAAACCTTTATTGTGAAAATGTCAGTATACAAATACGGGCCTATAACCACGTGGGCCGACCACGGAGCAAACTGTAATCGTATATGATGAGTAGACATTTACACTGTAGAGGAACGTAACGGGCGGGCCATTAGGTTGCAAGAACTAAGGTGTCTAACAGTTGCGGAATCGGTGGACGTACATTTTATAATTAAAATACGACAGAGCCAGTTACAATAAAATTATCTAGATATACATTTGCGGGCAAGTACCATGGGTGACGTTAATTCCAACTTTCAATAGTACAGTAATCAATAACACATTAGAACTCAATATCAATAGGGATGTCGAAATATTCAATCAATTCTCGTCCCCGCCCGCCATGTGCTTCAAAACTGCATACGTATCTCGTGATTTCAAGGTTCTGCAACCAGTACACAACAAGGAGTTACGAGTCCCATTTATTCCGGCGCCATTTTGGGCGAGGACGGGCAGGTCCAGGATATAGTCAAAATGTCTCTACCAACCATCGACTATGATGATGTTCATATGCTGTATTTATTAGAGTAACACTCATCTGTCCACATGAAATTAATTTGCCACAATCTAAACATGTCATTTTAATCTTTCCAAAGTTCTTCTAAATATTTGGGACCGTTTCCCTTGCCTCTGGTGCTGTCAGTGCCACTTCTTTGGTGAATGTACTGGCAGGTCGGGGGTTCTCCTCCAAATCTCTCTTTTATGCAGCACTATAATTAATCGGTGCCACCTCTCCATATGACGATGCATGGTATAGTTACCATAACTATATTTTTTTTCGGTTCCTCTGGAGAGTACATCGTGGCAGATGAGGCGTGTAACGTACCGGGCATTTACCTTTTTTGCATGTAGAGGAAAGGAAAAAAAATTTGAGCGTCCGAGTTCTAAGGTGTCCCAGGGCCATTTTAGTGGACCAGGCCCAAATCCAAAGAACAGGCCCCCATTTTGAGAGTCCTGTTGCAGCCGCCTGTCGCTGTAGCATCAAGAGCGGCCGAAACTCAGCTGAATGGCAACTGAAACGGTAAAGGGGCGCCCCACTACAGCAGACGAGCCTCCACCTGGGAAGGCCCGTTCACGCCGCCTCCCCCCCCCCCCTTCGGGCACCCCACGCAATTATTCAGAGCAGGATTGTAGGATGGCCACACCACTGCGGCAACTTGCTAGACACCACCTCGGTGCCAACCGAATCTCAGCGCCTTGTGGTGTCTTCTATTCAGAAAATATTGTTGTGCTGCCTTCGACCTATTCGCCGCAAGTGCGCACGCAACTCAGCTGCATAGCGAGTGAAACACCAAGGGGCGCCCCACTGCAGCCGAGAAACCTTCATCTTGGGGGCGACGCACAGCATCACATTGCTTTCCAATGCAGTCAGATCCTCAAACAACCCCCACTGACTGACGCGAACTTACAGGCCAACGGAGCGCCCCACGCCGACTTTCGGCGCAGCATTGTAGGATGGCCACACCAGTGCGGCAACTTGCTAGACACCACCTCGGTGCCATCTGGATCTTGGCGCGTTGCGCTGCCTTTGGCCCTATTCGCACATCGGTCCGCTACTGACGCCACCTCACAGGCCAACGGGGCGCCCCACGCCGACTTTCAGCATTGTAGGATGGCCACACCAGTGCGGCAACTTGCTAGACACCACCTCGGTGCCATCCGGATCTTGGCGCATTGTGCTGCCTTCGGCCTATTCGCACATCGGTCCGCTACTGACGCGAACTCACAGGCCAACGGGGCGCCCCACGCCGGCTTTGAGCATTGTAGGATGGCCACACCAGTGCGGCAACTTGCTAGACACCACCTCGGTGCCATCCGGATCTTGGCGCGTTCTGCTGCCTTCGGCCTATTCGCACATCGGTCCGCTACTGACGCGAACTCACAGGCCAACGGGGCGCCCCACGCCGACTTTCAGCATTGTAGGATGGCCACACCAGTGCGGCAACTTGCTAGACACCACCTCAGTGCCATCTGGATCTTGGCGCGTTGTGCTGCCTTTGGCCTATTCGCACATCGGTCCGCTACTGACGCCGCCTCACGTGCCAACGGATTTTCTACGCTTTTTATACCCTATGCTGCATAACAGGTCATGTGACTTGTTTATAAAACTTTTCATTGGTTCATTTTACTTTTGGTTTCCTAATGATGGAAGGCTTGATCATATGACCTAAAAATAACACTTTTCATTGGATGAAAACTTTTTTTTTTCCCAAACGATGAAAGCCCCACCTTGTTTCTGGATGTTTCAGACTGAAGCTGGCGTCAGCATGAGAGCACCACCATCTCGTGGCTCCGTCGTGATCATTCCGCGAGCAATCATGGCAGCCGCTCCCCACCGGAAGCCTGCAGGAGTCGGGGGCCCCCAAGACTTTTGTAGAATCCTCAAGGCTGAGGGGACGCTTTCGAGATTGGGGTCCAAGACCTAGCAGACAAGCGCCCGATTTCCAAGGTGTCCCAGGGCCATTTCAGTGGACCAGGCCCAAAAAGGAAAGAGCCTGCCGCCATTTTGAGAGTCCTGTGGCAGCCGCCTATCGCTCCACCGCAAGAGTGGGCGCAACTCAGCTGAATGGCGGATTTTGTCACAGTGTACCAAAAGCGGACGGAATGGCAACTGAAACGGTAAAGGGGCGCCCCACTACAGCAGACGAGCCTCCACCTGGGGAGGCCCGTTCACGCCGCCTCACCCCCCCCCCGGGGCGCCCCACGCCGTTATTCGGAGCAGCATTGTAGAATACCAAAACCAGTGCGGCAACTTACTGGACATCACCTGGGTGCCATCCACATCTCAGCGCGTTCTGCTGCCTTGGGACTATTCGCACAACAGACCGCTACTGACGACCCACCCCCCGGGACGCCCCACGCCGTTATTCGGAGCAGCATTGTAGGATACCCAAAACCAGTGCGGCACCCAGGCAACATCACCTGGGTGCCATCCAGAACTCAGGACGTTGTGCTGCCTTGGGACTATTCGCACAACCGACCTCTACTGACCATTGTTCCTTCTTTTTTCCTAAAAATGTTTAAATGTTTTTACTGTTTTTGTTGCGTTGTATATATTTATAAGTTATTAAAGTTTTATAATCCTACTACTTTGTTGGAGTGCTATATATTTTTAATGTGACACATAATTGTAAAAACTTTGATGTACAAAGAGGCATCCCTGGAATCTTCCGCTTCAGGCTTGGTCCCCTCCCCAATCACAATACAGGATGGTTTTCAGATAGTAGGAACGCGTGTGGTGTGACGGATCTCATCGGGTGTGGGCCTTGATCTACTATAACTCCTTTGAAGAGGGGTGATTCTTTACAGCTGGGGCCATAAACTACATCTGCAGGGCTACCTGATAGCCTGGGACCGGCCTGGACAATCGGACACAGAGGAAGAGGAGTGTCAGAGGGTGCGGTAGTGAATAGGGCGAAAGGGAGGTGTCGAGCGGGCACAGGGTGTGATTCTCAGGGAAGAACAGCGCAGATGGGGGGAGGTTTATTGCCCATGCATAAGACAGAGAGCGGGGGTGACCAGTGCCTGGGGGAGATGCTTGCGAGGGTGGGGAGCCATGCTAAGGATCGACAGCGTGCAGAGAGTGGGTCTGGTCAAGGCATCTAAAATGTCTGCCGTGCACGACAAAAGTGTGGCATTTGAAAAAAGGCAAGATGGCGCAGACAATGTTTTTCAACACTTCCTGATTTCCTTCGAATCAAACGTTAACAGACGTTATCTCTCCCACACTACCGGTCCCCCTGGGCTTAAACGCCGAGATGGTAGGGACTGCATCCCGTGGAGATAGGCCGAGACGTCACTCAGCAGAAAAAAAAGAAAAAAAAAGTCTATAAACATACAATAAGTTAAAAGTCAATCATTCTTGTAGTACGCTCCCCAGTCCGCTTCCCTTAACGCTAACCGGGCGCACCCCACCACGGAGCCCTTTTAAAGCCTCCACATCAAACCTATGGGGTCAGGAAGGATCTACCATGCCCCCTTATGGTCATTTGCCCCTTCGCTTGGCCTCCTCTTGTCTCTCGATCCTACCGAGAGACAAGATGGCGGCCGCTCCGTACTGTTTGGAATGTTTACAGACACCGGAGAGCCAATCAGCTTCGCTTCGCAAAGCTCCGTAACGCGAAAAGTACGCGACCCGGATCGCTACCCGGGACGCTGTCACAGATATATATCTTTTTTTGAACGTTAATTTCTCAAAATCCACTGCAGCACATATATTGAGACCCAGCAAAGGCACATCGGGCTACCGGTCCCTACAATTTTGCCAAGTTTCATGCAAATCCATTCACCCGTTCGATTTTTTATTTTTTTTGCCCCGCGGGGCCCTTTTAAAACTTCCACATCAAACCTAGGGGGTCAGGAAGGATCTACCATGCCCCCTTATGGTCATTTGCCCCTTCGCTTGGCCTCCTCTTGTCTCTCGATCCTACCGAGAGACAAGATGGCGGCCGCTCCGTACTGTTTGGAATGTTTACAGACACCGGAGAGCCAATCAGCTTCGCTTCGCAAAGCTCCGTAACGCGAAAAGTACGCGACCCGGATCGCTACCCGGGACGCTGTCACAGATATATATCTTTTTTTGAACGTTAATTTCTCAAAATCCACTGCAGCACATATATTGAGACCCAGCAAAGGCACATCGGGCTACCGGTCCCTACAATTTTGCCAAGTTTCATGCAAATCCATTCACCCGTTCAATTTTTTTTTTTTTTTTGCCCCGCGGGGCCCTTTTAAAACTTCCACATCAAACCTAGGGGGTCAGGGAGGATCTACTATGCCCCCTTATGGTCATTTGCCCCTTCGCTTTGGCCTCCTCTTGTCTCTCGATCCTACCGAGAGACAAGATGGCGGCCGCTACGGACTGTTTGGAATGTTTACAGACGCCGGAGAACCAATCAGCTTCGCTTCGCAAAGCTCCGTAACGCGAAAAGTACGCGAAGCGGAGCGCTGCCCGGTGCGCTGTCACAGATATATATCTTTTTTTGAACGTGAATTTCTCAAAATCCTCTGGAGCACATATATTGAGACCTAGCAAAGGCACATCGGGCTAACAGTCCCTACAATTTTGCCAAGTTTCGTGCAAATCCATTCAGCCGTTCGGGCTAAAAGTGAGGCCAACCGCCCTATGGAAATTAACATTGGAAAAACGCGTTTTGGGACCCACCTTTTTTCTCGGCCCCCCCTTGACGAACCCCCCCCAAATTTTCAGGGGCTGATCAGAAACAAAATGTTCCATTTTCCTGATAATTTCAGCCAATTCCGTCCACAAACGCCAAAGTTATTAGACATAGAATTTTCAAAAATCCCATAGGGAAAAAATCCTAACTATATATACCTAGTGGCGACCGCCAGTAGGTAATATATATATATATATATATATATATATATATATATATATATTCCAGCTCCAAAGTACCCAACGTACAAAGGAGCACCCGGACCTCAAGCGCTCCTTCATAACTGCCAAAGCCTCTGAAGAGAAGTGGGGACACTTCGAAACGCGTCAGGCATCCAGGGCAGTTTGAACAGTTAAAGGATATCGCTGTGCTGAAGGCGTTCTTACCATTTAAGGCTCCTTGTGGGCAGCTGAGGTCCGGGTGCTCCTTTGTACGTTGGGTACTTTGGAGCTGGAATATATATATATATATATATATATATATATATATATATATATATACATATACATATACATATATATATTACCTACTGGCGATAGCCAGTAGGTATATATAGTTAGGATTTTTTCTCTATGGGATTTCTGAAAATTCTATGTCTAATAACTTTGGCGTTTGTGGACGGAATTGGCTGAAATTTTCAGGAAAATGGCACATTTTGTTTCTGAGCAGCCCCTAAAAATTTGGTGGGGTTTCGTTAAGGGGGGCCGAGAAAAAAGGGGGGTCCCAAAACGTGTTTTTAACATTGAGTTTTCCATTGGGCGGTTGGACTCACTTTTAGCTCGAACGGCTGAATGGATTTCCACAAAACTTGGCAAAATTGTAGGGACTGGTAGCCCGATGTGCCTTTGCTATGTCTCAAGATATATGCTCCAGTGGTTTTTACGAAAATTAACTTTGAAAAATATATATTGGGCTACATTGGGCTATATATATGTTGGAGCCCAAATGTAGCCCAATGTAGCCCAATGTAGCCCAATGTAGCCCAAAGATGGCCACCAGAGACAAAAGAGCCCAAATGTAGCCCAAATATCAGCCAGATGTAGCCCAACTATAGCCCAGTGACAGAATGTCCCTGAGTGTTCTAAAGAACAACTAGAGCGCTAACAGTCTTACTTATGACAAAAGTATGGCACACCTGACGTCATCTTGATTGGAATAAAGTGTTAACACTTAAAACATTTAATTTGCAAAGGAACAAAATGAGGGGGTTCATTTTGCCATAGAAATGTCATATATATATATATATATATATATATATATATATATATATATATATATATATATATATATATATATATATATTCACTGAAAAAACCATAGGTTATAGACCATATATAGTTAGGAATTAGCATTTACAAAACCTTGAAAATTCACTGAAAAAACCATAGGTTATAGACCATATATAGTTAGGAATTAGCATTTACAAAACCTTATTTTACTCACACAAAACCATTGAAATTTGCATATATAGTTAGTTGCACTAACTATATATCGCGCACCCGCAATCCACTGCTGATCATGTCACATATTACATCATTCATGACATGGTCAGTGACATCACTGATGACATCACTGATGACATCTCAAATGACATCACTGATGACATCACTGATGACATCTCAAATGACATCACTGATGACATCACTGATGACATCTCATTTGACATGACTGATCACATCACTGATGACATCATTCATGTGATAATATGATGAACCTCTTCAGACTCTAATATAACCTTAGATACACTCAGTGTAAACAGACACTCACAGACTGTCACTCATCCATGGAGTTACTCACACACCTAGTCAGTCATGCAAAGAATCAATCACACCTCCATTTCCTCAACTATACAGTTATACACACCTTACTTATTCAAACATATACTAACACATATTTACTCTCTTATACAATCCCTGATACAAGTTCACAATGATCCATACAGCCACTCACACATTCACTGGCTCTTATGCACAGTTATTTATATATGTCAACTCTCACATGCACTGTGTTTTACATATGTACTTACTTTGACATGTAGCACTGAGATATCCATTCACTCACCAATACACTCATGCACACAGTCAACCGCCCATACAGCTGTTTCCACATGCACTTTTGAACCCATACATCTAGTGAATCAACTGCTCACACATCTATGCACAGAGTCATACACCTCCCAGCCACCCACACACACACTCAGTCTCCCATACAAATACTTGGGCAACCAATCAATAACCCATATAGTTACTCATATAGCTACTGATCAACACATGCAGCAGTTTACAGAACAACAGACATAATGATGCACAAATTAAGACAGTTTAGTCACTAACCCATGCACTCAGTGAGACACATTTAATCACTCACTCATACAGTCAGTCATGCACCCTTTAAATCCTTCATCCAGACACTTATACATCCACTCATTCTTCAATATGTAAGACATATTTAACTTTACAGAAACATACAGTCACTGGATGTTGTCATCAGGGATGTCATCAGTGATGTCATTTGAGATGTCATCAGTGATGTCATCAGTGATGTCACTGACCATGTCATGAATGATGTAATATGTGACATGATCAGCAGTGGATTGCGGGTGCGCGATATATAGTTAGTGCAACTAACTATATATGCAAATTTCAATGGTTTTGTGTGAGTAAAATAAGGTTTTGTAAATGCTAATTCCTAACTATATATGGTCTATAACCTATGGTTTTTTCAGTGAATATATATATATATATATATATATATATATATATATATATATATATATATATATATATATATATACATATATATATATATATATTACCTACTGGCGGTCGCCAGTAAGTATATATAGTTAGGATTTTTTCTCTATGGGATTTTTGAAAATTCTATGTCTAATAACTTTGGCGTTTGTGGACGGAATTGGCTGAAATTTTCAGGAAAATTGAACATTTTGTTTCTGAGCAGCCCCTGAAAATTTGGGGGGGTTCGTCAAGGGGGGCCGAGAAAAAAGAGGGGGCCCAAAACGCGTTTTTCCCATTCATTTTTCCATAGGGCGGTTGGCCTCACTTTTAGCCCGAACGGCTGAATGGATTTGCACGAAACTTGGCAAAATTGTAGGGACTGGTAGCCCGATGTGCCTTTGCTAGGTCTCAATATATATGCTCCAGTGGATTTTGAGAAATTAACGTTCAAAAAAATATATATATCTGTAAGCGCGCTCCGGGCAGCGCCCCGGTTTGCGTACCTGACGCGTAACCGAACTTCGCGAAGCGAAGCTGATTGGCTCTCCGGTGTCTGTCAACATTCTAAACAGTCCGGAGCGGCCGCCATCTTGTCTCTTGGTAGGATCGAGAGACAAGAGGAGGCCAAAACAAAGGGGGAAATGACCATAAGGGGGCATAGTAGATCCTCCCTGACCCCCTAGGTTTGATGTGGAGGCTTTAAAAGGGCCCCGCGGGGCAAAAAGAATAAATATTTTTTTTCTTTTTTTTTGCGTGGGGAGCGCCCGGTACGCGCACCGGGAAGCGGTCCGAGGAGCGTACTATGAGGAAAAAAGAAAGACAGGGTATAAAAATTTTAGCAATTTTGTTATAAATGGAAGGTAGTTCTGAAAAAAACTGTTTTTTTATTCGTTTTCTTTTTTTAAATTTTTTTAATTAATTTTCTGAACAATTTTTTTATTTTTTTTTATTTTTGAAAACTATTTTGTGTTTTTTTAGTGTTTTTTTAGGGGAAATAACAAAAAAGCACGGTTTGAACATGTCTCAACAGGAGCAAAAAAAAATAAAAAGGATTCATTGTTTTCTCATCTTGTTGCATTTATGATTTTCTCCAGCTCGGTTAATCAAAGTAATACTCTTCTCTCCATAACAAATAGTTCATCCACAATATATACAAACTATTTTGTAGTGCTCAAAAGGAGCTTGAATATTGTGGATTATTTCTCGGCCTTCTGGTCCGGCGAATGAGCTTTGTCCACTGGAGGTGCTGGGGATGACATTTGGGGGGTTGGCAGCAAGATCCCTTACTTGTGCTTGGGAAAGATTATTAGGATGCCATCGCTCCATGTGGCGAATCATTGTATGATTCCCAAAGCTGTATTTCTTGTTGGGGTTGCCACGAGAAAGTATATTTTTACATATCAAACAAGACACCTGGGGTGCATTGACCTTCTTTTGTCCAGGTGGAATTTTAAAAAATTGCCATATGTAGTGCTCTTTAATATGGCTCTGCCTTGGTGTTTCTGGCAGGAACTGCCTTACTTGCTCTTCCTCCTCCTCCTCCTCTTCGTCCTCATTATCTTCCTCTCTACCAAAGTCCAGTGTTGGAGGTGGTCCTTTTGGTGGTGGTGGTGGTTGCTGAGAAGCACCAGCTGCAGCTATTACAGAAGCCATTGTCAAAAATAGGTCTTGCTCTCTGGAAGTAGAAAGTAAGAATGAGGTAAAAACAAGGAGGGGTTTTCATCATTTGGGAAAAAAAAATAGTTCTAAACCAATGAAAAGTGTTATTTTTAGGTCACATGACCTAGCCTAACAACATTAGGAAACCAAAAGTGAAATGAACCAATGAAAAGTGTTATTAACAAGTCACATGACCTGTTATGCTTACGTTACGCGCTCCGCGCCGCGCCCCGGATCGCTTCCGGGAAGCTGCGCTTCGCGCCTCGCTTCGCGCCTCGCGGACCGGAGCGCTTCCGGGTGCGCTAACGCGGCGCGTCATATGACGCATTACGCGACAACGCGATACGTCACGTTTACGCGACGCGTCACAATGTTGTTTTCTAACGCGGTAGTTGCGCAAACGGAACGTTTACCGGTTCGCGGACCGAGTCGCGGCACCAAATTGAGCTAACGGGAAGCTCACCGGTTCGCGTACCGGGAGCGAAACAATAAAAATAATTTTAAAAAAATACATTTCAAAATTGTATTAAAAACATATAAAATATATTTTTCGATTTAAAGAAGAATACATTTTAAAGCTTTTGATATTTGCTATTAAAAAACCATTGAAATTCACTGAAAAAACCATAGGTTATAGACCATATATAGTTAGGAATTAGCATTTACAAAACCTTGAAAATTCACTGAAAAAACCATAGGTTATAGACCATATATAGTTAGGAATTAGCATTTACAAAACCTTGAAAATTCACTGAAAAAACCATAGGTTATAGACCATATATAGTTAGGAATTAGCATTTAAAAAACCTTATTTTACTCACACAAAACCATTGAAATTCCATATATAGTTAGTTGCACTAACTATATATCGCGCATCCGCAATCCACTGCTGATGATGTCACATATTACATCATTCATGACATGGTCAGTGACATTACTGATGACATCACTGATGACATCTCAAATGACATCACTGATGACATCACTGATGACATCTCATTTGACATCAATGACCACATCACTGATGATATCATTCATGTGACAATACAATGCATCTCCTCTCATTTTAATATAACCTCTGTTACACCCAGTGTTAAATACAGAGTATAATTTTTGAAACCATTGACACACCAATACTAGTTACTACATACGCACTCACTGATTCCTACGTCTACACACACACATTCACTCATTCACCTATACAATCATTCATACATACAATCACTCATCTTTACAACACTATCATATGCACTCATACACCTATACAGACACTCGCACTCTGCCACTCATCCATGGAGTTACTCACACACCTAGTCAGTCCTGTAAAGAATCAATCACATTTCCATTTTCTTGTCTATACAGTTAAACATAGAGCACATTACATTTTCAAACATACGAACACATACTTACTCTCTTATACAATCATTGATACAAGTACACATTCATCTGCACAGAGTCACACACCTCCCAGCCAGCCACACACACACTCAGTCTCCCATACAAATACTTGGGCAACCAATCAATAACCCATATAGTTACTCATATAGCTACTAATCAACACATGCAGCAGTTTACAGAACAACAGACATAATGATGCACAAATTAAGACAGTTTAGTCACTAACCCATGCACTCAGTGAGACACATTTAATCACTCACTCATACATTGTCATGCACCTACTAAATCCTTCGTCCAGACACTTCTACTTCCACTCATTCTTCAATATGTAAGACATATTTTAACTTTACAGAAACATACAGTCACTGGATGTTGTCATCAGTGATGTCATTTGAGATATCATCAGTGATGTCACTGACCATGTCATGAATGATGTAATATGTGACATCAGCAGTGGATTGCGGGTGCGCGATATATAGTTAGTGCAACTAACTATATATGGAATTTCAATGGTTTTGTGTGAGTAAAATAAGGTTTTTTAAATGCTAATTCCTAACTATATATGGTCTATAACCTATGGTTTTTTCAGTGAATATATATATATATATATATATATATATATATATATATATATATATATATATATATATACATACATACATACATACATACATTTTGCACTAAAACGAAGTACACTGTGCAGAGTGTCCAATGAGACCCAGATTAGTATACAGAGGCAAAGGAAGATAATACTAATGCTCTATTTGTGGTAGTGTGGGCGAGCAGTTAGGCTTATCAGAGGGTAGTGCTATGCATTTTTTATACTCACAGAGGCAATAAATGAGACTCACACTCAAGAATACATCTGAGTCCAAATTATTAAAATCCTGCCGATTTTGATGTAATTTTCCAGGCCAAGAACTTTGTTCTACAATACATACTTTAAGTTATGAATTTTTCATGTTTTCAAAATGAATTTCTTTCGTGCACAATCAATGGGAGAAAAGGGAAAAATGCATATAAAATCTCATAGGTGGATTTTAAGGTTCACCTTCAGAATGGAAGTAGTGATCAAGGCCACGCCCAATGTTCCACCAATGGATTCCCAGAATACGTCCCGTATTTGGGCAGGAGTGGAGTGCAGAGGTCATTGGTAGCTGGTGCACTAAGAAGAAGGCCCCCCCCTGATAGCACACTGCACAAAGGGACTTAAAGGTAAGTCTGAGGGGTCCCACTCAAAATAGCAGGTCACAATGGCCTCAGTTCTACAGGAGCATAGCTGGATCGTTGTTTCCAGAGCTGGGTGCAGAGCAGATAGGTCAGCCGGACAGCTCGCATCAAGATGCCCTCGCGGTCAGGGACAGGCAGCGCGGCGAGGTGATTCTGGGTCAACTGGGTCAACTGGGCCACTCATTAAGTGGGTCTCAACATCCCTCGACGGGTGCTTGCTTCCTGAGCAGTTGGAGTCAAGATTGGCCTCTTCGTCTTAGAGAAGGCTGTAGAGGGTCCAGTAACCTGGGTATTGGTGCAGCACAGCTTCTGTAGGTCCTAGTGTCTCTGAACTTGGTGAGGAGACAGATCTGACCCCCGGAGCTGGTGTATCACTTTTGGTAAGAGTGCAGCTTCAGAGTCGCCAGGTAGCATCAAGTTGGTAAAACCGGATTCTGTGGTTCAGTGCCTGCGACTGCAGGGGAGTAGTACCTCTACCCCAAGGGAGTTCTTTTGTGATTTGTTGAAGGCTGGAGGGACTCTGGGGTTCTTGGAGGCTTTACAGTGGCAGGACGCGACAGCACACCATGATTGTCTAGTCCTTAAGGCAGGAGGCAGGGTTTGGCACCAATTGTGTGCAGCAGGGATTCAGTCCTCGGGTCTTCAGCTATTCTTTGTCCTTATCTTCTTTGTGTCAGTCAAATCCGAGTTCAGGGTCCAAGGATGGCACCTAAATACTACATTTAGGGGCATTAAAGGGGATGATAGGTAGTAGCCAATTGGCTACTTACCTTTAGGGTGTCTAAACCCTCTAAGGGAATACTTCCTGTGGAAAGGGACACTACCCAGGCTCTAATTTGCTAATTCCCTCAGAAGGAGGGAAAGAAAAAGTGGGCTCCACATCACCTGCCCCACCTTAGGGGAGGTGTTGGCTGAATGGGGACCCACCTCCTAATTTACCTAATTGCTGCATTTCAAAGGTGGCATTGCCTTTGAAGCTGCTTGCCTTGGAAGGTTACCCTGTTCTTGGGAAGGTCCTCACCCCCTGAAGTCAGAAACATGGCTGGTTGTGGCAGGCTGGCTATGACTAGTCAGAGACCACACCAGTGTTTGATAGGTTTTCCGGGGTCCCTCTAAAGGGTCTCCTGTGTGCATTTATTAATAAATACAACAATGGCATTGTAAAAAGGCAGGTCCGATAGAGACAGGAAGGCAGGAAACAGGAGTTTATTCCGACGGAGCAGAACACGTCAAATCAGACAACAGGGTATCTTCTCGAGGTGCTCTAACCGCATCTCTGAGGCCTGGCCTCTTATACACAGGTTTATGGCTTTATTACATACATTGCATCCGTAATGTTTCTTTGAAGGCCAGAAAAGACATCCTCGGAATCCCCGGTCCAGGCCCGTTCCCACACACATCTACAGTAGAGTTCCCACCCCGATCTCAGCATGTGGTGGTTATCGCGCAGCTGGACATTCCACTGGGAATGGGAAAGTGGGCGATCGGTCGGATCTGGAGGTGTGAGGGCATTGATTAACCCCCGCTCCTTTGATATGGGGTGAGTTCCTACTGTAGGGGCAATAAACTGCAGCTGCAAGGCTAGGTGATGGCCTGGGAACGGTTCAGACAATGGACGAGGAGGGAGAGTTTATCAAAAGGCCCGCTCGCGTGAGAGAGATGAAAGGAGTGTGAGGGTTCCGCACGGGATGTGGCTCTGGGGCAGGGTCACGCTGGAGGTGCGTTTATGGCCCAAGCAGGAGAGACCGGGGGCTGTCGGGCCGCCGGGGAATGCTTGCGAGGCCGTGGAATGAGGGGGAGAGACGCGCAGGCTATTGGCAGTGGACAGAGAGGTCATGACACACAAAATGGCTGCCACCTACGTGCATGATGGGGCCTAAAAGGGACAAGATGGCGTGGCCACTGTTTCGTGATTTTCACTTTACTTTCAAAAGTGGCTGTGGTGAACATAAATGAACGCCGCTTATGTATACCTAATTTTAGTCATTTTCCACAGTCCCCAGTTTTTATCATTAGTTAGTTCATTCCTGTTCATGTCATAGGTGAGGATGTACAAGCTGACATTAGTTATACAATTCGCTTTGGTAGCCCATATGCATTACAGGCAGATGGAAATAATTCTGCTGTCAAATGCAGACAGAATCGTACATAACCATATGTAGTCAATGTGATGGGCGGGGAGGCAGTGCATACAAATTTACATTAGCTGTGTCATACATTAGCCCTGGAGATGGGGACATTACTTAGATGATGTAGGGGATTTCGTTCGAATACAAACATGATGTCATACAAAAAATGTTCTGGCAGAATAAGGGCTATTAAGTACATTACTTGAGGTCTGGACTCCATGAGGATCAAAACTCGACAGCATGTTCATGTGTATGACTGGTGTTCTATAATCATCATGATACAGAGTTAACGCTTTCTTAGTTACCCATGTACAGTTGAAAGTGACCGATGTAAGGTTTCGAAAGCTCAATTGGGTGATAATCAATACAAAGTGGTTGGGAGAGGAATCCAACTTAATACAAGGGACAGTCAAGGGGTGGCAATGTTCAAAAAGGGTACGTCTTTCCAATGTCTTATTTACAGCGAGCCATCACTGGTAGGCTCTCTTTGTTCTTCCTCTTTCGTTGGCACTGTTGAGCACCGGCTGTGGAGCTATGCGTCCAGCTCTAATTCAGATTTCGCGTTGCAGGGTGTGGCCATTCTTTGCTCTCGGACCACAGTCCTGTTTTTGTCCTGTTCCCTAACTAATCTAACATAGGTACCTTAGGCGGGGTACCCGCATTCCGTTCTTCCTTCGTGACAAACCCTATTCTATCTTTTGTGCTGTGTTTCTTCTCCAAGTCAAGTTCAAAAACTCCATATAAAAAAGGTGATGGGGGCGTGCTTTGGGAGGCCGAGGGAAGAGAGGGTGGAGTGGGATCAGATCTGAGACAGACCAAGGAGGGCAGAAATTTCAAGCAAGTGGGCCCATCAATCGGGCACAATGGGCTGGGACTTTCGGCACGAGCTCATCAACATGCAGGGGCTTCTGGGCAGCCCTTCTTTCCTTCACTTTCCACGTTGAGAATGGTGCCTTGTCCCGCAACTCTTTGCTCTGTGGCTCCACCTTGGTCGAGGTCATAGATATTCCCCGATCTGCAGCCAGGCTGTGCGTCACGTCCGGCCCCTCTCCTCCGACGACTGCACATTATCTTTAAATGAGTACAAAAAAACAAGTCTTAGAGAACTGGCAGGGGAAGACGTTTACACACTTTAATTTCTCTCTCCCAACCCCAAGTAGTTGGGGAAACGCTTATTGGTCACGATAGGGTGGATGCTTAGTCATCCTTACATCGGTGTATGCTGTTAACTCATGCATCATTGCTGTAGTGCAGGTCGGTAAGCATTTTTCTATTTTCAAACATCATGTCTGTCTGGTGTTTATTCCTGTTATATTTGCGAACGTGGCAAGAAGTCTGATATCTAAAAATTACATGGTTTATCGAATTCAAACCCGCTCCTCCAGTAAAGACTCGTGTTTTTCTAAAACAAATCCTGTTGAGCTATATTTTTCTTCAAGGTCTGCTAATTTATAAAAAGTGTGAAGTGCTATTATCATGGGCTTACAGCTACTTTTTCCAGGGAAGGACATACGTTAAGCATTTTTTTTCTTTTCTGAAAGCAACGGCTAACCTTCATCAGTTTTAGACGATTTATCTTTAAAAACAGGGTCATCAGCTACAGTCTGTAAGATTTTCTGGGACGGCTGGTACAGAACTGGGACCATTCTGGAAAAACGGGGACGTTTCGGACATTCTATTTTTGTGCAATGGGCGGTGGTAATCGGAATGACGAGGGTGGTGTTACTAAAGCACTAAAACAAAAGCCACTGACATATAGTTCCCTTTTAAGGGTCAGATTAGGGGACATCAGTCGTCTTACCTGTCTTTTCTTTCTCAGCCAATTAAGTTCCGTCATTTTACAGAAAGGAGAGGTAGTAATATGGCAAAAATACGATCGTTTTGTTTCTGTCAATTTGGTCAAACACTGTCGTGTCTAAAAGCCAATTATACCTGTACCGGCGAGGTACAGTGTCGTCATTTATTCAAGAGGGAGCAAGGGAGCCGTCAGAGGGAGAGAGCGTCGTGCGCACCAAATAGGCTATTAGTACACATACAACATAAAGAGAGAGAGGAAAAACGTGTATAATAATAGGCTACTCAGTGCACACACATATAGAACAGTACGGGTCAGTTTTACGTGTAAAAACACAAGCTGAGGGAAAACATAAATTCCTAGTTTACGTACACATGGATACCAGATAGGGCGCGACAGTACATACATCAAGTACGAAAACCTAAGACAAAACACAGAGCTATTTTGGGCAAAAGGACTTTTTCATGCGTGTTGCGTATTCTCAGTATTCCAAATAATTCATTTGGGGGTCGAGCTCTTTGTTCTCCTTCCTTCCTAATAGTAGACAATTTTTGTTGGTAACCTCGTTTCAAAAATACTTACTCCTTTTAATTGGTCGGACACTAGTCCAGTCGTGCTTGTACTCACGGTGGGGTCTTCCAACATCTAGCAAATGATGATGATAATGGGACAATTCCGATTTTTCCTATGAGGATGGAAGAAGAAGGGGTAAATCTAAAACATGACAATATCCCTAATTTCTGGGCTGAGGGGGATTTTGGATGAACCCCGACCCGGGGTACTCTTAACTTCTCTTATTTAGTCAGCACATAAATTGACTCACTGGTGCGCGTTATTACGGATATATATTTGGGGTATCGGTTGAGGTCGGGTTCGTTGCACTGCAATAACCCTTCAAGTTTCTGGTGTAGGCCACTCTCCCATTTACTAGCTCCAGAGAGAGAGTCGTCTCTAATTAAGGAATGTGCTATATTCTTATTCGTTTTTCACATGCAGGTACCATGTTCGGGCTTAATTTTCCTATTCCATTAACCGTTCGATCAACACCTCAGTTATACAAGAAGCATTCTTTTGTCAACTCAGACGTGCGCCACACATAAGCATTCATACGACACAAATCAGGGCCCATGCGCACATTCGTACCATACAATTTTTTTTTCTTTCTGCATGGAACACGGTGCATTTTAGGTCTTCTCCATACTTCAGCTGAAATTCCGTTATTAACCTGCAGAAAAAGAAAAGAGGGGGGGGCAGCGTTCAAAGCACATCAGCGCGCATAAACACGAAAATGTTTTTACCTACCACGTACCTGACTTATCTTCTTTGGGATGCAGTACCTTGCATCTCGGCATTGAAGCCCAGAGGAACTGGTCTACTGTCCTATTCATAGATATATCTAAATATCAGGATCTTTACCTATTGCTTATGCTGCAGGAATGTAAAATACGACAGATCCTGACTATTCTTTTCGCATTATTTCTGTGTACCATGTCTTTCTAATTTTTCATAACCAAAATTGCTTCATTTTACTTGCCCTTTATTTATTTGAGGATAGTAGCCTTTATTCGAGAACCTACCAATCTAAGTGACTGTTATGAGGCTAATTCCACATATTTAAAAAACTTTATTTGTGAAGATGTCAGCATTCAAATACGGGCCTCCAACCATGTAGGCCGGTCACGGAGCAGACGGGAAACGCATGAGGTAAGGAGACATTACACTGTAGTATAGAAGTAAGTAAAGGACGAGCCATTTAATTGAAAAACTAAACGCGACTAACGGTTGCAGGACCAGTGAAGGTTTATTTTATGGTTGGAAGTATAACAGGATCAGTTACAATAAAATCGTCCATATGCACACCATGGGTGAATATCATGAGTAACATTACTTCGAAGCTATAATAGTACAATAATTAATAATGACTAAAAAAACACATTGTATTGTATTGTATTGTATTGTATTGATGATTTGTAAAGCGCGTTGGCTACCCAGGGGCGTCCCAGCGCTGTAGAAAAGAGTGAGTTGGGCTGGAGAGGCTGGAGTAAGAGAAGCGGAGTGAAAAGTTAGATTGGAATTTTGCTGAAGAGCCAAGTTTTTAATAGTTTACGGAAGGTGAGAAGGTTAGGTTCTGATCTGATAGGGAGGGGAAGGGAGTTCCAGATCCTAGCCAGGTTGTAAGAATCAATAGGGTTGTCCGCATGCCCAGTCAGTACCCTTCCCCGCCCGCCGTGTGCACAAAGACCGCATACATATCCCATAACATCAAGGCTTAAGCAACTAGAACGTCATAAGGAGTTGCAAGTCCCGCCTATACTGGCGCCATTTTGGTCGAGGCCGGGCGGGTCCAGAGTATAGTCCAAATGCCTCCAATAACTAGTGGTCGGACCAGAACCCCTTTCGGCAGTTCAAAAAAATTCCGTTAACGCCAGCAGAAGGGACAGGCGGCATGAACCGCGACTTAAAGGTGAGGAAGGAAAAATCTTCCCTACCGGGTCACGCTGAGGTCCCACCGGAGCTGATCGAGTTGGCAGTCTACAGCGTCTCTTAGTAATTCGGACAAAAGCTGGCGTCAGCATGAGAGCACCACCATCTTGTGACAACTTTGTGGCCACTGCAGGGAGCGGGACAGCAGGCGTGTCCCTCCACCGACGCACTGAATCAGCCTTTCCTACGGCACCAGATGTGGATAAGGCGGCGGTCACCCGGGGCAGCGGCATATCCATGGGGGGGATAGTCGAGCAACAGTGGCGGTTGCCCCCACCGGAAGCCCGCGGGAGTCGAGGGCCAATGACTCTCGTAGAATCTTTAAAACTGAGAGGACGTCTTCAAGAGTGGGGCTCATGCCCGAGCAGGCAAGCATCCGAGTTCCATGGTAGCCCAGAGCCATCCTAATGGACCAGGCCCAAATCCGGGGAGCCGGCCGCCATCTTGTGAGTCCCGCAGCAGCCGCCCTTCACCACGGCCACCGGAGCGGGTCCCCCGGCCAGTCAACCGCGGGGGCCCGTTGAGTGGAATGCTAATGGCAATCTTGGTGCAGGAGAGGAACCTCCACCTGGAGGGGGAGGGGGCCGTCCGCGCCGCCTCTCCGCAGGCGCCCCACGCCATCTCCTGGCGAAGGCATACAAAATGGCCGGACCACGACCCTGAGTTTAAGAGTCTCATGCTCGATCGATTGAGCTAGCGGGGCCCGGCAACAAAAAGGGGTGCACACAACTTGCTGGACACCACCTCTGGACGTTCTGGGGACGGGCCTCGGCGCGTGGTGTTGCCTCCGGGCTATTCGCACAACGGTCCTCCACTCCAGGCCGCCACTGATGCTACCTCGCCGGCTGATGGCTTTTGTAGACTTTCTATAGCCCAAAACCAACTAAAAAGTAGCCCAAAGTAGCCCAACATTGCTACTTTAAGGAAGGAGGGACAGGAACAGCGTCAAGCAGACGGCGAATGCATTGGGATTGATGTTGCAGCTGGCTGCCATGTAAATATTTGTATAATAAAACGTTTTAACATATTACTTTGCTGGAGTGTTGTATATAATTTTATAGTATTTGTATAGGGTTTGTCGTCATTTGGGCGGGGTGGGCGGCGGAGTCGAGCTGTCTTGCGGCCATCATGGCGTCGAGCTCGGCTCCTCTCACTAGTTTCATATTTCTCATGAGGGGTTGTTCCTAATGTTTCTATTTTAGCGAGGTCAAAAAAGAGATCCCATCAGTGGCCTACTGACTTCGCTCGATTCCTTTTGTTTTTCCTAGCGATTTTTATGTCATAGTTCGTTGCAAAGATACAGCGGCTAATCCGCATTTTATATACATGTCCTTTTTAGGTTTCGGCTGGAGGGCGGAGCTCTTAGCTCCGCCTCCAGAGAAATCTCTTGATTTCCAGTAAGGAGAATGGAATACGCCCCCCTGCCCCATTGGCTAGCTCCATAAATGGAGGCTAGCCATTGGAACAGAGATCTGTCCGTCAAGGCCGGACCAGATTCGGGGGCGTTCCCGAGATTTTTTCTCAGGGCGGAGTTACGTTTTTTCCCGTTCCCTCCCCTTTCACTGATGCGCTGTCCATTCCCGCCCCCTCCGTGTGCCTTTCCGCCCCCCCCTCGCTGTCCTGTGCACGTTTCCCGCCGTCCGTGTCCTCTCCCGCCCCCTCCCGCCGTCCGTGTCCACTCCCGCCCCCTCCCGCCGTCCGTGTCCACTCCCGCCCCCTCCCGCCGTCCGTGTCCTCTCCCGCCCCCTCCCGCCGTCCGTGATTCAGATTTGCTGTCCATTCCCGCCTCCTCCCGCCGTCCGTGTCCTCTCCCGCCCCCTCCCGCCGTCCGTGATTCAGATTTGCTGTCCATTCCCGCCTCCTCCCACCCCCTCCCGCCGTCCGTGTCCTCTCCCGCCCCCTCCCGCCGTCCGTGATTCAGATTTGCTGTCCATTCCCGCCTCCTCCCGCCCCCTCCCGCCGTCCGTGTCCACTCCCGCCCCCTCCCGCCCCCTCCCGCCGTCCGTGTCCACTCCCGCCCCCTCCCGCAAGGCAGGCCGCATACAGACAGCAAAGTACCCTTCTGAATGTGTTCTTTACAGCACAGAAATAATATTTACACAAACCACATGGGCGTAACTGCCACCAGCCAAAGTGTTTCAGAACTAGAGGAATGACAGAAATCCGTTTATAGGGCGTCCCGTTGACTTCCAAACAAGTCCAGTAGTTACAGATATTCTGCTGGAGTCAAAGAGCCTGTTGAAGGGCGGCTAAACTGCCCCTAATCCGGATGTGTTTCTAGGCCCTGACCTTTGACAGACAGCGGAAAGCACAATGCCTTTAGGCTGAGTTTTTAAAGTAATACCATCTGTTTGGTAACTCGAGAAGTTAACAGCTGCAGCGAAACGGCTGATAATCACTCTGTCCAACACGGCTTTGGACACGATGTCAGATGGCCTGCCCTTGAACTGCCGAAAGCGAGCAATTGGGATCAGACAGGCAGCGGACATGATCCCAGTGACAGCTGCAGCACTGCTCACGCATGCCTGGAGCGCTGTGTAACTCCCGCGGGCTGCCAAACCCCGAAGCACTTAGTGTAATGGGCAGAAGAATCTACAGACAAGGAGGGGACGGTGGCCCTTGGCCAGCGCCAGGGTAAGCGTGCCCTTCACTTTTGTACCTGCACTCTCTCGTAAGGGGATACGGCGAGGCACTGCGGCTTCTTCTATCTGCCAGGCCGTGAGCAGGTTCACCAAATGCTCAGGTTTCACCTGCCTCGTCTTCATCCAGCAGGGCAGAGAGGTAACGAGTCTCCGGCCTTCCACCCCACAGAACTGGCATTACAAACACTGTGATTCTCAGTGCGAGCCTTTCCTGCAGCACGTAATGACAGTTTCTGTCGTTTAAGCCAGCTTAACGTAAAGCCAGACATCCAGCATGTAGTGCTATCAATTTGGAAACATTATTGCAAGAAAACTTCATGTAACTGCTTATAAAGTGCATCCTAAGCTGTGCTAACAGATTTCCAATCCTGTCACTTCCATGATAGAAGTGTAAGCACCTCAAACTATATAATAGGACGTGTTTAAGGTCGCCCTTCTTGAGTTGCTGATGTTTAGATGTAGTGTAGTCAGCAATACAGCCTAGGAGCTGAGGGCTCTGCACTTGTCTCATACCCCAGCCTTCTTGTTAGTAACGGTCGTGCGGCAGAAATCGTGATGGTGGCAAACATTTGACTACAAAGGCTTGGGAGTTATCACTATAGCTCTGTGGATACTTCTGCTTGCAGATTCCTCACCTCTTGAATATCTCAGGCTCCAGACAAACTTCTGGCATAGCCGTCCACCCTGGTAGGAGGCGCTGACTCTTATCTTGACGCTGAATGTGGAGTTGTGGTGACATCACCGGAGCCAAATTCCCTCTACCTTGGCACCTTGAAATCAGTTAACTTAATTCAAAACTGAAAGTGCCGAGCAATATAAGCAGGGCCACTGGGATGATTTGGGATTCAGCTTCGGCTTTTTCCTGCGTAAATTTGTCTTTGCTTTATAATCCATCATCTACTACATCAGTTATAAGTTTTATTAAACAAAATGTTCTAGTTACACTAGGTCAACATTTAGTAAACCTGCTGAACAATGGGTGCAAAAACAGCTTTCTGCTGTTAAGTTCTATATTCAGGCTTTAAAACTTTAAAACAGTGACTGTGTTACACATGTGGTGTTAACATTCCAAAATTATCAGTTTGGGGGAGGGTAGCAAAGAAGAACCTTACATACTTACTTAAATCTAGTTCCAGCATGGTGGAAAGTATACTTCTTTCTTTGTTGTTAACATTTTGCCATTATTCGTCAAGTTCATGTTTAAAGTACATACTTTGTTCTTAATGCTAGTTATTTCAGGTCGTATGCAGCGTTTAAAAGATTCTCAAACATTTTGCATCATGTTTTAAGGTCTTGAATCCTAAATTGCTTTTAGGGTCCCAATAGCGTGAACCTACAGTAAAATCTATGCTAAGATTCCCTATTATCGGAATGTACGGTAAACCAGAACCTGAAGACAACTTTGAAACAAGCATTTACAATGCAACGGTTTCGCCTTTGGAAAAGTTAGACCTATTGGCAATGTAAATGACAATGCCATTTATTTATCTGTTTTCAAAACCAACACATAAATACAAATTTTGTCATTTACAATGCCAATAGCTCAAACTTTTCCAAAGGCGAAACCGTTGCATTGTAAATGCTTGTTATTAGGGGTGCCCTCCGGTGGAGCCGGATGATCTACCTCTAATAAACGGTCCGGGCTGAACCAACTACTGAACAATGGGGAGAAGATAGGCATGACGGGTTACAATGGGGACAAAAGTCTGCACTACCTATCCTTCGTTACTTTGCGGAGACTAGGCAGAATATTTCTATTCTACAGTATTCGCAAATAGGGAATACCCAAAGAGAGAACTAATTCCAAACAGTCAATGTTCGGACAAACAATCAATCAAATGAGGGATAAAAATAGGCACAACGGATTACAACGGGGGCAAAAGCCTGCGTTACCTATCCTTCACTATCTGCAAAGACTAAACAGAGTATTGCGACTCTGTGCTTATTTGTAAATAGAGAATAACCCAAAGAGAACCAATTCCGAACGATCAATGTTCGGACAAACAATCAATCAAATGAGGGATAAAAATAGGCACGACGGATTACAACGGGGGCAAAAGCCTGCGTTACCTACCCTTCACTATCTGCAAAGAGAGACTACTCCTATTCTTCTCTGTTTGCAGACAGAGAATCTCTCAGAAACAATCAAATGAGTAATACTAGTATTTTCAAACAATCAAACAATCAATTCGCAATTCGTCGTGTTACACGACCTTACCCGGACCGCATGGACAGTTTCTCGTCTTCCGCTTCCAGCGCCTGATCGTCCTATATTCTCCGTAATTACTGTGGCACTCCTGATGGTTCCCAGTCAGGACCGTAGATCACTCGAGAGAGGTCTGCTCGGAACCGGTGAAGTTCGGATGATCGGCTGCCAGACGAGGGTCTATCGGGCAGGTGCACTTCCCGATCGTTGCAGTCGTTCACTCTGTCGTTGGGACCTCTCCCACTGGATCCACGTGTCGCTGATGGGCCCCACGTTTGGGACGCCAATTGTAAAAAGGCAGGGCCGATGTCGACCAAGAACCTTCAGTGTTTGCCCGGCGATAGCCGCCTCTCATGCCATTCAATATTACCAAACAAAGAGGCAGGCGCTGGAGACAGGAAGTCAGGAAACAGGAGTTTATTCCGACGGAGCAGAACACGTCAAATCAGACAACAGGGTATCTTCTCGAGGTGCTCTAACTGCATCTCTGAGGCCTGGCCTCTTATACACAGGTTTATGGCTTTATTACATACATTGCATCCGTAATGTTTCTTTGAAGGCCAGAAAAGACATCCTCGGAATCCCCGGTCCAGGCCCGTTCCCACACACATCTACAGTAGAGTTCCCACCCCGATCTTAGCATGTGGTGGTTATCGCGCAGCTGGACATTCCGCTGGGAATGGGAAAGTGGGCGATCGGTCGGATCTGGAGGTGTGAGGGCATTGATTAACCCCCGCTCCTTTGATATGGGGTGAGTTCCTACTGTAGGGGCAATAAACTGCAGCTGCAAGGCTAGGTGGTGGCCTGGGAACGGTTCAGACAATGGACGAGGAGGGAGAGTTTATCAAAAGGCCCGCTCGCGTGAGAGAGATGAAAGGAGTGTGAGGGTTCCGCACGGGATGTGGCTCTGGGGCAGGGTCGCGCTGGAGGTGCGTTTATGGCCCAAGCAGGAGAGACCGGGGGCTGTCGGGGCGCGGGGGAATGCTTGCGAGGCCGGGGAATGAGGGGGAGAGCCGCGCAGGCTATTGGCAGTGGACAGAGAGGTCATGACACACAAAATGGCTGCCACCTACGTGCATGATGGGGCCTAAAAGGGACAAGATGGCGTGGCCACTGTTTCGTGATTTTCACTTTACTTTCAAAAGTGGCTGTGGTGAACATAAATGAACGCCGCTTATGTATACCTAATTTTACTCATTTTCCACAGTATCAGTGCAGATTTATTAAGACCGGATGTTTGGTACCAAACATCTTAGGGTACAGTGAAGCCACCGTGGAACTAGGAAACTTGTAATGACAAGTATCAAGCCCATACACTCTCTATGGCTTCCTTGTGCACTTACAATATCCAAGAATGACTCACATATTGCAGGATCATATTTACTCATGCAGATATGTCCACTCATGGAATGTAGTGCACCCTTCTTTAGTACTATAAGGTCTGCAGTAGGGGTGGCTTACCTATACCTCATGAAGTGTATGGGGGCTTGGCACACAGGGATGTGTGCCATGTCGACTCTTCGGCTTTCCCTGCACCAAGACATGCAGACATCAATGGCAAGGGGTTTATGGGGTGGCACAATTTGTGCTGCAGTCCCAGTGGACCTTCTCCAGTACCAATGTCGCTGAAGTGGTGCCAATTTTAGTACCATTTTTAGGGAAAGATCACTGGTACTGGGAACCTGGTTAGTAGGGACCCAGTACACCTCTGTCAAAGTTGCATCAAAAACCAAGCAAAAAGTGTGTGTGTGTGGGGGGGGGGGGGGGGGGGGTACTTCAACAAGAATCCAGTTTCTCACAATCTCCATATGTGGTTCGTTGTTACTTGTTACTACTGTTCTTCTGCCTACATTCTACTGTTGGCACACAACCCACCAGTGTCACAGTCCTTCAGCCATCTGTCTGAACCTTGGGTTAAAAAAATGTTTGCCTTAACTAACGCACCATGGCATCTCTTCCTACATGTACAGGTCCATGATAATGTCTCGCCATTGGAAATAACAAGCTATCGGGGAACACAGGTCTTCCATCTCCTGAAACCCAACTGCCATCCTCCTCTCTTTTGACACCACCTGCTCTAATCCAGCTTCTGACACTTCTTCCTGTAACCTCATAACTTCTTCCCAAGTATCAACTACAGTCAACAACAGATTGCACACTTCTTCCTGTAACCTCATAACTTCTTCCCAAGTATCAACTACAGTCAACAACAGATTGCAATGTGGCATCCGATTAAAAGTGCAAACATTCAGAGCACAGTAGTTCGCTGTCTCATTGGCATATCTGTTGCCCATTGTCACATAATCTGTGCCATTTCAATGTGCAGCACAATATGAACAGGTAACTGTAAAGCCTACAAAAGATTATGGACCCTCTCGCCATTGCCTATTTGTGACCCTGAAGAAGTTATAAATCTGCATTGGGACCATAACTGTCCAAAGTCATGACCGACACCAAAGCCATACTATCAGTGGAAATTGTTGCTTTGAGCTGGTCCAAAACACAACAGGCTCTAGTAAGAGCAATCAATTTGGCCACTTGTGCCTAAAATACCCCCTGAAGCCAGGAGGCTTTGACTGCCCCCAAGACAGTACAGACTGCGTAGATAGCTCTCAGGTTTCCATCGTGGTCTTGTAAACAGAAGCCATCAATAAGCATCACATAGTCTGATTCAGGTAGTGGCACATTTTGTATGTCAGGTCTCGGTTTGGTGCTAGTTCAGTAACATCAAGACAGTTGTGCTCACCTTCAACAGATCCATTTCCAGGTATGGGAAAAAAAGTGGCAGAATTAAGTGCAGTACATCTCAAAGTAAAATTCTTGGCGCCAAGTATGACTTGCTCATATGTGGTGAGACGACTACTAGTCAGGTACTGGGTTCTGGTTTGGGTTAACAAAACCGTGACAGAGGGGACAAAAAGAGGCAAAGAAAGACCCATGACAATGTTCTCTCACTGCTCTGTACTAACACCAGTTGAGGCTATGGCTTCAAGACATCCAGGCAAAGCAGCAGGTACTGCATCAAGCATGGCAGAAAGATTTGTGACAGGCCTACGAGCATTCCCATGCATCTAGGTTATCACTGAGAGAGCACAGCCCTCCCTCTCACTGCGAAACAAAACCTTTATTATAATCAGACATTTCCAGTGCCGGGGCATGTCAAAGAATTTCTCTCAGCTCTGCATGCAGCTGTCATCCCATGGTATCAGATCTGATATGTCCTCGTGTGTCAGCCTCTGTAAAGGCTTAGCCATTAGGGAAAAGTTGTGAATTCACTGTTGACAGTAGCCCACTATACCCAAGAACATCCTGACTTCTTTCTGTGTAATTGGCAGATTATTTTTCAGAATCACTGAGATTCTCTCTTGTGACACCTTCCTCGTCCTTTCTCAATGTGATGGCCAAGCTACAGGACTTCTTTCTTACTGTACTGCCATTTGGTTGGGGGCCCTTTATGTCCATTGTCAGCTAAGTGGTTCAACAGAGCAATTGTGTCTCATTTGCAAGCCTCCTGTGTATTCAATGTCACCAATAGGGCATCAATGTACTGAACTAGAACTGAGTGATCGGGCATCTCCAGGGACTCTAAATTCTTTTTGAGTATCTGATTGAAAATTCATTGGCTCTCCGTATACCCTTGTGGGACTCTGAACCATACCAACAATATGGAGCCTAGAGGGAATACAGATTCTGGTCACCCTCCACTCGAAAAGTCATGAACAACCACAAGACCAGAATCAAACAACTACAGGAATACTAATCTATCACATTTCCTAATGTAGTCAGAGAGAAGACCTGTAGTATTCTACATAACCCTCTTTACACTCTAATCAGTAGTGTTTGTGTCTTAACATAAAAAACCCTTTATCCATACTTTGTTGACAGTTTTTAAGATATCAGGGACTCATAAGTAAACATTCAGTCCCTTACACACATTCATTTGAATAAAAAATGTGAGAAAAGGCGAAATATCCCCTCACGGGCGCAACACCAAGCGGGTAACTGGCAGGTACTCACCAGATAAGCCCATTGTTATCATCATCGGCGGTCATTAAGCCCAACAGAAAAAGTGTCCAAAGAAAAATATCAGGGATGTAAAGGTGCATATAGTGAAGTGAAAGTATAAATCACACCTCACAGTGTGGAAAAAGTGGTTAAAATTGAATCGATTCACTCGATGCACAACATTTTTATTCTTTTACTCAGTGAACCCACTCAAATTAAAAAACTGTATAGGCTGTTATGGACTCTGAACCATGCCAAAACACAGCTGTCGAAACAGTACAGAAAATCACTTGGCTTCACATGGAATCTGAAGCATAATCGCTGTTGTATTCTGTGCCACAGGACAACAAGGAACAAATATGGAGTTATCCATTCTAATATCCTGCACTAAGCAGTACTTGCTATTGGGTTTTTGCATACCCATGATGGGCGAGTTACATTGACTCCCAATAATCTCCTTCAGAATGCCTTGCTCAATCATTGAGTCAATCACAAGAGTAATTCAAGCAATAGTTTCAAGGGTCCGATTGTATTGTGGTATTCTCGGGTACTCAACATCAGGCTTCACCTTTGTGGACTGGTGCAATACCTTTTATGAGACCTATGTAATTCCCTGAAAAGTCTCAGACTTCATGAAACACTGTGTCCTCAGCTCTGGCGGCAAGTCATCTTTTGTCAACTTGGGGTACCATCCGATTTCTGATCTCTGCCTGATAAGTTTAAAGGCAATGTCTTCATCATGCGTTTGAAACTCAGTACTATTTGTGGTACAGTAAAAGGAACAATTTAGCATACATAATAGATCTCACCCAATCACACCTCTCAAATCAGTGATTCTCCGCAAAGGACCCTATTTTGAGAGGTACCGCTTCTGAAACTGGACTAGTCATCTATTTATTGGCAACTTCTACAACTTGGCTTCTTTATTCCGAAAGGGGAGGTTGGGAACCTCTGCTATTCTTATAGCAGAGCGGGTAGCACCAGTGTCAATGAGAAGCGATACATGGTTCCCATTTACCTCACCATCCACAAATGCACCACTCTGGTCTACCTGTAAGGTTGCACCAAATATGCAATCCTCCTCCCCTCTCAGGCTCCGTCAATGAGACAGGTCTAAGCTGTAATCATCGTTTGTTTGTATCATAGAGTACTGTTGGGATGTACCCTGATTCACAAAAGGATTTGTGGTACATTGGGAATTTGATTTCAATTAAATCTCAGAAAATTTGCATTTTGTTGTGACATTGGGGCTGGTTGAACCAGCATTTCATGAGCTTGGGGCACATTGTAGTTTGATACTCTCTGTCTCTACTAGCTGTGTCTGAACCATATAAACCTGATTACGATTAGCCATGTTACTAGCATTAAATCCCCATTTGCACTTCGAATGCCCTAGCCTGCTGCAGACGCGGCGGGGGTTGGGCTTCTTCAAAGTTGGCACATCAATCCCTGTACTCTGATTAATTGGAACACCACGTCCTCTATCTTGCTGTTGAAATCCATTACCACAGTGCATCATCATAACTCCCTGCTGATGCTACCCTGCATGGGACCAGCATTCCCAACAGATCGCTGGTTCTGACCTGGCTTTGCAGTTTTCATTTGGGCACCATTAGCTTTTTCTTCAATTTCTTGTGTTTAATTTCCAATTTGTCGCTGTTATACTTGGCAAATTTCAATATCTTGTCAATGGGCTTGCTCTGCCAACAAATCAAATGCTGATTAATCCTGGAACTAACCTCAGGCTTCAATCCATACTCACATATGTAAACATTGACTGGGGTAGGGCTGGAAATCCTAATGAAGGATACCTTTGCACAATTGATGTTGCTTTTCCCTCAAACTGTCTTTGTATTCTCTAATATGCGCCACAGACAGAGGTGGAAGTGGTCCAATTAATCCTGTCCACAGATTGAGAAAACTAGGAAGTATGTCAATAAAGCAGTTTCTGCTTACCTCAGAGACCATAGGATGGGCTCCTTCTATAACAACAATCTACGTTTTGATATGCATGACATCTACTGAAGTGATGGAGTTCATTTCTCAGAAGAACGAAAGATCTTTAAGCTGTGCATCCGCACTTACATGTAGCTTCAAGTCATAATGAAAACTACGACTCTTGTTAGATCCACCTTATAACCCAACAGTGAATCTTATTTATTTTTTAACATACATACTCTTTTTAAATACCTTCCGGATTCACGTACACTTCGCGAATTCGCAAAACAAAAGCACACATTTAATGTACTACAACACAATACACTTTTATTTATTTGATTATATTTATTTCTAACTATCAAATTTAATGTGAATATTAACTTCAATCTCACTAGCTCTATAAAAAAGTTCACAAATGCAACACTACCTTTTGAATTATATACTATCTAATTATTTATTTAAGGTGGATCTGCGAATCCACTGTGACATTATCCTTGGATGCCGTGCTGAGAGCCGCAATAGGGTCGCGACTTCTATCACGAGAGAAAACATAAATACATTTTCGCCCCCCCATTGCATTGTCCAATATTATCCCCAGAGTCCCCATACACCGGGCCCGGCCATTTATAAAAAAAAAATTTAAAAGAAGAGGGGGCCGCTTGGCACCCCCCTCCCAGGCCATTTTTGGCCTCGCGACCCCATCCCCCCTTGGCTTGGCCACTCCTTTAATTTTTTCTTTTTAAGATGGGTAGGGGGGCCAGCAAGGCCCCCCTACCTGGGCCATTTTGGGCCTCGGGGACCCCATTCCCCAGGGCTTGCCCTCTGGTTGTGGACCGTAGGGGAGCCTGAATGCCCCCATAGTCCCTGCTGGCTCCCCACCTCCTGCGGGAGCCAGCTTTGCTTTTGGGCAAAGGGAGCTGCTAACCTGCATCTTCCTTTGGCCAAAAGCAATTCTGGTTCACTTCATGGAAGCGAGAGCAGTGCTCCCACCAAGCCACAGCAAACTGCAATGTCCCGTGGGTGGGCACCTCGGGACATTGCTGGAGCCGGCACTGGGCGATGGCGGTCCCCAGGGCCATGGAGGGCTCCTACAACATGAATGTAGCCCAGGGTAGGTGGTGGTCCCCTGGCAGTATGATGGGAGCTGGGGGGAGCTCGGCCCCCCCACACTTAATTGTTTTAATACGCCCCGGGGCTGTGGGGGGCTGCATGGCCCCCTGCATTTAAACCATATAGCCCCATGGAGGTGGTGGTCCCTGGGGCAGTGTGCGGGGGACAGGAGTCCCCCCACAAAATGTGGAGATCAGGGCTTTGGTCTCTGATGGAGGAACACAATCACATCAGTCTTTTGGAGCTGCACCCCAATCCATCTGGCCCTGAAGGCTTTTCTCTCTTCCATCAAGAGCAGGGCCGATCTAAGTTCTGATGGACAATACTTCGGCCATGTGGTACTACAATACGTAGGGCAGAGTTAGGCCTATTGCCCTCTATCTGGGAACTCTGAGACATTGGCGGTGGCAAGTACACCGCACAAGATCTTGCAAACTGTCACCCATCATGCAGGTTCTCTTAACAGCAGGGTAGATTAACTTCAAGGGACTCATTTTGCAAATTACGAGTGGAGTCTGCATATGCAGGTAACACAGTGGATCAATCCTCAGTGGGGTCAGCCCTCTGTGAAACTGTTCAATATCTCTAAAAACAAATCAGTACCTGACCTTCGGCACCCTGGAGTTCCTTCCTCAAGGATCCTTAGACACATTCCACCTTTGGTTTTGCCCCAGTCCTTTTTATGGATTTCTGCCTCTGCTTCTGAACCCACGAGTACTGAAGAAAGTCGGTGCAACTAGGAAGAGTTCATTCCGCTAGCTCTGGATTGGCTTGAAAGGCTTAATATGACCAACTCCTCATTCTGAGCACATGGGCATCCGCAGAAATGTTTCCGGGGGGGGGCAACATTTTAACTTCATTACCATCCTCCGACATGATTGAGCACAAGTATTAAATACATTAAAAGAAATCTCATAAGACAAAGAGCTTAAATAAACAAAGAAACCCATAGGGGTAAGAGAAAAATCTTGTGAGGCACCACAGCAGACGACCTGGCAACTACAATAAAATAGAGGGAAAAAATAAACATTCTAAATCAGGTTGATGTGGTTCTAGAGCAGGGGAACTCACAAACTTTCTCTCGGTGGCCAAATTTACAGCGTGGTTTGTAGCCGAGGGGTGCACCGGTGGGGTGGGGTCAGTGGAGGAGGGGGTGGGGCTAGAGCAACAAAAAAACACATGCCCCTGCAGCGGACGCCTTCATCCACTGAGCCACCAGACCCGGTATACACACATCTATCTTTCTTTCTCTCTCTCTCTATCTGTCTCTCTCTGTCTCACTCCCTCTCTCTCTGCCTCCCTCCCTCTCTCTATCTCTGTCTCCCTCCCTCCCTCTCTCTCCCTCTCTCCGTCTCACTCACTCTCTGTCTATCTCTCTGTCCCTCCCTCTCTGTCTTCCGCCCTCTCTCTCCCTGTCTCCCTTCTTCTCTCTCCCTCTGTCTCCCTCCCTCTGTCTCCGTCCCTCCATCTGTCTACCTCCCTCTTTCGCCCTCCTCCCTCTGTCTGTCTCCCTCCCTCTGTCTGTCTCCCTCCCTCTGTCTGTCGCCCTTTGTCAGTCTCCCTCTGTCAGTCTGGCTCTGTCTGTCTCTCTCCCTCCCTCTGTCTCTCTCTCTCTCTGTGTCTCCCTCTCTCTGTCTCCCTCCCTCGGTCTCCTTCTCTCTTTGTCTCCCTCCCTCTGTCTCCCTCCCTCTGTCTCCCTCCCTCTGTCTCCCTCAATCTGTCTCCCTCAATCTGTCTCCCTCCCTCTGTTTCCTGCTCTGTCTCCCTCCCTCTGTCTCCCTCCCTTTGTCTGTCTCCCTCGGTCTGTCGCCCTCTGTCTGTCGCCCTCTGTCTGTCGCCCTCTGTCTGTCGCCCTTTGTCACCCTCTGTCTGTCTCCCACCCTCTGCCTCTCTCCATCTGTCTCACTCCCTCCCCCTCCCTCTCCCTCCCTCTATCTCCCTCTCTCTCTCTCTCTCTGTCTCCCTCTCCCTCCCTCTGTCACCCTCTGTCTCCCCCTCTCTCTCTGTCTCCCTCTCTGTCTCTCTGTCTGTCTTAGTCTCTGCCTCTATCTTTCTGTCCCTGTCTCTGCCTGTCTGTCTGTACCTGTCTCTATCTGTCCCTGTTTCCCTCCATCTGTCTCCCTCTCCGTTTCTCTGTCTGTCTCTGCCTGTCTTCCCCTGTCCCTGTATCTGCCTCCATCTGTTTCTATCTCTGTCTGTCTCCCTCCCTCCCTCTCTCTCTGTCTCCCTCCCTCTCTGTCTCCCTCCCTCTCAGTCTCCCCCTCTCTCAGTCTCCCCCTCTCTCTCTCCCTCGGTCTCTCTCTGCCTCACTCACTCTGTCCATCTCACTCTCTCTGTCTCCCTCCCTCTCTCTCCCTCTGTCACCCTCCCTCTGTCTCCGTCCCTCTGTCTCCGTCCCTGTCTTCGTCCCTCTGTCTCCCTTCCTCTGCCTCCCTCCCTCTGCCCCCTCCCTCTGTCTCCCTCCCTCTCTGTCTCCCTGCCCCTCCCTCTGTCTCCCTCTCTCTATCTCTCTTTCTCCCTCTCCCTCCCTCTGTCACCCTCTGTCTCCCTCCCTCCCTCTCTCTCTCTCTGTTTCCCTCTCCGTCTCCCTCTTTGTCTCTCTGTCTGTCTTAGTCTCTGAATCTGTCTGTCCCTGTCTCTATCTGTCCCCGTTTCCCTCCCTCTGTCTCCCTCTCCGTCTCTCTGTCTGTTTCTGCCTGTCTGCCCCTGTGTCTGCCTCCATCTGTTTCTGTCTACCTCTAACTCTGTCTGTCTCCCTTCCTCCCTCTCTCTCTCTCTGTCTCCCTCCATCTCTGTCTCCCTCTCTCTCTCTCCCTCTCTCTCTCTCTCCCTCTGTCTCCCTCTGTCTCACTCACTCTGTCCATCTCCCTCTCTCTCTCTGTCTCCCTCTCTCGGTCTCCCTCCCTCTCTCTCCCTCCGTCTCCCTCCCTCTGTCTGTCTCCCTCCCTCTGTCTCCCTCCCTCTGCCTCCCTCCCTCCCTCTGCCTCCCTCCCTCTGTCTCCCTTCCTCTCTGTCTCCCTCTCTCTCTCTGTCTCCCTCTCTCTCTCTATCTCCCTCTCCCTCTCTCCCCCTCCCCCTCCCTCCCTCCCACCTTCTGTCTCCCTCTATCTACCTCTATCTCTGTCTCCCTCTGCCTCCCTATGTCTCCCTCCGTCGCCCTCACTCTGTCTTCCTCTCTCTCTGTCTCCCTCTCTCTCTGTCTCCCTATCTTTCCCTCTCTCTCTGTCTCCCTCCCTCCCTCTGTCTGTCTCCCTCTATTTGTCTCCCTGTCTGTCTGTCTCCCTCCCTCTGTCACCCCCTCCCTCTGTCTGTCACCCTCTGTCTCCCTCCCTCTGTCTCTGTCTCCCTCTGTCTCCCGTCCTATCTGTCTCCCTCTCTCTCTCTGTCTGTCTCTGTCTCCCTCCCTCAGTTTCCCTCCCTCTGTCTCCCTCTCTCTCTATCTCCCTCTGCCTCCATCCGTCTCCCTCCCTCTGTCTGTCACCCTCCCTCTGTCTCCGTCCCTCTGTCTCCCTCCCTCTGCCTCCCTCCATGTCTCCCTCCCTCTCCCACTCTGTCTCCCTCTCTCTCTTTCTCCCTCTCCCTCCCTGTCTCCCTCCCTCCTTCTGTCTCCCTCTTTCTGTGTCTCTCTCTGCCTCCCTCGGTCTCCCTCTCTCTCTGTCTCCCTCTCTCTGTCTCCCTCTCTATTTGTCTCCCTCTCTTTCCCTCTCTCTGTCTCTGTCTGTCTCCCTTCCTCTATCTGTCTCCCTGTCTGTCTCCCTCCCTCTCTCAACCCCTTCCCTCTGTCTGTCGCCCTCTGTCTCCCTCCTCTCTTTCTCCCTCTGTCTCCCGCCCTGTCTCCCTCTGTCTCCCACCCTATCTGTCTCCCTCTCTCTCTGTCTACCTTTGTCTGTCTCTTTCTCCCTCCCTCTGTCTCCCTCCCTGTCTCCCTCCCTGGGTTCCCTCCCTCTGTCTTCCTCCCTCTGTCTTCCTCCCTCTGTCTTCCTCCCTCTGTCTCCCTCCCTCTGTCTCCCTCCCTCTGTCTTCCTCCCTCTGTCTTCCTCCCTCTGTCTTCCTCCCTCTGTCTTCCTCCCTCTGTCTTCCTCCCTCTGTCACCCTCTGTCTGTCACCCTCTGTCTGTCACCCTCTGTCTGTCACCCCCTGTCTGTCACCCCCTGTCTGTCACCCTCTGTCTGTCACCCCCTGTCACCTCACCCCAGCTTCCCAGGCACACACACAGCCGCACCCGAGTACTTCACAGGTCTTTAAAAGACCATTTACTTGTTAATGAGGCTTTGTTGTAAATCACCCAGCCCCCATAGAGCAGAGTGTCTCAGAGTCTGCACTGCTGCGGCGGTGTTTGCTGGCACTCCTTACTTTAAAAAAAAAAAAACACCCATTGTCATTCTTTATGTGATGATCAGCAGCAGACAGAATGACAATGGACCTGTCCACAGTCTGCTCGAGGTCGGGAAGGAGCTGCTGCAGCCTCTAGAGTTCAAAGAGAAGTGCAAGAGGCCCCAAGTGAGAGAACGTTTAAACTCCTGGGGCTTCTCACAGGGGAACGGCACAGCCTGCTGTAATTGTGAAAATTAAGGTTGACCAAAGGCGTCCGTAAAAGGAATGTTGACGGCCTCCCTGCTCAGAACACATGGGCGTCCGCTACAGCAACGTGCGCTGCCTGAGTGATAATACCACACTGTCACTGGGCCAGCACCGGACGGACCGGCGATCCAGGCAGGCCTGGTTCTCTGATTCTTGCTCAAGGAGGGCCACGAGCATCGATGGGTGGGCCACAGACATCGATGGGTGTGCCACAAACATGAACTGGGAATGGACAGTGGTACAAAGTATTGCAAAGATCTGATATATTAGGTACTTACATGGTCAACCTTTGACATTTTGAACACTAGAAGTATCAAACAACGAGGGACCTACTTTATTTTCCCTGCTTTGCTTCTGACTTTATGTTCCTGTTGCCACACATCTCTTTGCAGCTTTTCATGTTTTAAAAAAAAAAAATGTAAATTCCACTTTGCAGTTTGCAAAGCATTGAAGTTTAAAAGTGTGGTGCAGTAAGCCCTCTGACAACTTTACACACCCCTGCTTAATAAAATAATTCAGACTTTACAATTACGTACCCTCCCTTTCTATGTACATAGGCAATAAAAACACACTTAAAAACTGAGCTATGGATTTGCCAAATATGCTAAACCAATGCAACTCACCAGTTATGCTAACCAACGCACACATAATTCATGTTCCCCATCATGCTCAAAACCCTTTCTTAACTAGGCCTGGTTCTTTCTCCCATCTCTTTTGAGGCCATCCAAGTTTTTACTGAGATATTGCTTTTTTCCCCCTTCTAGCCTCTGGCTGTCATCCCTGTAGAGGTGATACTCCCAGCATTCACATCTCCCCCTTAATGGAAGAAGCAACAACATACTTGAAGTGCTAGTAGTGAGTTGTCTGCTTGTTTAGGTAGGAGCGACCCTTTCTGGTAGCCACAGTGCTGCTAACAAGTCAGCGTCAGGGCAGACAGTGCCTCCCCAAAGGAGTCTCTGAGACTAAAAAAACACCCCGAAGGGAAAAACCTCTGCTGGAAGCGGTGACTCCAGAATCCAGATGACAGGACACGAAAAGGAGGATAGTCAGCAAAGGAATGACAGACTTGGGAAGAAGAGGAGAATTGCAGAAGAAGTAACCCACAGGACCAAAATATCAAACTGGAGAAAAGTGTCGCCAACAGAAGCGAATAGATATCAACAGGAGAAAAGAGACACCAACAGGAGCAAAGAGTGTTGCAACGCAAGAAAAATGAGAATTCCAGACCCTTATATATACACACAAGGACAGCAAGGAAGTGACGCAACAGGAAAAGGAGAACCACCATCTTGGTTTAGGAAGAAAAAGGAAAAAGGTTAGAAAACTTCCATCTTGGAATGGTGAAGAAAAAACAGTACTCAAGGCACTCTGGGAACCAGACAGAGGAATTTTGGAAGGAAGGAACACAAATCCATGTACTAACAAGGCCTGACCCTGCTTAACTTCAGACGAGATCAGGTGCTTTTAGGGTGGTATGGCCGCTGCCTACAGTGGCGGCGTGCCCCAAGAGAAAAGAGAAGTGCTTCATGGCGCGTCTTTGCACCCAGAAAAGAAACTGCAGGGCGCCGCACTGAGCTGCGGCATGCCCAGTGTCCAGAAATAGGTGCCACGGACCGAGTTATGGCCCGCAGCTGTGAGGCGGGATGTGCGCAGGTCATGACCCAGTCCATGGCGTAACACCACATCTATTAGATTTTCAAAGTGTCTGTATGTCTGTCCATATATCATACCAACTTTTCATTCTGTCTCCCTCCCTCTGTCTTTCTCTCATTCTACCAACCCCTCTTTTATCATACTCTATCCCATTATCCATCTCTTTCCTTATCCATCCCTCTTTACCTCTCTCTCTCTCTTCCAGTTGTTACCCTGATTTTCCCATTTCAATTGGCCCTGCGCTATTTCCCTCGCTCTCTCTTAGTCTATAATTTACCCCTCTTTCTCACTTGTCTCCCATATACACTCTATACTTCGCTCTATTTCTACCTCCTATGTCCTTAGTCCCCACTCTCTAAATTCTTATTCTCCTTTGAGATGTACGTCAGTTCTTTTTCCTGTATTGAAAATTCTCCTGTTCTTCAGTTATGTCTTCTTATGCCAACTACCTGCTTTATCAAACCTGGTCATTTGCAGAAGACCCTTCTCTGTAGACATTAAATAGATTCCTGTCCCTGTGAGTGCTTTCAGTTCGGCATGCTTCTAAAGGTTAGGAAAGTGGAAAGACCTTGTTTAACCTTTAGTAGGCATTAGATCAAAAGAAAGTATATTGTTGAGTGGTAAAGGAAAATCCACCTCTTTCTGGAGGAGTTGTTAGATACCGTGGAGACTCCACATGTGGCCTTTCCTTTACCAACCTATCCTTCTCTTGAAGTGATAGTGCCTTATTTCTTGGGTTCTACTCCTGATTTGGCACTTCCTCCAGGTATCACCAACCTCTAAATCAAGCTGAAGGCTGCTGAAAGTTAGAACTAAGAAGTGTGTGTGAGGCCTTGATTCATCCTTTCCTTATTATTACTGACCAGGAAACTTCTAATAATCCTCTTCTGCATCCATCCTTTGCATTGTCATTCGCTATTCTTTTTACTCCCCTTGCCATCGCCCTTCTCCACTTTCGTTTCCTACCCTATCTTTACCAATCTCTTGCTCTAACCTTCTCTCCACTTAGTCTGTTATCACTTCATCTTTTACTTGGCTGTTTCCCTCTCTCATTTCCCCATCTCTCATTTTGCTTATCTATAATTATGTTCCTCCCCTCTCGCCTCTTTTCCTATCTTCTCTTGTCAATCATTTCTCCCTCTTTCCTCTCCCCCTCTCCGTTGTCTCTACCCCTACTCCGTCTCTTATTTTTCCTTTTGGCTCTGTCTCTCTCTTTATCTCTCCTCTGCTCTTACGTCTCCCTTTGTCTCAACATGGAGGGTTAATTACATTTTTCACTACAACATTGTCAAAATCCAATTTTCATTTTTTCCCAATTTTAGTCATATTGTTCTTTAAATGTAATTTCAGTCCTTAGTGTTTTTTCCGGAGTTTTTTCACTTTTAGTTGTATAATCACTCTCCCCATTGCACAAACGGATGGAATTTCATAAGAAAGAAACTTTCCATTTCAATCCGGTGATGGAGCAAGGATTCACACGTAAAGCGCCTTGCTTGTACTCATGAACCTCGAATAGCGTTAATAATGTAACCAACATGGTTGTCTTACTAAATTTGCATATTTTCACTTTACACGGGGTATCCGAGTGAAGCTTGCCTATGTGTTTACTAATCCTAATACGCTGACTATCTAAGATGGCTGCTGCTACGCGGGAATTTCTACTGCGCATGCGTCGGTCATACCCATGTGACGTGACGTACTCGCAGTTCTGGTGGGAAACTGTTTGCACTTGCCCATTAGAGCTAAAAATGGCTGCTTTGTGTTCTCACATGCGAAAAGCTTGCAGTGCTGCTTTTGCTATGCTGTTCGTTCTGCATTAATTCTAATGCTATAGTTATTATAAAGTAATGGGTATAGAGTAGAGATTCGTGGTATACAGTGTATTCATTTTTTCTGTGTTCTAAAACTGTTTCTATTTACTTTTCATGTATAGTAATCCTTGGGCATGAGGGACTGGAATACTCCATTTTGAAAATCCTTTCTGTGCATGACAGTCCACAGCCAGAGGATGAACTCTGTGTCATTGAACGCCAGCCAGATAGAAGCACCAGCCAAGATGTGCCTGGGAACTCACGTCTAACCCCACTAAGAAGAAGTCAAAAGACTACAATGTATTTATCAATAGACTGTCCACTGTTGCGCAAATTGAAGACATCATGTGAACCTGAAATTCGATGGGCGGGAATGAAAATTCTAATGAGGGGCTTGAGAAAGCTCAAATCCTAGGTGGTGTCCTTTCTTTTGTCCAATCGAAATTGGGGAACCTTACACTTGCAACATTTGGGGGGTGGAACACTGACCTGGAAAACAGTATAACTAGCGTAGGTTTAGCTAGAGAAATTGTCCGACTTGTACAAATAGCTGACCTGTCACTGACCCAACGCACTCAATAGCTGATCGAAAACAGAGGTGCTGAGGAGCACTCTGTCAGACCGACTCACAGACCCAATCGGGGTTTTGGGAACCTTAAGTGCTGGCGAAGCACTTTGCTGGGAAATTCGACAACCAAATCGGGGTTTTGACTGATAGCTGCAGAGAGGGTGTAGCGCAGGCATTGCAACTGAACTGCGGGTGCTGGTCTCAACTTTGGTGGTCCTGTCCTGATCCTAATCTGATTTTCCTGTCCTGGTTTCCATTCTGCACCTGCTGGCCTACTGGCAACTGCATTCCTTGGGGTTCTCCTGTCCTTAAACTGACCCGTGGCCAGTGTTGGTCTCCACACCGTTCTAGGTAAATATAAGTCTGTGAGGGAAACCCACTTGCGTCCTTTCCTTTCCTTGGTTGAAATAGCTAAAGTCTTAATTACACATTGTTCCTTTTCTTTCCCTCCCTGTTCTGAATAATAAGAAAGTCATAGATTTCAGCTATTCTTTTTAGCATGTTCCATTTTTCCCATCCTTTAAGCAAAATGTGAAATACTGCTCATGAAATATAGATGTTCCCTTTCTTTACCCTCCTTTAGCCGCATTATAGTGGTTACTCTCAATTATTAGCGTGTTCATTTTCCTTACCTTCCTTATAGCTACATTATTTAAAAATTTCGTCATTAAAAATCAAGTTCTTTTTCCTTATCCACCTTTCTTGTGGTACTCAAAATGTGACATTCTAGCATGTTCCTTATTTTTCCCATCCTTTAGAACCACCATATTAAGTCTAATTTCTGAAGTTTCTTATTAGCATGTTCCCTGTTCTTACCTTCCCTTTAGATTTCTAAATGGTTGGAATCATTTATCTTTTACATGGTTATACACTTTTCATGATTTTGGTTATTGATAGTTTGCTTGCTGTAAACCTCATGCTTTCTACTTTTGATGAAGACTAGATAAAGGTTTTCAAAACTTCCTGAGTCTGTGGTTATTATAAAAAGAGTGCAAATGTTATAAATGGTTATTTTAGACTGCTTATCTTTTCAGCTACCTCCCTGATCTATTGTAATCATAGATATCAAACAACACGGATTGGTAAGTCTATGGTAAATAGGAATTAGTTAGTATCTGAATTACTGGTAGTAGAGTGTAGGTTACCCGATTAATAAATATGGTAAAATTGAATTTATGGGCCCAAGTGCGCATATGGTAAAAATTATAGTCGGGTGACCTGCACGCTCTATCACCGGTCTGTCACTTCACAGTTTTTAAACTACGAATGTTGGAACTAACCCCGCTCCCCAAACGCCCCCACCTGCGTCCCGTAGCTTTTTATCTGATCGCTGTGGCCTGCTGCGAGGGACTAAAGCTCACGTCCCCTGCCTAAGACTTGTTAATTGTGCCGCTCAAAAGCATCAGCAGCTCCCCAAGGACTCAACGTCATCTCCTGAGGCCTGGGATGGGAGGAGATGCACCATGCCGTGTCTCCTTTGCCGGCCCATTGTCATTCTGCCCATGACAATGAGAACAGCTGACTCTGTGACCTGCTGAGAGTCACACTCGGGCTGTAGCAGCCTTTCAGGTGTTGCCCCAGCAGGAACGTCGGGCCCCATCCTCTAGAGCCGGGCCTGGATCCATGGGGGGGCGCCCCCCCCCCCGCGGACGCCCATGTCTGAGCACATGCGTTCCTCTTTGACTGCCTTTTCGAGAGAACTTGATGTCAGAAAGCAGGGCAGAGGTCTGCATAAGAACCTCTGTAATCTGCCTCCATACATGGAAATTGAGTGGAACCACTGAAGGGGTTTTTATCTACCATTAACGATGGTAACTGTCATTTTGGCTGCTCGTCACTCAGCCACATAGACCATCTGCTCAGGCTGTTGGTCTAAATTTGTCACCTGGTGCGATGAAAAGCATGTTGATCCTCCACAGGCTAAGTTGTTTGAACTTCTCTTTGTAGTATCTGTGGCCCAGCAAGCCTTTTTATAGGCACGGTTACAGATTACTTACAGCCTTTTTTGGACTTTGTTTCTGTGATGCATTTCTTTAAAGGGCTTTAACATGTTTTTTCCCTTATATACAGAAATGCTTTATGCACACACAATCAATATCTCCTAAGTCGTGTCTATGTTTAAAACACAGTTCTAATAGGCCAAAGTCAACAAAAAACAATCAAATTTCTCAGCACAGTATCGCTGTAGTTTCAATGGTTTAATGGTTCCACAACCAGCCGACACATGTTTCGTCGCGTTAGGAACAGTGTGTCTGCAACTCCTCAGGGCTGGGAAGGATACAAAAATATATACAATAGAACATCTGACCTGATGTGTACAACTTCAGTATAATTATACAGCTTCCATTTTCTTGATTAGCCCAGAACGTAAGAGTCACCCGGTGAAACGTACGTCTTAGTGTCGTAATTAGCCCTGTATCCAATGGACGAGAGACGTTGTGCCCCATCTGTTCATAAGTGAGCAGATGCTATTCTTTCAAAAAGATCATCGGTGGGGGGCAAAAACCACTATTCATGCAATCTCATGCAGATGTAAAAAAGATGAGTGGGTAACGGTGTGCGACAGCGTGACGGACGGATCATACATTTAAAAAAGAGTGCTTCAAAATCACACGTGCTCTGTGCGAGGGATACGACCATTAGAATCATACCTGCGCTATAATTTGCGAAAGAAAAAAGGTCTGTAAAGAAGAGCAAACGAAGAACAAGGAGACCAGGGTCAGAGGCGAATATAAGTATGAGAGAGGAAAGAAATACCAAATGCAGAGAAAAATTTAGAGAACATTTTTTAATCGTCAAACTGTGGTAAATAAATAATTAATTACCGGATCTATTTTTCAGGATACTCATATAAACAGATAGCTCAATAAATAAGAGTCAGGATTCGAGGTAGCTGGAGTTTACAGGCTTTTAATCAGGCATAACAGGACAGGAACAGGACAGCCTGCATGGGAATAGGATGGCAGCTGCCGGGGGCAGGATCTGGGAGCATAAGGGAATAGGCTAACTTTTAATAACAGTGCACAATATTTATAGTTAAACAAATACATTACATTCAATACAGTAGGCGTAGCAGTAGGCGTGGATTCATAGCAGTCGCGAAAGATAAGGGCAAAATGATGTAACAAGAAGGCGTGTACAGGGCGTATACATAGACATGTGATACAAACGTAACAGAATATGTCATAAACGGGGCGGAAACATGGAGGGGGCTACCTGAGCAGCTGGGACCTCTAACCTAGTGGTGCGCGCAAATGGGCAATGACGTGTTACCAGGGAGAACTGGGGGCTATGACTTCTGCGCTAGAAGAGGAGACTAAAGTCTGGAGTGTCAGAGCGACATGTACCCAGGCATATCTAGTATCTGGTGTTTAGAGTACATGTTGATAGAATCCAAAAGTTATCAGGGCAAAGGCTAATAGACTCTAAGACTGGTGCATGCATAATTCTACATGTAGTGCGTGTGCGGGGAATATTCTATGAATATTAATACAGTATTTCTCTTACATGGAGACATAAAAGCTAGACCATGACGGAAACTATTGATGCGATTCAGTAGCTTAGGAATGCAGAGAAGGAAGGGCTGAACTGATAACTAGAAACATAACATACTCTTGGCAGACTGGGAGGCAGAGCCAGGCCGGGCCGGGCACTGCGAGGCATGAAGTAAGCTAAGGGTCAGGGATACAGGTGGGGGCTGTATCGCTCCTCGGAGAGGGTTCAGGAGACAGGAGCTGAATCTGAGTCCGGGCCCTTTTGAGGCCTTGAAACGGGGACAATTCAATGAATTAACGTGCACACTGTAAAATGTGGCAACGTAGGTTTACATAGGCCTAATATTCGTTGTTTTCACGATGACTGGAAACTGGCATACTAGAGATGGACACAACTATAATTGCGTCTTTAATTGATCAGAGGGGGATACATGCATATCGATCATGCACATATAGCATAAGATGGGGAACACGTAGGCACATACAACATGGCAAAATTTACTTTTCCACATTCCCTCCTTGTGCCCTACGTTTCCATCAGGAAACATCAAAATTCATGACACCATCTATCATTTCATATAGCATCATTTGCTCGTCTCGAATTGTCTTGGAACGGGATTTAGGACTAGGAATACAAGAGGTAGCACACATGCCGCAAATCGCAGGGCCACATTGTATACAGAGGCAGCAACTGAATATGATCATTACTGCAATACCTAGGAATGACAATACTTTCCATCCCCAGGCAGATCTGATACTCCAGAGCCAACCGGACCATGTCCAGGTGCCTGGATTCTGGTGTAACTGATGGGCAATTTTATGAAGTCTGGTTATAGCTGAATAAACAGACGGCGCGTTATTAGGAATAAAAATGCAACAACTAGATCCGATGACTCTACATGCTCCTCCTCTATCGGCCAGTATGACGTCAAGAACGAGACGATTTTGGAGCACGACAAATCTCATAGCAGATTGCTCTTCGGTTAAGTTACCTAGAGCAGAAGTAGTCTCATTCACTACTGCTTCAAGGGTTCTGGTTAACCTACGTATTAACTTACTATTCTGGACAGGTCCTATAAAGAAGAAAAAACCTTTATTGAAGTCTTGATACTGTTCTAGAGTAGTTTCAGTTTGATCGACAATCGGGGACTCGATCTCCCTTCTAGGTCTGAGGTGTACTAGATGCGTGTTTCTGTGATAATCAGATGGGGCTAGAAAAACTGGTGGCAGTAGGAAGGCAATGTAACATGTTCCATCCCAATCGAGGGGCAGACGTACATATGCGGTCTGACCACAAACAAAATAAGAATGACGTGAGGCTTTGAAAATAGATTTCCCACTGTCACTATACTCGACAGTAGTAGTACAATCACTATGTCCTACATGTGCGGAACCATTCTTTCTGACACATAATTCGCCTTTGACTGGTAGTACTGAAATAGCAGGTAAATCTGGAGTAGTATCAGACTGAACATTCAGGACCATGAAATTCGAAGAATAATTACCCAAATCATATACTTCATTTTCTAGATCTAACCCTGTTCTATGGGAGAGACCTTGCTTGTCTGGGAAACATGTTCTATTCAGAAGGGACATATCATTAAAGGATGACGTTAAAGTGGACCATGCTCCACACGAACCATTATGTGAAAACGGATAAGGAAAGAGTGGTAGAACTCCCTTCGGCGTCTGGAAAGGGGGGAGTCGACCACACACCCAACAATTAGTGGCATTGCTGGTCTGGTGTGAATAGTGTAACATTCTGATAAATGTATTATTACGCATAGCAAGACGATAGGATAGCTCGTGAGGAGGCAGATCACTAAATGTGTGCTCTACTGTAGCATTAGAAAACTTGTTTACATGTGAACTTGGAAAACATAAATGTAAAGCATAACTTGTGCAGGTAACCATAAGACTTATATATAATAAAAAACTTAGAATGATGATACATCGTATAGAGTTTTGACTAACTCTCTCACTATGGGGGTCTATCTCATACATGTCAGAAACCTGTCTAACCGTTTCACCCGAGAGGGACTTAGACAATTAAACTGGCTGACTTATTTTACTAGACCTTAATTTCTTTTTATACTCCTGTTGCGGAGTTTCCTCTAACAGGGGAGGCTTAAGTTCAGAATCAAGTTCAGAGTCTGTTTTTAGGCAGTCTTTAATAATGGAACAGTCCTTTGCAAAAGATTTTTCACGAAGTCCATGGAATTTTTTGACGTGGGACAGGTGGACCCATCCCTTCCTGCCCTCCAACTTCACGGCGGTCCTTGTAGTCAATAAAACAAGTCGAGGCTCCTTCCAACGGGGCTCCAGCGGACTTGAACGATCAAAATTCCGCACCAACACGAGGCTTCCTGGAATGACTTCATGCGGTTTCACCTCGGTGTTGTCTGGAAATGCGGCGGCAACCTGTGAACGTCAAGAGTGTAGGGCAGACATCAAGGAAGCTAGGTAATCTGTCAGCATATTACTGGAAACATCTGTAATACTGCGGGGTCTAGGTGTACCCCACATGTTTGGGGGGCGGCCGAATACGACCTCATACGGGGACAGACCTGATCTGGAATGTGCAACCATCCGCATATAGAATAATGCAACTGGCAGGGCAACTAGCCAGTCTACACCTTTCTCTTTACATATTTTGGCAATGCGAATTTTCAGGGTCTGATTATGTCTCTCTACGAGACCGGCTGCTTCAGGATGGCGCACACAATGGAACTTCCACTGGTACCCTAACAGAAGGGAAACATGTTTCATAAGCTCGGATGAGAATGGCTGGCCGTTATCTGAATACACGACCCTAGGAAGTCCATAGCGGGGAAAGAATTCACGAACCAACTGCCTGGCAGTGGTCGCGGCTGTGTAATCTGGAACTGGATATGCTTCTGTCCACCTGGACAAAGCGCATACAACTACGAGGACATACTTGAAACCTCGACATCGCTCCATCTGAATATAATCCATCTGGAGGACTTCAAAAGGGTGGTCAGGAGGCTGGAATCCACCTTGTTCCACCGGGACACTTTTACCTGGATTGAACTGGCAGCATATCATACAAGTACGGACTTTCTGCTTGGCTGCAGCTCGTAAATGCTTGTTGAACCAAAGGTTCTGAATACTGTCTAACATAGCTTTTTCTCCTAGATGTGCTGGACTATGTGCGGTATTGATAATGACTTGAACCATAGAGTCGGGGAGAAACCATGTGGCTTTTCCCTTTCGTCAACCATCCTTGATCTGTCTGGACCCCTCCTTGTTCGGACCATTTCTTGATTTCTTCGGGAGTAGCATGTGACTGTATGTCTATGACATCTTGTGTAGGGTCCTTAACTGTCATACAAGTAGTCGGATCTGAAGTGAGTGTCTGTGTCGTGTTAACTGGAATGTCTGGAGTCTGAGCTGTAAGCTTGGCTGTTCGATCTGCTAGATCGTTACCTTGGGAAATGATGTCAGTAACTTTCGTATGTGCCTTGCACTTCATGATAGCGATAGCTGTCGGTAAATGTATTGCATCTAACAGAGCTTGAATGAGGAGACCATGCTGAATCTTGGTTCCATGAGAAGTCATGAAACCTCTCTCCTGCCAGAGCACTCCAAAGTCATGTACGACTCCGAATGCATGACGTGAATCTGTATATATGTTTACTTTCAGGTTCTTGGCACGTATGCAGGCTTGGGTCAGAGCAACTAGCTCTGCTGCTTGAGCAGACAGGGTGTCAATACGATGTGTTTCTATAACTTCGGTTTCAGTAGTCACTGCATACGCGGCTACTAGTTCTCCTGTACTTGTTCTCATACATGAACCATCCACATAAAGTGTCAGGTCGGGGTTAGGTAATGCAATGTCTGTCAGGTCTTGTCTTGGCTTTGTCATAGTATTAACAACTTCCACACAGTCGTGTGTGGCAGGATTTGAAGTAACTGACGGTAACAGTGTAGCAGGATTTAAAATGTTGCAGCGTCTGATTTCTATGTGTGGCTGGAACAGTGTCAGTTCATAACCTGTTAAACGTGCAATTGTCAAGTGCTGAGTCTGTGTTCGGTTTAAAAGAACTTCCACGGAGTGTGGAACTTGTACTGTCAGGGAGTGTCCTAACACTATGGAATCACTTTGTCTGATTGCTAGAGCTGTAGCTGCAACTGACTTGAGGCACGCAGGCAGAGCCTGGGCTACTGGATCTAATGTGCTCGAAAAATAAGCACAGGGCTTGTATTGTCCTGCTTGATCTTGTGTGAGAACAGATAATGCAGTACCATCACGTTCTGTGACAAAAAGTGTAAAAGGCTTACTATAGTTCGGTGTAGCTAGAACAGGTGCTTGGCATAAGGCTTTCTTTAATTCATTAAAACAAATGTATGTTCCTGGGTCCAAGGGAGAACAGTCGATACGGCTGCCTCCTGTGTCGTTAACTGTATCAGTGGCTTGGCTAGAAATGCATACTGAGGAATCCATTGTCTGCAATAAGAAGTGAGGCCAATAAAAGCTCGTACCTCCTTCTGTGTCTTGGGCTGTGGAAGACTCGCTATTAACTGGATACGGTCTGGTGTCAACTGCCTACCCCACTTGGACAGTAAGTGGCCTAAGTAGATCACTTGCTGGACACAGAATTGGAGCTTTGAAGGGGACACCTTGTGCCCCATCTCGGCTAGGAAATACAGAACTGTAAGTGACGCTCGCTCGCAGTCACGTTCAGAACGGGCTGTGATCAGTAGATCATCGACATACTGGAGCAGGGCAGTGTCAGCTGGCATGTGAATATTGTCTAGTTGTCTCTTAAGTGCTTGACTGTAAATACTAGGACTTTCTGTGAAACCTTGAGGAGCTTGTGTAAATTTATAGCTCCTTCCATTTAAACAAAAACCAAAAAGGTACTGGCTGTCTGGATGAATGGGGACACTGAAAAATGCATTCTTGAGGTCGATGACAGTGAAAAACGTCGCTTCAGAATCAATGGCTGTCAATAGGGAAGAAATATCTGGGACTACTGGGTACTGAGGTATGATACATTTATTAAGTTCTCGAAGGTCAATCACTAATCGATATACCGGAGGTGCATTGGGATCAGTACGTTTCATGACTGGAATGATAGGAGAATTACATACATTGGAGTCAGTTTCTACAACCACTCCTTGAGCAATAAGCTCGTCAATAATTTTGGATAAGGCTGCTACAGCCTCAGGTGGCAATCTGTACTGTCTGATTCGTGGCAAAACTATACCTTGTTTGAGAGTCACACGATGGGGTGTGATGTGCATACATCCTACATCAGTTGGACCTTGCGCCCATAAATGCTGTGGAACATTCAGTAATCTTGGATCAAAATCACGTAATGCATAGTGACCTTTAAAGTCTCTCAAAAACAAACGAACTCCCTCTGGGGAGCAACAAATTACTGCACCTAATTCCTTTAATGTTTTAATGCCTAACAAATTTTCTGGACATGATTTCGTAAGTAACAAATCAGTAGTTCGGGACAATGGACCAACTTCTAGAGAAACTGGTTTTGAAATTTCATTAACAATTGGCTTTCCTGAAAATCCAAGGGAAACATTTTTAGAGCCTGAGAGCGGAGCCCCTGGAACCTCGTCATGACTGATAGTAGTCCTACTTGCCCCTGTATCAATCAAAAACTTTCTGTCTTTCCCTAATACTTGACTGTGTACATAGGGACCCTCTTGATCTACAGGTATCTCGATGAGAGGCAAGCCTACCTCCCTCTCTAGGCTGTTTCATGAATACTGTTGATACTCTGGATACTCTGACTGAGCATACTGGTACATCTGCTGTGTAACATGCTGTGTTGCAGCGATAGGCTGCGGTGCTGGAACTGTCTGTTGTGCATTCTGTGGTGACTGAGAAGTCTGTGAAACTTGTTCTTGTCTAGGCGGACGTGGTCTTTCTTTAGTCTTACCAGTAGCTATGTTGTGTTTCAGAACTGCACACTCGTTTATAAAATGACCTAGCTGTTTACAGTAATTGCAGGTCCCTTTAACGGGAGCTGCAGGATGACTGGCTTGATTCGGACCCCTCTTCTGACTGTCTTGCGGAACAGATTGTGCAACTAATACTTTCATTTTCGTATCTTTCATACGTCTCTTTTCGTGTTCTTGCTCTTCCCTGATTCTGTTCTGGTGATACTGGAGCATCTGGAGCATTTGGGACGGAGTATTAGCTTGCCAACTACTTTCGACTTTCAATACTCGATTTTTAACTTGTGGACTTGAATTCTCGACTAGTTTGGTAACAAAAAGATGAGGGTACGACTCACTACCTGTCTTCAGACCATTGTTAATAATGAAACATTTTTCAAATCTAGAATAAAAATCACTAGTGTCTTCATCCTGTTTCTGTTTACAAGCTGAAATTGCATCCCAATCTTCCTTTTTCGTGGCTAGTAATCTAGGCAAAACCTGAATCAATAACTCGGGCAATTCTTTAACTTTGGCCCCTAGACCGGTACCTGGTACTCGTGAATTGTCTTCAGCTTCTAGAGCTGTCCAATCTATCTTTTTCTCTCCCACCTCCCATTCCTTTTCCTTAAGTTTTTCATATACCCCTGCGGGCAACAGGACCTTTAGCATTTTAATGATATCAGGATACGTGTATTCTCCCATACGGAGCATGTCTTTTAATTCTCGATGGAACCCTGCTGGATCTTTGTCGTGACAGGGAATTAACTTCCTCATCTCTAAGAGTTCCATCTTTGTGATAGGGGTGTGAACAAATACTCGTTCTAGATCACCACCCGTTGTCCTAACTGGGTGTACTTCTCGTAACGGATGCTGTCTATCTATGTAGAATGGTTTACTTTCTGGGGGTGAGACATGAACAAAATGCGGATTCAGAAACGTTCGATATTTGTGGCGCTGTTCTAGAATGACACTAATTAAATCGGTACCTAGACCTCTCCATCTATACTGGAGTAACTCGTTCAGAACATCATGTAACGGACCTGGATCAGAATGCTGTCCCTCATACAGTGTGATGAGGTGCTGGATCATATACATACCCACCAGTCGCTGCTCGGCTGGGGGCAGTTTCAGAAACATTTGTGCCACTATTTCGTCTGGAAAAGTGGTAGAATCAGTAGTCCATCGGACTGCTGATCGGGCTAGTTCTTGTTCATGCATGGTACTAAGTTCACTATAACCGATTCGTGATTTCAGAATGTGATCGGTAGCTTGAAATACTTGCTCAAGAGAACCTTGTTCTGGTGCTGGAGGAGGAAGAACCTTCTTGTGTTCTAGGCGTGAATGTCGGTCGGGAAGTCTAGTTCTACCTACATACGCTATTCTGGAGGGATTCTCGTCGTCTACCTCTTCAGTAGAAGAGTAATTTTCCTTCTCGGATACTTGTATTGCTTTTTGTTTCTCGTGTAACTTTATTATTTCCCTACGGATTTTCTTGTACATACTGTCTATACAGGTCTGGGTCTTGTGTCTTCCCTCGGCTATGTGGTCACTCCACCTGGTCAGGACTTTCATTTCTTCCGGATCTTTATCCGGATAATCTTGTTCTCTTATCAAACAATTAATTAGAAACTTTAAAAGCATGAGCTGAATCTCGACTTTTCTTTGAACCATGGCATCGCCAATACTTTCTGGATCTACTCCTGTACGGATAAAACGATATATTCTGTCTAGATATTCTTTCATATTGGGTAGGGTGTCCAAGTATTCGGTCACCCGTCTTACACGCAATGAATATATAACCATATTATCATCGCCTGGGACTGGATCATAACGGCATTCAGTAAGAGCTCGCTTGATATCTGCAACGGACTGATGTTTGGGCGAGCGCTGTAACGCTCGTGCATGTAACTCGATTAATGTCAGGCGTTTGTGTTGCGGCGGGGTTCCAGGAGGACTTCCCCCCGAGGCCCCTAAACTAGAATCGTCGACGGGTATTGTACGGGCTGGGAGAGTGACTGACGTAGCGGGTACATGTACTGTAGGCTGGACCGGGGGTACCGTAACAGGTACTGTAACGGGTGCCCCGGTGGCTGGAGGAACAGGAATTACATTATTTACGGGAGCTGGCGGGACAGGATTTGCATATTCTGGGACTGTGTCGTCCAAATAGGACGAGAGAAAAATATCAGCTGCAGTCGGTTTGTGACGTAGCTTAATCGGAACTAATGGCGGCGGAAAACTACATGGTGCTTCCGGGGTTGCTTTCAGCAAGCCCTCGGTAAGAAGAGGATACATACCCTTAATGAGGGCATTTCTCTGTCTGTCTGACTGTTCGGCTTTAACTCGTTCACCTATTTCGATTAATTCCCTTTCTTGGGCTCGTTCTGAGGATTCCCTACTTAATTCTGTCTTTCTGATTTCTTTTTCGGTTCTTCTATGAGATTCTTTGCGCCATAACTCGATGGCATCTTTCTGGGACTGTCTGGATTTCTTTTTCCATAATGCTTCTTCTACTCGCATGATGCACTCGACATCCCATGTACCTGACATGGGCCATCTATATTTCTCTTCTAATTCCTTGGTGTACTCCACCCATAAATCTAGATATAATATGGCACTTAAGCCATGCTTATGATACATAAAATGACCTGGACTGTCCCTAGGCGGGACAGGAACTGCTTCCTCTAGCAGACCTTTTCTGGTTTTTAACTGACGTAATTTCGAGAATAGAGGCATGACTTAGACTGGAATCTGGGCACAATACAATACACAATAAACACAATAATAACTGAAAAACGAATCACTCATACCACGACATTAAAAACACATGAAATAACATTTAAAAATAACAGTTCGAACAGAATACTACCTGGAATACTGAGAACAGAAACACATGAATTTCTTGAGAACAGAACTTACTAGAATTTACTAGATGCACTGCTAAAACAGTACGAAACTTACCGGTCCCATAAAGAGACACGTCAGGACCCGCATCCACCTAGGTGGACACTTCGTGTTGGATCTGTGTACCCAAACCCACGGCCCAGAGACAAATTACTTGACCCTGTCTAGATACTACCCCAGCAACGGTACTCACCGGGCAGCAAGAACGGAAGGCCTCGGACTGGACTGGACTGCTACGACGACGGACTACGAACTTCGGACTTCAGTTACAGGTGGGCCTCCGGATACCTCGGACCTTGGACTCTCGGCTTGGGCTCTGGTCGGGACTCGCCGAGTTCCTCCACCGCCTCGTCTGGACGCTGGACCGCAACCTCCGTCTCCTCCGTGGGCCTGAGGGATACTTGAAGCAGAAATATCTGCACGTGCACGGTATGGTTCCGTCACGGCTGCAGAGGATCAGGGGGCCTGCGTGGCTTCTCCGGCGCGTGGGGAAAGGGCAAGTCCCTATTCGGGCGCCATTATGTGGTAAATAAATAATTAATTACCGGATCTATTTTTCAGGATACTCATATAAACAGATAGCTCAATAAATAAGAGTCAGGATTCGAGGTAGCTGGAGTTTACAGGCTTTTAATCAGGCATAACAGGACAGGAACAGGACAGCCTGCATGGGAATAGGATGGCAGCTGCCGGGGGCAGGATCTGGGAGCATAAGGGAATAGGCTAACTTTTAATAACAGTGCACAATATTTATAGTTAAACAAATACATTACATTCAATACAGTAGGCGTAGCAGTAGGCGTGGATTCATAGCAGTCGCGAAAGATAAGGGCAAAATGATGTAACAAGAAGGCGTGTACAGGGCGTATACATAGACATGTGATACAAACGTAACAGAATATGTCATAAACGGGGCGGAAACATGGAGGGGGCTACCTGAGCAGCTGGGACCTCTAACCTAGTGGTGCGCGCAAATGGGCAATGACGTGTTACCAGGGAGAACTGGGGGCTATGACTTCTGCGCTAGAAGAGGAGACTAAAGTCTGGAGTGTCAGAGCGACATGTACCCAGGCATATCTAGTATCTGGTGTTTAGAGTACATGTTGATAGAATCCAAAAGTTATCAGGGCAAAGGCTAATAGACTCTAAGACTGGTGCATGCATAATTCTACATGTAGTGCGTGTGCGGGGAATATTCTATGAATATTAATACAGTATTTCTCTTACATGGAGACATAAAAGCTAGACCATGACGGAAACTATTGATGCGATTCAGTAGCTTAGGAATGCAGAGAAGGAAGGGCTGAACTGATAACTAGAAACATAACATACTCTTGGCAGACTGGGAGGCAGAGCCAGGCCGGGCCGGGCACTGCGAGGCATGAAGTAAGCTAAGGGTCAGGGATACAGGTGGGGGCTGTATCGCTCCTCGGAGAGGGTTCAGGAGACAGGAGCTGAATCTGAGTCCGGGCCCTTTTGAGGCCTAGAAACGGGGACAATTCAATGAATTAACGTGCACACTGTAAAATGTGGCAACGTAGGTTTACATAGGCCTAATATTCGTTGTTTTCACGATGACTGGAAACTGGCATACTAGAGATGGACACAACTATAATTGCGTCTTTAATTGATCAGAGGGGGATACATGCATATCGATCATGCACATATAGCATAAGATGGGGAACACGTAGGCACATACAACATGGCAAAATTTACTTTTCCACAAAACAAAGGGGGTGTTAAAACTAAAAGTGAGCTCACTGTTTCACCGGTGATAATTCCGACCCGGCGGGGCCCGTGACCAACTGTGAGCAATTTCTTGATAAAGGTTTCTGTAGAGCGAGAGTAAAACATGGTGGGAAATAATTACTAACGGTCTCTACTGAATTATAACTGACAAGCCAAAACCAAATGTGGTTGACGGGGGACATACCCTTGCAGAAGTTGTGCTCCTGCGTATCAGTTCAGAGTTCAATGTCACTCTGCTGGTAAACGGTGCATCCGCGACTCTGATTAGAGATCGCGCTGAAAGAAAGAGCATGAGACTATATAAGCTCTCGCTTTCTTTTAGTATTTCTGTTTACATTCTGAATACAGAGAGAAAGAACAGTAACGGGACATGTCTATAACATAGACAGACATTAAAAAATTTTTATATGGGTGAAAATTACCTCAAAATGTGTTTTTCTGGGCAATGAGCCCGGGAAGTGTTTCTAGCAATCTAACTGGTGCGGATAACTCCCAGAGGATGTGTGTTCTGTAGAAGAAACGTAAAAAACTAAGGGTATTAATCTATCATGTTCGCGCTGAAGGAGGTTTGTAAACTTCCAAATTTTGTGGTGAGAAAAGTCGTGTTGGGACTTACTTCGTAAACATGTAGCATTTGCCGACTTTAGTTCTCCCGGGTCGCTGTGTTCCAAGTGGTGGACACGTGACCGGAAGAAGGAAGTGTTTAAGTACTGGGTGACTCACACAGGGTACGCCCATAGAGAGAAGACAAGAGCGCTGCCCTAAAAACTGGAAGAAGTGCTTCCTGTGTGGAGTGTCAAATGTGTCAATCAATTTTTCACACTAAAAAGAGACCGCATTATATGAAATGATGTGCGGCGGTGGCGCACTCAGTATGACCCCTGCATCAAGCGCTTGTACAAATCAGCCCTTACTAAATACCATGCACTCTGTAATACGACTAGGGCCGACTATGTCAACTCTACCATTTTGAATGCACAAAATCGCCCCAAAGCACTTTTCAAAGCAGTGCAAGAACTTTCTGGAAACACATGCCAGCCAAAAGCCCCATGTCTGAATTCCACTCAATGTAATGCTCTAGTAATGCTCTAGCTCAATTTGTTATCAATAAAATTGATAATATTTATGCTGACTTTGATGATCTGATTCCTAGTCTTGCTCCTCCTGCACATCCCGAACCTGTCACCCACCCTGAACATGGCCCACCAGAGCTCATTTCCAGTAATACAAATAGGCATTTAGCAATTTGGAACCCCCTCGATATCACTTCGCTACGCAATACTATCAGTACTATCAAATCTGGGTATCCTATGGATCCCATCCCCCCCGCAAATCCTACATGCTTTAGACACCACAAGCCTCAATCTCATTGTAGAATTGTTCAATATGTCCCTTAGGGAAGCTGAGGTACCTAATTTATGGAATATGCTATGATAGTCCCTTTGTTAAAAAAGGCAAATGCTGACCCGGAAAATCCCTCCAATTTCCGCCCCATTTCCCTTCTCCCGTTTTTTTCTAAAATCTTAGAAGAACACATTAACACGCAACTCACCATATACACTGAGTCGAGAAACCTCCTACATACCTCCCAATCTGGGTTTAGAGCAGGATTCTCTACAGAATCTACACTCTTTGGTGTTTCTGAGATCATTCGTCGACAGGTCGACAAAGGGGAAACCGTGGCACTCATTTTGTTAGACCTAAGTGCCGCATTTGATACGGTTTCCCACTCCATACTTCTCAATACACTCCACTCCTGCGGCATCACCGGTATAGCCCTCAAATGGCTCTCGAGCTTTCTCTCGGACCGAACTTTTCAAGTTCTCTCTTCCACATCTACCTCTGAAATTCACAAATCGCAATATGGTGTCCCTTACTCTTTATTCTGTACATCAGCCCGCTAGCCACCATCGCGGAACAAGCTGGGCTTACAATTTACTCTTACGTGGATGACACCCAGCTTATCTACTCACTTTCCGCGAACTCACACTCCACTTCATCCTCATTACATTCTGGACTCAATGACATCGCCAAATGGATGTACGACAATAAACTCAAACTTAACGGGGGAAAGACCGAATCCTTCTCTTTGGCAATAACACCACTCTGTTGGGCCCCCAACATTGGCCTCCTCAGATGGGTCCTCTACCTGCTCCCTCCAAATCTGCTTGCAATCTCTGCATCATTTTTGATGACCGTTTGACTATGAAGCAACAAGCTGTCAGAGTTGCCTCTACCTGTTTTGTCATCCTCAAATGGCTCAGGAAGATCATATGGATGCTTCCTCTGGACACACAAAAAAACATATTCAAGCTCTAATAACATCTAGACTGGACTACGGTAACGTTCTGCACCTAGGTTCCAGTAAGGAAGTAATTCGCAAACTTCAGGCAGTACAAAATGCCGCGGTCAGATTACTCTGCAAACTACCTAATAAATCCCCTACTTCAGCCTCCTTACGAAACATCCACTGGCTCAGAATTGAAAATCGCACTAAGTTCAAAGCCATGTGCTACATGCACAGAATCAACTCTGGCACTGCTCCCCTCTATCTAAAAACCCTAGTTCACCACTACTGTCCCTCTCGTGTCCTTCGTTCTTCCAATCAGTACAAGTTCCAGATACCCAGGATAAAAAGAGCTAGAATGGGCGGTCGCTCCTTCTCGTACCTGGCTCCAGCACTCTGGAATTCTCTCCCCTTTCACCTTCGTACTGAACCTAGCTATCCCAAATTTCGCAAAGATCTAAAGAGTTGGTTGTTCAATCAATAGGCTTCCTAATTACTTGGCCCTGTGTTCCATTTCTGCTTGTCCTTCACTCGTCTTGCTCCTAGCGCCGGGAAACCTCCGGGTAGCTGTGCGCTCTATACATTTAAATATAATAATAATAATAATGTGGAAGCCGGCCAGAATGTAAAAGTATAAGTATCAGAATGGAAAAATAGTAATCGTAAGTGCCCGCATGCAACATTGTCCGTAGTGCAGAAAAAGGTGCCGTCAGAAGACGTGTATCCGATTGTTCCGTCAGAGCGTATTTAAATATACCGGCACCCCGAATGTGTCTTATTTGTGACAGTATACATTTGTGTTTGGGCACAGTAATTCAATACAGTGAATCCTGCGACGACAGTTGAATTGCATCTTAAATACAGAAGAGAATCGTGGTAAATGTCAGAACGTATAGAATACAGTCATGAATACCATGTCAAAGCCGATTCCCACATGGATTGAAACAGGTAATCAAGTCTATTACATGTTGTGTAGATCATAAAATCTATCTCAAAGAGTAGGTTAAGCGATTAGAACAAAAGTCACAAATATACATCATGTTATTCGCTGTGTTTGATGTTAGCATCTAAAACTTCACTGGCATGACAATTGAGAGTCTTACATCAATTGCACTCTCAGAGCAGATTAGATACTAAGAGATAGTAGTCAAGTGAACAGCATATCATAATCTGGGAAAGGTTCGGGACCTCTTTTAAGGAGTAAAAAATTATTTTCCCAATTGGTGTGCTTGCCTGCCCAAAAGAAAATTGTACATCAGACAAGTTTTATGTCTCTATCCACTTAAGTGTTGTGCGCTTTCATAATACATCTGGAGACATATATTGGGAAAAGAACAAAAGAGCAGTTATGCGTTAGTTATATACACACAGCGGCACAGAAAAGAAGAGGACATCAACATCAAGAGTCAAACAACTCATATGTTATTATTATTCCCGGGGGTTCGTGCTCAGTATGTCACGTTGGCCTACATCGTGCGACTCTCAGTCCCCCAAGAAATATCGTAGCTCTTGATCATAATTTAGACCATGTTCCACAGTACGCAAGCGCATGATCCACATTGCCTCTTTGCGTCGTAGTTTGAGTTCTTGGTTCCCTCCCCTTATGTTGTTTGCGACTGTTTTAATCCCAAAGAAACATACTTTAATTTCATCATCATGTGCATGACAAGTTGCCACATGTAGTGCCATGGGATATTTGGGATCCTGTTTTTGTATGGCCCTCATATGTTCTGCAATTCTCTCTCTTAGTGCTCTTATAGTGCTGCCTACGTAATATTTGCCACATGATCATTCAATTATGTATACTACAAATTTGGTTGTACGGTTAATGTTTTGTTTGATGGTGAAGTTCTCATCGTTGGTGCCACTGAAATTCTTGGTTCCATGTCTGGCCCATCTGCACATGGAACAGAACCCACACCTGAAACAACCTATGCTGAGTTGAGTCATCAAAGAACTCGCAATGGTGTTGTTCAGAACTGTGGGGCTCAACCTGTTTCTCAGTGTTTTTCCTTTTCTGAATGTGGTCTGTGGTACCTCTGGAATGCAATCTTTGATTGTTTTGTCTGCCCTTAAGATGTTCCAGTGTTTGGTTAGGCTTTTGCGAATTGCGTGGTGCATGGAATTGAAATCTGTAATTAGGCGTACGCAATTGTCAGAGGGTTTTGTAGTATGTTGTGTTTGCAGAGTGTCAGATCGCTTGATTTTTTTTCAGTCTTTTTTCTGCCTTTTGTAATGTGGCTTCAGAGTATCCTCTTTTGGAAAATCTATCTTTCATGTTGTCAAGACATATTTTGAATTCTACTTCTTCACTGCAGTTCCGTCTGGCCCTCAGGAATTCTCCATATGGTATGGAGCGTATCTGGTGTGGTGGGTGTGAACTGGAGGCATGCAGAACTGCGTTGCAGGCAGTTGTCTTTCTAAACAATTTGCTATGTAAAGTGTCTCGATCAACATATAACTCCACATCCAAGAACTCCAGTGAAACTTATTTCCCAGGTATTAGTGTTTAAGTGTTTGACAAAGTCCTGTAAGTGTTCTTGAGTGCCTGACCAGAGAAGAATGCAGTCGTCAATATATCGACCCCAAAAAATGATGGAGTCAATATATTGTGCCCCTTTGGGTCCCCAAATGAGGTCAGCTTCCAAGGCGCCCATGAAGAGATTGGCAAATGAGGGTGAAAATTTCAACCCCATTGCCACTCCCCTCTTTTGTCGGTACCAAACCCGGTCAAAGATCAAGAAATTATTGTTCAGTATCAGTTCCATCATGGATGTTAACATATTGGTGTGTTGCCACATGGAGGCGGGTCTATTGTACAGTTGTTTGTTGATGGCTTGGATACCCAGATCGGGGTTGATACTGGTGTAGAGTGATACCACATCCATAGTCACTAGGATAGTACCACGTTGCCAATGAATGTCTGCTAATATGCTGAGTATGTGCTTTGTGTCCTGTATGTAGGATGGCAAATTGCGTACGTATTCAGCCAATCTCTCAGTCGGTCCCCCCATACCAGATACAATGGGCCTCCCTGGAGGGAAAGGAAGGTGTTTATGAACCTTGGGCAGGGTGTAAAGCCAAGGGTAGGATGGCCTGAAGACTTTCAAATAGAGGTATTCATCGTCGTTGAGCAGACCTGATTGTTTCCAGGTTGTTAGTTTGCTATTAATCTCGATGGTGAGAGGTTCTATAGGGTTTTGTGGCAGTTGTTCATAGCATGTTTGATCTTGGAGTTGGTTAGAAATTTCTTCGTGGCAATCACAAACATTCATCACCACGACATTCCCCCCCCTTGTCAGCTTCTCGTATAATTATGTCTGGGTTACTAGTTAGGGTAGCGAGTGCCGCACGTTCACCCTGTGTTAAGTTATCTCTATATTTGAACGCACGGTTGTTATGTTTGGTGTTCAGCTTATTTAGATCCTCAAGTATATGTCTGTGAAAGTTGTCTATAGCATTGCCCCCGGGGAGAGTGGGAATCCACTTAGATTTTGACTTGAGCCCGGTGACAATGCTAAAGTCTGTTTCAATATCAAGTTCATCAAGAAGCCTATCCATGTCATAAGGTGTTTCTTCTAGATCAGTCAAAGTCATAAGTAAATGTGTTGCTTGTATGTCCTTTATTGATAATGCATCAGATTCAACCAGGCGCGCAACACCCATTGGGCTCACCAGGCTTCAGCCCCCCCGTTGTTTGTGTCAGCCCAGGCTGAGACAGCTTCGCGGGCTGGCGACATCTAATTGCAGCTGCATCCAAGTACTTCCCAGGTCTTTAAGATCGTGTACTTGTAAATGAGGCTTTTGTTGTATTGTCATCCCTTTTTACAGCCGCTCTGGTTACGGCTGGAAGTATTAGCCCCCCCCCCCCCCCAAATCTTTTTCAGCCGCCCCCTAAATGTGGCTCTAGTTGCTCGCCTGGATTCAACAGATACAGGAATATTTCAAGTTGTCTTGTTAGTCACATCCTTTCATTACACTGCAGTTGGATCTCAATTTGGTTCTTACTTTTCTAATGTTTGCTACTTTCGTGCCTCTGCAGTTTTACGCTGAGGCTCTTGACTCTGAATACAGTGTTTTTCACTGCATCAACGAGCTACAGGCCTTGCCATTATAGGCTCCTTATACCATCTTGCTTCTTGACAAGTTGGTCTAATGGACTTGGGCATGCTTTTCTTCCGAAATTTGGGTCACCTTATCATTTAGGGAAATCCATAACACACCTTCCATTCTTCTCTTTGCCACATACATTTAAGGAGAGGTTTCATTGGTTGGATCCTAAGCAGGTCCTTAACTTCTACTTTGATGGGACTAAGGAGTACCGAGCGGATGATCGGTGCTTCGTTAAATTAGCTGGTGCAAAGCTATAGGAGGAGGTCCCAAAACAAACCATGGCACATAGGGTTGTGTTTACATCAAACTTTGTTATACCTTGGCCAAAAAGATCCTCTAGAGGGCCTTATGGCTCATCCTACAAGGGCACAGTCTACAACTACAACCCTGGCTCAGCGTGTTTCTGTTGTGGACATGCGGCTGGACAACAACGCACACAACAGCAAGGAACTCTTCAACATCGTTAAAGAGCTCTCCAACCCCAACGCCGGAAACAACGACATCACCCCGTCGCAAGACCTCTGCAACTCTCTCGCCTCCTACTTCTACAACAAGATCACGGACATACACAACAGCTTCAGCGCCCAACCGACGCACGCCACGACCGAACCACCGCCCCCCACCACCACCCTCCGCGCCTGGACCCCGATCAGCACCGAAGACACCGTCCGCACAATGAACTCCATCCACTCCGGATCTCCGACCGACCCCTGCCCTCACCACGTCTTCAACAAGGCCGACGCTGTCATCGCACCCCACCTGCGGGACATCATCAACACCTCCTTCGACACCGCCACCTTCCCGGAGAGCTGGAAGCACGCCGAACTCAGCGCTCTACTCAAGAAGCCATCAGCCGACCCCACCGACCTCAAGAACTACCGCCCCATCTCGCTGCTCCCGTTCCCTGCAAAAGTCATCGAGAAGACAGTCAACAAGCAGCTGGCCGCCTTCCTCGAGACGAACGGATCCCTCGACCTCTCGCAGTCTGGCTTCCGGGCCAACCACAGCACCGAGACCGCCCTGATCGCAGCCACCGATGACATCCGAGCCCTGCTTGACAACGGAGAAACAGCAGCCCTCATCCTCCTAGACCTCTCCGCGGCCTTCGACACCGTCTGCCACCATACACTAGTACAGCGCCTCAGCAACGTCGGAATCCAGGAGAAGGCACTGGAGTGGTTCATCTCCTTCCTCGCCGGAAGGACACAGAGTGTCCGCCTCCCCCCGTTCAGATCAGAAGCCACCGAAGTCATCTGCGGCGTTCCTCAAGGCTCCTCGCTCAGTCCAACCCTCTTCAACGTCTACATGAGCCCCCTCGCAGACCTCGCACGCCAGCACAACCTCAACATCATCTCCTACACCGACGACACCCAGCTGATCCTCTCCCTCACCAACGACCCCGCCACCGCCAGAGCCAACCTTCACGAAGGGATGAAAGAAGTAGCCGAATGGATGAAGAACAGCCGCCTGAAACTGAACTCGGACAAGACGGAAGTCCTCATCCTGGGATCTTCACCCTCCGCCTGGGACGACTCCTGGTGGCCCCCCGCCCTAGGCAACGCACCCAAACCAACAGACCACGCACGCAACCTGGGCTTCATCCTGGACTCCTCCCTCTCCATGACCAGACAAGTCAACACCGTCTCCTCGTCGTGCTTCAACATCCTGCGCATGCTACGTAAAATCTTCCGGTGGATCCCCACCGAGACCAGGAAGACGGTCACCCAGGCCCTCGTCACCAGCCGTCTGGACTACGGCAACTCCCTCTACGCCGGAACCACTGCCAAACTCCAGAAGAGACTCCAGCGGATCCAGAACGCCTCAGCACGACTCATCCTGGACATCCCCCGTCGCAGCCACATCTCCGGATACCTGAGAAACCTGCACTGGGTCCCGGTCAACAAAAGAATCACCTTCCGTCTCCTCACCCACGCACACAAAGCCCTACACAACCAAGGCCCAGGATACCTCAACAGCCGCCTCAACTTCTACGCTCCCAAACGCCAGCTTCGATCGACCGGCCACGCCCTCGCCGCCGTCCCCCGCATCCGAAGAGCCACCACAGGGGGACGGTCCTTCTCCTACCTCGCCGCCAAGACTTGGAACTCCCTCCCGACCCACCTCCGCCTGACCCAGGACCACCTCGCCTTCAGGAAGCAACTCAAGACCTGGCTGTTCGAGCAGTAGCAGACCCCCCTCCCCTAGCGCCTTGAGACCCTCTGGGTGAGTAGTGCGCTATATAAATGCTTTGATTGATTGATGCGGCAGGCAGCCATGCATCATTTCTCCATAGTTTCACAAAACATTTACAACAGCCATCTGCAGCAGTTAATGGGATGGGATAGGAATTAGCATTATCTTCCTGGCTCACATGCAATTTGACTAACCAACATGTCCTTTAGACCGTCCACCGCTTTTTGTCGACACCTCCTCATGTTCCTTCAGTTTTTGCCCAAACGTCAGCAGATCATGCCAATATTCTCTTCCCCACCAAGAGTGCAATCAATTCCAAAGCACAGATGTGTGTTCTGAACAGTTTCAATTTACTGTCCTGTCCTCTGGCCTTACCTAGAGTCTCAAGTCTGCTGGGAGGGTTGTTTTGATTGCTCTGTACTGCAGGAATTTCTAGTAAAAAGTTCACTTCTTAGACCCACCTCCTTTAAACAGGCATTGCTCGGATATCAATTCACATAGTGGGGAATACATGCGGAGATGTATCCATCTGAAGAATATGCTACTTACCATCTGTAATGTTCTTTCTGGTGGATACTGTAAATGCATATTTTTCCACTCATGTCTCCGTTGCATATAGTCGGTGTAGCCAATTTCTGATGTCGTACTACCTAACTGTCAGTGTCTGCCTACAAATAGCAACTGTATGCTTTTATCTTTGATCCAGGAGATTTGTATATGGTGGTTTACGGTATTTATTACAATGACCACTGATAGTACTATTGGTGTAGGATTAATTCCAAACTCTATTGGTTTCTTCTCAGCTTCAGACACAATAGTGGCCGCAGTTCACAGCACAGCCAGCCCTAAACATATGACATTAGGGGTCATACTACAAGGTGAAATTCGGTCCACTAAAGGATATTTATGTCGGCTTTCAAATGGTTATATAGATCTTTTATGACTTGATAACATGTTTTTTATTTTTCACAATTATTGTCACTTCCGCTGACTCTAAACTGATATTGCCTTTACTCTTTTAACCCGCTGCTGTATCCAGGGAGACATTTCCACAGCCATCTTCCATGACAAAGCTTCAGCAGCTACCATGTGGGAGTCCTTCCACTTAGGAAGCACCTATGGCAAGATCAAGTAAGACTTTATCATGCATTACGTCTTTGACTATATATTAAGCAATAGATGACATTGCTTAGTATTTCGTTTATCTGTGATAAAGTTTTGTTTTCATCTATTGTACAACATGGTTGTTTAAGGCATATACACAATTTGAAATGTGAAACATACTAATTATTATACCCTTTTAGCTCCGTTAGGCCAGGAGCCAGACAAGGAAGACATATACACAATTTGTAATGTCAAACATATTAATTATATTACCCTTTTAGCTCTTTGGAAACAACAGCCTGACAATGAAGCCTCACCATTTAATGCAGAGGATGACATGAAAGCTTGGGCGAAAGCTTAACTCACACAAGCTGCCATGACTGCAGTCACCACTGCTGAAGAGGCGAAGGATGACTAAATTGTTGGTTCCACCCAGGAAAAAGTCTCCAAAATGATCTCTAAGCAAGCTAGTAAGTCTCCCTTCTAGGCAACTCTAATGGACTGCAAGCCCAAAGGCAAGATTCATAACATTGTGGATGCTCATACCAGTTTTGCAGGACTATCCTCAACACACCCTTCAGACTAGAGATGCCCCAGTTCACTCCCCTGCTTTGCCTTCCAACTCATGTGCAACTTTGATGTTTTCTTTTTGTAGTGAACAACCTGTTAGGCATTGTTGGACAGGCAACGGGCAAATCCTGTCGCTTATGATATGATAGGATAAAGAAACGTATACAGCGCACGTTCACCAATGGTTTCTTGGCGCTTTCAGGACACGCAGGGGACAGGCCTGCAAGGGAGAGACGTTAATTATAGGCTTGGACAAATAACCAAATCTTCAAAGCTCTCCTAAATGAGTGGTAGGAGGGGATGAGACGAAGATGAGAGGGGAGGGCATGACGAGGAGCTTGCGGGGCGAATCTTAGTCCCCCAAACTTTTTGCGCTTGAAAGAGCAGGCAGACATTAGATTAGAGCCTGAGGAGCGGAGGACTCGGGAGGGAATGTAGCGGTGATTGCGAGAAGCAATGAAGGCCGGATCTTGATGGGAGAGGGCCTGGTAAATCAAGCAGCCCACCTTGAAGAGGCTGCGCTGGACTACCGGGAGCCAGTGCAGGCTCTTCAGAAGGGGCTTAGCAGAGCTAGACCTAGGTTGTCCAAAGATCAGTCTGGCTGCTTGATTTTGGATGAGTTGGAGTTGATGAGATTGGTAGGCAGGGATACCAATATACAGTGAGTTTACGTAGGTGATTCGAAAAATTACTAAACCCAGCGTAACTTGGACTAGGGCTTCACGGTTGAGGAGTCTACTGATTTTTCTGATGTGGCGAAGATGGAAAAAGCATGCAGACATCAGAGATTTAACTTGAGGTCTCATGGATAGATCCTTACTGATGGTGACTCCTAGGCTCTTAACCGAGTTAACCGGGCAAGGTGCACTACCCAGCAAGTGCGGCCAGAAATTAGAGTTCCAGAGATTACCCGGGGGCCCAGTGAGAACCAGCTCAGTCTTATCCGGATTTAGCTTGAGCTGGTTAGCGTTCATCCAACTGCTGATGTACGTCATGGTCGACTGAACGTTCTCAATGGAGGTGGGAGAAGAGTCAATATTAAAGATGAGCTGGAGGTCATCCGCATAATTGAAGATGACCACCGGTCTTTTCCGCAGTTGGAGATGAGGGGAAGGATGTAAAGATTAAATAGCAGCGGGGAAAGGGAAGAGCCCTGAGGGACCCCACAGGTGAGGCCCTTGGCTTCAGACATGAAGGTAGCAAGACAAACCGCTTGCTTACCATCTTGTAGAAATGAAGCTAGCCACCTAAGCGGGGTGTCCCGGATGCCGGCGTTCTTGACCCGTACGAGAAGGATGGAGTGATCGACTGTGTCGAACGCCGCCGACAAATCCAGGAGCACCAGGGCCTGAGAGATGTTTTGGTCAGCCCCCTTTCTAAGTTCGTCGTGGTCTGCCACGACAATAGATTCGGTGGAATGCTGGGGTCTAAATCCAGCCTGATGTGAGTCTAGGAACTGAGAACTTTCTACAAAAGAGCCAAGGCAGTTGGAAACATGGGCCTCTAAGAGTTTGCCTAGAAAAGGGAGCAAGGATATTGGGCGAAAGTTGCTCAGGACCGCCGGGTCCGCCCCAGGTTTTTTGAGAATAGGCGCAACAACTGCTGATTTGAATGCGTTAGGGACCACCCCCGAGCAGAGAGAGTTGTTAAGCAAGAAAAGAGGTGCATCAGGGAGATTAAGGAAGATCTTACGAGTGATGTGAGCGGGACAGCTGTCTGTAGGAGAACCAGATCGGACTTTGCTGAGGAGTGAGAGAAACATTTCTTCTGTAATCAGAGGGAAATTCAGGAATGAAGAGGGATTGGCCAGGATACAGCCTGGATTAAAACTCGGGTCAGGTTTCGGAATGCTAGCTTTAATTTTGACTATCTTCTCCACAAAATAATTGTTAAGAGAGTCGCAAAGAGACTGAGATCAGGAAGGCATAATGGTGATGCGGTCAGGTTTGGCAAGTTCATAGACTATGGAGAAAATGTCTTTCGATTTGTTGGAAGAATTAAGAATTTTATCAGAAAAATGCTTAGTTTTGGCCCCAAGGATGGCTGATTTATAATCTTTCAGAGCAGCAAGAAAGGTGAGTTTCTTAAGAGAGCAGTAATCCGATCTCCACTTGCGCTCAGTTTGTTGAGGAGCAAGCTTCATATCTTTCAGGTCCTTGGAGAACCATAGCTGAGCATCGTGGGGGCGTTTATTCTTAAGTTTTTTCAGGGGAGCAAAGGTGTCCCGGGCTTCAGCAAGCCAGGTGTGAATATTTTCGGCCTGGGCATGGACAGGCAGTAAAGAGCCAGACGGACCGAGAGAAATCGGAGTTGTAGTGGCCAGAGAGTGACAGAGGGAGGGGATATCTACTCGGCCCCAATTTTGGATCGAGGGAGGATCAGAAGGGCAAGGTTTCGTGGCCGCAATTATAGGTAGGGAAAAAGAGATGGAGAAATGATTCGACCAAGCACATGGGGAGATCTGTAAATTTAGAACATCCTGATTTGAAGACCAAAGCTGATCCAATGTGTGACCCTTGACATGGGTGGCAACATTGAAATGCTGAAGAAAATTGAGACCAGTTAACAGATCCGTGAACTCCCACTGGGGGCGCTTTCATGCTGGGCATTGGGCCAGTAATTAAAGTCCCCTATTATGAGGATGTTGGCGTGGTTGATCGCCAACTCAGCCAACATACTACCAAATGGCTGAAGGAAGCCCGGCGACTGTCCGGGTGGGCGATAAAAAAGGGCAAGTGTGAGGGGGATAATGTCCGACTCAAATTTAAAGAGTAAGTAATCAACCGATGGAATGGGGGGCATAGTAATAGAGTTGACTTTATAGGAGTGGGAGATAATGGCAGCAACTCCACCCCCAGCCTTCCCCTGTGGCCGATTTGCATGGATGATGTAGTAACCATCGGGGATGGCGGTCAGAATGTCAGGAGTAGACTCTGGTGTGAGCCACGTTTCGGATAGCAAAAGCATAGCTGGTTTGACTGTTTCTAGGAGGTAAACGATCTCCACTTGGTGTTTCACCAGCGAGCGGGTGTTCAAGTACCAAATAGAAAAACAGTCCTGCCCGGCGCCATGACAGTCAGAGGAAGGGATTGCCTGTGGTGTGTCAAAATTGGAGTTGGGCGTGGCGGTGGCGAGGCCCTTTCGAGGCAAGGAGTGAAATGTGTGTTGCAATAATCCATTGCGCTCAAGAGTAGTTATAAGATGCTTGGCAATGGGCTCCTGGCCTCGCAGGGATAGAAGCTCCTCTGGAGAGTAGGCGTAGATCGAGTATCATTTGGCAGCGGAGAATGGCCCCTGGTCCCGATCGGGCGTGGACGGGCGCAGACAGGCTTGCCTTTGGCGCGCCTTCGGCATAGAAGGATCAGTTTATCCAGCAGCCATCCTTTGTGCTGGAGGTTGCCAAATGGGGTGACTAAAAGCAACATTGAATCCCAAGGGTATCGGTTTCAAGGTTCCCCGAGACACACATTTCAAACAGTTACTTCCAAGGCATGGCGAAGTTGCACAAGGAACATCTCCATGTGATTGGGGGGTGGGGGGGGGGGGGGGCGAGGATGGCACATCATCTGGCCTGCCACCCTGTCCACGACTGGAGGCCCTTGCAGAGCTTGCCGCGCACTCCCTGGCTGTCTCTTCAGATGGGGACACTGCCGTTGGGGATTGTATTAGCATATTTAAATATGCACTGCATTGCTCAGCTGGGTTTCAATATAGAGCCAAGGCTACTTCTGGAGAACACCCCCCCCTCCCCCCACAATAACTTCCAATTGCTCTATGGGGAAACTCTAATCTTATTACAGTCGTAAATTATTTGGGGGATTTCTGCAACTAAAGGAGCTCCAGGAAAGAAGAGGATAGTTTGGTTGTCCTTAGATAGCTCAGAAATGGCCTACTTCTTGTATGTTGTAACTTTTTTGTTGCGGTGTAGAGGAGCACTCAAGTTTGGATGTGATATTATGGTGTCGCAACAGTGGTTTCTCGGGAACGTATATATGGATGATGACATAGTGCAACCACCATAATGGAGCAACGAACTTGCACCTCTTGCACCACTAGTTGATTGTGCACCTGCAGAATCTGGCCTCTGTTGTGCGTTGGACCCTGGATACCTGGATAGAAATGTAGTTCATAGGGTGATGTTTATTTATGAGCCCAGTCCCATGTTGATGTTGTACACCAGGCTACACAAAGTTTGCACAGGACTGCTTGGGATTACTGGATGACCCCACCTCATATGGCCACAACATCTAAAGCACGACTTGAGTTTACCAAAAGGGGAAACTTTTTTACTGACCCTGCCTGTGAGGACGCGTGAGAATGCTTCTCACTGGACCAACGCCACTGCTTGCCGGACCCGCTGCGCGGATCCCGCTTCGCCGGGGAGGACTTCTGAACCCACGGACTTGCTCCTGCTACCGAGGTCTGCTGGGGTGTGTGTGGGCTATAGGCAGGGCTGCGAGTGGCGCTACAGGGACTCCAATTCCCAGGAGTCCCTGCTCAGCTGACCGGCACCACCTGGACCGCTCTCCCTGCTTGCCCCACCCCCAGCGCACTTGAACCTTTTAAAACCATCCCGCCACCAGTACATCTTGGGAACCTTTTTTACTGACCCTGCCTGTGAGGACGCGTGAGAATCCTTCTCACTGGACCAACGCCACTGCTTGCCGGACCCGCTGTGCGGGTCCCGCTTCGCCTGGGAGGACTTCTGAACCCACGGACTTGCTCCTGCTACCGAGGTCTGCTGGGGTGTGTGTGGGCTATAGGCAGGGCTGCGAGTGGCGCTACAGGGACTCCAATTCCCAGGAGTCCCTGCTCAGCTGACCGGCACCACCTGGACCGCTCTCCCTGCATGCCCCGCCCCCAGCGCACTTGAACCTTTTAAAACCATCCCGCCACCAGTACATCTTGGGAACCTTTTTTACTGACCCTGCCTCTGAGGACGCGTGAGAATCCTTCTCACTGGACCAACGCCACTGCTTGTCGGACCCGCTGCGCGGGTCCCGCTTCGCCGGGGAGGACTTCTGAACCCACAGCCTTGCTCCTGCTACCGAGGTCTGCTGGGGTGTGTGTGGGCTATAGGCAGGGCTGCGAGTGGCGCTACAGGGACTCCAATTCCCAGGAGTCCCTGCTCAGCTGACCGGCACCACCTGGACCGCTCTCCCTGCTTGCCCCGCCCCCAGCGCACTTGAACCTTTTAAAACCATCCCGCCACCAGTACATCTTGGGAACCTTTTTTACTGACCCTGCCTGTGAGGACGCGTGAGAATCCTTCTCACTGGACCAACGCCACTGCTTGCCGGACCCGCTGTGCGGGTCCTGCTTCGCCGGGGAGGACTTCTGAACCCACGGACTTGCTCCTGCTACTGAGGTCTGCTGGGGTGTGTGTGGGCTATAGGCAGGGCTGTGAGTGGCGCTACAGGGACTCCAATTCCCAGGAGTCCCTGCTCAGCTGACCGGCACCACCTGAACCGCTCTCCCTGCTTGCCCCGCCCCCAGCGTGTACGTATTAGTCCCAGGTGGCCGCTGCGCGGGAGCGCCCGGGCGAAGCCCGGGACAAGGGCGGGACCGTCTGTGGCCGTCAGGGGCTGCAGGAGGCTGGGCTGGGCCTACTCCATAACATTTATCCTTTGGGGCTATCTTCTACTGTTGCCTAAAGATTGTTGTAATTTGGGGTGCCCCAAGTGCCTAGGATGCCTACAGACATGTCTAACTCTTTACCTTCTAGCGTTGGGGTATCTATACTCGGTCCCTTAGACAAATATTTTGCAAGGGCAACCAAAGAAATAGATAAAGAACTTTTGTTAGCGGAGAAACGTGCGGAGCGCCGCCTCTCCATAGAATTACTTAAAAGGAAACTATTGATTACTCCCCAAAGGTCACCCATTACTCTAGAATCAGGTAACACATGTAGGTTGGAAACAGATGCCAAGTCATTTAGCACCGACCATATTCCTCTTATTTTTCAAGATCACAGCATAATCCCTGCACAATTTGATATCACCAATGATGGTAACTTAAATTGCCCTCCTATTAATTCCAACTGTCTTATAGATTTAAACTCTCCTGTTGCCTTGGATCTTGTCTCGCAACTCCAGTCAACTTTTTCCATCCAACCAATTGACATTGATGCACCTACAGAGACACTTCCATCAGCTACTGTTAGTAAGACCAAAGACAAGTATCGAGGACTGTGAGGGAAGATGGCGGCCGGATAACAAGTCCGGTCGGAGGCTCCTGTCTCGTAGGCAGAATTTGCGCAAAAACTCGCCTTAGCATGACACCGTAACAGGGGAGAGAAGACTACCGCCATACTCCAACACAATTACTGTTAGAGGTGCAGTAATCGGAGCGCCTAGCACTCATGAAAACCTACCCGGCTGCGGACGTCGAGGAAAGCGAGGATCGGTGGTCGCTTCAAGACCGGGAGGCTGTGGAGACGCGAGGCGCGGCTGGACTGTGCTGCGGAACCTGGGCTGCCGCGGTTCAAGCAAGGAGGATTCTCCGGAGTGTTGCCGGGAGACTCGGCTTTCGTTTCCGGGGCGAGAGCGGCAGTGCCGGCTGGGGGAAGCCAGAACGGGCGGAGTGTGCGCAGGACTGCTCGGGGGCACACAGAAAACAGGAGGAAGACGACAGCCGGCTCAAAAGGCAGCGTACTTACAGAAAGACTGTGGGGGTAAGCAAACCAGCTGCAAGTAACACAATCTCCACAATTAACTACACACACACCCTAAAAAACGTCAGAGAGATATTCTATGACAGTGTCCTAGACCAAGAGATAGAGACCGTAGAGGAGGAAAAAGACTTTAGCAACCATCTGACCTTCCTAAGTTATAACATTCATTGGTCATGAGCAAGGAGCAGAGTGGAGGGGACAACGAGGGGGCCCTCAATGGGTCTAACGCTCCAGCAAACCCTGTCATAGATACCTCCATAGATACTCCCAGAGAGAAAGGCGATGAAGGGGTGACAAAGGACTGTGACAGTGATAAAGTAATTACAACACAAAGCCTGTGTAGCCAGAAAGGAGCGAAAAAAGGCATAGAACCTCAAGTAGTTCGTCTAGAGGACACGCAAAAAGAACTGAACTGTATCGCAAAATCTTACTATAACCTAAGAGGAAGACAATACCTCAATCAAGTTTTCGTCCCTCCAATAAATAAAGGTGTAACCCCAAAAAAGTCTGGTAAACAGCCCAAAAAGGTACGACCTACTCCTAAATTCAGAGCAGAAAAAGCTGCCACAGTGGAAAAAGTCCAGGGTGTTCCCAAGGCAAAAATCACTCCATCCCTGAAAACTTTCTAGTTCAACACCTAGGTCAGCAAGCTACCAATTCATCGCACAGGAATCAGAAAGAACAGGATCAGTCTACGTTGATAGAATCAAGCAGTAACCCCTTCACGTGCCCAGGAACAATAGATTCAATTCCAGAGGCGCGAGAAAAAGGGAAAAACCTTATAAAGGACTCCGGGAAGGATCCTGCAAATTGTAAGGACATAAATTCGGCAGATATGGAGGAAGCTGATAGTGCAGTTCAAGCAGAAACAGGATCAGGAATAGCGAAAATACAACATAGTGAGAAGGAAATACCAGGAGATGATGCGGAGAGCCCCTTAACCAGCAATAATAACCCTCAGGTTAACACTACGGAAAAATTAATGGAAAAGATGTTAAATGAAATGAGAGAGAAATTTGCAATCTCAGAGGCCAACCAAGGAAAAATACAGAATGCATGTGAAATATTAGACTGCAAATTAAACGCACTTGGGGACAGAGTTACAGCAGTAGAAGAAGAGGTGGGAGCTCTCAGTAAGAGGGTAAATATCAACCAGAAAGAGATCAGAACACTAAGGCAAGATGGAAAGAGCATGAGTGAGAAACTCGAATCTTTAGAAAATCAGGCCAGGAAAAATAATATAAGGATTTTAAATGTCCCAGAAAATCAAGAAGGCTCTGATATTAAAAGCTTTGTAATTTCTCTTATCGCAGAACACTTCCCATGGGCAAGCAAAGAATGTCTAGAAGAAGACATACAAAGGGTTCATAGAGACCCATTTGGAAGAGTGAAAGAGAGGAAAACTCCCAGGAAAATTCTTGTCAACTTCAAAACATATACATTAAAGGAGAGAATTCTTGGAGACGCATTGAAAAAAGGGGTTTTCAGTAAAGACAACTGGTCTTTTAGAATAAGGTCGGATATGTCCAAAGCCTCACAAGATCGGCAATGGGAGCTGGGCCAATATATGACTGAAATAAAAGCCTTAGGAGCCACAGTGCAAATGAAGTTCCCCCCATCGCTTAGAATCATGTGGAGGAATAAAATGCGGAACATACGAGACCCCGAGGAGGTTAAAGAGTTTCTTGAGATGGCCCGAACCAACATAAGATCTGAAAATCCTACAAGCCACTAGAAACTGCCAAAGAAACATATAAGGGAGAAGGTAGTTTAAAACAAAATTTAGGCGTAATCAGAAATATAAGAGTCAGGAGCCTGAAAGGGGCAAAAGAATAGCCCTAATAAAAGAAGAGGGAGGCTTCCCCAGGGTGGGTAAACATGATGCACATAAAATAAAACTAGAATACATGGAACAGAACACGGGTGGGGAGCAAGATAGGGAAAAAAGCAGAAAATAAAATCCTCACTGTCTCAGAAAACCAGGGAAATCAAGGTGCCAGCCAATCTAACCGTAATGATACCCAGCATGCAATATACAATTCGAGTAAAATATGGGGTCAATTGATAGAAAGTTTAGTATACTTTTGTGGAATGTAAATGGGTTAAGGGTAAAAAACAGGAGAAATAGAATTTTAAAATACTTAAGAGCTTCAGATTGTGAGGTGATTATCTTACAAGAAACCCACCTATTAAAAGAAGAGTGGACCCAGATTTCGAAAAATTTAGGGTGGTTGGACTACAATGTGTGTACAAATCAGAATTGTAACATAAAAGGAATAGTTATTATGTTCAAGAAATCTCTTAAAGTCAAACTCGAGTATTCCGAAGTAGACAACAAAGGCAGATGGGCAATCGCCAGAGTAAGAATTGGAAATAATCGTTACACAATAGTAGGATATTACGGCCCGAACATAGATGACTCAGGGCCACTACAACATCTATATACTCACCTCTTTTCAGATACCTCTCCAATAATAATGGGTGGTGACTTTAACATAATCATAGACCCTAAAGTTGATAGATCGCCCCCGGGAAGACACAAAAATCTTCCAAATATGAGAGAGTGGCTCGGAAACTACAAGAGAGACTTAGACCTAGTAGATATCTGGAAAATAAAAGGGAATAAAACACAACCTTTTACACTATATAATAAGAAACTTGGACATAGGTCCAGAATTGATTATTTCCTAACTGACAGAGTCCTGACAAAAGACATAATCACATTAAAACATCTCCCTGCTCATATGTCAGACCACTCTGCTGTCCAGCTCACGATACAAAGATCAGAAACCCAAACGCAAAGAAGATTGACAATCGAAAGGGCTATATTGTTAGACCAACACTGCCTACATGAGCTTAAACTGGAAACAGAATCCTTTTTTTGAAAATAACAGGATAGGCACATCAAGAAAAATCTTATGGGACACCTATAAGGCAGTATTTAGAGGGAAATTAGTAAGCCTAGAGCATATAGATCCAAAACAATAAAACTCAAAATAAAGGAGTTGGAAGATTCTATAACTCTTATAGATGGGCAAATAGTGGTTGAACAAAGTACAATCAGAAGGGAGAAGATGGAGACAGAAAGGCAAAGACAAAGGGATTGCCTTGCGGATATTCTCGAAGAAAAAGTGAGGTCGAAATGGGAAGCTAGCAAACTAGCAAACCATGAGTATGGGGAAGGGTGCGGGAAGTTTCTGGCCTGGAAACTAAAATCAGACTTAACGAGGAATAAGGTAGCAAGTATCCAAAAAGATAGCCAATCACCACCATCTTCTGAAGATACGGTTATAAGGCAGGAATTTACGAAATTTTTCAGTGAATTATACTCTGAAGACATAAACCCAACAGAAGAGCAAATAGAATGTTACATGAATAGTCTACCCACTCTATCTCTAACAGAGGAAGAGAAAAAATCCCTAAATGAAGCAATTACTAGAGAAGAGGTAGAAGATGCAATAAAGGGGCTGAAAAGAGGAAAGGCGGCGGGACCGGATGCTCTCCCAAATGAGCTATATATGGCACTCAGAGAATCTTTATCTCCACAAATAACAGACTTACTTAATGGGGTGTACAAACAACATGAAAAGATCCCAGATTCTTGGAACAATGCCATTATTACCATAATTTGAAAAACCCGGAAAAAAGCCGACATTATGCGAATCATACCGCCCGATATCACTTCTCAATTGTGATTACAAGATCTGCACAAAAATTATGGCAAAAAGGCTGGGGGATGTGATGACCCAGCTAGTTCACTCTGACCAGAAAGGATTCATTAAGGGAAGACAGATTCATGACTTAACCCATGAACTATTTGGGGCAATAGATGTCGCTTCCTCCGAAAAAACTCCACTTACAATTCTTACCTTTGACGCCGCAAAGGCGTTCGACCGGGTGAACTGGGCATTTCTAAACGAGGTATTGATAAGAAATAATCTGGGGGATTCCTTCGACATATGGTGAAAGAGATTTATAAGACTCCAAGATCTAAAATTTTGGTAAACGGAGATTTAACTAATAACATAAGAATCGAAAGAGGCACAAGGCAAGGGTGCCCCCTTTCGCCATTATTATTCAATCTATACATTGAACCCTTAGCAAGCTTACTCAGGGAAAATGAAAAAATACTCCCATTTAAACACCAGGAGTGGTCCAAAAAAGTGGCCCTATATGCGGATGACTTAATGATTTTTACTAACGATTACGAATCCTCCATACCTGAAATCCAAATCATTCTTGAGAATTTTGGGAAAATTTCAGGCTATTTGGTAAACCACTCAAAAACAGAGATTATGTCTTGGAACACTAACTTCACTAACCAAAACATCAAGAAAGAAATCAAATATCTAGGGATCACAGTAGTCCATGACCTGGAAAAAATTCCACAGATAAACTTAAACAGAGTGGCAGGCGAAGTAAGAAAGCTCTTAAAGACCTGGAGCACCCTCCCCTTAAGTCTAATAGGCAGATCAAACATCATTAAAATGTCTATCCTCCCGAAATATACATATTTGTTTAATACAATACCGCTTGAATTAAAAAAAAAGTCATTGAAGAAACTGCAGGGAGAAATCTCAAGCTTTATTTGGGCCTCCAAAGGAATCAGAATAATGTGGAAAAAAATCAGGAGAAGGAAATTACAAGGAGGGATAGCGAGCCCTGACTTGTGGGAATACTATAGAGCTTTTTTCCTCAAAAATATGAGATCAATGATGGGGGCTCATCACTACTACCCTGATTATCTCCAAGCATTAACCAGGAAAGTTGACCATTTTCTGTATAAATTTGGGCACCCAAAGTACTTAAAAAAAATAAAACTAAAGATCTTAAAGGACGCGGCCAGGCTATGGGCTCAGATCAGAGGAACCCTAAACATTTCATATTATAGCTCTCTAGCTCCTATATGGGACTCCCCAGGTACCCCAGAATGCTTTAAAGACAGTTTGGCAAATCCTCTGAAAAATGCAAATATAGAACATTGGGGGCAAATACTGAGGAGGTCAACACTGATATCTTGGGAAGATCTCCAAGAAATTACAAATTTCACCATCTCCAAATTTAAATATTACCAGCTAGCCAGCTGGGCAAAATCCCTGACAAAACATGAAAAGGATACCGAAGAACTGGAAAGAGAAATGAAGAAAGTTCTACCCATAAAAAAAGAGATAGCCAGATGGTACTGGGTACTAACAACCTCAGATGAGGAAGATGCTAAGATAGCAGAATCAATTTGGGGGAGAGACCTACAAATCCCAAATTTAGAAGAAGTTTGGCTAAAGTCAATTGAGAAGTGTTGGGATACATTAAAATCTGCAGCGTTAAAAAGAAATCATCTTTTCACAATCCACAGGGCTTATTGGACCCCCAAAAAACTGTCCAAATTTAAAGGTGCACAAATAAGGAAATGTCCGAAATGTGGAGAGGAAAAGGCAGATGATATCCACATTTTTAAAGACTGCCCTTCCCTCACTGAGTTCTGGTCCGAAGTGGGTAAGATATTGAGCGCGATACTACATCAGCAACTAACTGTAAGTACCATCCTTGTTTTGTTTGGGATTGATAACAACAATATAGGAGCAGGTAGCCTAACAAAGATACAAGAAAACCTGGTTTTTGTAACGATACTTCTTGCAAGAAGGGAGATATGCATTAAGTGGGTAGGTTCATCAACCCCCACGGTTGGTGAATGGATGAATTCAGTCATGAAAACTAACAAACTAGACAGAAGGGGAAAGCAATCCAATAGAAATAACTTTTGGGAAATATGGGAAAATCACTTTAACCCTATTAACTAATGGTCGAGATGAAACAGTGATCCGATGATTACGCGATGGAAACTTCTGTGGATGAAAATAATTTTCATCGAGTAGTCAAGGTGGCTATCTCCCTTCCACGAACGATAAAAACACAGAAAGTTACTTATGTGTTGGTTTTAAAGGAGACCCCTTTGCAAAATCTGATGGCTGAGAAACTCCCCTCACACCCGCGCATCGGGGCAGTGCTGGCATGGTAATTGCAAAGGCTGAACCTTGATACTACCAAAAAAAACATAAAAATCGCAATATGAGGATTTAAAAAAAAATAAAAAAATAAGACCAAAGACAATTCCAAGAATCCCCGGAGGGTACATTACTCTCCACAAAGAAAAGAAGGAGAAAAGAAGGAGAAAAGGCGGGGAAAAAAAGGGGAAAACTCTCCAAATGTAATCCCTTCTCTGGTAGGCCCCAAAGATAAACCATCTGGCCTTCCGGAGAGGGATGTCTTAATAGGTACCCTATTACCATCTATCCCAGGAGAATCAACACCGTTCACCAAAGAGACAATGGAGATGTTTGAACGGCTCTTAAAATCTTATATGCTCCCACTTATAGAGAGAGTCAGAATTATAGGGGAAAAAATTGACTGCTTTCTGGCTGCTTTTTGCCCGAGTGCAAATCCTGACCGTGTGAAATCCAAGGATCCGCCCCAGTTAAAATGCCAGCCAAGTTCTAAAAAACCGAACATAAGTAGATCACAGAAAGAGAAAGAAAATCCAATATCCAATAGTAAAACTGCTCCCCCAACCACTACTATGCCGATGGCTGTACATGACTCACATAAAGAGAAGCCCATGCCAGCCCCTAAAAAACCGCCTCTATCCATAAAAGCTCCAACTATGATTCCGGGGACAGTTAAAACCCAAAGAGTAAATTCAAATCATAGGAATATAGTGGATTTACCTCCGGAGTCAGCTAATTATGTGATCCTTCTCACAGGTGTCCCAACTATTTCTAATGGAAATTTTGAATATAATGATAATCTTAAAAACAAAGTTATCTTCTGGTTGCGAAACAACAGACCCCTCCCTCCTCATCTAAACGGAGATATAATCTCCGTAAAACGATGTAAATGGGTGGGTCTGAGACCCAAAGACATTGAGGGGGATGTTGTGATCATAAACTTTAAGGACCATAGAGTGGTCACACATATTAGCGACTGGTTTCCAGGAAGAAGTGAGGGGGGAGTTTCAACTAGTAACTTGAGTTATTTTTATCCCGGGGCTATGTTTACACCTCCTAATCACCTCACAACCTGTAGAAACGTTAATCCCTTGAATTTAGTCTATCGTGCACCTCATTTTTCATGTCCTGTCACAAACCTAAATAATCTTTTCCCTTTTCCTTTACATCAACGCCCCCCTAGATACTTTCCTCCATCTAATAACTTTTCAAATCCTACTAATCCTAACGAGTATTGGAACATTCCGTTGTGTAATTTATATGAACCTCTTTCGGGGCTGGGATCGAACGAATGACTTGACCTGCCACTTTCTGATATGGAGGTCACTCAAGATTGTTTGGGTGTCTTTGCCACATTAGACAAAGTACCAACTAATGATGAGGTTCAGAAAGTAATGGCATGTCAGGTTGGGAATGTGGAGCTTGATTTACATAGAGGGAATCATGGCGTAAGCTTGGATGTAGATAAGGCAGAGGTCCAGGATGCAATGGCATCCCAGCTTGGAAAAGAGGAGATTGATATATAGAGAGGGAATCAACGCAGAAGCCTGGAATCTGAAATGGCTGTTTGTGGAGATGGTGAAACCAACAACATCTGTCCCCACCTTAGGATGGAAGATGTACTTATAGAGGTTATTTCAAGCCAGAGGGAGGGTGATCTTTTACCATCAAGCATGAATGTCTCCTCACGGGTGGAATTGGTTAATTATCCTACACCATTGAAACTTATTTCGTGGAATCTAGCTGGTCTACGTAGTAAGCTTCAAATTGAGGAATGGGTGGAGCTGGTGAATAACCAGGATATTTTAATTTTTCAAGAGACCTGGGCGACTGACCCTATTTTCCACCATGGGTATCTTAATTTTCATAAACTAGCTCGGAGGACAGGAGTGGGTAGACCGTCAGGGGGTCTATGTGTCTGGCTAAGACAGTCACTGGATTATCATATCACAGAGGTGCCCACCACAAATCTTGATATTCTTGTGATCAAGCTTTCAAGACCTGGCTCCCAGGCTATAGTTATTATAAATGTCTATGTACAGGGAATACCGGGTGGACGTAGTCCAACTGGCATGTTTAATGATCTAGAGCTAATTTTTAACCAAGTTGGAAGGGAATCCTTTATTATTCTGGCAGGTGACTTAAATTGCACCTTTGAGACACATTTTGGAAGTGAGATGGACTTCCTGGTAGAAGAGGACAAACTTTGGGATATTCCATCCCTAGAACTAGCACCTATTAAGAAAGGGACAGAAGCAGCTTTCCACTGGATGGGGTTCTGCCTAGAAAGGGGACTGAGAGCCGCGAATGGGCGTCCCGCTTCAGACAAACATGGGAAGCATACATTTGACAATGGCCATAGGACGAGTAGGATTTATTACATCCTTATTAGGGCTGAGTGCTGGTCCTCTCTGGTTGATATGATAGTGATGGATCGTCCGGAGAGTGATCATAATCCACTGGCACTCAGCCTAGCTCTTGATAGTAACCATGGGATGGGAGTCTCGCACAAATGTGCCACGGCAGATGCGTTTTTGGAGAATGATAGAAGAAGGGTACAGTGGTGTAGGATTGTGGAAGAGCCCGCCACCCTAAAAATAATTTCAGGGAAAGTCGTGGAGGTAACACTCGCTATGGAGAATACGACTGACCCTGTTGATATTTGTGGGTTACATGATAATCTTTTTAACTTTTTGAAATCCCTCTTTTTTACCTCTTAAAAAACCCGGAAAAAAATCCCAAACACCACTGGGTGGGGGCAAGTGGTATAATCGATTGTGTCGCCAAGACCATATCGACCTATTAGCAGCACTCAAGTCACGTGATAGTGCAGCAATACAGAAGGGTAGGCAGGAATATAAAAAGTGCCAGAAGGAGGCTAAATCAGCTTGGGACGACAAACACTGGCAGGATCTTTATGAAGCGAGTTTATCCTCCAACCAATCGAGGTTCTGGCATGTTCTTAAGTGGGGGAATTCCTATGAGTCTCAACTCCCCTCCAATCATGTAGCGGAAGAAGGATGGGTTGCACATTTTGGGGCACAGTTTAGTAACTTTGGTCCCTTAGTAGCCCCAGTAGCAAGTATGTGTGTGGCCCCGCTAAGAACTCCGGGCTTAGTTGCCCTCTTTGATCGTTTAGATGTAGAGCTGGCTTTAAGCCTGACCAAAGGGGGGAAAGCTCCTGGCATAGATTGTATTCCCTCAGACCTTTTTAAATTTGATCAAGCAGCATGGGTCCCCTATATTTTGAAAGTTGCTAACGCTGTGGCTGATGGAGCCCCGATACCTGACTCATGGCAGGGGGGCGGAAATCCTTCCAATATTTAAAAAGGGGGATCGCTCCCTGCCAGCAAATTATCGTCCGATTAGCCTTATTGACGCCATCCAAAAAATCATCTCTCGGATGGTGCTGCTCAAGATCTCAGCATGGATGGACGAAATGTCAATACTGTCACCCATGCAGGCTGGCTTCAGGCCCTGCGTAAGCACAATAGATCAGATTTTAAGATTTATTCTCATATATTGGAAGGTGGTGGTCTTAAGTGGAGGTGTGATCTATGCGGCCTTCGTGGACCTGAAGTCCGCTTTCGATTTGGTTCCAAGAGCCAAATTGTGGGAAGCTCTGACACAAATGGGACTTCCGAAGGACCTGTTGGACATAATTATGAGACTTCATGAGAAGAATTATGCCCAGGTTCGATGGGGCATGCAGGGCCAAGTCACTAAAAAGTTTCCGGTAACACGAGGAGTCCGTCAAGGATGTGTCCTTGCTCCAACCCTCTTTCTTTTATTCATTAATAGAGTGGTTACATATTTCTCGGATACTCCTACCGATGCACCTAGTTTGGGTGGTATAAAGTTTCCCCTTCTCATCTTTGCGGATGACACACTCATACTTTCAAAAACACAAAAGGGGTTACAACTGGCACTCAACAAATTTGTAGAATTCTGTGATGCCAATGACCTGCAGGTCAACACAAGTAAAACCAAGTTTGTGGTTTTTACTAAAAATAGACCAAGATTAGGCCAAGTAAGTCTTAATGGCATAAATTTGGAACAGGTAAATGAGATGACTTACCTGGGGGTGGTACTTGATTATAGATTAAGATGGACTGCCCAGATGGATGTATTGTCATTAAAGTTTTCACAGTTGAGTGGGACATTGGTTAGGGAGCAGAGATCCTCCCTAACCAAGAGAATAAGCCCAGCTCTCAAGATATATAACATCAAGATTAGATCGGCCATTGTATACGGAGCAGATCTTTGGGGCTATGTTGATTTGTCCCAACTCGAGAAAATCCAAAATAAGTTTTTACGAAACTTGGTGGGTCTTCCACAATTGACCCCTATGCTTCCATTATTGTTGGACCTGGGCTGTAATCCAATAGAGGAATTGGCAAAACTGAGAATTATTTTACTTTGGAGGAGAATCTGGGTAACCCCTGAATTGGCTACATTTGCTGCGGGAATAGAAGATCTTAGACGTATAATGGGTTGTGGAAATCTCCCTTGGTTTAAAGCTGTAAAATCTATTTTGTTAGATGTGGGCCTTACTCAGCTATGGTCCGACCCCAGGACCAGTGTGTTCCCATCAAAAAAGGATCTCAAGGATCAGTTTTGGGCTGTATATAGAAATAAGCTGATTATGGAATACAGCTCGCTAACCCTTTCTGTTAGGTTTTTGAGTCACAAGTTGGACCCAGTTCTGGAAAGCTACTGGGACGCCATAACAATGAGTATTGATAGAAAACTTTTTCACCAATTTAGAATAGGAACACTACCTTTGAGATCGTTCACACATAAATGGAAGGGTGGTTCTGGGAACTCGTGTCCATGGTGTAAAGAACAGGAAGAAACTGTGGGACATTTTTTTTTGTTTGTCCTGCATATGTCGCCCCCACGGAAAAAATGGCTGTAACCAATCTGTCGAAACCTTAACACTAGAGGGGCCAATGAGGCCTTAAGGTTGCTAGGGACGGTAACATCACTCCCAGTGGCCATATCAGTAGCAACATTTTTGGGCTGGTCTTGGATCATTAGAGTTAGATATCCACAGTGATAGTCTATTCCTGATTAAACCTATGAGTGAGGTTATATGTACGTCTTTTTGACAAAATGTAATTAGAATTTTTAAGATGTGATTTTGTATTATACAAATTATGTATTATGTTGTGTTTTTTTTATGTTTTAATTGTATCTTTTGTGATGTCTTTTATGGTTAATTTTACCGAAATAAAGACGTATGAAACTGAAACTGTTACCAAAAGTGTGTTTAATGACACCTCATGTATGCACACATGCCCAATGGTACCCATGGTGAGAAAGTGTGGTTGAACATTAGTAAAGGGGAGAGAAGAGATGATACACACCTGCAAAGACATGATATTTGCTATAAATAACCTTCAGAATGTCCCACACAATCAATAAATAATGCAATGTGGTGAATTATGAGTGAATCCAATTAGGTATCCACATGACAGGTATACATGTAGTCCCAGTGTAACTTGGTTAAAGTTAACTAGTAGCCACAGGCTTCTGAAATCCTGAAAAAAACAACTTATGTGCAATAAGTCACCGTCAAATAATTTAACTGTTATGTATGCTGATTGTGATGGTGTCCCACACCGTTGAACTTTAGCAGGTGATGGCACAATGTCTAGTTTTCGCCTTCCTAGTCTTTAGTGAAGCGATGCTGTTAATGCTGGTCTTTTGGAGCACTCCTGAAGTCTTGGTTTTGGGTGCCAGGTATGGTGGTGTACCATCACTAACTGCCTTGTAGATGATGCAGCCTTTATGAAGATGAAGCAAGCAGTGAAACCAATGGAGATCTCCGAGCATAGGTGTTATTCAGAACATTTGGAGACCAATGATGATGAGGCGTGATTCATTATGAAAGATGCTTTACAGTGCGGATAGATTTGACGAGAGCTGCTACATAAATAAGGTTGCTGTACGTTCATGTAGCAGGTGTGCCAATAGAAAGCCTGTCTGCACCCGTAAAAGCAAGCAGCACCACTCCCCCTAGTCCTTTTAATAGGGAATATAGTCATGTTTATTGATTAACGAATTACAAACCCTTAGTGGCGTTGATAGTTGTTGCGCTTTTCTTTCCCCCCCCCCCAGAAACTGGCATAGTAGGCCCTGTATGCTTTTGATATTGCACATTTTCAAGTGAGCATGCTTTAAGGCCCCCACACTATAGCATACTCAAAAGCAAGCGCAACTGATATTGTAGCCTGCTTTCTACTCAATGCGAGATCACCTGTCAAACATTTAAATAAATAAATGTTATGTTTTTATTGGAAACTTTGCTAAAAATCCGAAGGGCTTTTCAATGAAAAATGCAGAATGTTTAAATATGTGGGCTGGTTGGGTGGCCATCATTCATAAGACAGACCGCCCTGTACGCTAATCAATGTTTCATACTCTCGCAATGGTGAATGTATAGTGTTTACTCTTAAGATCAGCCATACCTTCATTATGACAGCGATGTTCATTAATAACACTCGTGAAGCCAAAACTCGATTTGTAGCGGAGCTGGTTGAACTGATTTTATCCTTAGTTCTTAAATCCTCCAATTTCACTCTTTTGGGGATTTTACTTTCATCTTGATAAGATAGAGGATTAAGACACTATGGAGCGAACTAGTGCTGTTGATGTTCTAGGAACGAAACCAGTCACATTACATCCCAGGGATTTGGTAGAATATATTTTAGATTAAATCATCACAACTCTAAATAACCTTACTGTAGGTACACCAGTATCCCTAGTCTGGTCTGACCACTGTCAGGTAGAGTGTCATATTATTCTGAGTGATGACCTTCGCACTCAGAAATTGTAAGACCATGATACAAAGTTACTGGAAAAAAAGTTAGTTTGAGCTCTAAGTTCACTTATAAATCATCCTTTTCAATTGCAGAGGGTGTGTAGGCTTTCAATAACTGGATCTGCCGCTCGCTTGACAAAATTGCTCCTGCTCAAAATACTAAGGGGCATATTAGCAAGGGCAATATCGCCGATTTAGCGGGACTTTTCCCCGCTAAAGCGGCGATATTTTATCGCCCTATTAGCAAGCTGTGGCTAACAGCAGTTAGCAACAGCTTTTAGGCGATAGCTACAGGCGTGGGGCCCGCTTTGCATGTCAGCGATATTTATCGCTATTGACATGCAAAGTGGGCGTACCCAAACTGTTAGCGACTGAAAACAGTCGCTAACACAGCTATCGCCTATTAGCAAGGCAGGCGAAGCGATAAAAAATATTTCGTAAGCGCGATTATCGCTATAAACTAACGCCTGCTAAAAAGTTGTCTTACCTGTATAGTCAATGGGGGTGGATTATCAGATTAAGCCCCCATTGGCGTTAATGCGAGAATATCGCTGGATTTCCAGCGATATTCTCGCATTTCGCCGCTATCGCTGGATATTTTAGCACAATGGAGAAAAACGTTGCTAATAGCATGTTTTCTCTAAAAATATCCAATGATAAAAAAAGTTGCTAACCACGTTTAGCAATAAATATCGCTATTTCTTGCTAATAGTAAATCTTGTTGAAGAAAGCCACCTGCTCCATTGTTTTCTGAAGATCTGAAAGCAGCAAAATATCACCTCAATGCTCGAGCATCTTATGGAGGAAAGACTCTAGATTTCTTTAGCTGCTATATTAATTAAGGCCATCATGAAGTATCAACAACTCATACATATGTTTCGAGTTGAGTTTTAGGCCTACAGGATTGAGAGTGCAAAAAATCATCTAAGGAGGTTTCTACTATTCTTATTAATTTTATGCTTACTTCTGTTTGTTCCAACATCATTAATCATTCTCAGGAGCGATTTAAGGATTTGGTACAGCTTTTTAATGATAAAATGTATTAGCTATGGTCCAGCTTTGATTCTACTGCCTCTTCTAATGCCATGTCTCCTGTTGTGGAGACTAGCACATTGCAAATAAGTGGACAATTGTAGCAAGTCAAGCAGATGACTGCTAAAGAGTGGAGTACTTTAATGTCCACCATTTAATCTGGCTTGCCATCAGTATCTCATTCACTAGGGATATTAGCGTTGGTCTCTGCGGCAGTGGAGTCCACATGACTTCTGCTAACACGCTTCAGACCTCCCCCCAGTATGATGATGCTTCAGGTTCTGCTTCCAGATGATGAAAGCAGAGGGTGCAGAGGCTAGGACGCACTGAGATATGCTCTGACCAGCGATATCGAATGATGACAACAACTGGGCTAAAGCTCTTTACAGCCCCTGGTTTTAACCGTGTTCCAACCATGGCTTGGCCAAAATTTGCAGCACATTAGGGTTACGCAGATGAGGCACCAGGTGTTTCTCTTCGGTTAGTGCAGCGCTCTGCCACGAGGAGTCGAGACAGCGGAGTCTTTCACTGCCAGACTGAGGGTCCCTGGGTAGGCTCTCCTAGGCATTGTTTCCCCTATTGAGAAGTCCTTCCCCTATTGATAATCCCATCTTGAGCTCGCTGAGGACATTGTTATTTTCTACTGCTGTGGCTAGTGGCCCCTTCAAGACTATAGCTTTGAAATGGTTAGTATGAAGGAAGAGCATTCTCAAGGAGAGACATCTCCAGCTACGAGTTCATCGCCTCATGTATAAAGTGAAGAGACGCGCTGCACAGGCACACATTACAGCTCACCGAGAAAAAGTATAAATGCATAGAAACAAATTGCATGGTGCCAGTATGGAAAAAAAACTACTTTGGTAGATACCCTTGGGTCTCCTGTCCAGCAAGGAAACAATATTGAATCACAGTAGTGCTTCTAGCCCTCGGCAGAGGGGTGTGGTGCTGTCTTAAGTCGAGAGTTATAACCCCTGTGACACAGGGCCTGGCAACAGATCTTTGGAGGAAGGGGATGGGGACAGCTGCTCATGAGAAAGCCATATAATTTGGAGTGTTCGAAAAGGACTGATAAAGGGTTAAAGGACAACCCACTATTTACAAAGGTTTCAAAAGGGCTGCACAAAACTGCTGAAATCCTAAGCCACAATTCTCCCCTTCGGGACCTGTATTTAGGAAAAATCCAGAACTATTCTCTACAACTCGGCCCGTAATGAATCAACCCTTCAATATGTTGAGACACGTTTTAGAGCAGTCTTCCCCAGGACAGCCGACTATGATGAAACATTTGTTCAGTCAAAACAGCGAAATTTGGGCTCAACATCAGCTGCCGGCTAATGTGGGCACCGCCCGATCAGCTCACTTACATAGCCTTCTAAGTTCCATTAACTTGTATATCACTTCAGCCTCTTTTAGATACCATTTTGGCATAAATTCGAGATCGCAAGGCTATCCAGGCACAAGAAATAGCAGCGCTTCATCAAAGGTTAAACAAAATAAAGGAGATTGTGCTGCAGATACTTGAATGACTGCAAGTGATCGAGCAAAGGGTGTCTAAACTTGAGGATCACTCCCTCTTGGGATAAGGACATAGGCAATATTCAAAAGAAGCTGTTGGATTCACAGAATAAAATTGATGAGATGAAAATTTACGCCAGAAAAACTAATTTGTGCTTCGTGGGGGTTCTGGAAGGAGCCAAATATACGGGTGTCATAAAAGTACTCTCAATTTTATGGAACCCTTGATTAAAACATGCATTCTTGAGAACACTCCGCCAGATCTTTATATTATGAGGGCTCATCGGATTTCCTTCCAGTGCGCGAGTAATATCTCTGCACCATTATTGTGAACTTTGCAGGTTACTGTGTAAAGGAGAGTATTCTCACAAAGGCGATCCAGGAGAAAAGTCTTTTGATGTCCCACAAGGTACAGATTCCAGTCTTCTCAGATATGTCCACTGTAGCGGCTCATTGGCGGTGGGACTTTCTAGGGCTGGTAGGACAATTTAGAGCAGCTGATGCTCAGGCCTCAATAGCCCAATAGTCGATACTGAAAGCACTGTTTAAACGCCACTTTCATTTATGTATCACCCTAAAAGAGGTGCAATGCCTACTACAAAAGTTTCAGAGTCCAAATGACTTGGGTGGTTTGTTATAATATATTAAATGTTATTCTCGGGTCCTATCCTGTGATGACACTGTACTGGCTGGGGACAGTAGGAGAGCTCTCCCCTAAAGTCGCACACGGTGGCCTACTGAAGGATGGGGGGGCGGGGCAAGCAGAAAGTTGCCCATGATGGGACTCCACAGCTCTTCACACAATGGCTGCATGGTGGGCAGGGGTGGACTGGTGTGCTCAACAAAAAAAGCCCATCTACACAGCCAAGGGTTGCCAGCAGACCCATGGGAAGATCTCGGGCAAATGGAGGGAGTATCACGGTTTGGGTCTGGATAACTGATCAGTTTATGTACGTGGGATGTAGCAATGTCTGTGATATGGCTGTTTTGATTGCATTGTCATTTGCATTCTGCTTTAAAACAAGCTTGTTTATCAAGAAGGGAAAGAGCAGAAATGTGCCATATCTGCTAATATATGGCACACTTCCACCCTCTCCTAGCACTGGCAAACATCAAAGCAGGCACCCTTGCTCGGTGCTACAACGGTATCTGCATTATAGGCAGGATTGTTACTGTGCAGGAAGGAATACCTTCCTGCGATAAAACACAATCCTAAGAGGCAATTTCCTCTTTCTCTATGTGTGATACAGAATACATCACACAGAGGAAGTAACAGTCAGAAATAAAGATTTTTCTCCTTGTTACACCTCTCTGTGGTAGGCACAGCATTTAAGCACAATCCCAGGTTTACTGCCTGGGATCACCCAAGCTCCTTCCATGGAAGGCCTTCCACAACAAAATGTGATGCAGAGCAAGCTGCTGCGTTGGGATACATTTCTTATAAAGTCACACAAGGCGGCATAGTCTCATGCGTGGCTTTGTAAAGGCTAAAGACTTGTGTCACGCAAGGACAATGCAAGTTCTTAGTAACTCTGCCTTTAAGTGCTAATGAAACCAGCATTCCACTGTCCGGGTTCCATTAGTTATTTCCACCATCCCTGTGTGTTGTGCTGTGTAAATTGTTGTCTTTTTGTTTGGGTGCATGTATGTCTGTGTTGTGTCCCGACCTGTGGGCATTAACAACCTAGTTATCCTTCGGTTGTTGATCTGTGCATTTGGATTTTTTTGTCTACTTGCTTAAACACCTGTTGTTCTGTGGATCAGTATGCATTAATGAATGAGTGACATATGTTTATGGTGGATACATTTTTTCATTAGATCTGTATGCCCTACACAATAGCAATCCTACTGCCTATCCTTATTCTATTAGGCACTAGAAGCAGGTAAGCCATTGAAAAATCAAGAAAAACTATGTACTACGTTAGCTTTCCTTGGACTCCGCATTCAAAAGTATATGTTCTTTTGCTTATTGATATAGAGCATGGAAACCTTTATATAAAGGCTCAGAATTGTATGTTTAGACCACATAAAGCTCAACAGAACAATTGGATAAACTACATTTACCAGGGTTCAAAGAAGGAAAGCAAGGAAATAAACAAACTGAACTAATCATAATCCATATTACGCGATTCATAAGAAATTTAAAACCCCTAAATGTTTTGATTTAATTGAAAGGAACTCCGTTTCTTTTCATTACTGACAGGATTGACCTTGGTCTGAGTGCATTGCGAATAGCTGAATGAGTAAGGTGACCAGACTGTAGTGGGGAACAGCAACAAACACTCAGCAGGGGGCCAGAGCTGAGCAGGTTGAATCAGAGGCCATGTCCCTGGGCTGACAAGTTACATTGGCCTCGGGTGCTGCAGGAATCCAGGGCTAAAAAATTGCTAGCATTCGCGCCAAGAATTTTCAATTCTATTAAGGACACGGAGGCGAGGATTATGCTTACTATTTCTTTTATTGCCATTCACAGCAGACAATGAAAATAACGTTTATTATGTAAATAAACTACATTTCCCATGATGCTTGTCATTACATCACATCCAGTCTGACCCTATAAGAGCCACCACTTCCTTTTCCTGAGCCTCTTTCTTTGCTTGAATGTAGAACCATGTAACATTAAATGAAGTACAAACTGTCATCCTCCAACGTGGAAGAACTATAACCAAACTGGGGATCTTATTCCTTTTCTTCACCCAGAAGTACATTTATCCCAACTTCTTCTCGGAGTCTGAAATGAAAATATAGGAAAAAACCCATAATTGCTGTCTACACAGTACAAAATATATACAGGTGGGCATTTATTATATATATTGTAATATAACGGGGTGGGATAATCCTCGCCTTCATGTCCTTAATAGAATTGAAAATTATTGGCGCGAATGCTAGCAAATTTTCTATTATATTACAGGACCGGAGGCTTCGTATTATGCTTGTTTAACGCTCATCAAAAACCACAGTAGTAATATCACCCACCGGTTTATAATAAAATAGTTTAAACACAGATTCAGAAGACCAATCAGCATATCTCAATGCCTTGAATGGTTGAACCCAACATATGGTTTTGGACACCATAGCGCCACACACAGAATGTACACCAAACAACTTGGTATCTACCCCAGCCACTTTCATAACTGATTTTAACCATCTTGCTATTGTCGCCATAGATACTGGCTTGAAAGGTTTCTCTCTTCATATGCTTTTAAACATTGTACCATACACAATTTCTCATTACTAGGAAAAGCATTATATTTAATGTTACTTAACATTATGTCCTGCCAGTGATATTAAATGATACTCCCACTGAAGTATATACTCTACCTCTTATGTCTAGAGCTTTTACGTCAGAAGAACGTCTGCAGGCAGATAAACACAATAGCATAGCTAGTTTGATAGACAATTGTTTTCTAGACAGCAGAGAATTACTGGGCCATTTATCAAAAATATTTAGCGCTAAGGATACATCCCATAAACAGGAATATTTTGGTTTTGGGGGATTAGCTACTCTACTACCCTTAAGCAATTTACAAACAACTGGGTGCATACCTATTGGCTTACCATCTACCTGTGTATGTCCTGCAGAAATGGCAGATCTGAAACTGTTGATAGAACGATATGCCAAATCTTCAGAGGCTTTTTCAGACAGAAGATTAGCAACTTGGGATAGTTATGCCCCCACGAGGTCCATGTGCCGTTCCACGCACCAACATATCTAGCATTTCCAGGCTAAAGAATATCTCTTTCGAGTGGAGGGGGCCCAGGCCTGTCTAATGAAGTCAGAAGCCTTGTCCGAAATTCATGGCATTTTTCATTGCTGCTGGAAAGACTCCATGTTATCAGTGACAACTGCCCCGATGTTACCAATGGGTGCAGTTCCCTGTGAGGGCCCTGGAGCATCGTCTGAGACCAAGGGAGCATATTGGGAAAGTCGCAACTCATTTCCAACAGAACCGGGAATCTTGGTTGCGCTTTCCAAAGCGGCGTTACCAATATCACCTCTGCCTGTTGTCGAGCTATGTGAGAGGTCACTCGAGGAATTTGGATGAATGGGGGGGAAAGCGTAATTGAAATTTCACGTCCAACTCTGGGTGAAAGCGTCTGTTGCTGTCCTCAGGGGATCTGATCTCCAGCTGAAGGAGCTCTGTAGCTGACCATTCAGTCTGGATGCAAATAGATCTTTCGCAAAGACCCCATACTTCCTGTAATCATTGGAACAACTGCGGCTGGAGTTGCCAGTCGCTGTAATCCTTCAGATATCTGGAATTCCAGTCCGCGACAGTGTTTGACTGCCCCCGGAATGTATTCCGCAATCACCGATATCCGCTGCTTCAGGCAGTAGGGCCAGAAGTCCTTCGCTATTTCCACTAGTAGTGATGACCTTGTACCTCCCAAATTGTTGGTATATCTCACCACAGAGATATTGTCCAGCCTGTGAAGGCCGCAACAAGACACTGGTTTGGGAGAGAGAGTTCGTATTGCAGATGACCCTGCTAGCAGTCCAGACAGTTGGTATGGAGCAATAATTCTTGAAGAGACTATCGGCCTCCTGTGGACATATATCCGCAACCCGCTCCCCAGCCCCACCGGCTGGCGTCTGACTCAATAACTATTTCTGGTTGAGAGCTGAATATGGCTCGGCCATTCCAGGCCTCTATGTGACCTAGCCACCATTGCATTTCTTCCCTGACTTCTTGCATCAGGGGAACCAGATCTGTATATGAAAGTCCCTTGCGTAGGTGTTGGATCATTAATCTCTGTAGGGTCCGATATTGCAATGAGCCCGGAAATATAGTTTGTATGGAAGAGGCCAATAGCCCCACTATTCTTGCAATCGTTGGTAGCGATACCCTCTGTGTGGATAAAACTGAGGTGATCTTGAGATCCCGTAGCTTTGACTTGGGGAGACTCAATTAAGTCGCCTGTGAGTCTATTACAAATCCAAGGAAGTATACTGACTTGGGATCATTGATTACAACACCTAGGGAAATTGCTGTGCCAACGTTGGAGTCTGGGCCATGATCAGCATACGTCTAGATATATTATCATGCGAATTCCCTGTGTTCTGAGATGGGCTATGACCGGTTTTAGCACTTTGGTGAAACACCATGGTGCTGAGTAAAGCCCAAAAGGATGGGCCAAATATTCTAACCATCGGTTCCGCTATTGGAACTGAAGAAATCGCTGATGAGGAGGGTATATAGGAACGCCAAGTAGATGCCCTTTAGGTCCAGCCGGACCATCCAGTCCCCTTTCTTTAAAAGATCGGTTAAGAGATGGATGCCTTCCATCTTAAATGTTTGTACACCATGAAATGATTTAAATTTCTCAGGTTTAAAACCAACCTGTAAACTCCACCCTTCTTCAGTACCAAGAAAAACTTGCTGCAGAAGCAGCGAGCCCTATTGTCGCAGTAAGCAATTGCGTGCTTCTGTAGCAATTCTTCTATCTATGCGTCTATAAAGGCACATTCTTATTGGGAAAAATTCCGTTGTCTGGGAAATTTGTCTTGAATAGGTGTCCGGTAAAATTCTACCTGTAAGACCCAAGCATCCTGAGATAACCCTCCAATTGTGTATGAAGAACTGTGTACGACCCCCCAAGGGTGTTTGAAGTAACTGCGGTAGACTTACTTGCAGCGTTTTGGGGATTGGAATCCTGTCCGGTGTCTACCTCTGTTGAACCAGCATCTAAATCTTTGTCGGGTAGAAGGTTCCACCCCTGGTAGAGTCCCAGTCACCTCTACCTCTTCCATAGTCTCCTCTGGGAGGACTTTTGTAGGACTGTCAGCCTGGCGAGTGTCATCTGCCTTGCCAGGCCAAAAAGGCCAGCATTGAAAACACGTTTGATACCGGACTGTGCTTTGTCTAGGGAGGTAAATGTCCCTAGATACTTTGACATGTCCTTGCCAAATATATCTCCAAAAATATGAGGCTAATTCGGTCATGTTGGAGTCCATCCTCAATATAAAGGATTTGCGTCTCTCCGTAGAGATGGCGCAGTTTGTTTTTCCCAAAAGGCAGATTGACCTTTGTGTCCACCCAGCTAAAATATCGAGATCTATAGGAGTGGCCGAATCCTTGCCAATGACAGCCATCTCCAGGATTTTTGGCAGTGGGCCTGCAACATTGAGGAGTAGTAGTAGTAAAAGTATGATTATTAGACCATTGGTCTCCAAACAAAATACATATTACAATAAATAGTTTAAAACATGTATAAAAAATTCCACAGATACATTAAAAAGAGACAAATTTTCATACAGCACTACACCCAATATTGTAATCAGCAATACAGTGAAGCTTTAACTTAGTGTGAGAAGTTGGCCTGATATATGATGTTTCCAATTCTGGAACCACCTTGTATCAGTCCAAATTATCCCTTATGGTGTCTGGTTGTAAGTCAACCTTGTAGACAAGCTATCTTAATGGTAGCATAGACTAAGCAGCCTTAAAGGCTAAACTCAAGAGGTCATGTTAAGCGAGCTGTTTTACCAATCACAGTCCTGTAATATCAAATGAAAGGACACCACACAAGTATATATTATAAAAATATATGTGTTTATTTCTAAAAATAATCCCCAGTACTCTTTATGAACAAAGGGGCACAAGCGTTAAATCAAAAGCACAGTATAACATACAAAGTTGCACAATTATGGATGAGGGCGGGTGGCCACTCAGACCATATACTAAACAAGTGGTGTCAGAGATACCAATCGAACAGTGGTTAGGCCTAGGGCCTAGGGAATCGCTGGGAGCAGTCGGGACAAGCAATGCTGAAGTCGGGAAAAGCCCGTGGGATTCGGATGCAGTGCTTAAAGCACACGCATGCACCAATGTTAAGTCAATGGTGCGTAAAAGTTACACAAATAGAGTTTTAGGATACTTCCGATGAACCTAGAAGGACAAAACTTTAGACACAGACCCTAGAGGTTGATACCAGTGTGGGAACACCGGCGTTGCAATGTTACCTCACCCACAGGAAGCGGGTGCATAGGGTCAAAGTGGCGTCGGGTTTCGTCACGCAGGTTCTGGGTGCTTGAAGCTGAAGATGCTGCAGGCGATGTGAAGGAGAAGTGTCCGGTGTGATCCAAGGGTGGATCAGAGTAGAAAAGTACCTGAAAGCAGAGGGGACAGAGTCTGGGTCACTCAGCAGTGACCAGGGTGGAACCGGGACGGAACCAGGCAATGGCGGGCGCAATCAGGAGGTTGTCGAGGAGCTTCTCTCCGCTGCCACGTGGGCTCTGGGGCATCTGCGACGTCCAGGAGCGGGTCACGAGCTGTCCCACGTAGGCTCTCACCGTCGGCGCTGGCGGCTTCAAGATTGGAGCAAACAACACTTGGCAAGAGCAATCCACGCGGAACTGGAAGATTGCTTCTCACTCGGACCAGGAGGGTCAGAGCGGGTGCTCCTTTTCAGAGGAGCGGGTGCAAGTCTAGAGCAACCAGAATCACAAGTCGTATTTAGGTTTTCGCCTGCACAGGGGCCACAAGCCAGCTGGCAAGTGACCGGGCCAACGTGTTGAGCCAAAGAAAGCAGAAGGGCCCCACGCAGCACTCGTCGAGTGTAGAGGGGTGAGCTTCGGTGCAAGAGTGGCTCAGGGTTGGGGTTTCTCAAACCCCGGTGTACAGCTTCGAGGGTCACTCGTGGGCTGCACGGTCAGCGTCTCGTAGTCTTTTCAAGATGGCGTGCCCCACGCTTCCGGTCGCCTCCACGGGTCTCAGCTCTGCAGGGACTGTGGATCGGGCTGTAAGAAGGCAGGCAAGCTTGATCTCGTCGATCTCTGACGCTCGAGTTCCGGCGGGAACTGCAACAAAGCAGACATCGAGGTGCTGGATGGTGCCTGTTTGCACAGGGTGGTCACTCCTTGACCACAAGGGAGATTCTTCAGTCTTCTACGTCGAGTAGAATGTCGAAGGGTCAAGAGTTTCGTTTCTTATGTTTCATCAGCATAATCTGAAGTGCATTGGCACTGCTCCCATTCGTATACCAATCTAGGGGGCTGGATTACCTGCTAGGTCCCCTCCTATGGGTGGGACCCAGGAAGGGGGTAGATACACCCCTTTCCTTTGATCCAGGCTGCGCTGGGACGGGGGCTGGTGTGCCCCAGAACCGGTTTGGCCGGATTATGCAAGGGGCAGCCTTGTGCTCCCCAAGCAGTGTCTGGTTTCTTTCAAACCTCCCTGCTACAATCCACTATCTCCTGTCTGGGGGGGTGTGACACCTCCCTGCGACAGGAAACCCTTTGTCCAGGCCTCCTTGGCTGAGTTTCGGTCAGCTGCAGGAGGTCAGACCCGTGTCTGTGGCAGAAGCATCCATTTTGTGGATCTGAGGCTCTTTTAAAAATCAACCGCATTTCAGTAAAGTAACATGTCTTCTGCCTCTAGAGGGGTGGAATGCTATCCCCGTCGCCAGGACTGGCGAGGGGATAGTATTCCAAATCGTATGACACCTTACACGACATGTTTTGATAAAGCCAAACCAAAGTTGCCATATAACCGCGAGGATTATAATGCACTTAATAGTATATGGTATGGCATTATCCCGGAACAGCTTAGGGAGTTGTTCCCGACAGCTGCAGACGGGCTCAGCTCATGCTAGAGCTCCATCTCACATTAAACCACGCACTCTGCCTCCAGGATTGATAAGGCCTTCACAGGTTTATATGTGTCCAGATATAGGTTTAGATATAGGTATACTATATCTAAGCAAGAGGTGATTACACCATCTTACCCCAGCTGAGTGATCAGCCAGTTGTGTCAATTTAAGAACCAGCCAGGGGTGGCAAAAGATATGCTGCAGCCCCTGGTAGGCCTTGGTGGCACCTATGCCCTGAGCACCTATAGTGCATAGTACAGGGGCTGACAAGGAGTCCATTTCCGATTGTGGTATGTACCTATAGCACATGTATTACTAATTTAGAGAGAGAACAGCAGGCTGGGGGTCTGATTAGCAGGCCCACAGCCTCAGTAAGTCGAAAACCAGTGAAGCAAAAAGCAAACATTTGGGGTGACCATAGGATAGCAGACCCTACTCTCCTACACAACCCCTCCCCAAACGCAGGGACATTAAACTTAACCTTGACCAGATAAGTCTTCATGTTCTAAGTGGAAGTACCTGGAGAGACCATCTGCATTACCATGGTCAGTCTCTGGGCGGTGCTCCACTGTAAAGTCCATCCCCTGTAGGGAAATGGACCACCTGAGCAGTTTGGGATTTTCACCCTTCATCTGATTTAGCCACAAGAGGGGCTTATGGTCTGTCTGAACTAGGAAGTGAGTTCCAAACAAGTATGGCCTCAACTTCTTCAGGGCCCAAACCACAGCAAAGGCCTCCCTCTCAATAGCTGACCAACGTTTCTCCCTGGGGGTCAGCCTTCTGCTAATAAAAGCAATGGGCTGGTCTTGACCATCTTGATTAAGTTGTGAAAGCACAGCTCCCACCCCCAACTCAGAAGCATCTGTCTGTACAATGAACTGTTTGGAGTAGTCAGGACTCTTCAGGATAGATGCAGAGCACATGGCCTTCTTCGGGTCATCAAATGCCTTTTGACAGCTAACTGTCCACTGAACCTTTTTGGGCATCTTCTTGGATGTCAAGTCATTCAATGGTGTCACAATGGACCCATAGTTCTTTACAAATTTTCTGTAATACCCAGTCAGGCCCAAGAAGGCTCTGACTTGTGTCTGGGTAGTTGGAGGAGCCCAGTCCTGTATGGTCTGGATCTTGCTCTCCAGTGGCTGAACCTGACCCCCCACCTACTAGGTGGCCCAGGTACACAACCTTGCTCTGCCCTATCTGGCACTTGGTAGCCTTGATAGTCAGGCCTGCCTTTTGCAGGGCCTCCAGAACCTTCTTCAGGTGGATCAGGTGATACTCCCAGGTGGAGCTAAAGACAGCAATATCATCTAGATATGCTGCACAGAAGTCATCCAGCCCAGCAAGGACTTGATTCACCAACCTTTGGAAGGTGGCAGGTGCATTCTTCAAACCAAAGGGCATTACCACAAACTGATAATGTCCACTAGGGGTAGGGAATGCTATCTTGGCTTTTGACTCTTCAGCTAGTCTGATCTGCCAGTAGCCAGCTGTCAAATCAAATGTGCTCAGAAACTTGGCAGAAGCCAATTTATCAATGAGCTCATCTGCTCTTGGAATGGGATGTGCATCTGTCCTAGTGACAGCATTGAGACATCTGTAGTCCACACAAAACCTCATTTCTCTCTTTCCATCTTGGGTATGAGGTTTTGGCACAAGGACCACTGGGCTAGCCCATGGGCTCTCCGATGGCTCAATCACTCCAAGCTCCAACATCTTTTGCACCTCAGCATTTATACAATCCCTGACATGGTCAGGTTGCCTGTAGATCTTATTCTTCACAGGCAGACTGTCACCAGTGTCCACCTCATGGGTGCACCAGTTAGTTTGACTGGGTGTGAGTGAAAACAAGTGTCTGTGGGCTTGCAAAACCTGTCTGCAGTCCATCTGTTGCTGGTCAGTGAGGCTGCCTGCCAAGGCCACTCCATCAACTGATCCATCATCAGGGTTCTGGGAAAGCAGGTCTGGGAGAGGGTCACTCTCTTCCTCCTGTTCCCCATCTGTGGCCATGAGCAAGCTCATGTCCTCCCTGTCCAAAAATGCTTTCAAACGATTTACATGGAGCACCCTGTGGGGGCTCCTAGGGGTTCCAAAGTCAACCAGATAGGTGACTTCTCCCTTTTTCTCAATAATAGGGTAGGGTCCAGTCCATTTGTCCTGGAGTGCTGCTGGGGATATTGGCTCCAACACCCACACCTTCTGCCCTGGCTGGAACTCAACCAGAACAGCCTTTTGGTCATGCCAAGCTTTCTGTAATTCTTGACTGGCCTCCAGGTTTTTGGATGCTCTCTCCATATACTCAGCCATCCTGGAGCGGAGACCAAGTACATAGTCCACAACATCTAGCTTAGGCTTTTTGAGAGGTACCTCCCATCCTTCCTTCACCAAACATAGTGGACCCCTCACAGGGTGGCCAAACAAAAGTTAAAAAGGGCTGTAGCCAACCCCCTTCTGTGGGACCTCTCTGTAAGCAAAGAGCAAGCAGGGTAAAAGGATGTCCCATTTCCGCCTAAGCTTCTCTGGTAATCCTTTTATCATTCCCTTGAGGGTCTTGTTGAATCTCTCTACACGCCCATTGCACTGTGGGTGATAGGGTGTGGTAAACTTGTAGTTTACTCCACACTCCTTCCACATTGCTTTTAAGTATCCAGACATGAAGTTGGTACCTCTGTCTGAAATAATCTCCTTTGGAAAGCCCACTCTTGAGAAAACTGCAATGAGGGCTTTTGCCACCACAGGGGCTGTGGTGGTCCTCAGGGGAATTGCCTCTGGGTACCTGGTGGCATGATCCACTACCACCAGTATAAATCTGTGCCCAGATGCTGTTTGAGGATCCATGGGACCCACAATGTCTATTCCAACTCTTTCAAAGGGTACCCCCACCACAGGTAGTGGTATGAGGGGGGCCTTTGTTGTGCCACCTGACTTACCAATGGCTTGGCAAGTGACACAGGAGCGACAAAACTCCTTGACATTTTCTGACATATGAGGCCAGTGAAAGTGTGGAACAAGCCTGTCCCAAGTCTTGTTCTGGCCTAAGTGTCCTGCAAGGGGAATATCATGGGCCAAGGTGAGAAGGAAACCCCATAAACTTCAACGGTATAACCAACCTCCTGGTGGTACCAGGCTCGGGGTCTCTAGCCTCTGAGTAAAGGATTCCATCATCCCAATATACTTTATGGGCACCTTGAGCATTCCCTGCAGCCTCAGCAGCAGCTTGCTGTCTGAGGGGTTCAAGTGAAGGGCAATCTAATTGGGCCTGCCCCAGGTCTGCCCTTGAGGGTCCCCCTGTCCCCAAAAACTCAACCTGGTCAGGCTCAAGTTGAATGAATGAATGAAAATTGCACTTGTATAGCGCTAGACTACCCGGAGGCCTCGCAGCGCTTGTGACTGAGTACTCAACGCGGGCTCGGGCAGTTCAGGAGATTTTACTGTACAAGTGCGTTTTCAGAGTTTTCCTGAAGGACATGTGGTTACTGTTACCTCGGAGAGATAAAGGGAGAGTGTTCCAGAGCTTAGCCGCAGTATGGGAGAAGGAGCGGCCTCCCCAGCGGGCTTTCCTAACTCTGGTGGGGGTGGCCAGCTGGAGGGTGCAGGAGCGAAGGGAGCGGGACGGGACGTAGGGTGTAGCCAGAGGATGAAGAATTGCGGGACCTGTACGATGAAAGACTTTGTGTAGAATGCACATAGCCTTGAATTGTACTCTTGCCCCTACAGGGAGCCAGTGGAGCTCCTTTAGGGCATTCCTCGCTGACTGCCAGCAGGGGAGGTTATAGAGTAGACAGGCCGCGCTGTTTTGTGTGACTTGGAGCTTCTGGGTGACGGAAATCGGAGCTCCCATATAAAGAGCATTCCCATAGTCCAGGCGGGAGAGTATGAGGGCCTGGACCAGAACCCTCCTTGCCTGGAATGGGAGCAGAGGGAGCACCTTCCGCAACATCCTCATAATCCCAAAGCAAGTGGCGGCGGTCTTAGTTGCTTGGGCCGAGAAGTCCAAAGCTTTGTCGAGCCAGATCCCGAGGCTCTTTATTTGGGATTTGGGGACGGGGGGCGAGCCCAAACATGGAGGCCAGATGGATGCAAGGGCAGCGGGAGAAGGGTTGCCCAAGAGAATGATGTCTGTCTTCTCCCCATTGAGTTTCAAACAGGAAGATTGCATCCATCTGGCAACAGCCTCTAGACAGGGACCTAAGGTGTGGGACGATCCCTCAGAGTGGTCTAAGGAGACCACCAGTTGGGTATCGTCCGCGTAGGTGACAATACGCACACCGAAGGGATGGACTATCCTGTCTAGGGGTTCCATGTAGGCGTTAAAGAGGGTGGGGCTCAGGGAGGAGCCCTGAGGGACCCCACACCTGAGTGGGTGTTTAGGAGACACCGTCTCACCCTCAAAGACCTGGAAAAAGCGGTTAGCCAGGAAGGATGTCAGCCATTCCAGGGCCGCGCCCGACACGCCCATGTCCGCCAGTCATTGTAGTAGCGTGACATGGTTAACCGCGTCGAACGCGGCGCTGAGATCTAATAAAATAATGGCGACTTTTCCACCCCGGTCCAACACAGCTCTCGCTTCTTCCGTTACCGCTAAAAGGGCAGTTTCAGTCCCGTGTAAAGGGCGAAACCCTGTCTGAGAGGCGCGCAACAGGCTGTTGGACTCTAAGTAGTCCACCAAGATGTTATTTACGTGCCTCTCAAGCAATTTGCTCAGCCAGGGGAGTAAGGAGATGGGACGATAATTCACCAGGTTGTTCTGGTCATGATTGGGCTTCTTCAATAGGGCTCTCCCCATCGCACACTTCCAAGGAGGTGGTACGGATTTGGAGGTGATGGATGTATTGAGAACGTCCAATATGACCGGGCGGATAACGTCCATAACCTTAGTGAGGGTCTGAGGGGGTGCTGGGTCGTTGGGGGAGCCAGAAGTGATCTTGGTGGTTAGTCCATCCAAGCCAGGAATGTCCAGGAGTGGGATTGTATCGAATGTGCAAGAAGCAGAGGGATCAAAGGTAGTGGGCAGGCGGAGTTCCAATTCATTCTTAGCGTCCCCAAATAAAGAATATATGACCCGGATTTTTTGGGAAAAGAAGACAGCCAGGTCATTACAACGATTTTGAGCACCTTCAGCAGAGGGACGCTCCGCCGAAGGTGAGATGAGAGATTTGACGATTTTGAAAATTTCCTTTGGGGCGTTCGCGGCCGCGTTGATTTTCCCTCCATAAAAGGAGGCTTGTGTTGCCTTTATCTCCTGTTTATAGAGCTTTATGGCAGCTCTGTACTCAGCCTTTCTGAGTTGAGAGTGATCATGCCTCCATGCTCTCTCAAGTTTACGGCAGGCTAATTTCATGATTCTAAGGGAGGGAGTATACCATGGGGCAACTTTGGGTCTTTTTATGGAATTGCAAGAGTGTTTGGGAAGGACCAGGTCAAGGGTACTCGAAATCCAATTGTCGAAATTGTTAGTGGCCGTATTAGGATTTATTGCCTTCCTAGGTGGGACTCTGGCGAGGGTGGCTTCCCACGCATGGAGGGGAAGTGAGGACCACTTCCTACCTCGATGCCTAGCAAAGTATTGAGAGGAGGAAGGGAGGTTAGTGCGCCAAATAAAAGGTATTAAAAAGTGGTCGGTCCAGGGTAGTGGTGTAGGGGTCTCCACCATTAGATCATCTACATTACTGTAGATGTGGTCAAGAAGGTGGCCCCTATTATGGGTTACATGAAAGCCCTTTTGATATAGATCCATAGCTTGTAGATTGGAACGGAGATTGTTAGCTGTAGTGTCGTGGGGATCATCTAGATGTAGGTTAAGATCCCCCAGCAAAGTAAAGTTCGGCGAAGACAGCACTACACTTGCAGCAAGGTCTGTTATTTTCATGGTAAAATTGTTAAGGGAGCCAGGTGGACGATAAGCTAGGATGCCGGAGAAAGTGGTGGTGGGGGAGAATTCTAGCGAGAAATGAAGACACTCGCAAGATGGAAAGGTGGTAGGAATAATGCGGCATTTATAGCTGTCTCGATATATAATAGCCAGTCCGCCACCTCTCCCAGATTGGCGATCCAGTCTTTTAAGCGTGTAGCCTTGGGGAGTGGCCCATACAGTGGTCGGGTCATGATCTGTCTGGAGCCACGTTTCTGTTAGAAAGAGAGCATCCGGATTGAGCTCTTCAATCAATATATGCAATTCAGTGTGATGTTTAGGCAGAGAACGGCAATTGAGAAGAAACATTCTCCATTCCTGAACAGGGGGCAAGTGACAGGTGTGTAAAGGGAGTGGGCTCCAGTTACAGTTTAGACAATGATACTTGGTATGGGATGGAAGGAACGAGTGATAGCATGACAGATTCGTGGGAGGACGTAGGGAAAGAAGGGATGAGGAGTTATAGGAGAGCGGAGACCCTACCATGGTGGACCTGACCGCAGGTAGGCGGGAGGCGTCTGGACGCGGACTGGCGCAGACTGGCTTCTCTTTGGCGCCTCTTCGGCGCGTCTACGGCGCTACAGCTGCGCGTCACCGCTGCGCGGACAAATAATGGACTAAGTAGATTAGGCGAAGGGGGAGACTAGCGCGTCAACCCTCCGAAAATGGCCGCCTAGAATGGAGCAACCAGGAAGTGGTACCGCTTGCCTCCCTCCACAACAAACAGCACTGGTTGCTGCGGTGGACCGGGGAGTAAGCGAGCAAAGTACAGATAATACAAATACAATTTTTAAAATACAGGTAAAACAATGAGAACGCTTGTAGCAGTCCTTAATCGCTGCCAGGCGCTTTGCGCTGCGATGTTCGTGAGTCAACTTTCGAGCGCGACTGGTTCAAACCCTTAAGTACTGAGGGCGAAGGGGGAGACTAGCGCGTCAACCCTCCGAAAATGGCCGCCTAGAATGCAGCAACCAGGAAGTGGTACCGCTTGCCTCCCTCCACAACAAACAGCACTGGTTGCTGCGGTGGACCGGGGAGTAAGCGAGCAAGACAGTCTCCTCTTGGACTGCAGAATCAGCTTCCTGTGAAATCTGATCCTCAACCTGGGGCAAGGGGGAAGGCACAGCCTTTACCCTCTTGCTCCTTCTCTTGGGTTGTGGTTGGTCTATTGTTCCAAGATCCACCACTGGTTCAGGAAGGCACTTCTTAGCCTGAGTCCTTGTCACTGCAAGGACATGTGCTGAAATCCCTAGCATTTCTGCATGAGTCCTGTACTCCACTTCTGACCAAACTGAGCTTTCAAGATCATTGCCTAACAGACAGTCTACTGGGAGGTCTGCACTCACAACAACTTTCTTTAGGTCATCTACCCCTCCCCAGGAGAAGTTCACAACAGCCACACTATGTGCAGTAGTGGAGTTGCTTGCATTGGTCACTAGGTAACTCTCACCTAGTACAATCTGTCCAGGGTCCACAAAGTCAGGTGTCACCATAGTGACACTGGCACATGTGTCCCTGTAGGCCTGAGCCAGTCTCTCATTTATCAAAGGCGTCTGCCTATATTTGCCCAGGTTACTGGGACTCACTGTAGTGGACAAAGATAAGTCCACATCATATAGGAGAACTGCCTGAGTAGGGACTCTGACTAGGCCAGATTCCATCTCAGTACCCAAGGTTAACCCTACTATACCCTTTGGTTGTGTACCACCACTGCTAACTGTACTAGGGGGTGCAGGTGCTTTAGGAGCTGCAGTGGTGGGGACTGGATTTTTCTTGGTGCATTCACTGCCCCAGTGTGAAACTGATTTGCAGGTATTACACCAAGGTTTCTTTGGGCCATCGTTCTTCTTTTTCTTGTTTCCATTTTGGGAACCACCCTCCTTATTACTAGTTTGGGGGCCTGAAGACTTCTGGTCCTTTTCTTTATCTTTCTGATTCCCACCCTTCTGGTCTGTTTTCTTCTGGTTACCACCTTGGTTCTGGGGTTTCTGCTTAATCTTTGTTCTGACCCATTTGTCTGCCTTCTTTCCCAATTCTTGGGGAGAGGTCAGATCAGAGTCAATAAGGTATTGATGCAACAGCTGGTTCTGACAGTTATTAAGGATCTGCTCTCTAATTATAAGATTGTACAATCCTGTATAGTCTGAGACTTTACTTCCCTGCAGCCAACCCTCCAGAGCCTTAGTGGCACAATCAACAAAATCAGTCCAGTCCTGAGTCTGTGCTTTTTGGGTGTCTCTGAACAACAACCTGTATTGCTCAGTGGTTAGGCCAAACCCTTCAATAAGAGCACTCTTCAGGACAGAGTACTTTTTGGCATCCTCAGGTCTAACTGTGAGGAGCCTATCCCTCCCTTTCTCAGAAAAGGAGTACCATAAAATTGCAGCCCACTGATCCGGAGGAACCTGCTGTACCATGCAGGCTCTCTCAAGAGCAGTCATCCATTTGTGGATGTCATCCCCTTCCTTGTAGAGGGCACAATTTTTGTCAGGTTTCTATTATCATAGCTCCTGTCTTTCTCTCTAGGAATTATGCTGCCACCAGTGGCATCTAAGCCACACAACTTCTGTTCTCTTGCTAAAGCAAGTCTAGCTTGAGCCAGGGCTACCTCCTCCCTCTCTATCTGGAGTTTGACAGCCCTCATCCTTGCCTTATGCTCTTTCCTCTGAGAGGGAGTCATTCCTCTCTGAGATTCTCTTGAGGCACTAGAAATATGAGAGTCCCCTGATGGAGATCTCACTCTTCTGTTGCCTGGGAGAATGATGTTATGGGATCTGGGGAGGTGCTGGCCCTCTCCATTCCCAAGTAGGTCTAAGTTGGCCTGGTTAAGCCTGGCAACTATAACCTGGTTACCCCTCTGATCCTGATCTTCAGGTTCCTCTACTTCGGAGTCCTCCTCCTCCTCTTCTTCTTCCTCCTCTGGAGGGGTCTCAGTCACAGCGGGTCCACTCCATCTCCTAAGTCTATGGGAGCTGCACTCGCCTTATCTAAGTCATCCTTGTCCAGAATGGCTATCAGGGTAGGACTGGTGGGACTTCTGCCCCTTTTTAGCCCCCTTGCAATGCACAAGGCACTCAAGTCTTTGTGGCTAAGTTTGTCATAGCTGGAAGCTGCCTTGGTAAGGTAAACTGTCACAGGGGTCAAGCCTGAAGCTTTTCCTGTGTCAGACATGACTGCTAGTGAGGTGTAAGTGATGCACTTACCTACACTAAATGTTTTCCTACTTTACCTTGCTAGTGAGTTGTAGTCAGGGTGTGCTACTCCCTTTAATCTACAACTACTAAGTTCAGTAGAACTTAAATATGCTAAGCTTTTGATTTATATGTACCTAAGGTACTTGATGTGATCTTTCAATTTGATAAAAAGATTGCAATGGTAAAACAACAGCAAGCTCAAATCCGCACCGCTGCGCACCAATGTGAGAAGTTGGCCTGATATATGATGTTTCAAATTCTGGAACCACCTTGTATCAGTCCAAATTATCCCTTATGGTGTCTGGTTGTACGTCAACCTTGTAGACAAGCTATCCTAATGGTAGCATAGACTAAGCAGCCTTAAAGGCTAAACTCAAGAAGTCGTGTTAAGCGAGCTGTTTTACCAATCACAGTCCTGTAATATCAAATGAAAGGACACCACACAAGTATATATTATAAAAATATGTGTTTATTTCTAAAAATAATCCCCAGTACTCTTTATGAACAAAGGGGCACAAGCGTTAAATCAAATGCACAGTATAACATACAAAGTTGCACAATTATGGATGAGGGCGGGTGGCCACTCATACCATATACTAAACAAGTGGTATAAGAGATACCAATCGAACAGTGGTTAGGCCTAGGGCCTAGGGAATCGCTGGGAGCAGTCGGGACAAGCAATGCTGAAGTCGGGAAAAGTCCGCGGGATTCGGGTGCAGTGCTTAAAGCACACGCATGCACCAATGTTAAGTCAATGGTGCGTAAAAGTTACACAAATAGAGTTTTAGGATACTTCCGATGAACCTAGAAGGACAAAACTTTAGACACAGACCCTAGAGGTGTGTACCAGTGAGGGAACACCGGCGTTGCAATGTTACCTCACCCACAGGAAGCGGGTGCATAGGGTCGAAGTGGCGTCGGGTTTCGTCACGCAGGTTCTGGGTGCTTGAAGCTGAAGATGCTGCAGGCGATGTGAAGGAGAAGTGTCCGGTGTGATCCAAGGGTGGATCAGAGTAGAAAAATACCTGAAAGCAGAGGGGACAGAGTCTGGGTCACTCAGCAGTGACCAGGGTGGAACCAGGGCGGAACCAGGCAATGTCGGGCGCAATCAGGTGGTTGTCGAGGAGCGTCTCTCCGCTGTCACGTGGGCTCTGGGGCATCTGCGACGTCCAGGAGCGGGTCACGAGCTGTCCCACGTAGGCTCTCACCGTTGGCGCTGTCGGCTTCAAGATTGGAGCAAACAACACTTGGCAAGAGCAATCCACGCGGAACTGGAAGATTGCTTCTCACTCGGACCAGGAGGGTCAGAGCGGGTGCTCCTTTTCAAAGGAGCGGGTGCAAGTCTGGAGCAACCAGAATCACAAGTCGTATTTAGGTTTTGCCGGCACAGGGGCCACAAGCCAGCTGGCAAGTGACCGGGCCAACGCGTTGAGCCAAAGAAAGCAGAAGGGCCCCACGCAGCACTCGTCGAGAGTAGAGGGGTGAGCTTCGGTGCAAGAGTGGCTCAGGGTTGGGGTTTCTCAAACCCCGGTGTACAGCTTCGAGGGTCACTCGTGGGCTGCACGGTCAGCGTCTCGTGGTCTTTTCAAGATGGCGTGCCCCACGCTTCCGGTCGCCTCCACGGGTCTCAGCTCTGCAGGGACTGTGGATCGGGCTGTAAGAAGGCAGGCAAGCTTAATCTCGTCGATGTCGGTCGCTCGAGTTCCGGCGGGAACTGCAACAAAGCAGACATCGAGGTGCTGGATGGTGCCTGTTTGCACAGGGTGGTCACTCCTTGACCACAAGGGAGATTCTTCAGTCTTCTACGTCGAGTAGGATGTCGAAGGGTCCAGAGTTTCGTTTCTTATGTTTCATCAGGATAATCTGAAGTGCATTGGCACTGCTCCCATTCTTATACCAATCTAGGGGGCTGGATTACCTGCTAGGTCCCCTCCTATGGGTGGGACCCAGGAAGGGGGTGGATACACCCCTTTCCTTTGATCCAGGCCGCGCTGGGACGGGGGCTGGTGTGCCCCAGAACCGGTTTGGCCGGATTATGCAAGGGGCAGCCTTGTGCTCCCCAAGCAGTGCCTGGTTTCTTTCAAACCTCCCTGCTACAATCCACTATCTCCTGTCTGGGGGGGTGTGACACCTCCCTGCGACAGGAAACCCTTTGTCCAGGCATCCTTGGCTGAGTTTCGGTCAGCTGCAGGAGGTCAGACCCGTGTCTGTGGCAGAAGCATCCATTTTGTGGATCTGAGGCTCTTTTAAAAATCAACCGCATTTCAGTAAAGTAACATGTCTTCTCCCTCTAGAGGGGTGGAATGCTATCCCCGTCGCCAGGACTGGCGAGGGGATAGTATTCCAAATCGTATGACAGCTTACACGACATGTTTTGATAAAGCCAAACCAAAGTTGACATATAACCGCGAGGATTATAATGCACTTAATAGTATATGGTATGGCATTATCCCGGAACTGCTTAGGGAGTTGTTCCCGACAGCTGCAGACAGGCTCAGCTCATGCTAGAGCTCCATCTCACATTAAACCACGCACTCTGCCTCCAGGATTGATAAGGCCTTCCATAGGAGAGGCTCACAGGTTTATATGTGTCCAGATATAGGTTTAGATATAGGTATACTATATCTAAGCAAGAGGTGATTACACCATCTTGCCCCAGCTGAGTGATCAGCCCGTTGTGTCAATTTAAGAACCAGCCAGGGGTGGCAAAAGATATGCTGCAGCCCCTGGTAGGCCTTGGTGGCACCTATGCCCTGAGCACCTATAGTGCATAGTACAGGGGCTGACAAGGAGTCCATTTCCAATTGTGGTATGTACCTATAGCACATGTATTACCAATTTAGAGAGAGAACAGCAGGCTGGGGGTCTGATTAGCAGGCCCACAGCCTCAGTTAGTCGAAAACCAGTGAAGCAAAAAGCAAAAATTTGGGGTGACCATAGGATAGCAGACCCTACACTTAGGTATAGCGTTCCACCCTAGACACAATTTTCTAGAGCGTGACCTACTATTACTTCATGCCAATATCTATCCAACCATATTTGGTTCCAACAGAGTCCTTTTTACCGCCTTCATATATTTTTCCATGGCGATTGCTATATCAAGATTTGCATGTCGGTAAGTAGGTTAATTGCTAAGAGGCGCTCAGTTATACCATATTTTAAAAATAAGTGTCGCAAAAATAGTTTTCGCTGTGACACCCATTTTTGACAGTCTAGAAAGATATGTAGGTTATCACACTTGGTACCTAATCCACAGCGGCATTTACCATCCGGTTGTTCCAATTCTGCTTTTCTGTTTCTCTGAGATACCCAACAGTTAATCCCTATTCTCCATCGGAGCACCTCGGCTCTTAATCCAGCATTAGGTAGTGTATCCAAATAGGGATACCATGTATCATTCTCCCAGCTATTTATCATATGATGGACTGACACTTTCTTTTTCAAATATATCATATCATTTTACCTGGATATTTCTCTTCCTGTTGTTCTAAGCTCCGCATTTGAGGCTTCAACCGACAGTGTCGCCTGGTCAAATTTGACATTTACATTTTTACACAGTGCGCACAATTTCATTCTGATCCTGCTGGCCCAATTTAGGTCGCTGTGCAAGATCTCCTCTTTACACCATTGTGACACTTTTGTGACTTCCTCGGATCCCAATCTTTTCCAAAATCTTAAAAGGGCCACTTGTACCTGTATGTTCCATGAGGTCACGCCTAATTCCAAGCGGATTGCCTGAATCATGGAGGAGCCGGGCAGTGACATCAATGATTTTACACATTTCCCCTCCTCAATGACCCAATTATTCTTCCCGCTCAAATATAAAACTTCGGCTCCATACTGCACTTGTGGGGGTATCATTGCCTTATAGGCTTTCAGTAATGGTCTATGTGACATATCCCTGTAAACTTGGCTAAATTTCCTTAGCCCGCATCCTGATGTATGGGCTTTGGCAGTCTGGGCTACTAAATGGATATCCCATTTTAAAGACTTTTCAAACCAAATACCGAGGTATCTGTATTCGTTCACAATTTCTAGTTTAGTAGTTCCCAGGTACCATTTAAAATTCAGGGTTTTCTTCCCAAAACATAGGATTTTAGTTTTATCCATATTTACCGTCAGGCGTTTAGCCAAGCAATATTTATTGAAGGCAGCTAACTTCCTTTGCAATCCGATTTCCGTTTGGTCAAAAATTACCAAATCATCGGCGTACAGCAGACAGGACAGATGTTTCCAAGGCATTTTGGGGCTAGCACTTCTACTCACTTCTAGAATAGATGGGAGATCAGCCAGGTATATTGCAAATAATAAGGGGGCTAACACACATCCCTGTCTTAGGCCATTCCTAATCAATAATTTAGGAGTCAAGGCTCCGTCTACGTCTTTAATGACTTGCGCCCAGTTATGTTTATGTAACTCCTGGATAATTTTCAAGAGCCCCTCGGGGATATTAAGTTTTCTTAGAGACTCCCACAGGCAATTCTGGTCTACTACGTCGAATGCCGCGCGGAAGTCCACGAAACAGCAGCATAACTTCCCTTGCTTTTCCATAGACTTCCTCGCCACAGCCCACAGTGCGAAGCAGTGATCGATCGTGGAATGCCCCTTCTTGAAGCCTCCTTGCTCCACTGGCACGATCGACCACCGCTCCGCCCAGTCGTTCAAACTGCCCAAAATTATTTTGGAGAATACCTTTTCCCAGATATCTAGCAAATTAATGAGTCTATAATTGTTGGGTGCTTTTCTAGCACCCTTCTTGTGGATCGGTCTAATTACTGCTCCCCTCCACTTTTCAGGGATCGTGCCTGACTCCAATATAGCCAGAAACATGTAGGAGAAAAATTGCGCCCACCAATCTTGCTGGGATTTTATAATAATTGCTGGCAGGTTATCAGGACCTGCAGCACGGGTTAGGTTTAAGTTTCTTATGATTGAATATACCTTTTCTGTTGTAAACAAAGGTTTTAAATCTACTACCGCCTCCATCCAGGGACCAATATCCCCACCTTCTTCTTCAGCGTATGTTCCATATAACTCACCTAGATATTCTTCCCAAGCGGCTTCCTCTACTACACAGGGCATAGCCCCGTTAGCCGGTCCTGATGCTTCCTTTATCAAATTCCAAAACTTACGCAAGTTTTTAGATTCAATAGTTTCCAGCAAGTTAGCCCAGCATTTCTCTTTGAATACCCTCTTCTGGTTTCTAACTAATGTTTTATATTCCTTCCTCATGTCACTTAGATTTTTATGCCTTATTGGATCATATTTTTTCCTCAGGGTTCTTTCTTCTCTTCTTATTTCTCTTTTCTTATTTAGACACTCCTCATTGAACCAACTTGGCTGTTTACCTTGCTTTGATTGTTTTGTAGTGGTATATGAGTTCCTGCTTTTTAGGTCTACCTTAAGGCACTGCGCCATTTCTTTTATCTTTTTCTCGAACCATGGCACTTTCTTAGTCCTAGCGTCTTCCAAACCCACTTTATGTTGGAATCCTGCCAACTTTTCCATATACGGCTCGGTTAATCTTGTTGTCAGCCGTTTAGGGTACTCTACTTGTTGAGGGAGCACCAGTTTTCTAGAGCTTAGGGGTCCCCATGCTAATGCAAATTGCAAAATATTGTGGTCACTACCGTCACAAGGGGTTATCTGAAACCCCTCGATAAGGTCAAAATTCCACGCTTGCATAAATACGTAATCGATCGGACAAAGTTGGGAACCAAACTTAAAGGTCTGCTTTGCCGGACAGGCTGTTTCCCATCTGCCGTTTAAGCAAAACAGTCCTTTTTGCCCCAAACGTTTGCCCAACTTCATGTCTTGTTTAGAGATTATACACTTTGGAAACAATGCTGGGGGTATGTTATTTGAGCTCAAGAGATCTTTAAACCATTGATCATTTCTCATGGGGTTCAATTTATGATTGAAATCCCCCATTACGATTATTGCATAGTTTCCAAACTTTTCACACAGTATATCCAGGTCATGTTCAAAACATCGCATTTCACTCTCGTAGTCTTCATTTGATTCCCATTGCATATAACCATTCACAATTATCATGTGATCATACAACCCTTCCGAGCCCAGCAAGGATACATCACTAACCAGTAACCATTTGCAAGTCATATTTACAGTCGTGACCCTTTTTGGGTCTCGCTGGTAATGCATCCAAAGGATGCATGTGTCCAGCTGGAGACGTATAGTTATCGGTCTGGGGGGAAGGAGGACAAGAGGGTGTATGAGCTTTTTCCCTGGATTTGTGTGCGCGAACGCGCACGTCCCGCCCGCGCCGTACACATGCGCGCGCATACAGACACTCGCTCACACACACACCCCCTCCCCCAGTCACACACACGCACTCCAAGACACATACACACACGCACGCACACACACATACACAGCCCCCCCGCACGCGCGCGCGCACACACATGCCCTCCCCCCCCCCCAACCCCCACCACTTACCGGGCTCTTTCGGCGTGTTCAGTGTCTCATCTACGGCAGCGCTGGTACCAGGGGGCAGGAATTCACTTCCGGGGCTCCCTCCAGCACCTGGGAGCCCCGGGCTGCGGAGAGGCCATCAGTCGGCCGGCTCCACTTCTTCCTCGGCGGCGGCGGCAGGCGGGACTTCCTGCCGGATTGCAGGCCCCGCCCCCGTCTCAGGCAAAAGTGCCTGACTTCCGTTTTGCATTGCACAGCCACAACAGGATGCAATGCCCACAAAGAGTTACAACCTAATAATTCATACAAAAGGAGGATACATGCATGTATGACATGTATACCATTGTAACCTTTCACTCTCAGTTCTGCTTAGGAAAGAAGGCCCACGATATGCACTCCAGTCTGAATTAAGACAGGTCCCAAATACATATATGGGAAAGGGGTAACGTGCTTGGAAATTAATTATATCACCAGAAAATCCCCTGTGCAGGCCAGAAGAGCCCTTCGCCCTGGTGCCTTTTCAAGGACAGGGCTGTGCACCCAGGTCAGGGCGTGGAAGCCCCGGGGACACACAATGAGAATGTCAATAATGCTGTGCAGATTTCAAATCCAATTATGAGGACGTAGCCGCCTCGGGTGCCTTCTCTGGGAACGGGCTGTAACAGGGTTAGGTGGCCTGCTGCACGTGGACAGAGCCTGGGCGTGGTCCGAGGATTCGGGGAGGAGCTAGGATTGGAGGTCATGCTGGGACCTGTCTGCTGTGAACAGCGGCGCTGCTGGATTCTGCACCCTAATCTGAGTGAATGGAAATGATACAGTGGGTGATCCACCGACAGCCGATAAAGTCACCGTGAAGCAAATCAAAGCTGGAATGTGTAAAGCCGCGGGAAAATTGATGATAAAACTGGCTCAGCTATGACAAGAGGGGACTGGCCTGAGAGTCCGCCCCGCTCTTTGCGCTACATTTTTATTGATTTTTAAAATACATATACAGAAATGAGGCAAACGTAGCAAACGTTTACTCTGTAAACGGACTGTAGTCGAGTGAGACAAATATTTTTACAGGAGCAGCACATTTCAAGAAACTAAAGTACGTCTTACTACCAAGCTGCACAGCACGCATTTTATTATATGTGTATATGCACAGAAGAAACTTAAACAAACATTCGATAATCAATATGTGACTCGAGAAAGTCCTGCCATTTATGCATGAATTTTGAAGGATGATCGGCTGTAGGGTGATCGGGTGGATGGTGACAGGCTAGTAATGCCTGTGAAGGGCCAGCAGTGCTCAGCCTGTCTGTCACACGTCAGAGGGGTGGCAGTGCGATGTGTCTAACTCTGCGCCGTCACTCGTATCACACTAATGTCCTTATGTCGTATGTGTAACAAAATAACGATACACAAGTCGCAGTAGCACCTTCTCTTTTCCTTTCCAGTACATTTATTTTCTTTTACATAGCAGCACATAATACTGTTGTATGCTCTAACCAATCTGTAAGGTGTCCTAAATTCGGGAGAAATGAGGCATAGGCAAAACAGACGCATGGCGAGATAAAGTGAAATCAAGATCAGAATCTGAATGTTCTTGTTCCAAAGTCTGCATCATAGTGACTCGAAATCAACTCTTCCATGTCCTCTTGTTGCTCCCGTTCCAGCTTCTGTCTTCTTTCATTCGTGCCTTTCTTTACTTCATCTTTGTTTTTTTTATTCTTTTCACTTGCTTCACTCCTCTTTTTGCGTCACTTTCCACCTCTCCTATTCCTCCCTACCATAAACATTAACACTGGTTAGATTTGTTCAACACAGAAGCAAATTATAGTAGGATAGTGGTTGGCTTTTCAATGAATTTCTGGAACTCTTCCAGACACTGGCCTTCTTCCCTGAGCCACGGTGAATGTATATCTACTCTACAGGGATCAGAGGACATTGTTGGAACACAGAAATTTGCATTTTGGAACGATCAACTCACCTCTAGGGTGCATAGCACATATATCACAAACAAATCCATCTCTAGGTACATTTGTCACTTTGGCTGGAATGTGGTATGGATCAGGATTGCCTTCTAAGGGTTGACCAAGGAAAAGTAACTTCTACAATGTCACCTGTGGCCTAGGCTAAGTGCTGGCTGTTTAGGGCTCTTAAGAAGAACAACGGGTTGTAATCTGATGAGTGCCATAGCTCAAGTGCTTATATTGAATATTATTTGTCTCCTGGACACTTGATGTTGGACGGTGGGAGCAGTTGGACAGTGCTAGAGTTAGCTACCTTGCTTGTTTCACAAGTGACAATTCCAGTCAGACGCTAGTGTTGATTTTATTTATGTTTTTATTAGTCGTAGCATGTTAGCCGAAGGCAATCTCAATTGCCAGAGAAAGTGCATTTTGAGCTCTGACATTTCATACCTGCAATTGTCGACCTGTGATACATGCGACATAGACTCTGCAGATACAAATTGCGCATGGTCACTGTTGACCTGCAATACCTGAGACCTGACCCACAAGGGAAATAATGTCTCTTTCTGGTATCGTCCTACATAAGATGCCCTCGATGGGGCTATATCCATAGCTAGGAGGTGCATTTGGTCAAAATTAATGACCTGGGTTCTTAGTATATTTTACTGAGTAAAGATTTTCCAGCAGGCACATTGACCCTTAGGTATAGCTTAGCGGTTAAATGGGAACTTGCAAAACGCTATTAAATCCTTTTCTAAAGCAGGCAATCAATCATTGTTTGCCAGGTTTCTTGAAAATGTTGACCCTTTATGTTACTTCAGTTGTAGCTGATTTAAGGAATGGCAGCAGCATGTGCCTGAAGAATTATCTAAATAAACAAAAATCAAAAACTATTTCAACATGGACTGTTCGAAAACAGCAACACAGTGATGTGCCAGGAGGTTTCTTAGCGGCAAGGATGACCAGCCTACAGAGAAGGGCCTGGGGAGACTTAGTTGAGTACCACGATACGTCTGGCTCTTCTATAATCCTGTTCGCCTCTCGGGGGCACAGATCTATTACAGACTCTTCACCAATGTTCTTTTAAAAGTGTCACCGGCCTTGAAAGGATGTCCACCCTCCCAACATGATAAATGCTTCCCACAGAATCGGAGGGGCTCACCAGCTCTGCAAATCTTCCTCACCCTCCAAAAACTGTTTCTCTTCTGTTAACATCCACGACCCACCCCCCAAAAGCCCCTGATTGCACCCTCCTTTGAGACTCAGTAGTGTGACAGGTGGAAAGAGTCACGGAGACCTGGAGACTGGCATTTTTATATTTTCGAAGACAAATACCGCACATTTGCAGAGCAGCTTCAAAAGTCCTACCAAAACAAACCTGCTTATAATTTTTGGGATGAATCCCTCCTCTCCACCTCTATGGACGAAAAGCTCCGTCCTTTTATCTCCTGGGGGGTGTCGGGCGTCCAGATCGAGCACAGGAAGGCCCCTCCCACTTCTGCACCGCACTCCAGTGAGCGCATGG